>NW_027641056.1:0-617862 GCF_949752795.1 Hyperoodon ampullatus | reverse complement strand
ACCTGGAGAGTTGGGACCCATGGAATGGGTGCCAGGCATTTGTGCTTTAAAGGGTCTGCATTTGCTCACCCAATCTCACCAATCCTCTCAGTCCCAAGTGTCCAGCCTTATGCCACATCCAGCTGTCGTTGTAGATAGGGTCATTCCAGGTTTCATCAGAGACCCTGACGGAATTGTAAAGAATTTTCCAGTTTTTTTTGTTTTGTTTTTGAAATTCATTTTTATAGTGGGTTTGAGCTGATTCTCACTGCCATGTTTATGCCAGTCTAGACACACTTGATTCCCTTACGGAGACATATCAATACATAGGTTTTAAGATTCTTACTAGTCAGATATATTCCTCTGCAGGAAATATGGGGTATTGAGTCCCTTTCACTGAGGAAGGTGTAGGTCTTGTCTATTCCATAGATGGTTTTTGGAGCGGAACCTATGCTTATATCAAACTCTGGTTTTATACATCACCCCACCTCTCCTTCTCCCTTGAGCAGGCATAAGAGTGTTTTCTAAATGTTAGAGACTGTTCTCTTTCCTAACTCAGTTCAAGTGTAGCCATGTTTACAGGATCTTTATAAGTGATATCTTATGATAAGCTTCTTTTTCCCTGTGACTTATTTCACTTAGAATCATCGTACCTGAATCCACCCATTTTGCTGCTACTGGTCTTATGTCATTGATTTCATGGCTGAGGGATATTCCATCGTACGTAAGTACCACAATTTTTTGAACCATATTTATATTTCCTGGGATACTTAAGGTGTACCCAAGTAGAGGTCCTTGAAAGCAGTGCAGCCCTAAATTTTGGGGTGGCTCTGTCTTATTGATTTTCAGTTTTCCCAAGGTATATTCCCTAGACTGGAAGTGCCCTTGGCTCTGTAGCTCTGTTGTTTACTTGTTTTAGGGAACACAATGCACTCCTCCAGAGAGGCAGTTGGCAATTTACATCCCGTCCATCAGCATAACAAGGCTCCCTGTTCTCCAGGGCCTGTCTTGCCTTTCTGGATTTTAAACATTTTGTGGATGTCCCTTTTGACCGGTGGGAAGTGTTACTTCTTTGTAGTGCAGATTTGCATTGGCCGCTTGCTTGCTTGGCCAAAAAGGGCGTATGCGTTTTCTCCTGAATATATTCAGGAGAAAACGCATACGCCCTTTTTGGCCAAGTGCATCATTGTCGAAGTTGTGCCCCTCTTCCTGTGCTTTAAAGGTGATTCCAACGTACCTCTTGAAATCTGTTTCCTGCTATTCTGCCTCGCTTTCAAATCCGCCTCGTTGCGTTCCCTCAACAGATTTTTGGACGATAGTTGTCCTTTAAACTCGGCCAGTTTGTGAATTGCTGTTCCCCTGAGCTCCATTTTTCAACTCGTTTATGGTGAGCTGACCGCATGTCCAAAATTGTGGTTCAGGACCTATGCTGGTTCCCGGTGGGTGGCTGAGACTTTGGTTAATTCTTCTTCCTGCCGGGAAATTAGAGTGATATGTGCCCGTCCAAATGAGTAACAGCTACTCTCTCATTGGTTCTCCCTCTTCCCTTTCATCCTCTTCCAAATTGGCAACCTGTGCGAACCAGGAGGTTAAAGGGGCTGTCTCTCCAAGTTTGGAGGTTGATAGTAAAGCAGGTGTAAAGTCAAACAGGGGCACCAGGAGAGGGACTATTCGCTGAGTTCTAGAAACCTTTCGTATTCACAGTGTGTCCGTTCTGTAGGTTTCCCGTACATGTTATAGCTGTAGTAATATTCCCTTCAACCTGGAGAGTTGGGACCCATGGAATGGGTGCCAGACATTTGTGCTTTAAAGGGTCTGCATTTGCTCACAAAATCTCACCAAGCCTCTCAGTTCCAAGTGTCCAGCCTTATGCCACATCCAGCTGTCATTGTAGATAGGGTCATTCCAGGTTTCATCAGAGACCCTGAAGGAATTGTAAAGAATTTCCCAGTTTTTTTGTTTTGTTTTTGAAATTCCTTTTTATAGTGGGTTTGAGCTGATTCTCGCTGCCATGTTTATGCCAGTCTACACACACTTGATTCCATTATGGAGACATATCAATACATAAGTTTTAAGATTCTTACTAGTCAGATATATTCCTCTGTGGGAAATATGGGGTTTTGAGTCCCTTTCACTGAGGAAGGTGTAGGTCTTGTCTATTCCATAGTTGGTTTTTGGAACGGTACCTGTGCTTATATCAAACTCTGGTTTTATGCATCATCCCACCTCTCCTTCCCCCTTAAGCAGGCATAAGAGTGTTTTCTAAATGTGAGACACTGTTCTCTTTCCTAACTCAGTTCAAGTTTAGCCATGTTTACAGGATCTTCATAAGTGATATCTTATGATAAGCTTCTTTTTCTGTGTGACTTATTTCACTTAGAATCATCGTACCTGAATCCACCCATTTTGCTGCTACTGGTCTTATGACATTGATTTCATGGCTGAGGGATATTCCATCTTACGTAAGTACCACAATTTTTTGAACCATTTTTATATTTCCTGGGATATTTAAGGTGTACCCAAGTTGAGGTCCTTGTAAGCAGTGCAGCCCTAAATTTTGGGGTGGCTCTGTCTTATTGATTTTCAGTTTTCCCAAGGTATATTCCCTAGACTGGAAGTGCCCTTGGCTCTGTAGCTCTGTTGTTTACTTATTTTAGGGAACACAGTGTTCTCCTCCAGAGAGGCAGTTGGCAATTTACATCCCGCCCATCAGCATAACAAGGCTCCCTGTTCTCCAGGGCCTGTCTTGCCTTTCTGGTTTTTACACATTTTGTGGATGTCCCTTTTGACCGTTGGGAAGTGATACCTGTTTGTAGTGCAGATTTGCATTGCCCGCTTGCTTGCTTGGCCAAAAAGGGCGTATGCGTTTTCTCCTGAATATATTCAGGAGAAAACACTTACGCCCTTTTTGGCCAAGTGCATCATTGTCGAAGTTGTGTCCCTCTTCATGTGCTTTAAAGGCGATTCCAACGTACCTCTTGAAATCTGTTTCCTGCTATTGTGCCTCGTTTTCAAGTCCGCCTCGTTGCCTTCCCTCAATAGATTTTTGCACGATAGTTGTCCTTTATTACTCGGTCAGTTTGTGAATTGCTGTGCACCTGAGCTCCATTTTTCAACTCGTTTTTGGTGAGCTGACCGCAAGTCCAAAATTTAGGTTCAGGACCTATACTGGTTCCCGGTGGGTGGCTGAGACTTTGGTTAATTCTTCTTCCTGCCGGGAAGTTAGAGTGATATGTGCCCGTCCAAATGCCTAAGAGCTACTCTCTCATTGGTTCTCCCTCTTCCCTTTCATCCTCTGCCAAATTGGAAACCTGTGCGAACCAGGAGGTTAAAGGGGCTGTCTCTCCAAGTTGGGAGGTTGATAGTAAAGCAGGTGGAAAGTCAAACCGGAGCACCAGGAGAGGGACTATTCGTTGAGTTTTAGAAACCTTTCGTATTCAGAGTGTGTCCGTTCTCTAGGTTTCCCGTACATGATATAGCTGTAGTAATATTCCCTTCAACCTTGAGAGTTGGGACCCATGGAATGGGTGGCAGGCATTTGTGCTTTAAAGGGTCTGCATTTGCTCACCCAATCTCACAAATCGTCTCAATCCCAAGTGTCCCTCCTTATGCCACATCCAGATGTCATTGTAGATAAAGTCATTCGAGGTTTTATCAGAGACCCTGAAGGAATTGTAAAGAATTTCCCAGTTTTTTTGTTTTGTTTTTGAAATTCCTTTTTATAGTGCGTTTGAGCTGATTCTCGCTGCCATGTTTATGCCAGTCTAGACTCACTTGATTCCCTTACGGAGACATATCAATACATAGGTTTTAAGATTCTTACCAGTCAGATATATTCCTCTGTGGGAAATATGGGGTTTTGAGTCCGTTTCACTGAGGAAGCTGTAGGTCTTGTCTATTCCATAGTTGGTGTTTGGAACGGTACCTGTGCTTATATCAAACTCTGGTTTTATGCATCACCCTACCTCTCCTTCCCACTTAAGCAGGAATAAGAGTGTTTTTTAAATGTGAGACACTGTTCTCTTTCCTAACTCAGTTCAAGTGTAGCCATGTTTACAGGATCTTCATAAGTGATATCTTATGATAAGTTTCTTTTTCTGTGTGACTTATTTCACTTAGAATCATCGTACCTGAATCCACCCATTTAGCTGCTACTGGTCTTATGACATTGATTTCATGGCTGAGGGATATTCCATCGTACGTAAGTACCACAATTTTTTGAACCATTTGTATATTTCCTGGGATATTTAAGTTGTACCCAAGTTGAGGTCCTTGTATGCAGTGCAGCCCTAAATTTTGGGGTGGCTCTGTCTTATCGATTTTCAGTTTTCCCAAGGTATATTCCCTACACTGGAAGTGCCCTTGGCTCTGTAGCTCTGTTGTTTATTTGTTTTAGGGAACACAATGCACTCCTCCGGAGAGGCAGTTAGCTAGTTATATCCCGCCCATCAGCATAACAAGGCTCCCTGTTCTCCAGGGCCTGTCTTGCCTTTATGGATTTTACAAATTTTGTGGATGTCCCTTTTGACCGGTGGGAAGTGATACTTCTTTGTAGTGCAGATTTCCATTGCCCGCTTGCTTGCTTGGCCAAAAAGGGCGTATGCGTTTTCTCCTGAATATATTCAGGAGAAAACGCATACGCCCTTTTTGGCCAAGTGCATCATTGTCTAAGTTGCACACCTCTTCCTGTGCTTTAAAGTCGATTCCAACGTACCTCTTGAAATCTCTTTCCTGCTATTCTGCCTCGCTTTCAAGTCCGCCTCGTTGCCTTCCCTCAACAGATTTTTGGACTATAGTTGTCCTTTATTACTCGGCCAGTTTGTGAATTGCTGTGCCCCTGAGCTACATTTTCAACTCGTTTTTTGTGAGCTGACCGCATGTCCAAAATTGTGGTTCAGGACCTATACTGGTTCCCAGTGGGTGGCTGAGACTTTGGTTAATTCTTCTTCAGGCCGGGAAATTAGAGTGATATGTGCCCGTCCAAATGCCTAACAGCTACTCTCTCATTGGTTCTCCCTCTTCCCTTTCATCCTCTGCCAAATTTGCAACCTGTGCGAACCAGGAGGTTAAAGGGGCTGACTCTCCAAGTTGGGAGGTTGATAGTAAAGCAGATGGAAAGTCAAACCCGAGCACCAGGAGAGGGACTATTCGTTGAGTTTTAGAAACCTTTCATATTCACAGTGTGTCCGTTCTCTAGGTTTCCCGTACATGTTATAGCTGTAGTAATATTCTCTTTAACCTGGAGAGTTGGGACCCATGGAATGGGTGCCAGGCATTTGTGCTTTAAAGGGTCTGCATTTGCTCACCCAATCTCACCAATCCTCTCAGTCCCAAGTGTCCAGACTTATGCCACTTCCAGCTGCCGTTGTAGATAGGGTCATTCCAGGTTTCATCAGAGACCCTGAAGGAATTGTAAAGAATTTCCCAGTTTTTTTGTTTTTTTTTTTCGAAATTCCTTTTTATACTGGGTTTGAGCTGATTCTCGCTGCCATGTTTATGCCAGTCTAGACACACTTGATTCCCTTACGGAGACATATCAATACATAGGTTTTAAGATTCTTACTAGTCAGATATATTCCTCTGCGGGAAATATGGGGTTTTGAGTCCCTTTCACTGAGGAAGGTGTAGGTCTTGTCTATTCCATAGTTGGTTTTTGGAACGGTACCTGTGCTTATATCAAACTCTGGTTTTATGCATCACCCCACCTCTCCTTCCCCCTTAAGCAGGCATAAGAGTGTTTTCTAAATGTGAGACACTGTTCTCTTTCCTAACTCAGTTCAAGTGTAGCCATGTTTACAGGATCTTCATAAGTGATATCTTATGATAAGTTTCTTTTTCTGTGTGACTTATTTCACTTAGAATCATCGTACCTGAATCCACCCATTTTGCTGCTACTGGTCTTATGACATTGATTTCATGGCTGAGGGATAATCCATCGTACATAATTACCACAATTTTTGGAACCATTTTTATATTTCCTGGGATATTTACGGTGTACCCAAGTTGAGGTCCTTGTAAGCAGTGCAGCCTTAAATTTTGGGGTGGCTCTGTCTTATTGATTTTCAGTTTTCCCAAGGTATATTCACTAGATTGGAAGTGCCCTTGGCTCTGTAGCTCTGTTGTTTACTTGTTTTAGGGAACACAATGAACTCCTCCAGAGAGGCAGTTGGCAATTTACATCCCGCCTATCAGCATAAAAAGGCTCCCTGTTCTCCAGGGCCTGTCTTGCCTTTCTGGTTTTTACACATTTTGTGGATGTCCCTTTTGACCGGTGGGAAGTGATACTTCTTTGTAGTGCAGATTTGCATTGCCCGCTTGCTTGCTTGGCCAAAGAGGGCGTATGCGTTTTCTCCTGAATATATTCATGAGAAAACGCATACGCCCTTTTTGGCCAAGTGCATCATTGTCGAAGTTGTGCCCCTCTTCCTGTGCTTTAAAGGCGATTCCAACGTACCTCTTGAAATCTGTTTCCTGCTATTCTGCCTCGCTTTCAAGTCCGCCTCGTTGCCTTCCCTCAACAGGTTTTTGGACTATAGTTGTCCTTTAAACTCGGTCAGTTTGTGAATTGCTGTGCCCCTGAGCTCCATTTTTCAACTCGTTTTTTGTGAGCTGACCGCATGTCAAAAATTTTGGTTCAGGACCTATGCTGGTTCCCGGTGGGTGGCTGAGACTTTGGTTAATTCTTCTTCCTGCCGGAAAATTAGAGTGATATGTGCCCGTCCAAATGCCTAACAGCTACTCTCTCATTGGTTCTCCCTTTTCCCTTTCATCCTCATCCAAATTGGCAACCTGTGCGAATCAGGAGGTTAAAGGGGCTGTCTCTCCAAGTTGGGAGATTGATAGTAAAGCAGATGGAAATTCAAAACAGAACACCAGGAGAGGGACTATTCGTTGAGTTTTAGAAACCTTTCGTATTCACAGTGTGTCCGTTCTCTAGGTTTCCCGTACATGTTATAGCTGTAGTAATATTCCCTTCAACCTGGAGAGTTGGGACCCATGGAATGGGTGCCAGGCATTTGTGCTTTAAAGGGTCTGCATTTGCTCACCCAATCTCACCAATCCTCTCAGTCCCAACTGTCCAGCCTTATGCCACATCCAGCTGTCATTGTAGATAGGGTCATTCCAGGATTTATCAGAGACCCTGACGGAATTGTAAAGAATTTCCCAGTTCTTTTGTTTTGTTTTTCAAATTCCTTTTTATAGTGGGTTTGAGCTGATTCTCGCTGCCATGTTTATGCCAGTCTAGACACACTTGATTCCCTTACGGAGACATATCAATACATAGGTTTTAAGATTCTTACTAGTCAGATATATTCCTCTGCGGGAAATATGGGGTTTTGAGTCCCTTTCACTGAGGAAGGTGTAGGTCTCGTCTATTCCATAGTTGGTTTTTGGAACGGTACCTGTGCTTATATCAAACTCTGGTTTTATGCATCACCCCACCTCTCCTTCCCCCTTAAGCAGGCATAAGAGTGTTTTCTAAATGTGAGACACTGTTCTCTTTCCTAACTCAGTTCAAGTGTAGCCATGTTTACAGGATCTTCATAAGTGATATCTTATGATAAGTTTCTTTTTCTCTGTGACTTATTTCACTTAGAATCATCGTACCTGAATCCACCCATTTTGCTGCTACTGGTCTTATGGCATTGATTTCATGGCTGAGGGATATTCCATCGTACGTAAGTACCACAATTTTTTGAACCATTTTTATATTTCCTGGGATATTTAAGGTGTACCCCAGTTGAGGTCCTTGTAAGCAGTGCAGCCTAAATTTTGGGGTGGTTCTGTCTTATTGATTTTCAGTTTTCCCAAGGTATATTCCCTAGACTGGATGTGTCCTTGGCTCTGTAGCTCTGTTGTTTACTTCTTTTAGGGAACACAATGCACTGCTCCAGAGAGGCACTTGGCAATTTACATCCCACCCATCAGCATAACAAGGCTCCCTGTTCTCCAGGGCCTGTCTTGCCTTTCTGGTTTTTACACATTTTCTGGAAGTCCCTTTTAAGTGGTGGGAAGTGATACTTCTTTGTAGTGCAGATTTGCATTACCCGCTTGCTTGCTTGGCCAAAAAGGGCGTATGCGTTTTCTCTTGAATATATTCAGGGGAAAACGCATACACCCTTTGTTGCCAAGTGCATCATTGTCGAAGTTGTGCCCCTCTTCCTGTGCTTTAAAGGCGATTCCAACCTACATCTTGAAATCGGTTTCCTGCTATTCTGCCTCGCTTTCAAGTCCACCTTGTTGCCTTCCCTTAACAGATTTTTGGATTATAGTTGTCCTTTATTACTTTGCCAGTTTGTGAATTGCTGTGACCCTGAGCTCCAGTTTTCAACTCGTTTTTTGTGAGCTGACCGCAAGTCCAAAATTTTGGTTCAGGACCTATGCTGGTTTCCGGTGGGGGGCTGAGATTTTGTTTAATTCTTCTTCCTGCGGTGAAAATAGAGTGATATTTGCCCGTCCAAATGCCTAACAGCTACTCTCTCATTGGTTCTCCCTCTTCCATTTCATCCTCTCCCAATTTGGCAACCTGTGCGAACCAGGCGGTTAAAGGGGCTGTCTCTCCAAGTTGTGAGGTTGATAGTAAAGCAGATGGTAAGTCAAACCGGAGCACCAGGAGAGGGACTATTCGTTGAGTTTTAGAAACCTTTCGTATTCACAGTGTGTCCGTTTTCTAGGTTTCCCGTACATGTTATAGCTGTAGTAATATTCCCTTTAACCTGGAGTGTTGGGACCCATGGAATGGGTGCCATGCATTATTGCGTTAAAGGGTCTGCATTTGCTCACCCAGTCTCACAAATCCTCTCAGTCCTAAGTGTCCAGCCTTATGCCACATCCAGCTGTCGTTGTAGAAATGGTCATTCCAGGTTTCATCAGAGACCCTGATGGAATTGTAAAGAATTTCCCAGTTTTTTTGTTTTGTTTTAGAAATTCCTTTTTATAGTGGGTTTGAGCTGATTCTCGCTGCCATGTTTATGCCAGTCTAGACACACTTGATTCCCTTATGGAGACATATCAATACATAGGTTTTAAGATTCTTACCAGTCAGATATATTCCTCTGCGGGAAATATGGGGTTTTGAGTCCCTTTCACTGAGGAAGGTGTAGGTCTTGTCTATTCCATAGTTGATTTTTGGAAAGGTACCTGTGCTTATATCAAACTCTGGTTTTATGCATCACCCCACCTCTCGTTCGCCCTAAAGCAGGCATAAGATTGTTTTCTAAATGTGAGACACTGTTCTCTTTCCTAACTCAGTTCAAGTGTAGCCATGTTTACAGGATCTTCATAAGTGATATCTTATGATAAGTTTCTTTTTCTGTGTGACTTATTTCACTTAGAATCATCGTACCTGAATCCACCCATTTTGCTGCTACTGGTCTTATGACATTGATTTCATGGCTGAGGGATATTCCATCGTACGTAAGTACCACAATTTTTTGAACAATTTTTATATTTCCTGGGATATTTAAGGTGTACCCAAGTTGAGGTCCTTGTAAGCAGTGCAGCCCTAAATTTTGTGGTGTCTCTGTCTTATTGATTTTCAGTTTTCCCAAGGTATATTCCCTAGACTGGAAGTGCCCTTGGCTCTGTAGCTCTGTTGTTTATTTGTTTTAGGGAACACAATGCACTCCTCCAGAGAGGCAGTTGGCAATTTACATCCCGCCCATCAGCATAACAAGGCTCCCTGTTCTCTAGGGCCTGTGTTACCTTTCTGGTTTTTACGAATTTTGTGGATGTCCCTTTTGACCGGTGGGAAGTGATACTTCTTTGTAGTGCAGATTTGCATTGCCCACTTGCTTGCTTGCACAAAAAGGGCGTATGCGTTTTCTCCTGAATATATTCAGGAGAAAACGCATACGCCCTATTTGGCCAAGTGCATCATTGTCGAAGTTGTGCCCCTCTTCCTGTGCTTTAAAGGCGATTCCAACGTACCTCTTGAAATCTGTTTCCTGCTATTATGCCTCGCATTCCAGTCCGCCTCGTTGCCTTCCCTTAACAGATTTTTGTACGATAGTTGTCCTTTATTACTCGGGCAGTTTGTGAATTGCTGTGCCCTTTAGCTCCATTTTTCAACTCGTTTTTTGTGAGCTGACTGCAAGTCCAAAATTTTGGTCCAGGACCTATGCTGGTTCCCGGTGGGTAGCTGAGATTTTCGTTAATTCTTCTTCCTGCTGGGAAGTTAGAGTGATATGTGCACGTCCAATTGCCTAACAGCTACTCTCTCATTAGTTCTCCCTCTTCCCTTTCATCCTCTGCCAAATTGGAAACCTGTGCGAACCAGGAGGTTAAAAGGGCTGTCTCTCCAAGTTGGGAGATTGATAGTAAAGCAGATGGAAAGTCAAACCGGAGAACCAGGAGAGGGACTATTCGTTGAGTTTTAGAAACCTTTCGTATTCACAGTGTGTCCATTGTCTAGGTTTCCCGTACATGTTATAGCTGTAGTAAAATTCCCTTCAACCTGGAGAGTTGGGACCTATGGAATGTGTGCCAGGCATTTGTGCTTTAAAGGGTCTGCATTTGCTCACCCAATCTCACCAATCCTCTCAGTCCCAAGTGTGCAGCCTTATGCCACATCCAGCTGTCGTTGTAGATAGGGTCATTCCAGGTTTCATCAGAGACCCTGAAGGAATTGTAAAGAATTTCCCAGTTTTTTTGTTTTGTTTTTGAAATTCCTTTTTATAGTGGGTTTGAGCTGATTCTCGCTGCCATGTTTATGCCAGTCTAGACACACCTGATTCCCTTATGGAGACATATCAATACATAGGTTTTAAGATTCTTACTAGTCAGATATATTCCTCTGCGGGAAATATGGGGTTTTGAGTCCCTTTCACTGAGGACGGTGTAGGTCTTGTCTATTCCATAGTTGGTTTTTGGAACGGTACCTGTGCTTATATCAAACTCTGGTTTTATGCATCACCCCACCTCTCCTTCCCCCTTAAGCAGGTATAAGGGTGTTTTCTAAATGTGAGACACTGTTCTCTTTCCTAACTCAGTTCAAGTGTAGCCATGTTTACAGGATCTTCATAAGTGATATCTTATGATAAGTTTCTTTTTCTGTGTGACTTATTTCACTTAGAATCATCGTACCTGAATCCACCCATTTTGCTGCTACTGGTCTTATGACATGGATTTCATGGCTGAGGGATATTCCATCGTACGTAAGTAGCACAATTTTTTGAACCATTTTTATATTTCCTGGGATATTTACGGTGTACCCAAGTTGAGGTCCTTGTAAGCAGTGCAGCCCTAAATTTTAGGGTGGTTCTGTCTTATTGATTTTCAGTTTTCCCAAGGTATATTCCATAGACTGGAGGTGCCCTTGGCTCTGTAGCTCTGTTCTTTACTTGTTTTAGGGAACACAATGCACTCCTCCAGAGAGGCAGTTGGCAATTTACATCCCGCCCATCAGCATAACAAGGCTCCCTGTTCTCCAGGGCCTGTCTTGCCTTTCTGGTTTTTACACATTTTGTGGATGTCCCTTTTGACCGGTGGGAAGTGATACTTCTTTGTAGTGCAGATTTGCATTGCCCGCTTGCTTGCTTGGCCAAAAAGGGCTTATGCGTTTTCTCCTGGATATATTCAGGAGAAAACGCATACGCCCTTTTGGGCCTAGTGCATCATTGTCGAAGTTGTGTCCCTCTTCCTGTGCTTTAAAGGCGATTCCAATGTACCTCTTGAAATCTGTTTCCTGCTATTCCGCCTCGCTTTCCAGTCCGCCTCGCTGCCTTCCCTCAACAGATTTTTGTACGATAGTTGTCCTTTATTACTCGGGCAGTTTGTGAATTGCTGTGCCCTTGAGCTCCATTTTTCAACTCGTTTTTTGTGAGCTGACTGCAAGTCCAAAATTTTGGTTCAGGACCTATACTGGTTCCCGGTGGGTGGCTGAGAAGTTGGTTAAATCTTCTTCCTGCCGGGAAATTAGAGTGATATGTGCCCATCCAAATGCCTAACAGCTACTCTCTCATTGGTTCTCCCTCTTCCCTTTCATCCTCTGCCAAATTGGCAACCTGTGCGAACCAGGAGGTTAAAGGGGCTGTCTCTACAAGTTGGGAGGTTGATAGTAAAGCAGATGGAAAGTCAAACCGGAGCACCAGGAGAGGGACTATTCGTTGAGTTTTAGAAACCTTTCGTATTCACAGTGTGTCCGTTCTCTAGGTTTACCGTACTTGTTATAGCTGTAGTAATATTCCCTTTAACCTGGAGAGTTGGGACCCATGGAATGGGTGCCAGGGATTAGTGCTTTAAATGGTATGCATTTGATCACCCAATCTCACCAATCCTCTCAGTCCCAATTGTCCCTCCTTATGCCACATCCAGTTGTCGTTGTACATAGGGTCATTCCTCGTTTCATCAGAGACCCTGAAGGAATTGTAAAGAGTTTCCCAGTTTTTCTGTTTTGTTTTTGAAATTCCTTTTTATAGTGGGTTTGAGCTGATTCTCGCTGCCATGTTTATGCCAGTCTAGACACACTTGATTCCCTTACGGAGACATATCAATACATAGGTTTTAAGATTTTACTAGTCAGATATATTCCTCTGCGGGAAATATGGGGTTTTGATTCCCTTTCACTGAGGAAGGTGTAGGTCTTGTCTATTCCATAGTTGGTTTTTGGAACGGTACCTGTTCTTATATCAAACTCTGGTTTTATGCATCACCCCACCTCTCCTTCCCCCTTAAGCAGGCATAAGAGTGTTTTCTAAATGTGAGACACTGTTCTCTTTCCTACCTGAGTTCAAGTGTAGCCATGTTTACAGGATCTTCATAAGTGATATCTTATGATAAGTTTCTTTTTCTCTGTGACTTATTTCACTTAGAATCATCGTACCTGAATCCACCCATTTTGCTGCTACTGATCTTATGACATTGATTTCATGGCTGAGGGATATTCCATCGTACGTAAGTACCACAATTTTTTGAACCATTTTTATATTTCCTGGGATATTTAAGGTGTACCCAAGTTGAGGTCCTTGTAAGCAGTGCAGCCCTAAATTTTGGGGTGGCTCTGTCTTATTGATTTTCAGTTTTCCCAAGGTATATTCCCTAGACTGGAAGTGCCCTTGGCTCTGTAGCTCTGTTCTTTACTTGTTTTAGGGAACACAATGCACTCCTCCAGAGAGGCAGTTCGCAAGTTACATCCCGCCCATCAGCATAACAAGGCTCCCTTTCTCCAGGGCCTGTCTTGCCTTTCTGGTTTTTACACATTTTGTGGATGTCCCTTTTGACCGGTGGGAAGTGATACTTCTTTGTAGTGCAGATTTGCATTGCCCGCTTGCTTGCTTGGCCAAAAAGGGCGTATGAATTTTCTCCTGAATATATTCAGGAGAAAACGCATACGCCCTTTTTGGCCAAGTGCATCATTGTCGAAGTTGTGCCCCTCTTCCTGTGCTTTAAAGGCGATTCCAACGTACCTCTTGAAATCTGTTTCCGCTATTCTGGCGCGATTTCAAGTCCGCCTCGTTGCCTTCCCTCAACAGATTTTTGGACGATAGTTGTCCTTTTTTACTCGGCCAGTTTGTGAATTGTTGTGCCCCAGAGCTCCATTTTTCAACTCGTTTTTGGTGAGCTGACCGCAAGTCCAAAATTTTGGTTCAGGACCTATGCTGGTTCACGGTGGGGGGCTGAGTCTTTGGTTAATTCTTCTTTCTGCTGTTACGTTAGAGTAATATATGCCCGTCCTAATGCCTAACAGCTACTCTCTCATTGGTTCTCCCTCTTCCATTTCATCCTCTCCCAATTTGGCAACCTGTGCGAACCAGGTGGTTAAAGGGGCTGTCTCTCCAAGTTGTGAGGTTGATAGTAAAGCAGATGGTAAGTCAAACCGGAGCACCAGGAGAGGGACTATTCGTTGAGTTTTAGAAACCTTTCGTATTCACAGTGTGTCCGTTCTCTAGGTTTCCCGTACATGTTATAGCTGTAGTAATATTCACTTCAACCTGTAGTGTTGGGACCCATGGAATGGGTGCCATGCATTTTTGCGTTAAAGGGTCTGCATTTGCTCACCCAATCTCACCAATCCTCTCAGTCCCAAGTGTCCAGCCTTATGCCACATCCAGCTGTCATTGTAGATAGGGTCATTCCAGGTTTCATCAGAGACCCTGAAGGAATTGTAAAGAATTTCCCAGATTTATTGTTCTGTTTTTGAAATTCCTTTTTATAGTGGGTTTGAGCTGATTCTCGCTGCCATGTTTATGCCAGTCTAGACATACTTGATTCCCTTACGGAGACATATCAATACATAGGTTTTAAGATTCTTACTAGTCAGATATATTCCTCTGCGGGAAATATGGGGTTTTGAGTCCCTTTCACTGAGGAAGGTGTAGGTCTTGTCTATTCCATAGTTGGTTTTTGGAACGGTACCTGTGCTTATATAAAACTCTGGTTTTATGCATCACCCCACCTCTCCTTCCCCCTTAAGCAGGCATAAGAGTGTTTTCTTAATATGAGACAATGTCTTCTTTCCTAACTCAGTTCAAGTGTAGCCATGTTTACAGGATCGTCATAAGTGATATCTTATGATAAGTTTCTTTTTCTCTGTGACTTATTTCACTTAGAATCATCGAACCTGAATCCACCCATTTTGCTGCTACTGGTTTATGACATTGATTTCATGGCTGAATGATATTCCATCGTACGTAAGTACCACAATTTTTGAACCATTTTTATATTTCCTGGGATATTTAAGGTGTACCCAAGTTGAGGTCTTTGTAAGCAGTGCAGCCCTAAATTTTGGGGTGGCTCTGTCTTATTGATTTTCAGAATTCCAAGGTATATTCCCTAGAATGGAAGTGCCCTTGGCTCTTTAGCTCTGTTCTTTACTTGTTTTAGGGAACACAATATACTCCACCAGAGAGACAGTTGGCAATTTACAACCCGCCCATCAGCATAACAAGGCTCCCTGTTCTCCAGGGCCTGACTTGCCTTTCTGGCTTTTACACATTTTGTGGATGTCCCTTTTGAGCGGTGGGAAGTGATACTTCTTTGAAGTGCAGATTTGCATTGCCCGCTTGCTTGCTTGGCCAAAAAGGGCGTATGTGTTTTCTCCTGAATATATTCAGGAGAAAACGCATACGCCCTTTTTGGCCAAGTGCATCATTGTCGTAGTTGTGCCCCTCTTCCTGTGCTTTAAAGGCGATTCCAACGTACCTCTTGAAATCTGTTTCCTGCTATTCTGCCTCACTTTCAACTTCGCCTCGTTGCCTTCCCTCAACAGATTTTTGGACGATAGTTGTCCTTTATTACTCGGCCATTTTGTGAATTGCTGTGCCCCTTAGCTCCATTTTTCAACTCGTTTTTTGTAAGCTGACAGCAAGTCCAAAATTTTGGTTGAGGACCTATGCTTGTTCCCGGTGGGGGGCTGAGACTTTGGTTAATTCTTCTTCGTGCCGAGAAGTTAGAGTGATATGTGCCAGTCCAAATGCCTAACAGCTAATCTCTCATTGGTTCTCCCTCTTCCCTTTCATCCTCTGCCAAACTGGAAACCTGTGCGAACCAGGAGGTTAAAGGTGCTGTCTCTCCAAGTTGGGAGATTGATAGTAAAGCAGATGGAAAGTCAAACCGGAGCACCAGGAGAGGGACTATTCGTTGAGTTTTAGAAACCTTTCGTATTCACAGTGTGTCCGTTCTCTAGGTTTCCCGTACATGTTATAACTGTAGTAATATTCCCTTCAATCTGGAGAGTTGGGACAAATGGAATGGGTGCCAGGCATTATTGCTTTAAAGGGTCTTGATTTGCTCACCCAATCTCACCATTCCTCTCAGCCCCTAGTGTCCCTCCTTATGCCACATCCAGCTGTCGTTGTAGATAGGGTCATTCCAGGTTTCATCAGAGACCCTGAAGGAATTGTAAAGAATTTCCCAGTTTTTGTGTTTTGTTTTTGAAATTCCTTTTAATAGTGAGTTTGAGCTGATTCTCGCTGCCATGTTTATGCCAGTCTAGACACACTTGATTCCCTTACGGAGACATATCAATACATATATTTTAAGATTCTTACTTGTCTGATATATTCCTCTGCGGGAAATATGGGGTTTTGAGTCCCTTTCACTGAGGAAGGTGTAGGTCTTTTCTATTCCATAGTTAGTTTTTGGAACGGTACCTGTGCTTATATCAAACTCTGGTTTTATGCATCACCCCACCTCTCCTACCCCCTTAAGCAGGCATAAAAGTGTTTTCTAAATGTGAGACACTGTTCTCTTTCCTAACTCAGTTCAATTGTACTCATGTTTCCAGGATCTTCATAAGTGATATCTTATGAAAATTTCTATTTCTGTGTGACTTATTTCACTTAGAATCATTTTACATGAATCCACCCATTTTGCTGCTACTGGTCTTATGACATTGATCTCATGGCTGAGGGCTATTCCATCGTACGTAAGTACCACAATTTTTTGAACCATTTTTATATTTCCTGGGATACTTAAAGTGTATCCAAGTTGAGGTCCTTGTAAGCAGTGCAGCCCTAAATTTTGGGGTGGCTCTGTCTTATTGATTTTCAGTTTTCCCAAGGTATATTCCCTAGACTGGAAGTGCCCTTGGCTCTGTAGCTCTGTTCTTTACTTGTTTTAGGGAACACAATGCACTCCTCCAGAGAGGCAGTTGGGAATTTACATCCCGCCCATCAGCATAACAAGGCTCCCTGTTCTCCAAGGCCTGTCTTGCCTTTCTGGTTTTTACACATTTTGTGGATGTCCCTTTTGACTGGTGGGAAATGATACTTCTTTGTAGTGCACATTTGCATTGCCCGCTTGCTTGCTTGGCCAAAAAGGGCGTATGCGTTTTCTCCTGAATATATTCAGGAGAAAACGCATACGCCCTTTTTGGCCAAGTGCATCATTGTCGAAGTTGTGCCCCTCTTCCTGTGCTTTAAAGGCGATTCCAACGTACCTCTTGAAATCTGTTTCCTGCTGTTCTGCCTCGCTCTCAAGTACACCTCGTTGCCTTCCCTCAACAGATTTTTGGACGAGAGTTGTCCTTTATTACTCGGCCAGTTTGTGAGTTGCTGTGCCCCTGAGCTCCATTTTTCAACTCGTTTTTGGTGAGCTGACCGCAAGTCCAAAATTTTGGTTCAGGACCTATACTGGTTCCCAGTGGGTGGCTGAGACTTTGGTTAATTCTTCTTCTTCCCGGGATATTAGAGTGATATTTGCCCTTCCAAATGACTATCAGCTACTCTCTCATTGGTTCTCCCTCTTCCCTTTCATCCACTCCCAATTTGGCAACCTGTGTGATCCAGGAGGTAAAAATGGCTGTCTCTCCAAGTTGGGAGGTTGATAGTAAAGCAGATGGAAAGTCAAACCGGAGCACCAGGAGAGGGACTATTCGTTGAGTTTTAGAAACCTTTCGTATTCACAGTGTGTCCGTTATCTAGGTTTCCCGTACATGTTATAGCTGTAGTAATATTCCCTTCAACCTGGAGAGTTGGGACCCATGGAATGGGTGCCAGGCATTTCTGCTTTAAAGGGTCTGCAGTTGCTCACCCAATCTCACCAATCCTCTCAGTCCCAAGTGTCCCTCATTATGCCACATCCAGCTGTCATTGTAGATAGGGTCATTCAAGGGTTCATCAGAGACCCTGAAGGAATTGTAAAGAATTTCCCAGTTTTTTTGTTTTGTTTTTGAAATTCCTTTTTATAGGGGGTTTGAGCTGATTCTCGCTGCCATGTTTATGCCAGTCTAGACACACTTGATTCCCTTACGGAGACATATCAATACATAGGTTTTAAGATTCTTAATAGTCAGATATATTCCTCTGCAGGAAATATGGGGTTTTGAGTCCCTTTCACTGAGGAAGGTGTAGGTCTTCTCTATTCCATAGTTGGTTTTTGGAACGGTACCTGTGCTTATATCAAACTCTGGTTTTATGCATCACCCCACCTCTCCTTCCCCCTTAAGCAGGCATAAGTGTGTTTTCTAAATGTGAGACTCTGTTCTCTTTCCTAACTCAGTTCAAGTGTAGCCATGTTTACAGGATCTTCATAAGTGATATCTTATGATAAGTTTCTTTTTCTCTGTGACTTATTTCACTTATAATCATCGTACCTGAATCCACCCATTTTGCTGTTACTGGTTTATGACATTGATTTCATGGCTGAGGGATATTCCATCGTACGTAAGTACCACAATTTTTGAACCATTTTTATATTTCCTGGGATATTTAAGGTGTACCCAAGTTGAGGTCCTTGTAAGCAGTGCAGCCCTAAATTTTGGGGTGGCTCTGTCTTATTGATTTTCAGAATTCCCAAGGTATATTCCCTAGACTGGAAGTGCCCTTGGCTCTTTAGCTCTGTTCTTTACTTTTTTTAGGGAACACAATATACTCCTCCAGAGAGGCAGTTGGCAATTTACATCCCGCCCATCAGCATAACAAGGCTCCCTGTTCTCCAGGCCCTGTCTTGCCTTTCTGGTTATTACACATTTTGTGGATGTCCCTTTTGACCGGAGGGAAATGATACTTATATGTACTTCAGATTTGCATTGCCCGCTTGCTTGCTTGGCCAAAAAGGGCGTATGCGATTTCTCCTGAATATATTCAGGAGAAAACGCATACGCTCTTTTTGGCCAAGTGCATCATTGTCGAAGTTGTGCCCCTCTTCCTGTGCTTTAAAGGCGATTCCAACGTACCTCTTGAAATCTGTTTCCTGCTATTCTGCCTCGCTTTCAAGTCCGCCTCGTTGTCTTCCCTCAACAGATTTTTGGACGATAGTTGTCCTTTATTACTCGGACAATTTGTGCATTGCTGTGCCCCTGATCTCCATTTTTCAACTCGTTTTTGGTGAGCTGACCGCAGATCCAAAATTTTGGTTCAGGACCTATGATTGTTCCCGTTGGGGGAGTGAGACTTTGGTTAATTCTTCTTCCTGCCGGGAAGGTAGAGTGATATGTTCCCGTCCAAATGCCTAACAGCTACTCTCTCATTGGTTCTCCCTCTTCCCTTTCATCCTCTGCCAAATTGGCAACCTGTGCGAACCAGGAGGTTAAAGGGGCTGTCTCTACAAGTTGGGAGGTTGATAGTAAAGCAGATGGAAAGTCATACCGGAGCACCAGGAGAGGGACTATTCGTTGAGTTTTAGAAACCTTTCGTATTCACCGTGTGTCCGTTCTCTAGGTTTCCCGTACATTTTATAGCTGTAGTAATATTCCCTTCAACCTGGAGAGTTGGGACCCACGGAATGGGTGCCAGGCATTTGTGCTTTAAAGGGTCTGCATTTGCTCACCCAATCTCACCAATTCTCTCAGTCCCAAGTGTCCAGCCATATGCCACATCCAGCTGTCGTTGTAGATAGGGTCATTCCAGGTTTCATCAGAGACCCTGAAGGAATTGTATAGAATTTCCCAGTTTTTTTTGTTTTGTTTTTGAAATTCCTTTTTATAGTGGGTTTGAGCTGAATCTCGCTGCCATGTTTATGCCAGTCTAGACACACTTGATTCCCTTATGGAGACATATCAATACATAGGTTTTAAGATTCTTAGTAGTCAGATATATTCCTCTGCGGGAAATATGGGGTTTTGAGTCCCTTTCACTGAGGAAGGTGTAGGTCTTGTCTATTCCATAGTTGGTTTTTGGAACGGTACCTGTGCTTATATCAAACTCTGGTTTTATGCATCACCCCACCTCTCCTTCCCCCTTAAGCAGGCATAAGAGTGTTTTCTAAATGTGAGACACTCTTCTCTTTCCTAACTCAGTTCAACTGTAGCCATGTTTACAGGATCTTCATAAGTGATATCTTATGATACGTTTCTTTTTCTGTGTGACGTATATCACTTAGAATCATCGTACCTGAAACCACCCATTTTGCTGCTACTGGTCTTATGACATTGATTTCATGGCTGAGGGATATTCCATCGTACGTAAGTACCACAATTTTTTGAACCACTTTTATATTTCCTGGGATATTTAAGGTGTACCCAAGTTGAGGTCCTTGTAAGCAGTGCAGCCCTAAATTTTGGGGTTGCTCTGTCTTATTGATTTTCAGAATTCACAAGGTATATTCCATAGACTGGAAGTGCCCTTGGCTCTGTAGCTCTATTCTTTACTTGTTTTAGGGAACACAATGTACTCCTCCAGAGAGGCAGTTGGCAATTTACATCCCGCCCATCAGCATAACAAGGCTCCCGGTTCTCCAGGGCCTGTCTTGCCTTTCTGGTTTTTACACATTTTGTGGATGTCCCTTTTGACCGGTGGGAAGTGATACTTCTTTGTAGTGCAGATTTGCATTGCCCGCTTGCTTGCTTGGCCAAAAAGGGCGTATGCGTTTTCTCCTGAATATATTCAGGAGAAAACGCATACGCCCTTTTTGGCCAAGTGCATCATTGTCGAAGTTGTGCCCCTCTTCCTGTGCTTTAAAGGCGATTCCAACGTACCTCTTGAAATCTGTTTCCTGCTATTCTGCCTCGCTTTCAAGTCCGCCTCGTTGCCTTCCCTCAACAGATTTTTGGACGATAGCTGTCCTTTATTACTCAGCCAGTTTGTGAATTGCTGTGCCCCTTAGCTCCATTTTTCAACTCGTTTTTGGTGAGCTGACCGCAAGTCCAAAATTTTGGTTCAGGACCTATGCTGGTTCCCGGTGGGGGGCTGAGACTTTGGTTAATTCTTCTTCCTGCCAGGAAATTAGAGTGATATGTGCCCGTCCAAATGCCTAACAGCTACTCTCTCATTGGTTCTCCCTCTTCCCTTTCAAACTCTGCCAATTTGGCAACGTGTGGGAACCAGGAGGTTAAAGGGGTTGTCTCTCCAAGTTGGGAGATTGATAGTAAAGCAGATGGAAAGTCAAACCGGACCACCAGGCGAGGGAGTATTCGTTGAGTTTTAGAAACATTTCGTATTCACAGTGGGTCCGTTCTCTAGGTTTCCCGTACATGTTATAGCTGTAGTAATATTCCCTTCAATTTGGAGAGTTGTGACCCATGGAATGGGTGCCAGGCATTTGTGCTTTAAAGGGTCTGCATTTGCTCACCCAATCTCACCCATCGTCTCAGTCCCAAGTGTCCAGCCTTATGCCACATCTAGCTGTCGTTGTAGATAGGGTCATTCCAGGTTTCATCAGAGACCCTGAAGGAATTGTAATGAATTTCCCAGTTTTTTTGTTTTGTTTTTGAAATTCCTTTTTATAGTGGGTTTGAGCTGATTTTCGCTGCCATGTTTATGCCAGTCTAGACACACTTGATTCCCTTATGGAGACATATCAATACATAGGTTTTAAGATTCTTACTAGTCAGATATATTCCTCTGCGGGAAATATGGGGTTTTGAGTGCCTTTCACTGAGGAAGGTGTAGGTCTTGTCTATTCCATAGTTGGTTTTTGGAACGGTACCTGTGCTTATATCAAACTCTGGTTTTATGCATCACCCCACCTCTCCTTCCACCTTAAGCAAGCATAAGAGTGTTTTCTAAATGTGAGACTCTGTTCTCTTTCCTAACTCAGTTTAAGTGTAGCCATGTTTACAGGATCTTCATAAGTGATATCTTATGATAAGTTTCTTTTTCTCTGTGACTTATTTCACTAAGAATCATCGTACCTGAATCCACCCATTTTGCTGCTACTGGTCTTATGACATTGATTTCATGGCTGAGGGATATTCCATCGTACGTAAGTACCACAATTTTTTGAACCATTTTTATATTTCCTGGGATATTAAGGTGTATCCAAGTTGAGGTCCTTGTAAACAGTGCAGCCCTAAATTTTGGGATGGCTCTGTCTTATTGATTTTCAGTTTTCCCAAGGTATATTCCCTAGACTGGAAGTGCCCTTGGCTCTGTAGCTCTGTTCTTTACTTGTTTTAGGGAACACAATGTACTCCTCCAGAGAGGCAGTTGGCAATTTACATCCCGCCCATCAGCATAAGAAGGCTCCCTGTTCTCCAGGGCCTGTCTTGCCTTTCTGGTTTTTACACATTTTGTGGATGTCCCTTTTGACCGGTGGGAAGTGATACTTCTTTGTAGTGCAGATTTGCATTGGCCGCTTGCTTGCTTGGCCAAAAAGGGCGTATGCGTTTTCTCCTGAATATATTCAGGAGAAAACGCATACGCCCTTTTTGGACAAGTGCATCATTGTCGAAGTTGTGCCCCTCTTCCTGTGCTTTAAAGGCGATTCCAACGTACCTCTTGAAATCTGTTTCCTGCTATTCTGCCTCGCTTTCAAGTCTGCCTCGTTGCCTTCCCTCAACAGATTTTTGCAGGATAGTTGTCCTTTATTACTCGGCCAGTTTGTGAATTGCTGTGCCCCTGAGCTCCATTTTTCAACTCGTTTTTGGTGAGCTGACCGCAAGTCCAAAATTTTGGTTCAGGACCTATACTCGTTCCCGGTGGGGGACTGAGAGTTTGGTTAATTCTTTTTCCTGCCGGGAAATTACAGTGATATGTGCCCGTCCAAATGCCTAACAGCTACTCTCTCATTGGTTCTCCCTCTTCCCTTTCATCCCCTGCCAAATTGGCAACCTGTGCGAACCAGGAGGTTAAAGGGGCTGTCTCTCCATGTGGGGAGGTTGATAGTAAAGCAGATGGAAAGTCAAACCGGAGCACCAGGAGAGGGACTATTCGTTGAGTTTTAGAAACCTTTCGTATTCACAGTGTGTCCGTTCTCTAGGTTTCCCGTACATGTTATAACTGTAGTAATATTCCCTTCAACCTGGAGAGTTGGGACACATGGAATGGGTGCCATGCATTATTGCTTTAAAGGGTCTGCATTTGTTCACCCAATCTCACGAATCCTCTCAGTCCCGAGTGTCCAGCCTTATGCCACATCCAGCTGTCATTGTAGATAGGGTCATTCCAGGTTTCATCAGAGACTCTGAAGGAATTGTAAAGAATTTCCCAGTTTTTTTGTTTTGTTTTTGAAATTCCTTTTTATAGTGGGTTTGAGCTGATTCTCGCTGCCATGTTTATGCCAGTCTAGACACACTTGATTCCCTTACGGAGACATATCAATACATAGGTTTTAAGATTCTTACTAGTCAGATATATTCCTCTGCGGTAAATATGGGGTTTTGAGTCCCTTTCACTGAGGAAGGTGTAGTTCTTGTCTATTCCATAGTTGGTTTTTGGAAGGGTACCTGTGCTTATATCAAACTCTGGTTTTATGCATCACCCCTCCTCTCTTTCCCCCTTAAGCAGGCATAAGAGTGTTTTGTAAATGTGAGACACTGTTCTCTTTCCTAACTCAGTTCAAGTGTAGCCATGTTTACAGGATCTTCATAAGTGATATCTTATGATAAGTTTCTTTTTCTGTGTGACTTATTTCACTTAGAATCATCATACCTGAATCCACCCATTTTGCTGTTACTGGTCTTATGTCATTGATTTCATGGCTGAGGGATATTCCATCGTACGTAAGTACCACAATTTTTTGAACCATTTTTATATTTCCTGGGATATTTAAGGTGTACCCAAGTTGAGGTCCTTGTAAGCAGTGCAGCCCTAAATTTTGGGGTGGCTCTGTCTTATTGATTTTCAGTTTTCCAAAGGTATATTCCCTAGACTGGAAGTGACCTTGGCTCTGTAGCTATGTTCTTTACATGTTTTAGGGAACACAATGCACTCCTCCAGAGAGGCAGTTGGCAATTTACATCCCGCCCATCAGCATAACAAGGCTCCCTGTTCTCCAGGGCCTGTCTTGCCTTTCTGGTTTTTACACATTTTGTGGATGTCCCTTTTGAACGGTGGGAGGTGATACTTCTTTGTAGTGCAGATTTGCATTGCCAGCTTGCTTGCTTGGCCAAAAAGGACGTATGCGTTTTCTCCTGAATATATTCAGGAGAAAACGCATACGCCCTTTTTGGCCAAGTGCATCATTGTCGAAGTTGTGCCCCTCTTCCTGTGCTTTAAAGGCGATTCCAACGTACCTCTTGAAATCTGTTTCCTGCTGTTCTGGCTCGCTTTCAAGTCCGCCTCGTTGCCTTCCCTCAACAGATTTTTGGAGGATAGTTGTCCTTTATTACTCGGCCAGTTTGTGAATTGCTGTGCCCCTGAGCTCCATTTTTCAACTCGTTTTTGGTGAGCTGACCGCAAGTCCAAAATTTTGGTTCAGGACCTATACTCGTTCCCGGTGGGGGGCTGAGACTTTGGTTAATTCTTCTTCCTGCCGGGAAATTACAGTGATATGTGCCCGTCCAAATGCCTAACAGCTACTCTCTCATTGGTTCTCCCTCTTCCCTTTCATTCTCTGCCAAATTGGCAACCTGTGCGAACCAGGAGGTTAAAGGGGCTGTCTCTCCATGTGGGGAGATTGATAGTAAAGCAGATGGAAAGTCAAACCGGAGCACCAGGAGAGGGACTATTCGTTGAGTTTTAGAAACCTTTCGTATTCACAGTATGTCCGTTCTCTAGGTTTCCCGTACATGTTATAACTGTAGTAATATTCCCTTCAACCTGGAGAGTTGGGACACATGGAATGGGTGCCATGCATTATTGCTTTAAAGGGTCTGCATTTGTTCACCCAATCTCACGAATCCTCTCAGTCCCGAGTGTCCAGCCTTATGCCAAATCCAGCTGTCATTGTAGATAGGGTCATTCCAGGTTTCATCAGAATCTCTGAAGGAATTGTAAAGAATTTCCCAGTTTTTTTTTTGTTTTTGAAATTCCTTTTTATAGTGGGTTTGAGCTGATTCTCGCTGCCATGTTTATGCCAGTCTAGACACACTTGATTCCCTTACGGAGACATATCAATACATAGGTTTTAAGATTCTTACTAGTCAGATATATTCCTCTGGGGGAAATATGGGTTTTGAATCCCTTTCACTTAGGAAGGTGTAGGTGTTGTCTATTCCATAGTTGGATTTTGGAACGGTACCTGTGCTTATATCAAACTCTGGTTTTATGCATCACCCCACCTCTCCTTCCCCCTTAAGCAGGCATAAGAGTGTTTTCTAAATGTGAGACACTCTTCTCTTTCCTAACTCAGTTCAACTGTAGCCATGTTTACAGGATCTTCATAAGTGATATCTTATGATACGTTTCTTTTTCTGTGTGACGTATATCACTTAGAATCATCGTACCTGAATCCACCCATTTTGCTGCTACTGGTCTTATGACATTGATTTCATGGCTGAGGGATATTCCATCGTACGTAAGTACCACAATTTTTTGAACCATTTTTATATTTCCTGGGATATTAAGGTGTATCCAAGTTGAGGTCCTTGTAAACAGTGCAGCCCTAAATTTTGGGATGGCTCTGTCTTATTGATTTTCAGTTTTCCCAAGGTATATTCCCTAGACTGGAAGTGCCCTTGGCTCTGTAGCTCTGTTCTTTACTTGTTTTAGGGAACACAATGTACTCCTCCAGAGAGGCAGTTGGCAATTTACATCCCGCCCATCAGCATAAGAAGGCTCCCTGTTCTCCAGGGCCTGTCTTGCCTTTCTGGTTTTTACACATTTTGTGGATGTCCCTTTTGACCGGTGGGAAGTGATACTTCTTTGTAGTGCAGATTTGCATTGGCCGCTTGCTTGCTTGGCCAAAAAGGGCGTATGCGTTTTCTCCTGAATATATTCAGGAGAAAACGCATATGCCCTTTTTGGACAAGTGCATCATTGTCGAAGTTGTGCCCCTCTTCCTGTGCTTTAAAGGCGATTCCAACGTACCTCTTGAAATCTGTTTCCTGCTATTCTGCCTCGCTTTCAAGTCCGCCTCGTTGCCTTCCCTCAACAGATTTTTGCAGGATAGTTGTCCTTTATTACTCGGCCAGTTTGTGAATTGCTGTGCCCCTGAGCTCCATTTTTCAACTCGTTTTTGGTGAGCTGACCGCAAGTCCAAAATTTTGGTTCAGGACCTATACTCGTTCCCAGTGGGGGACTGAGACTTTGGTTAATTCTTTTTCCTGCCGGGAAATTACAGTGATATGTGCCCGTCCAAATGCCTAACAGCTACTCTCTCATTGGTTCTCCCTCTTCCCTTTCATCCCCTGCCAAATTGGCAACCTGTGCGAACCAGGAGGTTAAAGGGGTTGTCTCTCCATGTGGGGAGGTTGATAGTAAAGCAGATGGAAAGTCAAACCGGAGCACCAGGAGAGGGACTATTCGTTGAGTTTTAGAAACCTTTCGTATTCACAGTGTGTCCGTTCTCTAGGTTTCCCGTACATGTTATAACTGTAGTAATATTCCCTTCAACCTGGAGAGTTGGGACCCATGGAATGGGTGCCATGCATTATTGCTTTAAAGGGTCTGCATTTGTTCACCCAATCTCACGAATCCTCTCAGTCCCGAGTGTCCAGCCTTATGCCACATCCAGCTGTCATTGTAGATAGGGTCATTCCAGGTTTCATCAGAGACTCTGAAGGAATTGTAAAGAATTTCCCAGTTTTTTTGTTTTGTTTTTGAAATTCCTTTTTATAGTGGGTTTGAGCTGATTCTCGCTGCCATGTTTATGCCAGTCTAGACACACTTGATTCCCTTACGGAGACATATCAATACATAGGTTTTAAGATTCTTACTAGTCAGATATATTCCTCTGCGGGAAATATGGGGTTTTGAGTCCCTTTCACTGAGGAAGGTGTAGGTCTTGTCTATTCCATAGTTGGTTTTTGGAAGGGTACCTGTGCTTATATCAAACTCTGGTTTTATGCATCACCCCACCTCTCTTTCCCCCTTAAGCAGGCATAAGAGTGTTTTCTAAATGTGAGACACTGTTCTCTTTCCTAACTCAGTTCAAGTGTAGCCATGTTTACAGGATCTTCATAAGTGATATCTTATGATAAGTTTCTTTTTCTGTGTGACTTATTTCACTTAGAATCATGGTACCTGAATCCACCCATTTTGCTGCTACTGGTCTTATGACATGGATTTCATGGCTGAGGGATATTCCATCGTACGTAAGTACCACAATTTTTTGAACCATTTTTATATTTCCTGGGATATTTAAGGTGTACCCAAGTTGAGGTCCTTGTAAGCAGTGCAGCCTTAAATTTTGGGCTGGCTCTCTATTATTGATTTTCAGTTTTCCCAAGGTATATTCCCTAGACTGGAAGTGCACCTGGCTCTGTAGATATGTTCTTTACATGTTTTAGGGAATACAATGCACTCTTCCAGAGAGGCAGTTGGCAATTTACATCCCGCCCATCAGCATAACAAGGCTCCCTGTTCTCCAGGGCCTGTCTTGCCTTTCTGGTTTTTACACATTTTGTGGATGTCCCTTTTGACCAGTGGGAAGTGATACTTCTTTGTAGTGCAGATTTGCATTGCCCGCTTGCTTGCTTGGCCAAAAAGGGCGTATGTGTTTTCTCCTGAATATATTCAGGAGAAAACGCATACGCCCTTTTTGGCCAAGTGCATCATTTTCGAAGTTGTGCCCCTCTTCCTGTGCTTTAAAGGCGATTTCAACGTACCTCTTAAAATCTGTTTCCTGCTATTGTGCCTCGCTTTCAAGTCCGCCTCGTTGCCTTCCCTCAACAGATTTTTGGACGATAGTTGTCCTTTATTACTCGGCCAGTTTGTGAATTGCTGTGCCCCTGAGCTCCATTTTTCAACTCGTTTTTGGTGAGCTGACTGCAAGTCCAAAATTATGATTCAGGACCTATACTGGTTCCCGGTGGGTGGCTGAGACTTTGGTTAAATCTTCTTCCTGCCGGGAAATTACAGTGATATGTGCCCGTCCAAATGCCTAACAGCTACTCTCTCATTGGTTCTCCCTCTTCCCTTTCATCCTCTGCCATATTGGCAACCTGTGCGAACCAGGAGGTTAAAGGGGCTGTCTCTCCAAGTTGGGAGGTTGATAGTAAAGCAGGTGGAAAGTCAAACCGGAGCACCAGGAGAGGGACTATTCGTTGAGTTTTTGAAACCTTTCGTATTCACAGTGTGTCCGTTCTCTAGGTTTCCCGTACATGTTATAACTGTAGTAATATTCCCTTCAACCTGGAGAGTTGGGACCCATGGAATGGGTGCCATGCATTATTACTTTAAAGGGTCTGCATTTGCTCACCCAATCTCACCAATCCTCTCAGTCCCAAGTGTCCAGGCTTATGTCACATCCAGCTGTCGTTGTAGATAGGGTCATTCCAGGTTTCATCAGAGACCCTGAAGGAATTGTAAAGAATTTCCCTGTTTTTTTGTTTTGTTTTTGAAATTCCTTTTTATAGTGGGTTTGAGGTGATTCTCGCTGCCATGTTTATGCCAGTCTAGACACAGTTGATTCCCTTATGGAGATATATCAATACATAGGTTTTAAGATTCTTACTAGTCAGATATATTCCTCTGTGGGAAATATGGGGTTTTGAGTCCCTTTCGCTGAGGAAGGTGTAGGTCTTTTCTATTACATCGTTGGTTTTTGGAACGGTACCTATGCTTATATCAAACTCTGGTTTTATGCATCACCCCAACTCTCCTTCCCCCTTAAGCAGGCATAAGAGTGTTTTCTAAATGTGAGACACTGTTCTCTTTCCTAACTCAGCTCAAGTGTAGCCATGTTTACAGGATCTTCATAAGTGATATTTTATGATGTTTCTTTTTCTGTGTGACTTATTTCACTTAGAATCATCGTACCTGAATCCACCCATTTTGCTGCTACTGGTCTTATGTCATTGATTTCATGGCTGAGGGATATTCCATCGTACGTAAGTACCACAATTTTTTGAAATATTTTTATATTTCCTGGGATATTTAAGGTGTACCCAAGTTGAGGTCCTTGTAAGCAGTGCAGCCCTAAATTTTGGGGTGGCTCTGTCCTATTGATTTTCAGTTTTCCCAAGGTATATTCCCTAGACTACAAGTGCCCTTGACTCTGTAGCTCTGTTGTTTACTTGTTTTAGGGAACACAATGCACTCCTCCAGAGAGGCAGTTGGAAATTTACATCCTGCCCATCAGCATAACAAGGCTCCCTGTTCTCCAGGGCCTGTCTTGCCTTTCTGGTTTTTACACATTTTGTGGATGTCCCTTTTGACCAGTGGGAAGTGATACTTCTTTGTAGTGCAGATTTGCATTGCCCGCTTGCTTGCTTGGCCAAAAAGGGCGTATGCGTTTTCTCCTGAATATATTCAGGAGAAAACGCATACGCCCTTTTTGGCCAAGTGCATCATTGTCGAAGTTGTGCCCCTCTTCCTGTGCTTTAAAGGCGATTCCAACGTACCTCTTGAAATCTGTTTCCTGCTATTCTGGCTCGCTTTCAAGTCCGCCTCGTTGCCTTCCCTCAACAGATTTTTGGACGATAGTTGTCCTTTATTATTCGGCCAGTTTGTGAATTGTTGTGCCCCTGAGCTCCATTTTTCAACTCGCTTTTGGTGCGCTGACCGCTAGTCCAAAATTTTGGTTCAGGACCTATACTGGTTCCCGGTCGGTGGCTGAGACTTTGGTTAATTCTTCTTCCTGCCGGGAAATTACAGTGATATATGCCCGTCCAAATGCCCAACAGCTACTCTCTCATTGGTTCTCCCTCTTCCCTTTCATCCTCTGCCAAATTGGCAACCTGTGCGAACCAGGAGGTTAAAGGGGCTGTCTCTCCATGTTGGGAGATTGATAGTAAAGCAGGTGGAAAGTCAAACCGGAGCACCAGGAGTGGGACTATTCGTTGAGTTTTAGAAACCTTTCGTATTCACAGTGTGTCCGTTCTCTAGGTTTCCCGTACATGTTATAGCTGTAGTAATATTCCCTTCAACCTGGAGAGTTGGGACCCATTGAATGGGTGCCATGCATTATTACTTTAAAGGGTCTGCATTTGCTCACCCAATCTCACCAATCCTCTCAGTCCCAAGTGTCCAGCCTTATGCCACATACAGCTGTCGTTGTATTTAGGGTCATTCCAGGTTTCATCAGAGACTCTGAAGGAATTGTAAAGAATTTCCCAGTTTTTTTGTTTTGTTTTTGAAATTCCTTTTTATCGTGGGTTTGAGCTGATTCTCGCTGCCATGTTTATGAAAGTCTAGACACACTTGAATCCGTTACGGAGACATATCAATACATAGGTTTTAAGATTCTTACTAGTCAGATATATTCCTCTGTGGGAAATATGGGGTTTTGAGTCCCTTTCACTGAGGAAGGTGTAGGTCTTTCCTATTCCATAGTTGGTTTTTGGAATGGTACCTGTGCTTATATCAAACTCTGATTTTATGCATCACCCCACCTCTCCTTCCCCCTTAATCAGGCATAAGAGTGTTTTCTAAATGTGAGACACTGTTCTCTTTCCTAACTCAGTTCAAGTGTAGCCATGTTTACAGGATCTTCATAAGTGATATCTTATGATAAGTTTCTTTTTCTGTGTGACTTATTTCACTTAGAATCATCGTACCTGAATCCACCCATTTTGCTGCTACTGGCCTTATGTCATTGATTTCTTGGCTGAGGGATATTCCATCGTACGTAAGTACCACAATTTTTTGAACCATTTATATATTTCCTGGGATATTTAAGGTGTACCCAAGTTGAGGTCCTTGTAAGCAGTGCAGCCCTAAATTTTGGGGTGCCTCTGTCTTATTGATTTTCAGTTTTCCCAAAGTATATTCCCTAGACTGGAAGTGCCCTTGGCTCTGTAGCTCTGTTCTTTACATGTTTTAGGGAACACAATGCACTCCTCCAGAGAGGCAGTTCGCAATTTACATCCCGCCCATCAGCAAAACAAGGCTCCCTGTTCTCCAGGGCCTGTCTTGCCTTTCTGGTTTTTACACATTTTGTGGATGTCCCTTTTGACCTGTTGGAAGTGATACTTCTTTGTAGTGCAGATTTGCATTGCCCGCTTGCTTGCTTGGCCTAAAAGGGCGTATGCGTTTTCTCCTGAATATATTCAGGAGAAAACGCATACGCCCTTTTTGGCCAAGTGCATCATTGTCGAATTTGTGCCCCTCTTCCTGTGCTTTAAAGGCGATTCCAACGTACATCTTGAAATCTGTTTCCGGCTATTCTGGCTCACTTTCAAGTCCGCCTCATTGCCTTCCGTCAACAGATTTTTGGACGATAGTCGTCCTTTATTACTCGGCCAGTTTGTGAATTGCTGTGCCTCTGAGCTCCATTTTTCAACTCGATTTTGGTGAGCTGACCGCAAGTCCAAAATTTTGGTTCAGGACCTATAGTGGTTCCCGGTGGGTGGCTGAGACTTTGGTTAATTCTTCTTCCTGCCGGGAAATTACAGTGATATGTGCCCGTCCAAATGCCTAACAGCTACTCTCTCATTGGTTCTCCCTCTTCCCTTTCAACCTCTGCCAAATTGGAAACCTGTGCGAAACAGGAGGTTAAAGGGGCTGTCTCTCCAAGTTGGGAGGCTGATAGTAAAGCAGATGTAAAGTCAAACCGGAGCACCAGGAGAGGGACTATTCGTTGAGTTTTAGAAACCTTTCGTATTCACAGTGTGTCCATTCTCTAGGTTTCCCATACATGTTATAACTGTAGTAATATTCCCTTCAACCTGGAGAGTTGGGACCCATGGAATGGGTGCCATGCATTATTGCTTTAAAGGGTCTGCATTTGCTCACCCAATCTCACCAATCCTGTCAGTCCCAAGTGTCCAGCCTTATGCCCCATCCAGCTGTCGTTGTAGATAGGGTCATTCCAGGTTTCATCAGAGACCCTGAAGGAATTGTAAAGAATTTCCCAGTTTTTTTGTTTTGTTTTTGAAATTCCTTTTTATCGTGGGTATGAGCTGATTCTCGCTGCCATGTTTATGCCAGTCTAGACACACTTGATTCCCTTACGGAGACATATCAATACATAGGTTTTACGATTCTTACTAGTCAGATATATTGCTCTGCGGGAAATATGGTGTTTTGAGTCCCTTTCACTGAGGAAGGTGTAGGTCTTGTCTATTCCATAGTTGGTTTTTGGAGCGGTACCTGTGCTTATATCAAACTCTGGTTTTATGCATCACCCCACCTCTCTTTCCCCCGTAAGCAGGCATAAGAATGTTTTCTAAATGTGAGACAATGTTCTCTTTCCTAACTCAGTTCAAGTGTAGCCATGTGTACAGGATCTTCATAAGTGATATCTTATGATAAGTTTCTTTTTCTGTGTACCTTATTTCACTTAGAATCATCGTACCTGAATCCACCCATTTTGCTGCTACTGGTCTTATGTCATTGATTTCATGGCTGAGGGATATTCCATCGTACGTAAGTACCACAATTTTTTGAACCATTTTTATATTTCCTGGGATATTTTAGGTGTACCGAAGTTGAGGTCCTTGTAAGCAGTGCAGCCCTAAATTTTGGGGTGGCTCTCTCTTATTGATTTTCAGTTTTCCCAAGGTATATTCCCTAGACTGGAAGTGCCCTTGGCTCTGTAGCTCTGTTCTTTACTTGTTTTAGGGAACACAATGCACTCCTCCGGAGAGGCAGTTGGCAATTTACATCCCGCCCATCAGCATAACAAGGCTCCCTGTTCTCCAGGGCCTGTCTTGCCTTTCTGGTTTTTACACATTTTGTGGATGTCCCTTTTGACCGGTGGGAAGTGATACTTCTTTGTAGTGCAGATTTGCATTGCCCGCTTGCTTGCTTGGCCAAAAAGGGCGTATGTGTTTTCTCCTGAATATATTCAGGAGAAAACGCATACGCCCTTTTTGGCCAAGAGCATCATTGTCGAAGTTGTGCCCCTCTTCCTGTGCTTTAAAAGCGACTCCAACGTACCTCTTGAAATCTGTTTCCTGCTATTCTGGCTCGCTTTCAAGTCTGCCTCGTTGCCTTCCCTCAACAGATTTTTGGACGATAGTTGTCCTTTATTACTCGGCCAGTTTGTGAATTGCTGTGCCCCTGAGCTCCATTTTTCCACTCGTTTTTGGTGAGCTGACCGCAAGTCCAAAATTTTGGTTCTGGACCTATACTGGTTCCCAGTGGATGGCTGAGACTTTGGTTAATTCTTCTTCCTGCCGGGAAATTACAGTGATATGTGCCCGTCCAAATGCCTAACAGCTACTCTCTCATTGGTTCTCCCTCTTCCCTTTCATCCTCTGCCAAATTGGCAACCTGTGCGAACCAGGAGGTTAAAGGGGCTGTCTCTCCAAGTTGCGAGGTTGATAGTAAAGCAGATGGAAAGTCAACCCGGAGCACCAGGAGAGGGACTATTCGTTGAGTTTTAGAAACCTTTCGTATTCACAATGTGTCCGTTCTCTAGGTTTCCTGTACATGTTATAGCTATAGTAATATTCCCTTCAACCTGGAGAGTTGGGACCCATGGAATGTGTGCCATGCATTATTGCTTTAAAGGGTCTGCATTTTCTCACCCAATCTCACCAATCCTCTCAGTCCCAACTGTCCAGCCTTATGCCACATCCAGCTGTCTTTGTAGATAGGGTCATTCCAGGTTTCATCAGAGACTCTGAAGGAATTGTAAAGAATTTCCCAGTTTTTTTGGTTTGTTTTTGAATTTCCTTTTTATCGTGGGTATGAGATGATTCTCGCTGCCATGTTTATGCCAGTCTAGACACACTTGATTCCCTTACGGAGACATATCAATACATAGGTTTTAAGATTCTTACTAGTCAGATATATTCCTCTGCGGGAAATATGGTGTTTTGAGTCCCTTTCACTGAGGAAGGTGTAGGTCTTGTCTATTCCATAGTTGGTTTTTGGAGCGGTACCTGTGCTTATATCAAACTCTGGTTTTATGCATCACCCCACCTCTCTTTCCCCCGTAAGCAGGCATAAGAATGTTTTCTAAATGTGAGACACTGTTCTCTTTCCTAACTCAGTTCAAGTGTAGCCATGTGTACAGGATCTTCATAAGTGATATCTTATGATAAGTTTCTTTTTCTGTGTACCTTATTTCACTTAGAATCATCGTACCTGAATCCACCCATTTTGCTGCTACTGGTCTTATGACATTGATTTCATGGCTGAGGGATATTCCATCGTACGTAAGTACCACAATTTTTTGAACCATTTTTATATTTCCTGGGATATTTTAGGTGTACCGAAGTTGAGGTCCTTGTAAGCAGTGCAGCCCTAAATTTTGGGGTGGCTCTCTCTTATTGATTTTCAGTTTCCCAAGGTATATTCCCTAGACTGGAAGTGCCCTTGGCTCTGTAGCTCTGTTGTTTACTTGTTTTAGGGAACACAATGCACTCCTCCGGAGAGGCAGTTGGCAATTTACATCCCGCCCATCAGCATAACAAGGCTCCGTGTTCTCCAGGGCCTGTCTTGCCTTTCTGGTTTTTACACATTTTGTGGATGTCCCTTTTGACCGGTGCGATGTGATACTTCTTTGTAGTGCAGATTTGCATTGCCCGCTTGCTTGCTTGGCCAAAAAGGGCGTATGTGTTTTCTCCTGAATATATTCAGGAGAAAACGCATACGCCCTTTTTGGCCAAGAGCATCATTGTCGAAGTTGTGCCCCTCTTCCTGTGCTTTAAAAGCGACTCCAACGTACCTCTTGAAATCTGTTTCCTGCTATTCTGCCTCGCTTTCAAGTCTGCCTCGTTGCCTTCCCTCAACAGATTTTTGGACGATAGTTGTCCTTTATTACTCGGCCAGTTTGTGAATTGCTGTGCCCCTGAGCTCCATTTTTCCACTCGTTTTTGGTGAGCTGACCGCAAGTCCAAAATTTTGGTTCAGGACCTATACTGGTTCCCAGTGGATGGCTGAGACTTTGGTTAATTCTTCTTCCTGCCGGGAAATTACAGTGATATGTGCCCGTCCAAATGCCTAACAGCTACTCTCTCATTGGTTCTCCCTCTTCCCTTTCATTCTCTGCCAAATTGGCAACCTGTGCGAACCAGGAGGTTAAAGGGGCTGTCTCTCCAAGTTGGGAGGTTGATAGTAAAGCAGATGGAAAGTCAACCCGGAGCACCAGGAGAGGGACTATTCGTTGAGTTTTAGAAACCTTTCGTATTCACAATGTGTCCGTTCTCTAGGTTTCCCGTACATGTTATAGATGTAGTAATATTCCCTTCAACCTGGAGAGTTGGGACCCATGGAATGTGTGCCATGCATTATTGCTTTAAAGGGTCTGCATTTTCTCACCCAATCTCACCAATCCTCTCAGTCCCAACTGTCCAGCCTTATGCCCCATCCAGCTGTCGTTGTAGATAGGGTCATTCCAGGTTTCATCAGAGACTCTGAAGGAATTGTAAAGAATTTCCCAGTTTTTTTGTTTTGTTTTTGAAATTCCTTTTTATCGTGGGTTTGAGCTGATTCTCACTGCCATGTTTATGCCAGTCTAGACACACTTGATTCCCTTACGGAGACATATCAATACATAGGTTTTGAGATTCTTACTAGTCAGATATATTCCTCTGTGGGAAATATGGTGTTTTGAGACTCTTTCACTGAGGAAGGTGTAGGTCTTGTCTATTCCATAGTTGGTTTTTGGAGCGGTACCTGTGCTTATATCAAACTCTGGTTTTATGCATCACCCCACCTCTCTTTCCCCCGTAAGCAGGCATAAGAATGTTTTCTAAATGTGAGACACTGTTCTCTTTCCTAACTCAGTTCAAGTGTAGCCATGTGTACAGGATCTTCATAAGTGATATCTTATGATAAGTTTCTTTTTCTCTGTACCTTATTTCACTTAGAATCATCGTACCTGAATCCACCCATTTTGCTGCTACTGGTCTTATGTCATTGATTTCATGGCTGAGGGATATTCCATCGTACGTAAGTTCCACAATTTTTTGAACCATTTTTATATTTCCTGGGATATTTAAGGTGTACCCAAGTTGAGGTCCCTGTAAGCAGTGCAGCCCTAAATTTTGTGGTGGCTCTCTCTTATTGATTTTCAGTTTTGCCAAGGTATATTCCCTAGACTGGAAGTGCCCTTGGCTCTGTAGCTCTGTTGTTTACTTGTTTTAGGGAACACAATGCACTCCTCCAGAGGGGCAGTTGGCAATTTACATCCCGCCCATCAGCATAACAAGGCATCATGTTCTCCAGGGCCTGTCTTGCCTTTCTGGTTTTTACACATTTTGTGGATGTCCCTTTTGACCGGTGGGAAGTGATACTTCTTTGTAGTGCAGATTTGCATTGCCCGCTTGCTTGCTTGGCCAAAAAGGGCGTATGCGTTTTCTCCTGAATATATTCAGCAGAAAACGCATACGCCCTTTTTGGCCAAGTGCATCATTGTCGAAGTTGTGCCCCTCTTCCTGTGCTTTAAAGGCGATTCCAACGTACCTCTTGAAATCTGTTTCCTGCTATTCTGCCTCGCTTTCAAGTCCGCCTCGTTGCCTTCCCTCAATAGATTTTTGGACGATAGTTGTCCTTTATTACTCGGCCAGTTTGTGAATTGCTGTGCCCCTGAGCTCCATTTTTCAACTCGTTTTTGGTGAGGTGACTGCAAGTCCGAAATTTTGGTTCAGGACCTATGCTGGTTCCCGGTGGGGGGCTGAGACTTTGGTTAATTCTTTTTCCTGCCGGGAAATTACAGTGATATGTGCCCGTTCAAATGCCTAACAGCTACTCTCTCACTGGTTCTCCCTCTTCCCTTTCATCCTCTGCGAAATTGACAACCTGTGCGAACCAGGAGGTTAAAGGGGCTGTCTCTCCAAGTTGGGAGGATGATAGTAAAGCAGGTGTAAAGTCAAACCGGAGCACCAGGAGAGGGACTATTCGTTGAGTTTTAGAAACCTTTCGTATTCACAGTGTGTCCGTTCTCTAGGTTTCCCGTACATGTTATAGCTGTAGTAATATTTCCTACAACCTGGAGAGTTGGGACCCATAGAATGGGTGCCATGCATTATTGCTTTAAAGGGTCTGCATTTGCTCACCCAATCTCATCAGTCGTCTCAGTCCCAAGTGTCCAGCCTTATGCCACATCCAGCTGTCGTTGTAGATAGGGTCATTCCAGGTTTCATCAGAGACCCTGAAGGAATTGTAAAGAATTTCCCAGTTTTTTTGTTTTGTTTTTGAAATTCCTTTTTATAGTGGGTTTGAGCTGATTCTCGCTGCCATGTTTATGCCAGTCTAGACACACTTGATTCCCTTACGGAGACATATCAATACATAGGTTTTAAGATTCTTACTAGTCAGATATATTCCTCTGCGGGAAATATGGGGTTTTGAGTCCCTTTCACTGAGGAAGGTATAGGTCTTGTCTATTCCATAGTTGGTTTTTGGAACGGTACCTGTTCTTATATCAAACTCTGGTTTTATGCATCACCCCACCTCTCCTTCCCCCTTAAGCAGGCATAAGAGTGTTTTCTAAATGTGAGACACTGTTCTCTTTCCTAACTCAGTTCAAGTGTAGCCATGTGTACAGGATCTTCATAAGTGATATCTTATGATAAGTTTCTTTTTCTGTGTGACTTATTTCAGTTAGAATCATCGTACCTGAATCTACCCATTTTGCTGCTACTGGTCTTATGACATTGATTTCATGGCTGAGGGATATTCCATCGTATGTAAGTACCACAATTTTTTGAACCATTTTTATATTTCCTGGGATATTTAAGGTGTACCCAAGTTGAGGTCCTTGTAAGCAGTACAGCCCTATGTTTTGGGGTGGCTGTGTGTTATTGATTTTCAGTTTTCCCAAGGTATATTCCCTAGACTGGAAGTGCCCTTGGCTCTGTAGCTCTGTTGTTTACTTGTTTTAGGGAACACAATGTACTTCTCCAGAGAGGCAGTTGGCAATTTACATCCCGCCCATCAGCATAACAAGGCTCCCTGTTCTCCAGGGCCTGTCTTGCCTTTCTGGTTTTTACACATTTTGTGGATGTCCCTTTTGACCGGTGGGAAGTGATACTTCTTTGTAGTGCAGATTTGCATTGCCCGTTTGCTTGCTTGGCCAAAAAGGGCGTATGTGTTTTCTCCTGAATATATTCAGGAGAAAACGCATACGCCCTTTTTGGCCAAGTGCATCATTGTCGAAGTCATGCCCCGCTTCCTGTGCTTTAAATGCGATTCCAACGTACCTCTTGAAATCTGTTTCCTGCTATTCTGCCTCGCTTTCAAGTCCGCCTCGTTGCCTTCCCTCAACAGATTTTTGGACGATAGTTGTCCTTTATTACTCGGCCAGTTTGTGAATTGCTGTGCCCCTGAGCTCCATTTTTCAACTCGTTTTTGGTGAGCTGACCGCAAGTCCAAAATTTTGGTTCAGGACCTATACTGGTTCCCAGTGGGTGGCTGAGACTTTGGTTAATTCTTCTTCCTGCCGGGAAATTACAGTGATATGTGCCCGTCCAAATGCCTAACAGCTACTCTCTCATTGGTTCTCCCTCTTCTTTTCATCCTCTGCCAAATTGGCAACGTGTGCGAACCAGGAGGTTAAAGGGGCTGTCTCTCCAAGTTGGGAGGTTGATAGTAAAGCAGATGGAAAGTCAAACCGGAGCCCCAGGAGAGGGACTGTTCGTTTAGTTTTAGAAACCTTTCGTATTCACAGTGTGTCCATTCTCTAGGTTTCCCGTACATGTTATAACTGTAGTAATATTCCCTTCAACCTGGAGATTTGGGACCCATGGAATGGGTGCCATGCATTATTGCTTTAAAGGGTCTGCATTTGCTCACCCAATCTCACCAATCCTCTCAGTCCCAAGTGTCCAGCCTTATGCCACATCCAGCTGTCGTTGTAGATAGGGTCATTCCAGGTTTCATCAGAGACCCTGAAGGAATTGTAAAGAATTTCCCAGTTTTATTGTTTTGTTTTTGAAATTCCTTTTTATAGTGGGTTTGAGCTGATTCTCGCTGCCATGTTTATGCCAGTCTAGACACACTTGATTCCCTTACGGAGACATATCAATACATAGGTTTTAAGATTCTTACTAGTCAGATATATTCCTCTGCGGGAAATATGGGGTTTTGAGTCTCTTTCACTGAGGAAGGTGTAGGTCTTGTCTATTCCATAGTTGGTTTTTGGAACGGTACCTGTGCTTATATCAAACTCTGGTTTTATGCATCACCCCACCTCTCCTTCCCCCTTAAGCAGGCATAAGAGTGTTTTCTAAATGTGAGACACTGTTCTCTTTCCTAACTCAGTTCAAGTGTAGCCATGTGTACAGGATCTTCATAAGTGATATCTTATGATAAGTTTCTTTTTCTGTGTGACTTATTTCACTTAGAATCATCGTACCTGAATCCACCCATTTTGCTGCTACTGGTCTTATGACATTGATTTCATGGCTGAGGGATATTGCATCGTACGTAAGTACGACAATTTTTTGAACCATTTTTATATTTCCTGGGATATTTAAGGTGAACCCAAGTTGAGGTCCTTGTAAGCAGTGCAACCCTAAATTTTGGGGTGGCTCTGTCTTATTGATTTTCAGTTTTCCCAAGGTATATTCCCTAGACTGGAAGTGCCCTTGGCTCTGTAGCTCTGTTCTTTACTTGTTTTAGAGAACACAATGCACTCCTCCAGAGAGGCAGTTGGCAGTTTACAACCCGCCCATCAGCATAACAATGCTCCTTGTTCTCCAGGGCCGGTCTTGCCTTTCTGGTTTTTACTCATTTTGTGGATGTCCCTTTTGACCAGTGGGAAGTGATACTTTTTGTAGTGCAGATTTGCATTGCCCGCTTGCTTGCTTGGCCAAAAAGCGCGTATGCGTTTTCTCCTGAATATATTCAGGAGAAAACGCATACGCCCATTTTGGCCAAGTGCATCATTGTCGAAGTTGTGCCCCTCTTCCTGTGCTTTAAAGGCGATTCCAACGTACCTCTTGAAATCTGTTTCCTGCTCTTCTGCCTCGCTTTCAGGTCCGCCTCGTTGCCTTCCCTCAACAGATTTTTGGATGATAGTTGTCCTTTATTACTCGGCCAGTTTGTGAATTGCTGTGCCCCTGAGCTCCATTATTCAACTCGTTTTTGGTGAGCTGACCGCAAGTCCAAAATTTTGGTTCAGGACCTATACTGGTTCCCGGTGGGTGGCTGAGACTTTGGTTAAATCTTCTTCCTGCCGGGAAATTACAGTGATATGTGCCCGTCCAAATGCCTAACAGCTACTCTCTCATTGGTTCTCCCACTTCCCTTTCATCCTCTGCCAAATTGGCAACCTGTGCGAACCAGGAGGTTAAAGGGGCTGTCTCTCCAAGTTGGGAGGTTGATAGTAAAGCAGTTGGAAAGTCAAACCGGAGCACCAGGAGAGGGACTATTCGTTGAGTTTTAGAAACCTTTCGTATTCACAGTGTGTCCGTTCCCTAGGTTTCCCGTACATGTTATAGCTGTAGTAATATTTCCTACAACCTGGAGAGTTGGGACCCATAGAATGGGTGCCATGCATTATTGCTTTAAAGGGTCTGCATTTGCTCACCCAATCTCACCAGTCGTCTCAGTCCCAAGTGTCCAGCCTTATGCCACATCCAGCTGTCGTTGTAGATAGGGTCATTCCAGGTTTCATCAGAGACCCTGAAGGAATTGTAAAGAATTTCCCAGTTTTTTTGTTTTGTTTTTGAAATTCCTTTTTATAGTGGGTTTGAGCTGATTCTCGCTGCCATGTTTATGCCAGTCTAGACACACTTGATTCCCTTACAGAGACATATCAATACATAGGTTTTAAGATTCTTACTAGTCAGATATATTCCTCTGCGGGAAATATGGGGTTTTGAGTCCCTTTCACTGAGGAAGGTATAGGTCTTGTGTATTCCATAGTTGGTTTTTGGAACGGTACCTGTTCTTATATCAAACTCTGGTTTTATGCATCACCCCACCTCTCCTTCCCCCTTAAGCAGGCATAAGAGTGTTTTCTAAATGTGAGACACTGTTCTCTTTCCTAACTCAGTTCAAGTGTAGCCATGTGTACAGGATCTTCATAAGTGATATCTTATGATAAGTTTCTTTTTCTGTGTGACTTATTTCAATTAGAATCATCGTACCTGAATCTACCCATTTTGCTGCTACTGGTCTTATGACATTGATTTCATGGCTGAGGGATATTCCATCGTACGTAAGTACCACAATTTTTTGAACCATTTTTATATTTCCTGGGATATTTAAGGTGTACCCAAGTTGAGGTCCTTGTAAGCAGTACAGCCCTAAGTTTTGGGGTGGCTGTGTGTTATTCATTTTCAGTTTTCCCAAGGTATATTCCCTAGACTGGAAGTGCCCTTGGCTCTGTAGCTCTGTTGTTTACTTGTTTTAGGGAACACAATGTACTTCTCCAGAGAGGCAGTTGGCAATTTACATCCCGCCCATCAGCATAACAAGGCTCCCTGTTCTCCAGGGCCTGTCTTGCCTTTCTGGTTTTTACACATTTTGTGGATGTCCCTTTTGACCGGTGGGAAGTGATACTTCTTTGTAGTGCAGATTTGCATTGCCCGTTTGCTTGCTTGGCCAAAAAGGGCGTATGCGTTTTCTCCTGAATATATTCAGGAGAAAACGCATACGCCCTTTTTGGCCAAGTGCATCATTGTCGAAGTCATGCCCCTCTTCCTGTGCTTTAAAGGCGATTCCAACGTACCTCTTGAAATCTGTTTCCTGCTATTCTGCCTCGCTTTCAAGTCCGCCTCGTTGCCTTCCCTCAACAGATTTTTGGACGATAGTTGTCCTTTATTACTCGGCCAGTTTGTGAATTGCTGTGCCCCTGAGCTCCATTTTTCAACTCGTTTTTGGTGAGCTGACCGCAAGTCCAAAATTTTGGTTCAGGACCTATACTGGTTCCCAGTGGGTGGCTGAGACTTTGGTTAATTCTTCTTCCTGCCGGGAAATTACAGTGATATGTGCCCGTCCAAATGCCTAACAGCTACTCTCTCATTGGTTCTCCCTCTTCTTTTCATCCTCTGCCAAATTGGCAACGTGTGCGAACCAGGAGGTTAAAGGGGCTGTCTCTCCAAGTTGGGAGGTTGATAGTAAAGCAGATGGAAAGTCAAACCGGAGCCCCAGGAGAGGGACTGTTCGTTTAGTTTTAGAAACCTTTCGTATTCACAGCGTGTCCATTCTCTAGGTTTCCCGTACATGTTATAACTGTAGTAATATTCCCTTCAACCTGGAGAGTTGGGACCCATGGAATGGGTGCCATGCATTATTGCTTTAAAGGGTCTGCATTTGCTCACCCAATCTCACCAATACTCTCAGTCCCAAGTGTCCAGCCTTATGCCACATCCAGCTGTCGTTGTAGATAGGGTCATTCCAGGTTTCATCAGAGACCCTGAAGGAATTGTAAAGAATTTCCCAGTTTTTTTGTTTTGTTTTTGAAATTCCTTTTTATAGTGGGTTTGAGCTGATTCTCGCTGCCATGTTTATGCCAGTCTAGACACACTTGATTCCCTTACGGAGACATATCAATACATAGGTTTTAAGATTCTTACTAGTCAGATATATTCCTCTGCGGGAAATATGGGGTTTTGAGTCTCTTTCACTGAGGAAGGTGTAGGTCTTGTCTATTCCATAGTTGGTTTTTGGAACGGTACCTGTGCTTATATCAAACTCTGGTTTTATGCATCACCCCACCTCTCCTTCCCCCTTAAGCAGGCATAAGAGTGTTTTCTAAATGTGAGACACTGTTCTCTTTCCTAACTCAGTTCAAGTGTAGCCATGTGTACAGGATCTTCATAAGTGATATCTTATGATAAGTTTCTTTTTCTGTGTGACTTATTTCACTTAGAATCATCGTACCTGAATCCACCCATTTTGCTGCTACTGGTCTTATGACATTGATTTCATGGCTGAGGGATATTGCATCGTACGTAAGTACGACAATTTTTTGAACCATTTTTATATTTCCTGGGATATTTAAGGTGAACCCAAGTTGAGGTCCTTGTAAGCATTGCAACCCTAAATTTTGGGGTGGCTCTGTCTTATTGATTTTCAGTTTTCCCAAGGTATATTCCCTAGACTGGAAGTGCCCTTGGCTCTGTAGCTCTGTTCTTTACTTGTTTTAGAGAACACAATGCACTCCTCCAGAGAGGCAGTTGGCAGTTTACAACCCGCCCATCAGCATAACAATGCTCCTTGTTCTCCAGGGCCGGTCTTGCCTTTCTGGTTTTTACTCAATTTGTGGATGTCCCTCTTGACCGGTGGGAAGTGATACTTTTTGTAGTGCAGATTTGCATTGCCCGCTTGCTTGCTTGGCCAAAAAGCGCGTATGCGTTTTCTCCTGAATATATTCAGGAGAAAACGCATACGCCCATTTTGGCCAAGTGCATCATTGTCGAAGTTGTGCCCCTCTTCCTGTGCTTTAAAGGCGATTCCAACGTACCTCTTGAAATCTGTTTCCTGCTCTTCTGCCTCGCTTTCAGGTCCGCCTCGTTGCCTTCCCTCAACAGATTTTTGGATGATAGTTGTCCTTTATTACTCGGCCAGTTTGTGAATTGCTGTGCCCCTGAGCTCCATTATTCAACTCGTTTTTGGTGAGCTGACCGCAAGTCCAAAATTTTGGTTCAGGACCTATACTGGTTCCCGGTGGGTGGCTGAGACTTTGGTTAATTCTTCTTCCTGCCGGGAAATTACAGTGATATGTGCCCGTCCAAATGCCTAACAGCTACTCTCTCATTGGTTCTCCCACTTCCCTTTCATCCTCTGCCAAATTGGCAACCTGTGCGAACCAGGAGGTTAAAGGGGCTGTCTCTCCAAGTTGGGAGGTTGATAGTAAAGCAGTTGGAAAGTCAAACCGGAGCCCCAGGAGAGGGATTATTCGTTGAGTTTTAGAAACCTTTCGTATTCACAGTGTGTCCGTTCTCTAGGTTTCCCGTACGTGTTATAACTGTAGTAATATTCCCTTCAACCTGGAGAGTTGGGACCCTTGGAATGGGTGCCATGCATTATTGCTTTAAAGGGTCTGCATTTGCTCACCCAATCTCACCAATCCTCTCAGTCCCAAGTGTCCAGCCTTATGCCACATCCAGCTGTCGTTGTAGATAGGGTCATTCCAGGATTCATCAGAGACCCTGAAGGAATTGTAAAGAATTTCCTAGTTTTTTTGTTTTGTTTTTGAAATTCCTTTTTATAGTGGGTTTGAGCTGATTCTCGCTGCCATGTTTATGCCAGTCTGGACACACTTGATTGCCTTACGGAGACATATCAATACATAGGTTTTAAGATTCTTACTAGTCAGATATATTCCTCTGTGGGAAATATGGGGTTTTGAGTCCCTTTCACTGAGGAAGGTGTAGGTCTTGTCTATTCCATAGTTGGTTTTTGGAACGGTACCTGTGCTTATATCAAACTCTGGTTTTATGCATCACCCCACCTCTCCTTCCCCCTTAAGCAGGCATAAGAGTGTTTTCTAAATGTGAGACACTGTTCTCTTTCCTAACTCAGTTCAAGTGTAGCGATGTGTACAGGATCTTCATAAGTGATATCTTATGATAAGTTTCTTTTTCTGTGTGACTTATTTCACTTAGAATCATCATACCTGAATCCACCCATTTTGCTGCTACTGGTCTTATGACATTGATTTCATGGCTGAGGGATATTCCATCGTACGTAAGTACCACAATTTTTTGAACCATTTTTATATTTCCTGGGTTATTTAAGGTGTACCCAAGTTGAGGTCCTTGTAAGCAGTGCAACCCTAAATTTTGGGGTGGCTCTCTCTTATTGATTTTCAGTTTTCCCAAGGTATATTCCCTAGACTGGAAGTGCCCTTGGTTCTGTAGCTCTGCTGTTTACTTGTTTTAGGGAACACAATGCACTCCTACAGAGAGGCAGTTGGCAATTTACATCCCGCCCATCAGCATAACAAGGCTCCCTGTTCTCCAGGGCCTGTCTTGCCTTACTGGTTTTCACATATTTTGTGGATGTCCCTTTTGACCGGTGGGAAGTGATACTTCTTTGTAGTGCAGATTTGTGTTGCCCGCTTGCTTGCTTGGCCAAAAAGGGCATATGCGTTTTCTCCTGAATATACTCAGGAGAAAACGCATATGCCCTTTTTTGCCAAGTGCATCATTGTCGAAGTTGTGCCCCTCTTCCTGTGCTTTAAAGGCGATTCCAACGTAGCTCTTGAAATCTGTTTTCTGCTATTCTGCCTCGCTTTCAAGTGCACCTCGTTGCCTTCCCTCAACAGATTTTTGGACGATAGTTCTCCTTTATTACTCGGCCAGTTTGTGAATTGCTGTGCCCCTGAGCTCCATTTTCAACTCGTTTTTGGTGAGCTGACCGCAAGTCCAAAATTTAGGTTCAGGACCTATACTGGTTCCCGGTGGGGCGCTGAGACTTTGGTTAATTCTTCTTCCTGCCGGGAAATTACACTGATATGTGCCCGTCCAAATGCCTAACTGCTACTCTCTCATTGGTTCTCCCTCTTCCCTTTCATCCTCTGCCAAATTGGCAACCTGTGCGAACCAGGAGGTTAAAGGGTCTGTCTCTCCAAGTTGGGAAGTTGATAGTAAAGCAGATGGAAAGTCAAACCTGAGCCCCAGGAGAGGGATTATTCGTTGAGTTTTAGAAACCTTTCGTATTCACAGTGTGTCCGTTCTCTAGGTTTCCCGTACATGTTATAACTGTAGTAATATTCCCTTCAACCTGGAGAGTTGGGACCCACGGAATGGGTGCTATGCATTATTGCTTTAAAGGGTCTGCATTTGCTCACCCAATCTCACCAATCCTCTCAGTCCCAAGTGTCCAGCCTTATGCCACATCCAGCTGTCGTTGTAGATAGGGTCATTCCAGGTTTCAACAGAGACCCTGAAGGAATTGTAAAGAATTTCCCAGGTTTTTGTTTTGTTATTGAAATTCCTTTTTATAGTGGGTTTGAGCTGATTCTCGCTGCCATGTTTATGCCAGTCTAGACACACTTGATTCCCTTACGGAGACATATCAATACATAGGTTTTAAGATTCTTACTAGTCAGATATATTCCTCTGCGGGAAATATGGGGTTTTGAGTCCCTTTCACTGAGGAAGGTGTAGGTCTTGTCTATTCCATAGTTGGTTTTTGGAACGGTACCTGTGCTTATATCAAACTCTGCGTTTATGCATCACCCCACCTCTCTTTCCCCCTTAAGCAGGCATAAGAGTGTTTACTAAGTGTGAGACACTGCTCTCTTTCCTAACTCAGTTCAAGTGTAACCATGTTTACAGGATCTTCATAAGTGATATCTTATGATAAGTTTCTTTTTCTGTGTGACTTATTTCACTTAGAATCATCGTACCTGAATCCACCCATTTTGCTGCTACTGGTCTTATGACATTGATTTCATGGCTGAGGGATATTCCATCGTACGTAAGTACCACAATTTTTTGAACCATTTTTATATTTCCTGGGATATTTAAGGTGTACCCAAGTTGAGGTCCTTGTAAGCAGTGCAGCCCTAAATTTTGGGGTGGCTCTGTCTTATTGATTTTCAGTTTTCCCAAGGTATATTCCCTAGACTGGAAGTGCCCTTGGCTCTGTAGCTCTGTTCTTTACTTGTTTTAGGGAACACCATGTACTCCTACAGAGAGGCAGTTGGCAATTTACATCCCGCCCATCAGCATAACAAGGCTCCCTGTTCTCCAGGGCCTGTCTTGCCTTTCTGGTTTTTACATATTTTTGTGGCTATCCCTTTTGACCGATGGGAAGTGATACTTCTTTGTAGTGCAGATATGCATTGCCCGCTTGCTTGCTTGGCCAAAAAGGGCGTATGCGTTTTCTCCTGAATATATTCAGGAGAAAACGCATACGCCCTTTTTGGCCAAGTGCATCATTGTCGAAGTTGTGCCCATCTTCCTGTGCTTTAAAGGCGATTCCAACGTACCTCTTGAAATCTGTTTCCTGCTATTCTGCCTCGCTTTCAAGTCCGCCTCGTTGCCTTCCCTCAACAGATTTTTGGACGATAGTTGTCCTTTATTACTCGGCCAGTTTGTGAATTGCTGTGCCCCTGAGCTCCATTTTTCAACTCGTTTTTGGTGAGCTGACCGCAAGTCCAAAATTTTGGTTCAGGACCTATACTGGTTCCTGGAGGGTGGCTGAGACTTTGGTTAATTCTTCTTCCTGCCAGGAAATTACAGTGATATGTGCCCGTCCAAATGCCTAACAGCTACTCTCTCATTGGTTCTCCCTCTTCCCTCTCATCCTGTGCCAAATTGGCAACCTGTGCGAATCAGGAGGTTAAAGGGGCTGTCTCTCCAAGTTGGGAGGTTGATAGTAAAGCAGATGGAAACTGAAACCGGAGCACCAGGAGAGGGACTATTCGTTGAGTTTTAGAAACCTATTGTATTCACAGTGTGTCCATTCTCTAGGTTTTCCGTACATGTTATAACGATAGTAATATTCCTTTCAACCTGGAGAGTTGGGACCCATGGAATGGGTGCCAGGCATTTGTGCTTTAAAGGGTCTGCATTTCATCAACAAATCTCACCAATCCTCTCAGTCCCAAGTGTCCAGCCTTATGCCACATCTAGCTGTCGTTTTAGATAGGGTCATTCCAGGTTTCATCAGAGACCCTGAAGGAATTGTAAAGAATTTCCCAGTTTTTTCGTTTTGTTTTTGAAATTCCTTTTTAGAGTGTGTTTGAGCTGATTCTCGCTGCCATTTTTATGCCAGTCTAGACACACTTGATTCCCTTATGGAGACATATCAATACATAGGTTTTAAGATTCTTACTAGTCAGATATATTCCTCTGCGGGAAATATGGGGTTTTGAGTCCCTTTCACTGAGGAAGGTGTAGGTCTTGTCTATTCCATAGGTGGTTTCTGGAACGGTACCTGTGCTTATAACAAACTCTGGTTTTATGCATCACCCCACCTCTCCTTCCCCCTTAAGCAGGCATAAGAGTGTTTTCTAAATGTGAGACACTGCTCTCTTTCCCAAATCAGTTCAATTGTAGCCATGTATACAGGATCTTCATAAGTGATATCTTACGATAAGTTTCTTTTTCTGTGTGACTTATTTCACTTAGAATCATCGTACCTGAATCCACCCATTTTGCTGCTACTGGTCTTATGACATTGATTTCATGGCTGAGGGATATTCCATCGTACGTCAGTACCACAATTTTTTGAACCATTTTTATATTTCCTGGGATATTTAAGGTGTACCCAAGTTGAGATCCTTGTAAGCAGTGCAGCCCTAAATTTTGGGGTGGCTCTGTCTTATTGATTTTCAGTTTTCCCAAGGTATATTCACTAGACTGGAAGTGCCCTTGGCTCTGTAGCTCTGTTCTTTACTTGTTTTAGGGAACACAATGCACTCCCCCAGAGACGCAGTTGGCAATTTACATCCCGCCCATCAGCATAACAAGGCTCCCTGTTCTCCAGGGCCTGTCTTGCCTTTCTGGTTTTTACACATTTTGTGGATGTCCCTTTTGACCAGTGGAAAGTGATACTTCTTTGTAGTGCAGATTTGCATTGCCCGCTTGCTTGCTTGGCCAAAAAGGGCGTATGCGTTTTCTCCTGAATATATTCAGGAGAAAACGCATACGCCCTTTTTGGCCAAGTGCATCATTGTCGAAGTTGTGCCCCTCTTCCTGTGCTTTAAAGGCGATTCCAACATACCTCTTGAAATCTGTTTCCTGCTATTCTGCCTCGCTTTCAAGTCCGCCTCGTTGCCTTCCCTCAACAGATTTTTGGACGATAGTTGTCCTTTATTACTCGGCCAGTTTGTGAATTGCTGTGCCCCTGAGCTCCATTTTTCAACTCGTTTTTGGTGAGCGGACCGCAACTCCAACATTTTGGTTCAGGACCTATGCTGGTTCCCGGTGGGGGGCTGAGACTTTGGTTAATTCTTCTTCCTGCCGGGAAGTTACAGTGATATATGCCCGTCCAAATGCCTAACAGCTACTCTCTCATTGGTTCTCCCTCTTCCCTTTCATCCTCTGCCAAATTGGAAACCAGTGCGAACCAGCAGGTTAAAGTAGCTGTCTCTTCAAGTTGGGAGACTGATAATAAAGCAGTTGGAAAGTCAAACCGGAGCACCAGGAGAGGGACTATTCTTTGAGTTTTAGAAACCTTCGTATTCACAGTGTGTCCGTTCTCTAGGTTTTCCGTACATGTTATAGCTGTAGTAATAGTTCCTTCAACCTGGAGAGTTGAGACCCATGGAATGGGTGCCACATATTATTGTTTTAAAGTGTCTGCATTTGCTCACCCACTCTCACCAACCCTCTCAGTCCCAAGTGTCCAGCCTTATGCCACATCCAGTTGTCGTTGTAGATAGGGTCATTCCAGGTTTCATCAGAGACCCTGAAAGAATTGTAAAGAATTTCCCTGTTTTTTGTTTTGTTTTTGAAATTCCTTTTTATAGTGGGTTTGAGCTGATTCTCGCTGCCATGTTTATGCCAGTCTAGTCACACTTGATTCCCTTACGGAGACATATCAATACATAGGTTTTAAGATTCTTACTAGTAAGATATATTCCTCTGCGGGAAATATGGGGTTTTGAGTCCCGTTCACTGAGGAAGTAGTAGGTCTTGTCTATTCTGTATTTGGATTATGGGACCGTACCTGTCCTAATATCAAACTCTGGTTTTATTCATCACCCCACCTCTGCTTTCCCCTTAAGCATGCATAAGAGTGTTTCTAAATATGAGACACTGTTCCCTTTCCTAATTCCTTCCATGTGTAGCCATGTTTATATTCCCTTCATAAGTGATATCTTATGATAAGTTTCTTTTTCTGTGTGATTTTTTCAGTTAGAATCATCGTACATGAATCCCGTCATTATGCTGCTACTGGCCTTATGACATTGACTTCATGGCTGAGGGATATTCCATCATACGTAAGTACCACAATTTCTTTACCATTTTTGTCTTTCCTGGGATTTATAAGGTGTCCCGAAGTCGAGGTTCTTGTAAGCAGTGCTGCCATAAACCTTGGGGTGGCTGTGTCTTATTGATTTTCAATTTTCCCATGGTATATTCCCGTGACTGGAAGTGCCTTAGGTTGTGAAGCACTGTTGTTTACTTCTTTTTGGGAACACAATGCACTCCTCCAGAGTGGCTGTTGGCAATTTACATCCCACCCATCCGCATAAGAAGGCTCCCTGTTCTCCAGATCCTGTCTTGCCTTTCTTGTTTTTACACATTTTACGGATGTCCCTTTTGACCGGTTGGAAGTGATACTTCTTTGTAGTGCAGATTTGCATTGTGCGGTTGCTTGGTTGGCCAAAATGGGCATATGCGTTTTCTCCTGAATATATTCAGGAGAAAACGCATGCGCCCTTTATGTACAATTCCATAATTGTTGAAGTTGTGATGCTTTTCCTGTGTTTAAAGGCGATTCCAATGTACTTCTGGAAATCTGTTTCGTGCACTTCTGCCTCATTTTCAAGTCCGCCTCATGGCTTTCTCTCAACAGATTTTTGGAAGAGAGTAGTCCTTTATAACTCTGCAAGTTAGTGAATTGCTGTGCCCCTGAGCTCCATTTTTCAACTCGCGTCTTTGTGAGCTGACTGCCAATCCACAATTTTGCTTCAGGACCTATACTGGTTCCATTGGGGGGGCTGGCTCAGAGTTTGTTAATTCTTCTTCGTGACGGGAATTTAGAGTGACATGTGGCCATCCAAATGCCTACAGCTAATCTCTAATTGTTTCTCCCTCTTCCCTTATATCCTCTGCACAACGTGCCAACTGTGCGAACCAGGAGGTTATAGGTTCTGACTCTCCAATTTGGGAGATTGATACTAAAGGAGTTGGAATGTCAAACTGGTGCACAAGGAGAGAAAATAATTAGTAGAATTTTAGAAACCTTTCACCATCAGATGGTGTCCATTCTCTAGGTTGCCCATACATGTTATAACTGTAGTGATATTCCCTTCTACCTGGAGAGTTGGGACCCATGGAATGGGTGCCAGGTATTATTGCTTTAAACGGTCTGCATTTTCTCACCCAATCTCACCAATCCTCTCAGTCCCAAGTGACCAGCCTTATGCCACATCCAGCTGTCGTTGTAGATAGGGTCATTCTAAGTTTCATCAGAACCCCTGAAGGTATTGTGTAAGAATTTCACTGTTTATTTGTTTTGTTTTGAAATTCATTTTTATAGTGGGTTTGAGCTGATTCTCTATGCCGTGTTTATGTCGTTCTAGACACACTTGGTTACCTTATGGAGACATATCAATACATAGGTTTTAAGATTCTTACTAGTCAGATATACTACTCTGCGGGGAATAGGGGTGTTGAGCCCCGTTCAGTGAGGAAAGAGTAGGTCTTGTCAATTTTGTATTTGGATTATGCAACCGTACCTGTGCTAATATCAAACTCTGGTTTTATGCATCACCCCACCTCTCCTTTCCTCTTGAGCAGGCATAAGAGTGTTTTCTAAATGTGAGACTCTTCTCTTTCCTAATTCAGTTCATGTGTAGCTATGTTTACAAGACCTTCATAAGTGATATCTTATGATAAGTTTCTTTTTCTGTGTGACTTATTTCAGTTAGAATCATCGTACATGAATCCACTCATTATGCTGCTACTGGCCTTATGACATTGATTTCATGCCTGAGGGATATTCCATCGTACGTATGTACCACAATTTCTTTACTATTTTTGTCTTTCCTGGGATATTTAAGGTGTCCCGAAGTCGAGGTTCTTGTAAGCAGTGCTGCCCTATATTTTGGGTTGGCTGTGTCTTATTGATTTTCAATTTCCCCAAGGTATATTCCCATGACTGGAAGTGCCTTAGGTTGTGAAGCTCTGTTGTTTAATTCTTTTAGGGAACACAATGCACTCCTCCAGAGTGGCTGTTGGCAATCTGCATCCCACCCATCAGCATAACAAGGCTCCCTGTTCTCCAGAGCCCCTCTTGCCTTTCTGGTTTTTACACATTTTACGGATATCCCTTTTGACTGGTGGAAAGTGATATTTCTTTGTAGTGCAGATTTGCATTGTGTGGTTGCTTGGTTGGCAAAAATGGGTGTATGCGTTTTCTCCTGAATATATTCAGGAGAAAACGCATGCGCCCTTTATGGACAATTCCATAATTGTCGAAGTTGTGATGCTTTTCCTGTGTTTAAAGGCGATTCCAATGTACTTCTGGAAATCAATTTCGTGCAAATCTCCCTCATTTTCAAGTCCGCCTCATGGCTTTTCCTCAACAGATTTTTGGAAGAGAGTAGCCCTGTATAACTCTGCAAGTTAGTGAATTGCTGTGCCCCTGAGCTCCATTTTTCAACTTGTGTTTTTGTGAGCTGACCGCAAACCCACAATTTTGCTTCAGGACCTATACTAGTTATGGGGGTGGGGCAGGCTGAGAGTTTGGTTAATTCTTCTTCGTGACGGGAAATTAGAGTGACATGTGGCCGTCCAAATGCCTACAGCTACTCTCTCATTGGTTCTCCCTCTTCCCTTATATCCTCTGCACAATGTGCCAACTGTGCGAACCAGGAGGTTATAGGGGCTGACTCTCCAAGTTGGGAGATTGATATTAAAGCAGTTGGAATGTCAAGCTGGAGCACATGGAGAGAAAAAAATTAGTAGAGTTTTAGAAACCTTTCACCATCAGAGGGTGTCCATTCTCTAGGTTTCCCATACATGTTATAACTGTAGTGATATTCCCTTCTACCTGGAGAGTTGGGAACCATGGAATCAGTGGCAGGCATTATTGCTTTAAAGCATCTGCATTTTCTCACCCAATCTCACCAATCCTCTCAGTCCCAGGTGAACAGCCTTATGCCACGTCCAGCTGTTGTTGTAGATAGGGTCATTCCAAGTTTCATCAGAACCCCTGAAGGTGTTGTGTAAGAATTTCACTGTTTTTTTTTTTTGTTTTGAAATTCCTTTTTATAGAGGGTTTGAGCTGATTCTCACTGCCGTGCTTATGTCATTCTAGACACACTTGGTTCCCTTATGGAGACATATCAATACATAGGTTTTAAGATCCTTACTAGTCAGATATATTTCTCTGTGGGGAATAGGGGTGTTGAGTCCCATTCACTGAGGAAGGAGTCGGGCTTGTCTCTTCTGTATTTGGATTATGGAACGGTACCTGTGTTAATATCAAACTCTGGTTTTGTGTGTCTCGCCACCTCTCCTTCACCCTTAAGCAAGCATAAGAGTGTTTTCTAAATCTGAGACTCTGTTCTCTTTCCTAATTCAGTTCATATGTAGCCAGGTTTACATTCCCTTCATAAGTGATATCTTATATCAGAATGCACCATGGCCCTTGTCATAATAATGCTCCATGACCACTGTCATCACAATGTTCCATTCCCTGGTTATCACAATGCTCCATGTCCCTTGTCATAACAATTCTCCACGAACTTGTCATCACAATGCTACATGACACTTCTCATCACAAAGTTACATGCTCGTTTCATCACAATTCCCCATGCACTTGTCACTGCAATGTTCCATGACCCCTGTCATAGCAAGCTCCAAGTGTTTGTCATCACAGTGCTTCACGACTTTATCATCAAAATTCTCAATGGCACTTTTCATCACAATGTTCCGTACACTTGTCATCACAATGCTCCATGCCCTTGTCATCACAATGCTCCATGACCCCTGTCATCACAATGCTCCCTGACACCTGTCATCACAATGCTTCATGCCCCTTGTCATTACAGTGCTCCATGATGCTCATCATCACAGTTACCCAAAGTCTTCTCATCACAATGCTCCACGGTTTTGCCATCACAATGCTCCATGCCCTGGTCATCTCAAAGCTCAATGTCCCTTGTCCTCACACTTCTCCACGTCCTTGTCATCACAATGCTCCATGGCACTTCTCATCACAATGTTATATGCTCTTGTCATAACAATACTCCATGCACTTGTCATCGCAATGCTCCATGACCCCTGTCATAGGAAGCTCCATGCGCTTGTCATCACAATGTTTCAGGACATGGACATTAAAATTATCAATGGCCCTTGTCATCTCAATGCTCCATGCGCTTATCATCACAATGCTCCTTTACCTTTGTCACAACAATCCTCCATGACACTTGGCATCACAATGCTCCGTGCTATTGTCATCACAATGGAACATGACATATGTCATCACAATGCTCCCTGACACCTGTCTTCACAATACTCCATGACCTTGTCATCACAATGCTCCATGCCCTTGTCATCACAATGTGCCATGCCCACTGTCATCAAAATAATCCATGAAACTTGTCAGACCAAAGCTCCATGCCACCTTTCATCACAATGCTCCATGAACCCTGTCATCACAATGCACCATGCCCATCATCATAATGCTTCATGCTCTTGTCATCACAATGAAATCAAAATGCTCTATGACCTCTGTCATCACAATGCTCCAAACCCTTGTGATCACAATGTTCCATAACACTTGTCATCACAATACCCCATGACGCTACTCATCACAATTATCCATGGACTTCTCATCACAATGCCCCATGACATTTGTCATCACAATGCGCAATACACATGTCATCACAATGCTCCCTGACTCTTGCCATCAGTATGCTCCCTGAACCCTTTTATGACAAGGCTCCATGCCTTTTTCATCACAATGATCCATGCCATTTTCATCACAATGCTCCAAGACCCCTGTAATCACAATGCTCCATGCCCTTGTCATCACAAAGCTCCATGATGCATGTCATCAGAATTCTCCATGGCCTTCTCATCACAATGCTCCATGCCCTTGTCATCACAATGCTCCAAGACCCCTGTAATCACAATGGTCCATGCCCCTTTTCATCAGAATGCTCCATGAGACTTGTCAACACAAGGCTCCATGGTCTTCTCATCACAATGCTCCAGGACATTGTCATCAAAATGCCCCATTCCCTTATCATCACAATGCTCCATGACCCCTGTCATCACAATACTCCATGAACATTTTCAGCCCAATGCTCCTTGACCTTCTCATCACAATGCTCCATGACCAATATCATCACAATTCTCCGTGACCGCAGTCATCACAACGCTCAATATCACCTGACAACACAATGATCCGGGACTCTTGTCATCACAATGCTCCATTCCCTAGTCATCACAATGCTCCATGACCCCTGTCATCACAATACTCCATGAACATTTTCAGCCCAATGCTCCATGACACTTGTCATCACAATGATGCATGCCCTTGTCATCCCAATGCTCCATGACCCCTGTAATCACAATGCTCCGTGACGCTTGTCATCACAGTGCTCCATGACACCTGTCATCACAATGCTCCATGCCTTTGTCAGCAAAATGCTACATGACCTTGTCATTACAATGTTCTATGCACTTGTCATCACAATACTGCATTACCATTGCCATCACAATCCTCCATGAACCTTGGGATCACATTGCTCCATGCCCTTGTCATCACAATGCTCCATGCTCCTTGAAATCAAAATGATCCATGACCTCTGTCATCACAATGCTCCAAACCCTTGTGATCACAATGTTCCATAACACTTGTCATCACAATGCTCCATGATGCCTGTCATCACAATACTCCATGCCCTTTTCATCACAATGCTCCATGACCTTTGTCATCACAATTCTCGATACACTTGTCATCACAATGCTCCCTGACACTTGTCGTCAGAATGCTCCTTGAACACTGTCACAAAAAGGCTCCATGCCTTTTTCATCAAAATGCACCATGCCGTTTTCATCACAATGCTCCATGCCATTGTCATCAAAATACTCCACAAGCTTGTCATCAGAATGCTCCATGTCCCTTGTCATCACAATTTTCCATGCACTTGTCAGCACAATGCTCCCTGACCCTTGTCATCACAATGCTCCAAGCAATTGTCATCACAATGCTCCATTACCTTTGTCATCAGAATCCTCCATGACACTTGGCATCACAATGCTCCATGGCATTGTCATCACAATGGGCCATTACATATGTCATCACAATGCTCCCTGACACCTGTCTTCACAATAATGAATGACCTTGTCATCACAATGCTCCATGCCCTTGTCATCACAATGCGCCATTCCAACTGTCATCGCAATAAGCCATGAAACTTCTTAGACCAATGCTCCATGCCCTTGTCATCACAATGCCCCATGCCCTTGTTATCACAATGCTCCATGACCCCTGTCATCACAATGCTCCGTGACTCCAGTCATCACAAGGCTTCATGACCTTTGTCATCACAATGGTCCATGCCCTTGTCATCAACAGTCTCTGTGACCATTTTAACCACAATGCTTCATGAACTTTTCATCACAATGCTCTTTGACCCTTGTCATCACAATGTTCTATGCCTTTCTCAGCACAATGCTCCATGACCCTTGTCATCACAATGCTCCATGCGCTTGTCAGCACAATGCTCCATGACCCATGTCATCACAATGCACCATGCGCTTGCCGTCACAGTGCTCCACAATCTTGTCATCACAATGCTCCATAAACCTTGTCATCACAATGCTCCATGCACTTCAAATCAAAATGCTCTCTCACCACTGATATCACAATGTTACATCACTATTCATCACAATACTCCCTCAACCCTGTCATCACAATGTTCCATGACTCCTGTCATCACAATGCTACATGCACTTATCATCACAATGTTCGATGATCCCTGACATCACAATGTTCCATAACCCCTGTCATCAAAATGCTCCATGACCCTTTTCATCAAAATGCTCCATGACCCCTGACATCACAATGTTACATAACGCCTCTCATCAAAATGTTCCATGACCCTTTTCATCAAATTGGTCCATGACAATGTCATCACAATGCTCCCTGCCCTTCTCATCACAATGCACCACGCCCTTGTCATCAAAATGCTCCATGACCTTTGTCATCACAAAGCTCCATGACCCTTGGCATCACAATACTCCATGCCATTGTCATCACAATACTCCATGAAACCTCTCATCACATTGTTCCATGCAATTGTCATCAAAAAGCTCCATGGTGCTTGTCATCACACTGCTCGATGCCCTTCTCATCACAATGCTCCATGCCCTTGTCATTACAATCCTCCATGACCCATGGATCACTGTGTTCCGTGCCCTTGTCATCACAATGCTCCATGCCCACTCTCATCACAATAATCCATGAAACTTTTCAGACTAATGTTCCATGCCCTTGTCATCACAATGCTCCATTACCCCTGTCATAACAATGCTCCATGACCCCTGCCATCACAACGTTCCACGGCCTTGTCATCACAAGGCTCCATGACCCTTGTCATCACAATGCTCCAAGACCCCTGTAATCACAGTGCTCCATGCCCTTGTCATCACAAAGCTCCATGATGCATGTCATCAGAATGCTCCATGCCCTTGCCATCACAATGCTCCATGACCCCTGCCATCACAATGCTCCATGACCCCTGCCATCAAGATGTTCCATGGCCTTGTCATCACAAGGCTCCATGACCCTTCTCATCACAATGCTCCAAGACCCCTGTAATCACAATGCTCCATGTCCCTTTTTATCTCAATGATCCATGAACCCTGTCATCACAATGCACCATGCCCATCATCATAATGCTTCAGGTTATTGTCATCACAATGAAATCAAAATGCTCCATGACCTCTGTCATAACACTGCTCCAAACCCTTGTGATCACAATATTCCATAACACTTGTCATCACAATGCCCCATGACGCTCGTCATCACAATTATCTATGGTCTTCTCATCACAATGCTCCATGACCTTTTTCATCACAATGCTCAATACACTTGTCATCAAAATGCTCCCAGACACTTGTTCTCTGTATGCTCCTTGAACCCTGTCATGACAAGGCTCCATGCCTTTTTCATCACAATTATCCATGCCTTTTTCATCACAATGCTCCAAGAAGCCTGTAATTACAATGCTCCATGCCCTTGTCATCACAAAGCTCAATGACGCATGTCATCAGACTGCTCCTTGGCCTTCTCATCACAATGCTCCATGCCCTTGTCATCACAATTTTCCAAGACACTCTAATCACAACGCTCCATGCCCCTTTTCATCAGTATGCTCCATGAGACTTGTCTCACAAGGCTCCATGGTTTTCTCATCACAATGCTCCAGCACCTTGTCATCACAATGCTTCACGACCTTGTCATGAAAATTTTCAATGGCACTTGTCATCATAATGCTCCAAGCCCTAGTCATCACAATGCTCCATTATATTTGTCATCACAATCCTCCATTACATTTGGCATCACAATGCTCCATGCCATTGTCATCGCAATGGACCATGACATATGTCATCACAATGCTCCCTGACACCTGTCTTCACAATACTCCATGACCTTCTCATCACAATGCCCCATGCCCTTGTCATCACAACGCCCCATGCCCACTGTCATCACAATAATCTATTAAACTTGTCAGACCAATGCTCCATGCCCCTGTCATCACAATGCTCCATGCCCTTGTCATCACAATGCTCCATGAACCCTGTCATCACAATGCTCTGTGACTCCAGTCATCACAATGCTTCATAACATTTGTCATCACAGTGGTCCATGCCCACATCATCACAAGGCTCTGTGACCTTTGTAACCACAATACTCCATGAACTTTTCATCACAATGCTCCGTGACCCTTGTCATCACAATGCTCCATGCCTTTGTCAGAACAATGCTCCATGACCCTTGTCATCACAATGCGCCACGTGATTTTCATCACAACGGTCCACAACCTTGTCATTGTAATGCTCCATAAACCTTGTAATCACAATGCTCCATGCACTTCTCATCAAAATGCTCTCTCAACAGAGATATCACAATGTTCCATCACTAGTCATCACAATACTCCCTCACCCCTGTAATCACAATGTTCCATGACCCCTGTCATCACAATGCTACATCCCCTTATCATCACAATGTTCCATGACCCCTGACATCACAATGTTCCATAACCCCTGTCATCAAAATGCTCCATGACCCTTTTCATCCCAAAGCTCCATGACCCCTGACATCACAATGTTCTATAACCCCTGTCATCAAAATGTTCCATTACACTTTTCATCAAATTGCTGCATGACCCTGTCATCAAAATGCTCCCTGCCCTTCTCAACACAATGCACCACGCCCTTGACATCAAAATGCTCCATGACTTTTGTCATCACAAAGCTCCATAACCCTTGGAATCACAATGTTCCATGAACCCTCTCATCACATTGTTCCATGCCCTTGTCATCACAAAGCTCCATGACGCTTGTCAAAACAATGTTCGATGCCCTTCTCATCACAATGCTCCAAGCCCTTGTCATTACTATCCTCCAGGACCCATGGATCACAGTGTTCCGTGACCTTGTCATCACAATGCTCCATGCCCACTCTCATCACAATAATCCATGAAACTTTTCAGACCAATGCTCCATGCCCTTCTCATCACAATGCTCCATTACCCCTGTCATAACAATGCTCCATGACCCATGCCATCACAATGTTCCACACCATTGTCATCACAAGGCTCCATGACCCTTGTCATCACAATGCTCCAAGACCCCTGTAATCACAATGCTCCATGCCCTTGTCATCACAAAGCTCAATGACCCATGTCATCAGAATGCTCCATGGCCTTCTCATCACAATGCTCCTTGCCCTTGTCATCACAATGCTCCAAGACCCCTGTAATCACAATGCTCCATGCCCCTTTTCATCTCAATGCCCCATGAAAGCTGTCATCACAATGCACCATGCCCATCCCCATAATGCTTCAGGCTATTTTCATCACAATGAAATCAAAATGGTCCATGACCTCTGTCATCACAATGCTCCAAACCCGTGTGATCACAATGTTCCATAAAACTTATCATCACAACACCCCATGACGCTCATCATCACAATTATCCATGGTCTTCTCATCACAATGCTCCATGAACTTTGTCATCACAATGCTCAATACACTTGTCATCACAATGCTCCGTGACACTTGTCGTCAGTATGCTCCTTGAACCCTGTCATGACAAGGCTCCATGCCTTTTTCATAACAATGATCCATGCCATTTTCCTCACAATGCTCCATGCCCTTGTCAGCACAAAGCTCCATGACGCATGTCATCAGAATGCTCCATGGCCTTCTCATCACAATGCTCCATGCCCTTGTCATCACAATGCTCCAAGACCCCTGTAATCACAATGCTCCATGCCCCTTTTCATCAGAATGTTCCATGAGAATTGTCATCACAAAGCTCCATGGACTTCCCATCACAATGCTCCAGGACCTTGTCATCACAGTGCTCAATTCCCTTCTCATTACAATGCTCCATGACCCCTGTCATCACAATACTCCATGAACATTTTCAGCCCAATGTTTCATGACCTTCTCATCACAATGCTCCATGACCCATATCATCACAGTCCTCCATGACCACTGTCATCACAACTCTCCATGACCCCTGACAACACAATGATCCGGGACTCTTGTCATCACAATGCTCCATTCCCTTGTCATCACAATGCTCCATGAACATTTTCAGCCCTATGCTCCATGACACTTGTCATCACAATGATCCATGCCCTTGTCATCCCAATGCTCCATGACCCCTGTAATCACAATGCTCCGTGACGCTTATCATCACAGTGCTCCATGACCCTTATCATCACAATTCTCCATGCCTGTGTCATCAAAATGCTACATGACCTTGTCATCACAATGCTCCATGAGCTTGTCATCACAATACTCCATTACCATTTTCATCACAATCCTCCATGAACCTTGGGATCACATTGCTCCATGCCCTTGTCATCACAATGCTCCATGCTCCTTGAAATCAAAATGGTCCATGACCTCTGTCATCACAATGCTCCAACCCCTTGTGATCACAATGTTCCATAACACTTGTCATCACAACACTCCATGATGACTGTCATGACAATACTCCATGCACTTGTCGTCACAATGCTCCATGACCTTTGTCATCACAATTCTCAATACACTTGTCATCACAATGCTCCCTGACACTTGTCGTCAGAATACTCCTTGAAAACTGTCATGAAAAGGCTCCATGCATTTTTCATCAGAATGCTCCATGCCCTTGTCACCACAACGCTCCAGGTCATTGTCATCACAATACTCCACAAACTTGTCATCAGAATGCTCCATGATCATTGTCTTCAGAATGCTCCATGACCCCTGTCATCACAATGCTCAATACCACTTGTCATTACAGTGTTCCATGACGCTCGTCATCACAATTATCCATGGGCTTCTCATCACAATGCTCCACGGTCTTGCCATCACAATGCTCCATGCCTTGGTCATCACGATGCTCCATGTCCCCAGTCATCACAATGCTCCATGACCCCTGTCATCACAATGCTCCATACCCCTTGTCATTACAGTGCTCCATGACGCTCGTCATCACAATTATCCATGGTCTTCTCATCACAATGCTCCACGGTCTTGCCATCACAATGCTCTATGCCCTGGTCATCACAATGCTCCATGTCCCCTGTCATCACAATTCTCCACGTTCTTGGCATCACTATGCTCCATGATACTTCTCATCACAGTGTTACATGCTTCGTCATCACAATTCTCTATGCACTTGTCATCGCAATGCTCCATGACCCCTGTCATAGCAAGCTCCATGTGATTGTCATCACAATGCTTCATGAACATGTCGTCAAAATTCTCAATGGCCCTTGTTATCACAATGCTCCATGACCCTTGTCATCACAATGCTCCAAGCCCTGGTCATCAAAATGCTCCATTACCTTTGTCATCACAATCCTCCATGACACTTGGCATCACAATGCTACATTCCATTGTCATTGCAATAGACCATGACATATGTCATCACAATGCTCCCTGACACCCTTCTTCACAATACTCCATGACCTTCTCATCACAATGCTCCATGCCCTTGTCATCACAATGCGCCATGCCCACTGTCATCACAATAATCCCTGAAACTTGTCAGAAAAATGCTCCATGACCCTGTCATCACAATGCTCCATGCCCTTTCATCACAATGCTCTATGACCCCTGTCATCACAATGCTCCGTGACTCCAGTCATCACAATGCTTCATGACCTTTGTCATCACAATGGTCCATGACCTCATCATCACAAGGCTCTGTGACCTTTGTGACCACAACACTAGATGAACATTTCATCACAATGCTCGGTGACCCTTGTCATCACAATGCTCCATGCCTTTGTCAGCACATTACTCCATGACACATGGCATCAAATGTGCCATGCGCTTGTCATCACAATGCTCTACATCGTTGTCATCACAATGCTCCATAAACCTTGTCATCCCAATGCTCCATGCGTTTGTCATCACAATGTTCCATGACCCATGTCATCACAATGTGCCCTGCGTTTCTCATCACAATGCTCCACAGCCTTGTCATCACAATGCTCCATGCACCTCTCATCAAAATGCTCTCTCACCACTGATATCACAATGTTCCATCACTAGTCAACACAATACTCCCTCCACCCTGTCATCCCAATGTTCCATGACCCTTGTCACAACAATGCTACATGCTCTTATCATCACAATGCTCCATGACACCTGACATCACAATGTTCCATAACCCCTGTCATCACAATGCTCCATGACCCTTTTCATCACAATGCTCCATGACCCCTAACATCACAATGTTCCATAAACACTGTCATCAAAATGTTCCATGACCCTTTTCATCCAATTGCTCCATGACCCTGTCATCACAATGCTCCCTGCCCTTCTCATCACAATGCACCATGCTCTTGTCATCAAAATGCTCCATGGCCTATGTCATCACAAAGCTCCATGACCCTTGGAATCACAATGCTCCATGCCATTGTCATCACAAAGCTCCATGAAACCTCTCATCACATTGCTCCATGCCGTTGTCATCACAAAGCTCCATGACGCTTGTCATCACAATGCTCCATGCCCTTGTCATTGCAATCTCCATAACACATGTATCACTGTGTTCCGTGCCCTTGTCATCACAATGCTCCATGCTCACTCTCATCACAATAATCCATGAAACATTTCAGACCAATGCTCCATGCCCTTGTCATCACAATGCTCCATTACACCTGTCATAACAATGCTCCATGACCCCTGCCATCACAATGTTCTACGGCCTTGTCATCACAAGACTCCATGGCCCTTGTCATCACAATGCTCCAAGACCCATGTAATCACAATGCTCCATGCCCATGTCATCACAAAGCTCCCTGACACATGTCATCAGAATGCTCCATGGCCTTCTCATCACAATACTCCATGACCTTGTCATCACAATGCTCCAAGACCCTTGTTATTACAATGATCCATGCCTCTTTGCATCTCAATGCTCCATGAACCCTGTCATCACAATGCACCATGCCCATCATCATAATGCTTCATGCTATTGTCATCACAATGAAATCAAAATTCTCCATGACCTCTCTCATCACAATGCTCCAAACCCTTGTGATCACAATGTTCCATAACACTTGTCATCACAACCCCCCATGACGCTGGTCATCACAATTATCCATGGACTTCTCATCACAATGCTCCATGACCTTTGTCATCACAATTCTCAATACACTTGTCATCACAATGCTCCCTGATACTTGTCATCAGTATGCTCATTGAACCCTGTCATGACAAGTCTCCATGCCTTTTTTATCACAATGATCCATGCCCTTTCCATCACAATGCTCCATGCCATTGTCATCACAATACTCCACAAGCTTGTCATCAGAATGCTCCGTGACACTTTTCATCTCAATGATGCATGACCCCTGTCATCACAATGCTCCATGACACCTGTCATCACAATGCTCCATACCCCTTGTCATTACAGTGCTCCATGATGTTCGTCACCACAATTATCCATGGTCTTCTCATCACAGTGCTCCACGGTCTTGCCATCACAATGCTCCATGCCCTGGTCATCACAATGCTGCATGTCCCCAGTCATCACAATGCTCCATGACCCCTGTCATCACAATGCTCCATAGCGCTTGTCATTACAGTGCTCCATGACACTCGTAATCACAATTGTCCATGGTCTTCTCATCACAATGCTCCACGACCTTGTCATCAAAATGCTCCATGACCACTGTCATAACAATGCTCCATGACCACTGTCATAACAATGCTCCATGACCCCTGTCATCACAAGGCTCCATACCACTTGTCATTACAGTGCTCCATGACGCTCCTCATCACAATTATCCATGGTCTTCTCATCACAATGCTCCACGGTCTTGCCATCACAGTGCTCCATGCCTTGGGCATCACAATGCTCCATGTCCCCGGTCATCACAATGCTCCATGACCACTGTCATCACAATGCTCTATACCCTTTGTCATTACAGTGCTCCATGACCCTCGTCATCACAATTATCCATGATCTTCTCATCACAGTGCTCCACGACCTTGCCATCACAAGGCTCCATGCCCTGGTCATCACAATGCTCCATGTCCCCAGTCATCACAATGCTCCATGTCCCCGGTCATCACAATGCTCCATGACCACTGTCATCACAATGCTCTATACCCCTTGTCATTACAGTGTTCCATGACGCTCGTCATCACAATTATCCATGGTCTTCTCATCACAGTGCTCCACGGTCTTGCAATCACAATGCTCCATGCCCTGGTCATCACAATGCTCCATGTCCCCTTTCATCACAATTCTCCACGTTCTTGGCATCACTATGCTCCATGATACTTCTCATCACAGTGTTACATGTTTTGTCATCACAATTCTCTATGCACTTGTCATCGCAATGCTCCATGACACCTGTCATAGCAAGCTCCATGTGATTGTCATCACAATGCTTCATGAACATGTCATCAAAATTCTCAATGGCCCTTGTTATCACAATGCTCCATGACCCTTGTCATCACAATGCTCCAAGCCCTTGTCATCAAAATGCTCCATTACCTTTGTCATCACAATCCTCCATGACACTTGGCATCACAATGCTACATTCCATTGTCATTGCAATAGACCATGACATATGTCATCACAATGCTCCCTGACACCCTTCTTCACAATACTCCATGACCTTCTCATCACAATGCTCCATGGCCTTGTCATCACAATGCACCATGCCCACTGTCATCACAATAATCCATGAAACTTGTCAGAAAAATGCTCCATGACCCTGTCATCACAATGCTCCATGCCCTTTCATATCAATGCTCTATGACCCCTGTCATCACAATGCTCCGTGACTCCAGTCATCACAATGCTTCAAGACCTTTGTCATCACAATGGTTCATGACCTCGTCATCACAAGGGTCTGTGACCTTTGTCACCACAGCGCTCCATGAACATTTCATCACAATGCTCGGTGACCCTTGTCATCCCAATGCTCAATGCCTTTGTTAGCACAATACTCCATGACCCATGGCATCACAATGTGCCATGCGCTTGTCATCACAATGCTCCACATCTTTGTCATCACAATGCTCCATAAACCTTGTCATCACACTGCTCCATGCACTTTTCATCAAAATGCTCTCTCACCACTGATATCACAATGTTCCATCACTAGTCAACACAATACTCCCTCACCCCTGTCATCACAATATTCCATGACCCTTGTCACAACAATGCTACATGCCTTTATCATCACAATGCTCCATTCCCCTGACATCACAATGTTCCATAACCCCTGTCATCACAATGTTCCCTGCCCTTCACAACAGAATGCACCACACCCTTGTCATCAAAATGCTCCATGACCTTTGTCATCACAAAGCTCAATGACCCTTGTCATCACAATGCTGCATGCCATTGTCATCACAATGCTCCATGAACCCTCTCATCACATTGTTCCATGCCCTTGTCATCACAGGCTCCATGATGCTTTTCATCACAATGCTCGATGCCATTCTTATCACAATGCTCCATGCGCTTCTCATTACAATCCTCCATGACCCATGTATCACAGTGTTCCATGCCCTTGACATCACAATGCTCCTTGCCCCCTCTCATCACAATAATCCATGAAACTTTTCAGACCAATGCTCCATGCCCTTGTCATCACAATGCTCCATTACCCCTGTCATAACAATGCTCCATGACCCCTGCCATCACAATGTTCCACAGCCTTGTCATCACAAGGCTCCATGACCCTTGTCATCACAATGCTCCAAGACCCCTGTAATCACAATGCTCTATGCACTTGTCATCACAAAGCTCCATGACGCATGTCAACAGAATGCTCCATGGCCTTCTCATTCACGATGTTCCATGCCTTTGTCATCACAATGCTCCAAGACTCCTGTAATCGCAATGCTCCATGCCCCTTTTCATCTCAATGCTCCATAAACCCTGTCATCACAATGCACCATGCTCATCATCATAATGCTTCAGGCTATTGTCAACACAATGAAACCAAAATGCTCCATGACCTCTGTCATCACAATGCTCCAAATCCTTGAGATCAATATGTTCCATAACACTTATCATCACAACGCCCCATGACGCTCGTCATCACAATTATCCATGGTCTTCTCATCACAATGCTCCATGACCTTTGTCATCACAATACTCAATACCCTTGTCATCACAATGCTCCCTGACACTTGTTGTCAGTTTGCTCCTTGAACCCTGTCATGACAAGGCTCCATGCCTTTTTCATCACAATGATCCATGCCCTTTTTATCACAGTGCTCCAAGACCGCTGTAATCACAATGCTCCATGCCCTTGTCATCACAAAGCTCCATGATGCATGTCATCAGAACGCTCCATGGCCTTCTCATCCCAATGCTCCATGCCCTTGTCATCACAATGCTCCAAGACCCCTGTAATCACAATGCTCCATGGCACTTTTCATCAGAATGCTCCATGAGACTTGTCATCACAAGGCTCCATGGTCTTCTCATCACAGTGCTCCAGTACCTTGTCATCACAATGCTCCATGACCCCTGTCATCACAGTACTCCATGGACATTTTCAGCCCAATGCTCCATGACCTTCTCATCACAATGCGCCATGACCCCTGTCATCACAATGCTCCATGACCACTGTCATCACAATGCTCCATGAACCCTGACAACACGATGATCCGGGACACTTGTCATTAAAATGCTCCATGACCATTGTCATCACAATGATCCATGTGCTTGTCATCCCAATGCTCCATGACCCTTGTAATCACAATGCTCTGTGATGCTTGTCATCACAGTGCTCCATGAACCTTGTCATCATAATGCTCCCTGCCTTTGTCAACAAAATGGTACATAATCTTGTCATCACAATTCTCCATGCGCTTGTCATCACAATCCTCCATGACCATTGGGATCACATTGCTTCATGCCCTTGCCATCTCTCTCTTGCCTTTCTGTGTTTTACAGATATTCGGATGTCCCTTTTGACCGGTGGCAAGTGACAATTCTTTGTAGTGTGGATTTGTATTGCGCGCTTGCTTGATTGGCCAAAAAGGGCGTATGCGTTTTCTTCTGAATATATTCAGGAGAAAAGGCATACGCCCTTTTTGGCCAAGTGCATCTCTGTCCAAGTTGGGATGCTTTTCCTGTGCTTTAAAGGCGATTCCAATTTACCTCTTGAAATATGTTTTGTGCAATTCTGCCTCATTTTCAAGGCCACTTCATTGCCTTCCCTCAACAGGTTTTTGGAAGAGAGTAGTCCTTTATAAGTCTGCAGGTTTGTGAATTGCTGTGCCCCTGAGCTCCAATTTTCAAATCCCATCTTTGTGAGCTGGCCGCAAATCCACAATTTTGCTTCAGGACCTATACTGGTTCCAGGGGTCGCTATATTGTTTCCCTGTGGGTGGTTGAGGCTTTGGTTAATTCTTCTTCCTGCCGGGAACTTAGAGTGACATGTGACCTTCCAAATGCCTACATCTACTCTCTGATTGGTTCTCCCTCTTCCCTTTCATCCTCTGCACAATTAGCAAACTGTGCGAACCAGGAGGTTATAGGGGCTGACTCTCCTAAGTTGGGAGATTGATAGTAAAGCAGTTGGAATGCCAAAGTGGAGCACAAGGAGAGGAAAAATTAGGAGAGTTTTAGAAACCTTTCGCCATCACAGGGTGTCCATTTTCTAGGTTTCCCATACATGTTATAATTGTAGTGATATACCCTTCTACCTGGAGATTTGGGACACATGGAATGGTGGCATGCATTACTACTTTAAAAGGTCTGCATTTTCTCTCCCAATCTCACCAGTCTTCTCAGTCCCAAGTGTCCAGCCTTATGTCTCATCCAGCTGTCTTTGCAGATAGGGTCATTCCACGTTTCATCAGAAACCCTGAAGGAATTGTGTAAGAATTTCGCTGTTTTTTGGGGTTTTTTTGAAATTCATTTTTATAATGGGGTTGAGCTGATTTTCACTGACGTGTTTATGCCAGTCTAGACACAATTGATTCCCTTACGGAGACATATCAATACATAGGTTTTAAGATTCTTAGTAGTCAGATATATTCCTCTGTGGGGCATAGGGGTGTTGAGTCCCGTTCACTGAGGATGGTGTAGGTCTTGTCTATTCTGTATTTGGTTTATGGAATGGTACCTGTGCTAATATCAAACTCTGGTTTTATGCATCACCCCACCTCTCCTTTCCCCTGAAGCAGGCATAAGAGATTTTTGCTAAATGTGAGACTCTGTTATCTTTCGTAATTCAGTTCATGTGTTGTGATATTGACATTCCCTCTATAAGTGATATCTTATGATAAGATTCTTTTTCTGTGTGACTAATTTCCCTTAAAATCATCATACCTAAATCCACTCTTTATGCTGCTACTGGCCTTATATACATTGATTTCACGTCTGAGTGATATTCCGTTGTACAAAATTACCACAAGTTCTTTATGCATTTCTCTTTTTCCTGGGATATTTTAGGTGTACCAAAGTTGAGGTTCTTGTATGCAGAGCAGCCCTAAACTTTGGGGTGCCTGTGTCTTATTGACATTTAGTCTTCCCAAGTTATATGTCCATGAGTTGAAGTCCCCTTGCTCCGGGGCTTTGTATTTTAGATGTTTTAAAAACAGCATACACTTCTTCAGAGTGGCTCTTGGATATTTATACCCCACCCATCAGCGTGACTAGGCTCCCTGTTTTCCATGGCCTCTCCTGCATTTCTGGTTTGTACACATTTTTTGGATGGCCTTTCTGAGCAGTGGAAATTGCGACTTCTTTGTTGTGCGGATTTGCATTTCCCTCTTGCTTGGTTGGCCAAAAATTCTGCATGTGTTTTTTTCCTGAAGATATTCACGAAAAAAACGCATACACACTTTTGCCCAACCGCATCATTTTAGAAATTCTGCTGCTTTTCATATGCTTTAAATGTGAGTACAATCTACCTTTTGAAATCTGTTTCCTGCAATTCTGCCTCTCATTCAAATCATCTTCGTTGCCTTACCTGAATATATTTTTGGACGTTGGTTATCATTTATATCTTTGCAGGACTTTGAATTGTCTGCTCCTGAGCTCCATTTTGCAACTCGCTTTTTTTGTGAGCTGGCCGCCAAACCATTGGATTGCTTCCGGCCCTATTCTGGTTCTGGGGAGGCAGGCTGAGCCTTTGGTTAATTCTTCTTCCTAATGGGAAATTAGAGTGACATGTGCCTGTCAAAACTCCTACAGCTAATCTCTCATTGGTTCCCCCTCTTCCCATTTATCCTCTGCACAAATTGCAAACTGTGTGAAACAGGAGGTTAAAGGTGCTGATTCTCCAAGTGGGGAGATTGTTAGTAATGTGGCTGGAATGGCGAACCCCAGCACCAGGAGATCAAAAATGAGGTGCATTTTAGACACCTTTCCTGAGCACACGGTGTACATTCATCTCGGTTTCCCGGGCATGTTTTCGCTGTCAGAAGATTCCCTTGAACCTGCAGATTTGGGACCCATGGAATGGGTACCAGGCAGTATTACTTTAAAAGGTCTGCATTTCCTCACCCAGCCTCTCTAACATCTCTTAGCGTGCATAGCTTCCAGCCTTATATAATCATCCTGCTGTGGGTCTACATGTGTTCAATCCATGTTACATCGTAGCCCTTCAACAAAAGGTGTAAGAATTTTTGTCTGTCTCACTGTTTTTATAAATAGTTTTAAATTTATTTTTATATTGGTTACAGCTGATTTTCAAAGCTCTGTTTTTTGCTGCTGTACATCCACTTGATTCATGTACTGTGAGACAACAATAAATTCTTTTTCAGATGCTTACCAGTCATATGTATTATTTTCCAGTGACTTGAGTGGGCTGAGTGCAGTTCTTTGAGGTACCGTGTAGGCCTTGTCAGTTATTTAATTTGGTACTTGGAATGGTATCTTTGCTAATTTCAACCTCCTGGATAATACCTCACCATTCCCCACCTTTCCCATTTAGCAGCCTTATGTCTATTTTCTACATATTTGACTATGTTTCTGTTTTGTAATTTATTTCATGTGTAGCCATTTTTGATTCCACCTTTAAGTGACATCTTCTGATATGTGTCTTTTTCTTTCTGACATATGTCACTTAGAATGATCGTATGTAACTCCTCCAGAGTTGTTACAACTGGCCTTATTTCATTGATTTCTGGATGAGTAATATTCCACTCTACATAAGTACCCCATCTCTTTTATCCATTTTATCCTTCCAGGGACATTTAGGTTATATCCAAGTTGAGGCCCTTTTTAACAGAGAGGTGGTAAACGTTCGGGTGCCTGTTTTCTGTCGATTTTTGTTTTTCCCAAGGTACACGCCCATGAGTGCAAGTGCCCTATGCTCTGTAGCTCATTTTTTAGATGTTTTAGCAAACACAATACACTTCTCCAGAGTGGCCGTTGGCAAATTACATTTCCACTATCAGCCTCACAGGGCTCCCTTTTCTCCTCGCCCTGTCCTGCATTTCTGGTGTTTACACTTTATGTGGATGGCCCTTCTGACTGATGTGAAGTGATACATTTTGTGATATTGATTTCCAGTGCCCACCTGTTTGGTTGGATAAAAAGTGTGTATGGCCTTTACTTGAATATATTCAGAAAAAATGCATACACCCTTTTTGGCCAACTGCATCATTGGCGATGTTCAGCCCCTTTTCTTGTGCTTTAATGGGGAGTCCTTTCTACCTCTTCAAATCTGTTTCCTGCCACTCTCCCTTGCTTACAAGTCCTTTTCTGTGACTTACCTCAAGACATTTTTCGACGATAGATATTTTCAACTCTGCAGTTTCATGAATTTTAGTGCCCCTGAGTTCCATTTTTCAACTTGTGTTTTTGGAAACTGGACACAAAACAGCGGGATTTCCTCTAGCCCTATTCTGTTTCCGTGGGCAATTCTAGCCTTTGATGAATTTGTCTTCTGGATTGGAAATTAGAGTGGCATGTGCCTGTCCGAACACCTAAGACTTGTCTCTAAATTTTTCTCATCCTTCCGCTTCATCCTCTGGACAAATTCCAAACTGTTTGCAAGAGGATGTTGACGGTGCTGATGTCCCCAAGTGAGGAGATTGTTAGGAAAGATGCTGGAGGGTTGAACCCGAGCACCAGGCAATGAGGATATGAGGTTCCTTTTCCAAACTCTTTCCGATCAAACGGTGTACCATCCTCTAGGTGTGACAGGCATGTTTTAGCTGTAGGAAGGGTCCTGTGCATGTAAGGAGAACACCAGGGATTTTTCCAAATCAGTGCCTCCCCGAACCCCAAACTGGGGAATTTTTAAGCTACGGTTACACGTATGTACTTTAAGGGCCTTGGGAAATAGGCAGAGCCCAAACTTTAGATGACTGAAATCTTCAGGGTCAGAAGCACTCACCATCGGCCTTGCTTAGGTTACATTTTATCTGTCATTGATAGATGATGTCAATAAAAATATCTATTCTTTTTCAGATTATTTCCCCTTATAGGTTATTGCAAAATATTCAGTGTAGTTCCCCTGTGCTATACAGTAGTTCCTTGTTGATGATCTATTTTATACATAGCAGTGTGTATGTGTTAATCCCAAACTGTTAATTTATCCCTTCTCCTACCTTTCCCCTTTGGTAATAATAAATTATAAGATTTTATACTTCTCAGAAATGGGGGAGCTGAAAGAGAGGTATCATTTTCAATGGAAAAGCATTCAAAACAAGATTGAAGCTTCAGCCAAGAGTATTCGATGTACATCCATGGAAATAAATCACTTCATTTCTCTAATGTTGACCTGACAAATAAGACAGACGTCTTCACTGAACTTGCTTATAGGAAAGTGATGGAAATATCAAATGTAAGTCTTAGAAACATCTTATTTTACCCGAGCATTATACACTGCTCTATGTTAACTACAGTTTGGCTCACACATCTGTTCATTGAAGTTACAATGTTCTCAATTTCTGTTACTGATCCTCCAGAGTGGACCCCAACAGGAGTCCCCGTTCCCAGTGTCATTGGAGCCAACAGATCAAGACTGAGTTTGGTTCAGAAGCAAAGGAAACATTATTTTGAAAACAGAATGGAGAGGTGAGAGCATGCACTCCCCCATGGGCTGTGGGCTGGGCTGCTGTGTAGGGTCCCCGGCAGCGTCAGTGGGAGGGAGCGGATGGAGCTCTCGAGGGCTGCGTTGGCTGCAGCTCAGGCTCTATGCCGCGGAGTCTGCATGGGACCCCGCTAGCTGAGGTGTCGACCCAGCCATTCTGCACTAGGATATCGGGTCTGATGTGCCGGGTGTGGGACCTCTGCATACGGAACCCTAGGAGCACGTGAAATTAGACAAAGCACAAAGGAAAAACAAGTTAGACTTTATTTTATTGCCCAGATTCTCTTTTTATCTCCCAGGAATTTTTAATGAACGTTGCCGGAGACGAACACCTCCTCTGCTTTTTGTTCCATTCCTTATTCTTGGGGTGTTGAGGGTGCAGACCCCTCTTTTGTAACTGCTTCATGCTGTGGTGGGAGCCCTGATACATGGGGGGAGGGGCAAAACGTCTCCCCACCAGCCTCCTGGTGAGGTTGATTGTCCCAAGGCCTCCTGCCTCACTTCTCGTCCGCCTGAGCACCAGCATTGGAAGTGTTACAGATTCTAATGACCTTTAAGGGTCCAGGAAAGAGAGGCGCAGAGATGCTGCGGTGGCAGGTTTCACCCCACCCCACATATGTTCGGCGACCTTAGGCTGACAGTTTTTGCCAGACTAGATGCTCTGACCAGTAGTCTGTGCTTTCTTTAATTAGGTCCCTGAATTAATGTACAAACAGCACCATGTGTCAGAGCCCTGCCCGCGCAACTCCCAGACAGTCCAGGGTCAGTGGTGATCCAGGACCATGACGTCCACTGAGTCAACGGCCTTTAGAAGTAGCCAGCAGTCCAGCCGGTCATATTGGCCACCATCACCGCGGTGTCTGTAGGGTTTTCTATGGTGAAAGCGTGATATACGTTTCCCCCGCCAAGCTTTTTAGCTCCCCTCTGGGTGCAGTAAGTCCTGCAAGCAGTAGTCTGCTCTTTCGGGGCACAGTCTTGTCGTTTTCTGAGAGAAACTCCAGGTCAAGTGATGGTCACACGAGTCATCTTGGGGGCCCGTTGCCCCCATTTATCTCTCTGGAGGTTGGAGTTGGAGGTCCTCCTCACTCGAGGTCAGTGTGTCCACAGAGTGACCCCTGCAACTTCAGGGCATGATGGGTGGTTAGGATCACCACGTGGGGTCCTTTTCCCTTAGGAGGGAGCTGGCCTTGCGGGCTGCTGATTTCCAGCTTTTTAGATACCCCAGTATCCTGGCCTGATGAGTCGGTGGGCAAAGCCCTTGGTGACCATAGTTTATCATACCTGAAGGGCATTCTTGTGTTGCTCCATTTCAAGTGGTCCCAGTTTTTGCACTAAGGCTCCAAGGGCGATCAACCTTTGACCGGGTATGTAAAGGTCAAAGGGTTTAGCTAAATTAGGGAGTTCCTGGGCAAGGGTCTGTATTGACTGCTCTTTCCATTCTTGAAAGGCTGCTTCTGGATTCTATTCAAAAGGATCATCATCTTTTCGTGTCAGTGTTTCATGTAGAGGCCCAGCTATTACACTGTAGTTAGGGATCCAGATGCAGAAAACCTTGGCCTCCCCAGGAACCCCTAAGCTGTCTTCTAGTTGTAGAAGAGGTAAGGCTGCAAATGGCTTCTTCCCTATCCTGGGATGCGTTTCTCCGAATATCTGTGAGAATGAAGCCCAGGCATGTCACCTTAGCCTGGGATATTTGAGCGTTTTTCTTGGACACCTTCTATCCTTTCTTGGCTAGGTAGTTCAGAGGCGTCTTTAGTAGGCCTGGTGATCAGAATGTCATCTGCATATTGAAGGAGGGTTCCCTTTTACAGAGGTTGAACTTTTAGGTCTTTAGAGGACATTTCCCCAATGATGGTGTGATGATTTCTGAACCATTGGGGCAGGACGGCCCAGCATTATTGCTTTTGTTGCATGTTGTGTCCTGCCACTCACAAGCCAAAAATTCTTGTGACTCTGAGATGAATGGAATACAGAAGAAGGCATCATTGAAGTCTAATACAGAATGCCATGGCCTGGTGGAAGGTAGAATGACCAGCAGGGTGTAGGAAATAGGAGCTACTGGATGTATATCCTCGGTGGCTTCACTGACTGTCCTGATATCCTTTACCAGGTCTCCAGCAGCACATGGGGCTCTCGTGGTCAGGCCAATCCCAGGATATGGAGCTCACCTGGGCTGCACCCCTACCCCACAGCCCACGGGGCTCTCGTGGTCAAGTCCCTCCCAGGGTATGGAGCTCACCTCTGCAGCTACCCAGCAGCCCATGGGGCTCTCCTACTCAGGCCCTTCCCAGGATACGGAGCTCCCCTGGGAAGGTACCCCAGCAGGGCTGGACATACAGGAACTGTGCACATAGCCCACCTTGCAGAGAACCCCCAGCTCACCTGTCGCTCACAGCTGACACAGAATACCTCAGAGCAGGACTTGAACTAACAAACAGCAGCTCTGACAGGTCTGTGACCATGGCTATCACTCTCTGCAGGCTCTTTCTGCCTGGTCTTCCAGACACTTCCACTGCAGCCAGGGCACCAGGCCTCTGTCTCCACCCACCATCACTCCTCTCCCTGACTCCTGGGTTGCTCTCATTAGGATAGTGTCTTCTTGAAGTTGTTTTCCACTCATGGACCAGATAAAATGATAAGAAAACAACCCGCAGCAGCAGCCCCTTGTCTATCCTGACTCTCAAGAGCCCACACCTGTTCCTAGGGCCTGGCCCGTTTAGCAAGTTTCATTTTCTGCAGCTGTGAGCCCCTGAGGGGTGAGGATTGGCTGATTTTGGTAGCCTGAAACTGCCTGCCAGCCCTCCACAGGTGTGCCTGGGTTGAGGGCAATATAAACAGCTCTCCAGTGAGCGACAGCCCTTGTAGCTGTGACTGACGCCATATTCTCTGCCCCGTAGGCAGTGCCGGGGCTGTGCTGGTGGGAGGGAGTGAGGGGCCGTGGCTTTGTGGGTGGCCCAGTGTGAGTGGGGCTCTGCTGGACTTTCTGCAGAAGTTGCCAGGCTGCGACCTGCTAAAGAAGAGGATGTGTCACCGATACCTGCTGCTGGAATTTCTCCCCAGGCAGAGGTGAGGAAGTAAAAAAGCAGTGGGGGCGGTGGCAGGAGGGGTATCTCAGGCAGGGAAATGGAAAGCTTCCAGAAGAGCATCTGGGGCCAGGACCATCCTGACTGGCCTGCAGGCACCAAGTAGGCCTGTGTGCTGTCGCTGGTGTGGCTCCACAGCCCTTCCTCTAAGGTTGCAAGTTCTTGTACATATTCAGGTGTTTTACCTGGAAAGGGTGGGAAGAGTTCAGCTGCAGCAGGACTGGGGCTCAGCTCACGTTTACTCACAGATGCCTTGGAACGGTCCCCCAGCTTTGCAATGAGGACCCTCCTTGCTTGGGGGGTGGGCTGCTGGCTGTATGGGATATGATTCCCCACCTCTGACCAATTTCAGAATTGTTTACCGATGGAGCAAGTGCCCTGATAGGGTTTTCCTCTGTCTAACTCGTGGGTTCAGGTTTTTTTTCCTTTTTTGGTTCAAGTTAGATTTTATTCCTCTTTTATGTATTTATTGATATAAGCATGGAAATAATTCATTCATATGAATACATCAGTGTGAAGGGAAGACCTTTTTTCTCTTTTATTTTTAAATTTTATTTTTTTAAATTTTAAAATTTAATTTTATTTATATTTTTATACAGCAGGTTATTATTAGTTATGTATTTTATGCATATACATGTATACAGGTCAATCCCAATATCCCAACAGATGCCACCAACACCACCCCATGGCTTCCCACACTTGGTGTCCATACGTGTGTTCTCTACCTCTGTGTCTCTAATTCTTCCCTGCAAACCAGTTCATCTATACCATTTTTCTAGGTTCCACATATATGCATTAATATACAATATTTGTTTTTCTCTTTCTGACTTACTTCATTCTGTATGACAGTGTCTAGATCCATCGACATCTCTACAAATGACCCAGTTTCATTCCTTCTTATGGCTGAGTAATATTCCATTTTATATATGTACCACATCTTTATCCATTCGTCTGTCTGTGGGTATTTAGGTTGCTTCCATTACCTGGCTATTGTAAATAGTGCTGAAATGAGCATTGTCGTGAATGTGCCTTTTTGATTTATGGTTTTCTCTGGGCATATGCCCAGAAGTGGGATTGCTGGATCATATGGTAATTCTATTTCCAGTTTTTTTAAGGAAACTCCATACTGTTCTCCATCGTGACTGTATCAATTTACATTTCCACCACTAGTGGAAGAGGGATCCTTTTGTCCACACCCTCACCAGAATTTGTTGTTTGTAGATTTTCTGATGATGCCGATTCTAAGAGGTGTGAGGTGATACCTCATTGTAGTTTTGATTTGCATTTCTCTAATAATTAGTGATGTTGAGCAGCTTTTCATGTGCGTCTTGGCCATCTCTGTGTCTTCTTTGAAGAAACGTCTCTTTAGATCTTCTGCCTAATTTTGTATTGGGTTGTTTGTTTTTTTAATATTAAGCTGCATGAGCTCTTTATATATATTGGAGATTAAACCTTTGTCCATTGATTCGTTTGCAAATATTTTCGCCCATTCTGAGGGATGCTTTTTGCCATTCCCGTTTTTTTAACAAAAGAAGAAAGTAAGAAAAAGAAGCAGAACACTAATGTGTGTAAAATATGCCTTTTGAAACTGTCGTTTTGAAATATGGACGTCCTTTGAATTTTTTGGTCGATATATGACCCCAGGATTTGTTTTCAGGGCAGGTGTCATTTACAGGCCTGCAATGATTTTGAATATCAACTGACCATTAGCGCTGGGATTAAAGCTGCTGTTTTGTGAAAAGGCCACAATGTGGCAGCAGTTCTCCCTTACCAAATCTGGTTACTGGGGCAACGAGCCTCAATGGAAGTCATGTTCTAGATTGGAATTTAGAATGGAATGTACCAGGAGAAAGCCCCTAAAGTTTGTCTCACTACTTCTTGTTCGTGTTTTTAGTTTAATTATTTATTTTTTATTACAGCAAATTTGATTACAATGTTTGGCTTGTTGTAGGTGTGGAAGATGTGGTTCTTTTACACATATACATATGTCTGTTCTTCCTGGGATCCTTTTCCCATGTACCTTATGACAGAATGTTGAGTAGTCTTCTCTTGGTATTCTGTAGGTCTTTGGTGATTATATATGTCACCTGTGTTTGTATATGTCTGTTAACCCCAATATCAAAATGAAACCAATCCTCACAACTTTCCATTGGTGAACCATTAGTTTGTTGAATGAATCTGTGATTGCCCTTCTCCGTGGAAATATCTGCCCTGGTATCCATTTTTCGGTCACACCTATAAGAGATATGATAAGATATGTGTCTTTCACTTTCGGACTTACTACAAGTCACATGATTAGCTCTAGACACACCTACGGTGCTGCAAATGGCATTGTGTCCTTTTATTCCTTGGCTTCTATTCTGCCTTAGCGAGGTCCATTTTGAACAATGTGATTCCCTGAGGGCTGAGGATTAGCTGACCTGGGTAGCCTGAGCCTCCCGGCCGGCCCTCCCCAGGTGTGCCTGGGTTGAGGTCAATATAAACAGCGCTGAAGGCAGAAATAGCCCCTGAAGCTGTGCCTGACTCCATATTCTCTGCCCCGTCAGCAGTCTCGGGGCTGTGCTGGTGGGAGGGAGTGAGGGGCCACGGCTTTGTGGGTGGCCCGGTGTGAGTGGTTCTCTGCTGGACTTTCTGCAGGAGTTGCCAGGCTGCCACCTGTAAAGAAGAGGATGTGGCACCCATACCTTCCGCTGGAATTTCTCTCTGGACATAGCTGAGGAAGGAAAAAAGCAGTGGGTGCCGGGACAGGAGGGGTATCTCAGGCAGGGCAATGGAAAGCTTCCAGAAGAGTGCCCAGGGCCAGGACCATCTTGGCTGGCCTGCAGGCACCAAGTTGGCCTGCGTGCTGTCGCTGGTGTGGCTCCACGGCCCTTCCTCTAGGCTTTCAAGGCCTTGTACATATTCAGGTGTTTTACCTGGGAAGGGTGGGAAAAGTTCAACAGCAGCTGGCCTGGGGCTCAGCTCACCGTTACTCACAGATGCCTCGGCATGGCCCCCAGCTTTGAAATGAGGACGCTCCTTGCATAGGAGTGGGCTGCTGGCTCTATGGGAGATGATTCCCCACCTCTGACCAATTTCAGAATTGTTTACCGCTGGAGCAAGTGCCCTGATAGGGTTTTCCTCTGTCTAACTCGTGGGTTCAGGTTTTTTTTTTTTTCTTTTTTGGTTCAAGTTAGATTTTATTCCTCTTTTATGTATTTATAGATATAAGCATGGAAATAATTCATTCATATAAATACATCTGTGTGAAGGGAAGAACTTTTTTCTGTTTTATTTTTGAATTTTATTTTTAAAAATTTTGAAATTTAATTTTATTTATTTTTTTATACAGCAGGTTATTATTAGTTATGTATTTTATGCATATACATGTAGACAGGGCAATCCCAGTCTCCCAACTCATCCCAAAACCACCTACCCATGGCTTCCCACACTTGGTGTCCATACGTGTGTTCTCTACCTCTGTGTCTCTATTTCTTCCCTGCAAAGCAGTTCATCTGTACCATTTTTCTAGGTTCCACATATATGCATTAATATACAATATTTGTTTTTCTCTTTCTGACTTACTTTATTCTGTATGACAGTCTCTAGATCCATCGACGTCTCTACAAATGACCCAGTTTCATTCCTTCTTATGGCTGAGTAATATTCCATTTTATATATGGACCACATCTTTATCCATTCGTCTGTCTGTGGGTATTTAGGTTGCTTCCATTACCTGGCTATTGTAAATAGTGCTGAAATGAGCACTGTGGTGAATGTGCCTTTTTGATTTATGGTTTTCTCTGGGTATATGCCCAGAAGTGGGATTGCTGGATCATATGGTAATTCTATTTCTAGTTTTTTTAAGGAAACTCCATACTGTTCTCCATCGTGACTGTATCAATTTACATTTCCACCACTAGTGGAAGAGGGATCCTTTTGTCCACACCCTCCCCAGAATTCGTTGTTTGTAGATTTTCTGATGATGCCGATTCTAACAGGTGTGAGGTGATACCTCATTGTAGTTTTGATTTGCATTTCTCTAATAATTAGTGATGTTGAGCAGCTTTTCATGTGTGTCTTGGCCATCTCTGTGTCTTCTTTGAAGAAGCGTCTCTTTAGATCTTCTGCCCATTTTTGTATTGGGTTTTTTGTTGTTTTAATATTTAGCTGCACGAGCTCTTTATATATATTGGAGATTAAACCTTTGTCCATTGATTCGTTTGCAAATATTTTCGCCCATTCTGAGGGATGCTTTTTGCCATTCCCATTTTTTTAACAAAAAAAGAAAGAAAGAAAAAGAAGCAGAACACTAATGTGTGTAAAATATGCCTTTTGAAACTGTCGTTTTGAAATATGGACGTCCTTTGAATTTTTTGGTCGCTATATGAACCCAGGATTTGTTTTCAGGGCAGGTGTCATTTACAGGCCTGCAATGATTTTGAATATCAACTGACCATTAGCGCTGGGATTAAAGCTGCTGTTGTGTGAAACGGCCACAAGGTGGCAGCAGTTCTCCCTTACCAAATCTGGTTACTGGGGCAACAGAGCCTCAATGGAAGTCGTGTTCTAGATTGGAATTTAGAATGGAATTTGCCAGGAGAAAGCCCCTCAAGTTTGTCTCACTACTTCTTGTTCGTGTTTTTAATTTAATTTTTTTATTTTTTATTACAGCAAATTTGATTACAATGTTTGGCTTGTTGTAGGTGTGGAAGATGTGGTTCTTTTACACATATACATATGTCTCTTCTTCCTGGGATCCTTTTCCCATGTACCTTATGAAAGAATGTTGAGTAGTCTTCTGGTATTCTGTAGGTCTTTGGTGATTATATATGTCACCTGTGTTTGTATATGTCTGTTAACCCCAATATCATAATGAAACCAATCCTCACACCTTTCCATTGGTGAACCATAAGTTTGTTGAATGAATCTGTGATTGCCCTTCTCCGTGGAAATATCTGCCCTGGTATCCATTTTTCGGTCACAACTATAAGAGATATGATATGATATGTGTCTTTCACTTTCTGACTTACTACAAGTCACGTGATTACCTCTAGACACACCTACGGTGCTGCAAATGGCATTGTGTCTTTTTATTCCTTGGCTTCTATTCTGCGTTAGCGAGGTCCATTTTCAACAATGTGATTCCCTGAGGGCTGAAGATTAGCTGACCTGGGTAGCCTGACCCTGCTGGCCGGCACTCCCCAGGTGTGCCTGGGTTGAGGTCAATATAACCAGCGCAGCAGGCAGGAATAGACCCTGAAGCTGTGCCTGACTCCATATTCTCTGTCCCGTCAGCAGTCTCGGGGCTGTGCTGGTGGGAGGGAGTGAGGGGCCACGGCTTTGTGGGTGGCCCGGTGTGAGTGGGTCTCTGCTGGACTTTCTGCAGTAGTTGCCAGGCTTCCACCTGTAAAGAAGAGGATGTGGCACCCATACCTTCCGCTGGAATTTCTCTCCGGACAGAGGTGAGGAAGGAAAAGAGCAGTGGGTGCCGGGACAGGAGGGGTATCTCAGGCAGGGCAATGGAAAGCTTCCAGAAGAGCGCCCAGGGCCAGGACCATCCTGGCTGGCCTGCAGGCACCAAGTTGTCCTGCGTTCTGTCACTGGTGTGGCTCCACGCCCCGTCCTCTAGGCTTTCAAGGCCTTGTACATATTCAGGTGTTTTACCTGGGAAGGGTGGGAAAAGTTCAGCAGCAGCTGGCCTGGGGCTCAGCTCACAGTTACTCACAGATGCCTCAAGCCCCTTTCACTGAGGAAGGTGTAGGTCTTGTCTATTCCATAGTTGGTTTTTGGAACGGTACCTGTGCTTATATCAAACTCTGGTTTTATGCATCACCCCACCTCTCCTTCCCTCTTAAGCAGGCATAAGAGTGTTTTCTAAATGTGAGACACAGCTCTCTTTCCTAACTCAGTTCAAGTGTAGCCATGTTTACAGGATCTTCATAAGTGATATCTTATGATAAGATTCTTTTTCTGTGTGACTTATTTCACTTAGAATCATCGTACCTGAATCCACCCATTTTGCTGCTACTGGTCTTATGACATTGATTTCATGGCTGAGGGATATTCCATCGTACATAAGTCCCACAATTTTTTGAACCATTTTTATATTTCCTGGGATATTTAAGGTGTACCCAAGTTGAGGTCCTTGTAAGCAGTGCAGCCCTAAATTTTGGGGTGGCTCTGTCTTATTGATTTTCAGTATTCCCAAGGTATATTCCCTAGACTGGAAGTGCCCTTGGCTCTGTAGCTCTGTTGTTTACTTGTTTTAGGGAACACAATGCACTCCTCCAGAGAAGCAGTTCGCAATTTGTATCCCGCCCATCAGCATAACAAGGCTCCCTGTTCTCCAGGGCCTGTCTTGCCTTTCTGCTTTTTACACATTTTGTGGATGTCCCTTTTGACCGGTGGGAAGTGATACTTCTTTGTAGTGCAGATTTGCATTGCCCGCTTGCTTGCTTGGCCAAAAAGGGCGTATGCGTTTTCTCCTGAATATATTCAGGAGAAAACGTATACGCCCTTTCTGGCCAAGTGCATCATTGTCGAAGTTGTGCCCCTCTTCTTGTGCTTTAAAGGCGATTCCAACGTACCTCTTGAAATCTGTTTCCTGCTATTTTGCCTCGCTTTCAAGTCCGGCTCGTTGCCTTCCCTCATCAGATTTTTGGACGATAGTTGTCCTTTATTACTCGGCCAGTTTGTGAATTGCTGTGCCCGTGAGCTCCATTTTTCAACTCGTTTTTGGTGAGCTGACCGCAAGTCCAAAATTTTGGTTCAGGACCTATACTGGTTTCCGGTGAGTGGCTGAGACTTTGGTTAATTCTTCTTCCTGCCGGGAAATTAGAGTGATATGTGCCCGTCCAAATGCCTAACAGCTACTCTCTCATTGGTTCTCCCTCTTCCCTTTCATCCTCTGCCAAATTGGCAACCTGTGCGAACCAGGAGGTTAAAGGGGCTGTCTCTCGAAGTTGGGAGGTTGATAGTAAAGCAGATGTAAAGTCAAACCCGAGCACCAGGAGAGGGACTATTCGTTGAGTTTTAGAAACCTTTCGTATTCACAGTGTGTCCGTTCTCTAGGTTTCCCGTACATTTTATAGCTGTAGTAATATTCCCTTTAACCTGGAGAGTAGGGACCCATGGAATGGGTGCCAGGCATTTGTTCTTTAAAGGGTCTGCATTTGCTCACCCAATCTCACCAATCCTCTCAGTCCCAAGTGTCCAGCCTTATGCCACATCCAGCTGTCATTGTACGTAGGGTCATTCCAGGTTTCATCAGAGACCCTGAAGGAATTGTAAAGAATTTCCCAGTTTGTTTGTTTTGTTTTTGAAATTCCTTTTTATAGGGGGTTTGAGCTGATTCTCGCTGCCATGTTTATGCCAGTCTAGACACACTTTATTCCCTTACGGAGACATATCAATACATAGGTTTTAAGATTCTTACTAGTCAGATATATTCCTCTGCGGGAAATATGGGGTTTTCAGTCCCTTTCACTGAGGAAGGTGTAGGTCTTTTCTATTTCATAGTTGGTTTTTGGAACGGTACCTGTGCTTATATCAAACTCTGGTTTTATGCATCACCCCACCTCTCCTTCCCCGTTAAGCAGGCATAAGAGTGTTTTCTAAATGTGAGACACTGTTCTCTTTCCTAACTCAGTTCAAGTGTAGCCATGTTTACAGGATCTTCATAAGTGATATCTTATGATAAGTTTCTTTTTCTGTGTGACTTATTTCACTTAGAATCATCGTACCTGAATCCACCCATTTTGCTGCTCCTGGTCTTATGTCATTGATTTCATGGCTGAGGGATATTCCATCGTACGTAGGTACCACAATTTTTTGAAGCATTTTTATATATCCTGGGATATTTAAGGTGAACCCAAGTTGAGGTCCTTGTAAGCAGTTCAGCCATAAATTTTGGGGTGGATCCGTCTTATCGATTTTCACTTTTCCCAAGGTATATTCCCTAGACTGGAAGTGCCCTTGGCTCTGTAGCTCTGTTGTTTATTTGTTTTAGGGAACACAATACACTCCTCCAGAGGGGCAGTTGGCTAGTTACATCCCGCCCATCAGCATAACAAGGCTCCCTGTTCTCCAGGGCCTGTCTTGCCTTTCTGGTTTTTACACATTTTGTGGATGTCCCTTTTGACCGGTGGGAAGTGATACTTCTTTGTAGTGCAGATTTGCATTGCCCGCTTGCTTGCTTGGCCAAAAAGGGCGTATGCGTTTTCTCCTGAATATATTCAGGAGAAAACGCATACGCCCTTTTTGGCCAAGTGCATCATTGTCGAAGTTGTGCCCCTCTTCCTGTGCTTTGAACGCGATTCCAACGTACCTCTTGAAATCTGTTTCCTGCTATTCTGCCTCGCTTTCAAGTCCGCCTTGTTGCCTTCCCTCAACAGATTTTTGGACGATAGTTGTCCTTTATTACTCGGCCAGTTTGGGAATTGCTGTGACCCTGAGCTCCATTTTTCAACTCGTTTTTTGTGAGCTGACCGCAAGTCCAAAATTTTGGTTCAGGACCTATACTGGTTCCCGGAGGGGGGCTGAGACTTTGGTTAATTCTTCTTCCTGACGGGAAATTACAGTGATATGTGCCCGTCCAAATGCCTAACAGCTACTCTCTCATTGGTTCTCCCTCTTCCCTTTCATCCTCTGCCAAATTGGCAACCTGTGCGAACCAGGAGGTTAAAGGGGCTGTCTCTCCAAGTTGGGAGGTTGATAGTAAAGCAGATGGAAAGTCAAACCGGAGCACCAGGAGAGGGACTATTCGTTGAGGTTTAGAAAACTTTCGTATACACAGTGTGTCCGTTCTCTAGGTTTCCCGTACATGTTATAGCTGTAGTAATATTCCCTTCAACCTCGAGAGTTGGGACCCATGGAATGGGTGCCATGCATTATTGCTTTAAAGGGTCTGCATTTGCTCACCCAATCTCACCTATCCTCTCAGTCCCAAGTGTCCAGCCTTATGCCACATCCAGCTGTTGTTGTAGATAGGGTCATTCAAGGTTTCATCAGAGACTCTGAAGGAATTGGAAAGAATTTACCAGTTTTTTTGTTTTGTTTTTGAAATTCCTTTTTATCGTGGGTTTGAGCTGATTCTCGCTGCCATGTTTATGCCAGTCTAGACACACTTGATTCCCTTACAGAGACATATCAATCCATAGGTTTTAAGATTCTTACTAGTCAGATATATTCCTCTGCGGGAAATATGGGGTTTGTGTCCCTTTCACTGAGGAAGGTGTAGGTCTTGTCTATTCCATAGTTGGTTTTTGGAGCGGTACCTGTGCTTATATCAAACTGTGGTTTTATGCATCACCCCACCTCTCTTTCCCCCTTAAGCAGGCATAAGAATGTTTTCTAAATGTGAGACACTGTTCTCTTTCCTAACTCAGTTCAAGTGTAGCCATGTTTACAGGATCTTCATAAGTGATATCTTATGATAAGTTTCTTTTTCTGTGTGACTTATTTCACTTAGAATCATCGTACCTGAATCCACCCATTTTGCTGCTACTGGTCTTATGACATTGATTTCATGGCTGAGGGATATTCCATCGTACGTAAGTACCACAATTTTTTGAAACATTTTTATATTTCCTGGGATATTTAAGGTGTACCCAAGTTGAGGTCCTTGTAAGCAGTGCAGCCCTAAATTATGGGGTGGCTCTGTCTTATTGATTTTCAGTTTATACAAGGTATATTCCCTAGACTGGAAGTGCCCTTGGCTCTGTAGCTCTGTTGTTTACTTGCTTTATGGAACACAATGCACTCCTCCAGAGAGGCAGTTGGCAATTTACATCCCGCCCATCGGCATAAAAAGGCTCCCTGTTCTCCAGGGCCTGTCTTGCCCTTCTGGTTTTTACACATTTTGTGGATGTCCCTTTTGACCGGTGGGAAGTGATACTCCTTTGTAGTGCAGATTTGCATTGCCCGATTGCTTGCTTGGCCAAAAAGGGCGTATGCGTTTTCTCCTGAATATATTCAGGAGAAAACGCACATGCCCTTTTTGGCCAAGTGCATCATTGTCGAAGTTGTGCCCCTCTTCCTGTGCTTTAAAGGCGATTCCAACGTACCTCTTGAAATCTGTTTCCTGCTATTCTGCCTCGCTTTCAAGTCCGCCTCGTTGCCTTCCCTCAACAGATTTTTGGACGATAGTTGTCCTTTATTACTCGGCCAGTTTGTGAATTGCTGTGCCCCTGAGCTCCATTTTTCAACTCGTTTTTGGTGAGCTGACCGCAAGTCCAAAATTTTGGTTCAGGACCTATGCTGGTTCCTGCTGGGGGGCTGAGACTTTGGATAATTCTTCTTCCTGCCAGGAAATTACAGTGATATGTGCCCGTCCAAGTGCCTAACAGCTACTCTCTCATTGGTTCTCCCTCTTCCCTTTCATCCTCTGCCAAATTGGCAACCTGTGCGAACCAGGAGGTTAAAGGGGCTGTCTCTCCAAGTTGGGAGGTTGATAGTAAAGCAGATGGAAAGTCAAACCGGAGCACCAGGAGAGGGACTATTCGTTGAGTTTTAGAAACCTTTCGTATTCACTGTGTGTCCGTTCTCTAAGATTCCCGTACATGTTATAGCTGTAGTAATATTCCCTTCAACCTGGAGAGTTGGGACCCATGGAATGGGTGCCAGGCATTTGTGCTTTAAAGGGTCTGCATTTGCTCACCCAATCTCACCAATCCTCTCAGTCCCAATTGTCCCTCCTTATGACACATCCAGCTGTTGTTGTAGATAGGGTCATTCCAGGTTTCATCAGAGACCCTGAAGGAATTGCAAAGAATTTCCCAGTTTTTTTGTTTTGTTTTTGAAATTCCTTTTTATAGTGGGTTTGAGCTGATTCTCGCTGCCATGTTTATGCCAGTCTAGACACAATTTATTCCCTTACGGAGACATATGAATACATAGGTTTTAAGATTCTTACTAGTCAGATATATTCCTCTGCGGGAAATATGGGGTTTTGAGTCCCTTTCACTGAGGAAGGTGTAGGTCTTGTCTATTCCATAGTTGGTTTTTGGAACGGTACCTGTGCTTATATCAAACTCTGGTTTTATGCATCACCCCACCTCTCCTTCCCCTTAAGCAGGCATAAGAGTGTTTTCTAAATGTGAGACACTGTTCTCTTTCCTAACTCAGTTCAAGTGTAGCCATGTTTACAGGATCTTCATAAGTGATATCTTATGATAAGTTTCTTTTTCTGTGTGACTTATTTCACTTAGAATCATCGTACCTGAATCCACCCATTTTGCTGCTCCTGGTCTTATGTCATTGATTTCATGGCTGAGGGATATTCCATCGTACGTAGGTACCACAATTTTTTGAAGCATTTTTATATATCCTGGGATATTTAAGGTGAACCGAAGTTGAGGTCCTTGTAAGCAGTTCAGCCTTAAATTTTGGGGTGGCTCCATCTTATCGATTTTCAGTTTTCCCAAGGTATATTCCCTAGACTGGAAGTGCCCTTGGCTCTGTAGCTCTGTTGTTTATTTGTTTTAGGGAGCACAATACACACCTCCAGAGGGGCAGTTGGCTAGTTACATCCCGCCCATCAGCATAACAATGCTCCCTGTTCTCCAGGGCCTGTCTTACCTTTCTGGTTTTTACACATTTTGTGGATGTCCCTTTTGACCGGTGGGAAGTGATACTTCTTTGTAGTGCAGATTTGCATTGCCCGCTTGCTTGCTTGGCCAAAAAGGGCGTATGCGTTTTCTCCTGAATATATTCAGGAGAAAACGCATACGCCCTTTTTGGCCAAGTGCATCATTGTCGAAGTTGTGCCCCTCTTCCTGTGCTTTGAACGCGATTCCAACGTACCTCTTGAAATCTGTTTCCTGCTATTCTGCCTCGCTTTCAATTCCGCCTCGTTGCCTTCCCTCAACAGATTTTTGGACGATAGTTGTCCTTTATTACTCGGCCAGTTTGGGAATTGCTGTGACCCTGAGCTCCATTTTTCAACTCGTTTTTTGTGAGCTGACCGCAAGTCCAAAATTGTGGTTCAGGACCTATACTGGTTCCCGGACGGGGGCTGAGACTTTGGTTAATTCTTCTTCCTGACGGGAAATTACAGTGATATGTGCCCGTCCAAATGCCTAACAGCTACTCTCTCATTGGTTCTCCCTCTTCCCTTTCATCCTCTGCCAAATTGGCAACCTGTGCGAATCAGGAGGTTAAAGGGGCTGTCTCTCCAAGTTGGGAGGTTGATAGTAAAGCAGATGGAACGTCAAACCGGAGCACCAGGAGAGGGACTATTCGTTGAGTTTTACAAACCTTTCGTATTCACAGTGTGTCCGTTCTCTAGGTTTCCCGTACATGTTATATCTGTAGTAATATTCCCTTCAACCTGGAGAGTTGGGACCCATGGAATGGGTGCCATGCATTATTGCTTTAAAGGGTCTGCATTTGCTCACCCAATCTCACCAAGCCTCTCAGTCCCAAATGTCCAGCCTTATGCCACATCCACCTGTCATTGTAGATAGGGTCATTCCAGGTTTCATCACAGACCCTGAAGGAATTGTAAAGAATTTCCCAGTTTTTTTGTTTTGTTTTTGAAATTCCTTTTTATAGTGGGTTTGAGCTGATTCTCGCTGCCATGTTTATGCCAGTCTAGACACACTTGATTCCCTTACGGAGACATATCAATACATAGGATTTAAGATTCTTACTAGTCAGATATATTCCTCTGCGGGAAATATGGGGTTTTGAGTTCCTTTCACTGAGGAAGGTGTAGGTATTGTCTATTCCATAGTTGATTTTTGGAACGGTACCTGTGCTTATATCAAACTCTGGTTTTATGCATCACCCCACCTCTCCTTCCCCCTTAAGCAGGCATAAGAGTGTTTTCTAAATGTGAGACACTGTTCTCTTTCCTAACTCAGTTCAAGTGTAGCCATGTTTACAGGATCTTCATAAGTGATATCTTATGATAAGTTTCTTTTTCTCTGTGACTTATTTCACTTAGAATCATCTTACCTGAATCCACCCATTTTGCTGCTACTGGTCTTATGACATTGATTTCATGGCTGAGGGATATTCCATCGTACGTAAGTACCACAATTTTTTGAAACATTTTTATATTTCCTGGGATATTTAAGGTGTACCCAAGTTGAGGTCCTTGTAAGCAGTGCAGCCCTAAATTTTGGGGTGGCTCTGTCTTATTGATTTTCAGTTTTCCCAAGGTATATTCCCTAGACTGGAAGTGCCCTTGGCTCTGTAGCTCTGTTCTTTACTTGTTTTAGGGAACACAATGTACTGCTCCAGAGAGGCAGTTGGCAATTTATATCCCACCCATCAGCATAACAAGGCTCCCTGTTCTCCAGGGCCTGTCTTGCCTTTCTGGTTTTTACACATTGTGTGGATGTCCCTTTTGACCGGTGGGAAGTGATACTTCTTTGTAGTGCAGATTTGCATTGCCCGCTTGCTTGCTTGGCCAAAAAGGGCGTATGCGTTTTCTCCTGAATATATTCAGGAGAAAACGCATACGCCCTTTTTGGCCAAGTGCATCATTGTCGAAGTTGTGCCCCTCTTCCTGTGCTTTAAAGGTGATTCCAACATACCTCTTGAAATCTGTTTCCTGGTATTCTGCCTCGCTTTCAAGTCCGCCTCGTTGCCTTCCCTCAACAGATTTTTGGACGATAGCTGTCCTTTATTACTCGGCCAGTTTGTGAATTGCTGTGCCCCTGAGCTCCATTTTTCAACTCATTTTTGGTGAGCTGACCGCATGTCCAAAATTTTGGTTCAGGACCTATACTGGTTCCCGGTGGGTGGCTGAGACTTTGGTTAATACTTCTTCCTGCCGGGAAATTACAGTGATATGTGCCCGTCCATATGCCTAACAGCTACTCTCTCATTGGTTCTCCCTCTTCCCTTTCATCCTCTGCCAAATTGGCCACCTGTGCGAACCAGGAGGTTAAAGGGGCTGTCTCTCCAAGTTGGGAGGTTGATAGTAAAGCAGATGGAAAGTCAAACCGGAGCACCCGGAGAGGGACTATTCGTTGAGTTTTAGAAACCTTTCGTATTCACAGTGTGTCCGTTCTCTAGGTTTCCCGTATATGTTATAGCTGTAGTAATATTCCCTTCAACCTGGAGAGTTGGGACACATGGAATGGGTGCCATGCATTATTGCTTTAAAGGGTCTGCATTTGTTCACCCAATCTCACCAATCCTCTCAGTCCCAAGTGTCCAGCCTTATGCCATATCCAGCTGTCATTGTAGAAAGGGTCATTCCAGGTTTCATCAGAGACCCTGAAGGAATTGTAAAGAATTTCCCAGTTTTTCTGTTTTGTTTTTGAAATTCCTTTTTATAGTCGGTTTGAGCTGATTCTCGCTGCCATGTTTATGCCAGTCTAGACACACTTGATTCCCTTACGGAGACATATCAATACATAGGTTTTAAGATTCTTACTAGTCAGATATATTCCTCTGCGGGAAATATGGGGTTTTGAGTCCCTTTGACTGAGGAAGGTGTAGGTCTTGTCTATTCCATAGTTGGTTTTTGGAATGGTACCTGTGCTTATATCAAACTCTGGTTTTATGCATCACCCCACTTCTCCTTCCCCCTTAAGCAGGCATAAGAGTGTTTTCAAAATGTGAGACACTGTTCTCTTTCCTAACTCAGTTCAAGTGTAGCCATGTTTACAGGATCTTCATAAGTGAAATCTTGTGATAAGTTTCTTTTTCTGTGTGACTTATTTCACTTAGAATCATCGTACCTGAATCCACCCATTTTGCTGCTACTGGTCTTATGACATTGATTTCATGGCTGAGGGATATTCCATCGTACGAAAGTACCACAATTTTTTGAACCATTTTTATATTTCCTGGGATATTTACGGTGTACCCAAGTTGAGGTCCTTGTAAGCAGTGCAGCCCTAAATTTTTGGGTGGCTCTGTCTTATTGATTTTCAGTTTTCCCAAGGTATATTCCCTAGACTGGAAGTGCCCTTGGCTCTGTATCTCTGTTCTTTGCTTGTTTTAGGGAACACAATGCACTCCTCCAGAGAGGCAGTTGGCAATTTACATCCCGCCCATCAGCATAACAAGGCTCCCTGTTCTCCAGGGCCTGTCTTGCCTTTCTGGTTTTTACACATTTTGTGGATGTCCCTTTTGACCGGTGGGAAATGATACTTCTTTGTAGTGCAGATTTGCATTGCCCGCTTGCTTGCTTGGCCAAAAAGGGCGTATGCGTTTTCTCCTGAATATATTCAGGAGAAAACGCATACGCCCTTTTTGGCCAAGTGCATCATTGTCGAACTTGTGCCCCTCTTCCTGTGCTTTAAAGGCGATTCCAACGTACCTCTTGAAATCTGTTTCCTGCTATTCGGCCTCGCTTTCAAGTCCGCCTCGTTGCCTTCCCTCAACAGATTTTTGGACGATAGTTGTCCTTTATTACTCGACCAGTTTGTGAATTGCTGTGCCCCTGAGCTCCATTTTTCAACTCGTTTTTGGTGAGCTGACCGCAAGTCCAAAATTTTGGTTCAGGACCTATGCTGGTTCCCAGGGCGGGGCTGAGACTTTGGTTAATACTTCTTCCTGCCGGGAAATTACAGTGATATGTGCCCGTCCAAATGCCTAACAGCTAATCTCTCATTGGTTCTCCCTCTTCCCTTTCATCCTCTGCCAAATTGGCAACCTGTGCGAATCAGGAGGTTAAAGGGGCTGTCTCTCCAAGTTGGGAGGTTGATAGTAAAGCAGATGGAAAGTCAAACCGGAGCACCAGGAGAGGGACTATTCGTTGAGTTTTACAAACCTTTCGTATTCACAGTGTGTCCGTTCTCTAGGTTTCCCGTACATGTTATATCTGTAGTAATATTCCCTTCAACCTGGAGAGTTGGGACCCATGGAATGGGTGCCATGCATTATTGCTTTAAAGGGTCTGCATTTGCTCACCCAATCTCACCAAGCCTCTCAGTCCCAAGTGTCCAGCCTTATGCCACATCCACCTGTCATTGTAGATAGGGTCATTCCAGGTTTCATCACAGACCCTGAAGGAATTGTAAAGAATTTCCCAGTTTTTTTGTTTTGTTTTTGAAATTCCTTTTTATAGTGGGTTTGAGCTGATTCTCGCTGCCATGTTTATGCCAGTCTAGACACACTTGATTCCCTTACGGAGACATATCAATACATAGGATTTAAGATTCTTACTAGTCAGATATATTCCTCTGCGGGAAATATGGGGTTTTGATTTCCTTTCACTGAGGAAGGTGTAGGTATTGTCTATTCCATAGTTGATTTTTGGAACGGTACCTGTGCTTATATCAAACTCTGGTTTTATGCATCACCCCACCTCTCCTTCCCCCTTAAGCAGGCATAAGAGTGTTTTCTAAATGCGAGACACTGTTCTCTTTCCTAACTCAGTTCAAGTGTAGCCATGTTTACAGGATCTTCATAAGTGATATCTTATGATAAGTTTCTTTTTCTCTGTGACATATTTCACTTAGAATCATCGTACCTGAATCCACCCATTTTGCTGCTACTGGTCTTATGACATTGATTTCATGGCTGAGGGATATTCCATCGTACGTAAGTACCACAATTTTTTGAAACATTTTTATATTTCCTGGGATATTTAAGGTGTACCCAAGTTGAGGTCCTTGTAAGCAGTGCAGCCCTAAATTTTGGGGTGGCTCTGTCTTATTGATTTTCAGTTTTCCCAAGGTATATTCCCTAGACTGGAAGTGCCCTTGGCTCTGTAGCTCTGTTCTTTACTTGTTTTAGGGAACACAATGTACTGCTCCAGAGAGGCAGTTGGCAATTTACATCCCGCCCATCAGCATAAAAAGGCTCCCTGTTCTCCAGGGCCTGTCTTGCCTTTCTGGTTTTTACACATTGTGTGGATGTCCCTTTTGACCGGTGGGAAGTGATACTTCTTTGTAGTGCAGATTTGCATTGCCCGCTTGCTTGCTTGGCCAAAAAGGGCGTATGCGTTTTCTCCTGAATATATTCAGGAGAAAATGCATACGCCCTTTTTGGCCAAGTGCATCATTGTCGAAGTTGTGCCCCTCTTCCTGTGCTTTAAAGGTGATTCCAACGTACCTCTTGAAATCTGTTTCCTGGTATTCTGCCTCGCTTTCAAGTCCGCCTCGTTGCCTTCCCTCAACAGATTTTTGGACGATAGCTGTCCTTTATTACTCGGCCAGTTTGTGAATTGCTGTGACCCTGAGCTCCATTTTTCAACTCGTTTTTGGTGAGCTGACCGCATGTCCAAAATTTTGGTTCAGGACCTATACTGGTTGCCGGTGGGTGGCTGAGACTTTGGTTAATACTTCTTCCTGCCGGGAAATTACAGTGATATGTGCCCGTCCATAAGCCTAACAGCTACTCTCTCATTGGTTCTCCCTCTTCCCTTTCATCCTCTGCCAAATTGGCCACCTGTGCGAACCAGGAGGTTAAAGGGGCTGTCTCTCCAAGTTGGGAGGTTGATAGTAAAGCAGATGGAAAGTCAAACCGGAACACCCGGAGAGGGATTATTCGTTGAGTTTTAGAAACCTTTCGTATTCACAGTGTGTCCGTTCTCTAGGTTTCCCGTACATGTTATAGCTGTAGTAATATTCCCTTCAACCTGGAGAGTTGGGACCCATGGAATGGGTGCCATGCATTATTGCTTTAAAGGGTCTGCATTTGTTCACCCAATCTCACCAATCCTCTCAGTCCCAAGTGTCCAGCCTTATGCCACATCCAGCTGTCATTGTAGAAAGGGTCATTCCAGGTTTCATCAGAGACCCTGAAGGAATTGTAAAGAATTTCCCAGTTTTTCTGTTTTGTTTTTGAAATTCCTTTTTATAGTCGGTTTGAGCTGATTCTCGCTGCCATGTTTATGCCAGTCTAGACACACTTGATTCCCTTACGGAGACATATCAATACATAGGTTTTAAGATTCTTACTAGTCAGATATATTCCTCTGCGGGAAATATGGGGTTTTGAGTCCCTTTGACTGAGGAAGGTGTAGGTCTTGTCTATTCCATAGTTGGTTTTTGGAATGGTACCTGTGCTTATATCAAACTCTGGTTTTATGCATCACCCCACTTCTCCTTCCCCCTTAAGCAGGCATAAGAGTGTTTTCTAAATGTGAGACACTGTTCTCTTTCCTAACTCAGTTCAAGTGTAGCCATGTTTACAGGATATTCATAAGTGAAATCTTGTGATAAGTTTCTTTTTCTGTGTGACTTATTTCACTTAGAATCATCGTACCTGAATCCACCCATTTTGCTGCTACTGGTCTTATGACATTGATTTCATGGCTGAGGGATATTCCATCGTACGAAAGTACCACAATTTTTTGAACCATTTTTATATTTCCTGGGATATTTACGGTGTACCCAAGTTGAGGTCCTTGTAAGCAGTGCAGCCCTAAATATTTGGGTGGCTCTGTCTTATTGATTTTCAGTTTTCCCAAGGTATATTCCCTAGACTGGAAGTGCCCTTGGCTCTGTATCTCTGTTCTTTACTTGTTTTAGGGAACACAATGCACTCCTCCAGAGAGGCAGTTGGCAATTTACATCCCGCCCATCAGCATAACAAGGCTCCCTGTTCTCCAGGGCCTGTCTTGCCTTTCTGGTTTTTACACATTTTGTGGATGTCCCTTTTGACCGGTGGGAAATGATACTTCTTTGTAGTGCAGATTTGCATTGCCCGCTTGCTTGCTTGGCCAAAAAGGGCGTATGCGTTTTCTCCTGAATATATTCAGGAGAAAACACATACACCCTTTTTGGCTAAGTGCATCATTGTCGAAGTTGTGCCCCTCTTCCTGTGCTTTAAAGGCGATTCCAACGTACCTCTTGAAATCTGTTTCCTGCTATTCTGCCTGCCTTTCAAATCCGCCTCGTTGCCTTCCCTCAACAGATTTTTGGACGATAGTTTTCCTTTATTACTCGGCCAGTTTGTGAATTGCTGTGCCCGTGAGCTCCATTTTTCAACTCGTTTTTGGTGAGCTGACCGCAAGTCCAAAATTTTGGTTCAGGACCTATACTGTTTCCCGGTGGGGGGCTGAGACTTTGGTTAATTCTTCTTTCTGCCAGGAAATTACAGTGATATGGGCCCGTCCAAACGCCTAACAGCTACTCTCTCATTGGTTCTCCCTCTTCCCTTTCATCCTCTGCCAAATTGGAAACCTGTGTGAACCAGGAGGTTAAAGGGGCTGTCTCTCCAAGTTGGGAGGTTGATAGTAAAGCAGATGGAAAGTCAAACCGGAGCACCAGGAGAGGGATTATTCGTTGAGGTTTAGAAAACTTTCGTATTCACAGTGTGTCCGTTCTCTAGGTTTCCCGTACATGTTATAGCTGTAGTAATATTCCCTTCAACCTCGAGAGTTGGGACCCATGGAATGGGTACCATGCATTATTGCTTTAAAGGGTCTGCATTTGCTCACCCAATCTCACCTATGCTCTCAGTCCCAAGTGTCCAGCCTTATGCCACATCCAGCTGTTGTTGTAGATAGGGTCATTCCAGGTTTCATCAGAGACTCTGAAGGAATTGGAAAGAATTTCCCAGTTTTTTTGTTTTGTTTTTGAAATTCCTTTTTATCGTGGGTTTGAGCTGATTCTCGCTGCCATGTTTATGCCAGTCTACACACACTTGATTCCCTTACAGAGACATATCAATACATAGGTTTTAAGATTCTTACTAGTCAGATATATTCCTCTGCGGGAAATATGGGGTTTGTGTCCCTTTCACTGAGGAAGGTGTAGGTCTTGTCTATTCCATAGTTGGTTTTTGGAGCAGTACCTGTGCTTATATCAAACTCTGGTTTTATGCATCACCCCACCTCTCCTTCCCCCTTAAGCAGGCATAAGAATGTTTTCTAAATGTGAGACACTGTTCTCTTTCCTAACTCAGTTCAAGTGTAGCCATGTTTACAGGATCTTCATAAGTGATATCTTATGATAAGTTTCTTTTTCTGTGTGACTTATTTCACTTAGAATCATCGTACCTGAATCCACCCATTTTGCTGCTACTGGTCTTATGACATTGATTTCATGGCTGAGGGATATTCCATCGTACGTAAGTACCACAATTTTTTGAAACATTTTTATATTTCCTGGGATATTTAAGGTGTACCCAAGTTGAGGTCCTTGTAAGCAGTGCAGCCCTAAATTATGGGGTGGCTCTGTCTTATTGATTTTCAGTTTATACAAGGTATATTCCCTAGACTGGAAGTGCCCTTGGCTCTGTAGCTCTGTTGTTTACTTGTTTTATGGAACACAATGCACTCCTCCAGAGAGGCAGTTGGCAATTTACATCCCGCCCATCAGCATAAAAAGGCTCCCTGTTCTCCAGGGCCTGTCTTGCCCTTCTGGTTTTTACACATTTTGTGGATGTCCCTTTTGACCGGTGGGAAGTGATACTCCTTTGTAGTGCAGATTTGCATTGCCCGCTTGCTTGCTTGGCCAATAAGGACATGTGCGTTTTCTCCTGAATATATTCAGGAGAAAACACATACGCCCTTTTTGGCCAAGTGCATCATTGTCGAACTTGTGCCCCTCTTCCTGTGCTTTAAAGGCGATTCCAACGTACCTCTTGAAATCTGTTTCCTGCTATTCGGCCTCGCTTTCAAGTCCGCCTCGTTGCCTTCCATCAACAGATTTTTCGACGATAGTTGTCCTTTATTACTCGGCCAGTTTGTGAATTGCTGTGCCCCTGAGCTTCATTTTTCAACTCGTTTTTGGTGAGCTGACCGCAAGTCCAAAATTTTGGTTCAGGACCTATACTGGTTCCCGGTGGGGGGCTGAGACTTTGGTTAATTCTTCTTCCTGACGGGAAATTACAGTGATATGTGCCCGTCCAAATGCCTAACAGCTACTCTCTCATTGGTTCTCCCTCTCCCCTTTCATCCTCTGCCAAATTGGCAACCTGTGGGAACCAGGAGGTTAAAGGGGCTGTCTCTCCAAGTTGGGAGTTTGATAGTAAAGCAGGTGGAATGTCAAACCGGAGCACCAGGAGAGGGACTATTCGTTGCGTTTTAGAAACCTTTCGTAGTCACAGTGTGTCCGTTCTCTAGGTTTCCCGTACATGTTATAGCTTTAGGAATATTCCCTTCAACCTGGACAGTTGGGACCCATGGAATGGGTGCCAGGCATTTGTGCTTTAAATGGTCTGCATTTGCTCACCCAACCTCACCAATCCTCTCAGTCCCAAGTGTCCAGCCTTATGCCACATCCAGCTGTCGTTGTAGATAGGGTCATTCCAGGTTTCATCAGAGACCCTGAAGGAATTGTAAAGAATTTCCCAGGTTTTTTGTTTTGTTTTTGAAATTCCTTTTTATAGTGGGTTTGAGCTGATTCTCGCTGCCATGTTTATGCCAGTCTAGACACACTTGATTCCCTTACGGAGACATATCAATACATAGGTTTAAGATTCTTACTAGTCAGATATATTCCTCTGCGAGAAATATGGGGTTTTGAGTCCCTTTCACTGAGGAAGGTGTAGGTCTTGTCTATTCCTTAGTTGGTTTTTAGAACAGTACCTGTGCTTATATCAAACTCTGGTTTTATGCATCACCCCACCTCTCCTTCCCCCTTAAGCAGGCATAAGTGTGTTTTCTAAATGTGAGACACTGTTCTCTTTCCTAACTCAGTTCAAGTGTAGCCATGTTTACAGGATCTTCATAAGTGATATCTTATGATAAGTTTCTTTTTCTGTGTGACTTATTTCACTTAGAATCATCGTACCTGAATCCACCCATTTTGCTGCTACTGGTCTTATGACATTGATTTCATGGCTGAGGGATATTCCATCGTACGTAAGTACCACAATTTTTTGAAACATTTTTATATTTCCTGGGATATTTAAGGTGTACCCAAGTTGAGGTCCTTGTAAGCAGTGCAGCCCTAAATTATGGGGTGGCTCTGTCTTATTGATTTTCAGTTTATACAAGGTATATTCCCTAGACTGGAAGTGCCCTTGGCTCTGTAGCTCTGTTGTTTACTTGTTTTATGGAACACAATGCACTCCTCCAGAGAGGCAGTTGGCAATTTACATCCCGCCCATCTGCATAAAAAGGCTCCCTGTTCTCCAGGGCCTGTCTTGCTCTTCTGGTTTTTACACATTTTGTGGATGTCCCTTTTGACCAGTGGGAAGTGATACTCCTTTGTAGTGCAGATTTGCATTGCCCGCTTGCTTGCTTGGCCAAAAAGGGCATGTGCGTTTTCTCCTGAATATATTCAGGAGAAAACTCATACGCCCTTTTTGGGCAAGTGCATCATTGTCGAAGTTGTGCCCCTCTTCCTGTGCTTTAAAGGCGATTCCAACGTACCTCTTGAAATCTGTTTTCTGCTATTCGGCCTCGCTTTCAAGTCCGCCTCGTTGCCTTCCCTCAACAGATTTTTCGACGATAGTTGTCCTTTATTACTCGGCCAGTTTGTGAATTGCTGTGACCCTGAGCTCCATTTTTCAACTCGTTTTTGGTGAGCTGACCGCATGTCCAAAATTTTGGTTCAGGACATATACTGGTTCCCGGTGGGTTCCTGAGTCTTTGGTTAATTCTTCTTCCTGCCGGGAAATTACAGTGATATGTGCCCGTCCATATGCCTAACAGCTACACTCTCATTGGTTCTCCCTCTTCCCTTTCATCCTCTGCCAAATTGGCAACCTGTGCGAACCAGGAGGTTAAAGGGGCTGTCTCTCCAAGTTGGGAGGTTGATAGTAAAGCAGATGGAAAGTCAAACCGGAGCACCAGGAGAGGGATTATTCGTTGAGTTTTAGAAACCTTTCGTATTCACAGTGTGTCCGTTCTCTAGGTTTCCCGTACATGTTATAGCTGTAGTAATATTCCCTTCAACCTGGAGAGTTGGGACCCATGGAATGGGTGCCATGCATTATTGCTTTAAAGGGTCTGCATTTGCTCACCCAATCTCACCAAGCCTCTCAGTCCCAAGTGTCCAGCCTTATGCCACATCCAGCTGTCATTGTAGAAAGGGTCATTCCAGGTTTCATCAGAGACCCTGAAGGAATTGTAAAGAATTTCCCAGTTTTTCTGTTTTGTTTTTGAAATTCCTTTTTATAGTCGGTTTGAGCTGATTCTCGCTGCCATGTTTATGCCAGTCTAGACACACTTGATTCCCTTACGGAGACATATCAATACATAGGTTTTAAGATTCTTACTAGTCAGATATATTCCTCTGCGGGAAATATGGGGTTTTGAGTCCCTTTGAGGAAGGTGTAGGTCTTGTCTATTCCATAGTTGGTTTTTGGAATGGTACCTGTGCTTATATCAAACTCTGGTTTTATGCATCACCCCACTTCTCCTTCCCCCTTAAGCAGGCATAAGAGTGTTTTCTAAATGTGAGACACTGTTCTCTTTCCTAACTCAGTTCAAGTGTAGCCATGTTTACAGGATCTTCATAAGTGATATCTTGTGATAAGTTTCTTTTTCTGTGTGACTTATTTCACTTAGAATCATCGTACCTGAATCCACCCATTTTGCTGCTACTGGTCTTATGACATTGATTTCTTGGCTGAGGGATATTCCATCGTACGAAAGTACCACAATTTTTTGAACCATTTTTATATTTCCTGGGATATTTACGGTGTAAACAAGTTGAGGTCCTTGTAAGCAGTGCAGCCCTAAATTTTTGGGTGGCTCTGTCTTATTGATTTTCAGTTTTCCCAAGGTATATTCCCTAGACTGGAAGTGCCCTTGGCTCTGTATCTCTGTTCTTTACTTGTTTTAGGGAACACAATGCACTCCTCCAGAGAGGCAGTTGGCAATTTACATCCCGCCCATCAGCATAACAAGGCTCCCTGTTCTCCAGGGCCTGTCTTGCCTTTCTGGTTTTTACACATTTTGTGGATGTCCCTTTTGACCGGTGGGAAGTGATACTTCTTTGTAGTGCAGATTTGCATTGCCCGCTTGCTTGCTTGGCCAAAAAGGGCGTATGCGTTTTCTCCTGAATATATGCAGGAGAAAACGCATATGCCCTTTTTGGCCAAGTGCATCATTGTCGAAGTTGTGCCCCTCTTCCTGTGCTTTAAAGGCGATTCCAACGTACCTCTTGAAATCTGTTTCCTGCTATTCTGCCTCGCTTTCAATTCCGCCTCGTTGCCTTCCCTCAACAGATTTTTGGACGATAGTTGTCCTTTATTACTCGGCCAGTTTGTGAATTGCTGTGCCCCTGAGCTCCATTTTTCAACTCGTTTTTGGTGAGCTGACCGCAAGTCCAAAATTTTGGTTCAGGACCTATGCTGTTTCCCGGTGGGGGGCTGGAATTTGGTTAATTCTTCTTCCTGCCGGGAAATTACAGTGATATGTGCCCGTCCAAATGCCTAACAGCTACTCTCTCATTGGTTCTCCCTCTTCCCTTTCATCCTCTGCCAAATTGGCAACCTGTGCGAACCAGGAGGTTAAAGGGGCTGTCTCTCCAAGTAGCGAGGTTGATAGTAAAGCAGGTGGAAAGTCAAACCGGAGCACCAGGAGAGGGACTATTCGTTGAGTTTTAGAAACCTTTCGTATTCACAGTGTGTCCGTTCTCTAGGTTTCCCGTACATGTTATAGCTGTAGTAATATTCCCTTCAACCTGGAGAGTTGGGACCCATGGAATGGGTGCCATGCATTATTGCTTTAAAGGGTCTGCATTTACTCACCCAATCTCACCAATCGTCTCAGTCCCAAGTGTCCAGCCTTATGCCACATCCAGCTGTTGTTGTAGATAGGGTCATTCCAGGTTTCATCACAGACTCTGAAGGAATTGTAAAGAATTTCCCAGTTTTTTTGTTTTGTATTTGAAATTCCTTTTTATCGTGGGTTTGAGCTGATTCTCGCTGCCATGTTTATGCCAGTCTAGACACACTTGATTCCCTTATGGAGATATATCAATACATAGGTTTTAAGATTCTTACTAGTCAGATATATTCCTCTGCGGGAAATATGGGGTTTTGAGTCCCTTTCACTGAGGAAGGTGTAGGTCTTGTCTATTCCACAGTTGGTTTTTGGAACGGTACCTGTGCTTATATCAATCTCTGGTTTTATGCATCACCCCACCTCTCCTTCCCCCTTAAGCAGGCATAAGAGTGTTTTCTAAATGTGAGACACTGTTCTCTTTCCTAACTCAGTTCAAGTGTAGCCATGTTTACAGGATCTTCATAACTGATATCTTATGATAAGTTTCTTTTTCTGTGTGACTTATTTCACTTAGAATCATCGTACCTGAATCCACCCATTTTGCTGCTACTGCTCTTATAACATTGATTTCATGGCTGAGGGATACTTCATCGTACGTAAGTACCACAATTTTTTGAACCATTTTTATACTTCCTGGGATATTTAAGGTGTACCCAAGTTGAGGTCCTTGTAAGCAGTGCAGCCCTAAATTTTGGGGTGGCTCTGTCTTATTGATTTTCAGTTTTCCCAAGGTATATTCCCTAGACTGGAAGTGCCCTTGGCTCTGTAGCTCTGTTGTTTACTTGTTTTAGGGAACACAATGCACTCCTCCAGGGAGGCAGTTGGCAATTTACATCCCGCCCATCAGCATAACAAGGCTCCCTGTTCTCCAGGGCCTGTCTTGCCCTTCTGGTTTTTACACATTTTGTGGATGTCCCTTTTGACCGGTGGGAAGTGATACTTCTTTGTAGTGCAGATTTGCATTGCCCGCATGCTTGCTTGGCCAAAAAGGGCGTATGCGTTTTCTCCTGAATATATTCAGGAGAAAACGCATACGCCCTTTTTGGCCAAGTGCATCATTGTCGAAGTTGTGCCCCTCTTCCTGTGCTTTAAAGGCGATTCCAACGTACCTCTTGAAATCTGTTTCCTGCTATTCTGCCTCGCTTTCAAGTCCGCCTCGTTGCCTTCCCTCAACAGATTTTTGGACGATAGTTGTCCTTTATTACTCGGCCAGTTTATGAATTGCTGTGCCCCTGAGCTCCATTTTTCAACTCGTTTTTGGTGAGCTGACCGCAAGTCCAAAATTTTGGTTCAGGACCTATGCTCGTTCCCGGTGGGTGGCTGAGACTTTGCTTAATTCTTCTTCCTGCCGGGGAATTACAGTGATATGTGCCCGTCCAAATGCCTAACAGCTACTCTCTCATTGGTTCTCCCTCTTCCCTTTCATCCTCTGCCAAATTGGCAAGCTGTGGAAACCAGGAGGTTAAAGGGCCTGCCTCTCCAACTTGGGAGGTTGATAGTAAAGCAGGTGGAAAGTCAAACCAGAGCACGAGGAGAGGGACTATTCATTGAGTTTTAGAAACCTTTCGTATTCACAGTGTGTCCGTTCTCTAGGTTTCCCGTACATATTATAGCTGTAGTAATATTCCCTTCAACCTGGAGAGCTGGGACCCATGGAATGGGTGCCAGGCATTTGTGCTTTAAAGGGTCTGCATTTGCTCACCCAATCTCACCAATCGTCTCAGTCCCAAGTGTCCAGCCTTTTGCCACATCCAGCTGTCGTTGTAGATAGGGTCATTCCAGGTTTCATCAGAGACCCTGAAGGAATTTTAAAGAATTTCCCAGTTTTTTTGTTTTGTTTTTGAAATTCCTTTTTATAGTGGGTTTGAGCTGATTCTCGCTGCCATGTTTATGCCAGTCTAGACACACTTGATTCCCTTACGGAGACATATCAATACATAGGATTTAAGATTCTTACTAGTCAGATATATTCCTCTGCGGGAAATATGGGGTTTTGAGTTCCTTTCACTGAGGAAGGTGTAGGTCTTGTCTATTCCATAGTTGGTTTTTGGATCGGTACCTGTGCTTATATCAAACTCTGGTTTTATGCATCACCCCACCTCTCCTTCCCCATTAAGCAGGCATAAGAGTGATTTCTAAATGTGAGACACTGTTCTCTTTCCTAACTCAGTTCAAGTGTAGCCATGTTTACAGGATCTTCATAAGTGATATCTTATGATATGTTTCTTTTTCTGTGTGACTTATTTCACTTAGAATCATCGTAGCTGAATTCACCCATTTTGCTGCTACTGGTCTTATGACATTGATTTCATGGCTGAGCGATATTCCATCGTACGTAAGTACCACAATTTTTTGAACCATTTTTATATTTCCTGGGATATTTAAGGTGTACCCAAGTTGAGGTCCTTGTAAGCAGTGCAGCCCTAAATTTTGGGGTGGCTCTGTCTTATTGATTTTCAGTTTTCCCAAGGTATATTCCCTAGACTGGAAGTGCCCTTGGCTCTGTAGCTCTGTTCTTTACTTGCTTTAGGGAACACAATGTACTCCTCCAGAGAGGCAGTTGGCAATTTACATCCCGCCCATCAGCATAACAAGGCTCCCTGTTCTCCAGGGCCTGTCTTGCCTTTCTGGTTTTTACACATTTTGTGGATGTCCCTTTTGACCGGTGGGAAGTGATACTTCTCTGTAGTGCAGATTTGCATTGCCCGCTTGCTTGCTTGGCCAAAAAGGGCGTATGTGTTTTCTCCTGAATATATTCAGGAGAAAACACATACGCCCTTTTTGGCCAAGTGCATCATTGTCGAAGTTGTGCCCCTCGTCCTGTGCTTTAAAGGCGATTCCAACGTACCTCTTGAAATCTGTTTCCTGCTATTCTGCCTCGCTTTCAAGTCCGCCTCGTTGCCTTCCCTCAACAGATTTTTGGACGAGAGTTGTCCTTTATTACTCGGCCAGTTTGTGAATTGCTGTGCCCCTGAGCTCCATTTTTCAACTCGTTTTTGGTGAGCTGACCGCAAGTCCTAAATTTTGGTTCAGGACCTATGCTGGTTCCCAGTGCGGGGCTGAGACTTTGGTTAATACTTCTTCCTGACGGGAAATTACAGTGATATGTGCCCGTCCAAATGCCTAACAACTAATCTTTCATTGGTTCTCCCTCTTCCCTTTCATCCTCTGCCAAATTGGCAACCTGTGCGAATCAGGAGGTTAAAGGTGATGTCTCTCCAAGTTGGGAGGTTGATAGTAAAGCAGATGGAAAGTCAAACCGGAGCACCAGGAGAGGGACTATTCGTTGAGTTTTACAAACCTTTCGTATTCACAGTGTGTCCGTTCTCTAGGTTTCCCGTACATGTTATATCTGTAGTAATATTCCCTTCAACCTGGAGGGTTGGGACACATGGAATGGGTGCCATGCATTATTGCTTTAAAGGGTCTGCATTTGCTCACCCAATCTCACCAAGCCTCTCAGTCGCAAGTGTCCAGCCTTATGCCACATCCACCTGTCATTGTAGATAGGGTCATTCCAGGTTTCATCACAGACCCTGAAGGAATTGTAAAGAATTTCCCAGTTTTTTTGTTTTGTTTTTGAAATTCCTTTTTATAGTGGGTTTGAGCTGATTCTCGCTGCCATGTTTATGCCAGTCTAGACACACTTGATTCCCTTACGGAGACATATCAATACATAGGATTTAAGATTCTTACTAGTCAGATATATTCCTCTGCGGGAAATATGGGGTTTTGAGTTCCTTTCACTGAGGAAGGTGTAGGTATTGTCTATTCCATAGTTGATTTTTGGAACGGTACCTGTGCTTATATCAAACTCTGGTTTTATGCATCACCCCACCTCTCCTTCCCCCTTAAGCAGGCATAAGAGTGTTTTCTAAATGTGAGACACTGTTCTCTTTCCTAACTCAGTTCAAGTGTAGCCATGTTTACAGGATCTTCATAAGTGATATCTTATGATAAGATTCTTTTTCTCTGTGACTTATTTCACTTAGAATCATCGTACCTGAATCCACCCATTTTGCTGCTACTGGTCTTATGACATTGATTTCATGGCTGAGGGATATTCCATCGTATGTAAGTACCACAATTTTTTGAACCATTTTTATATTTCCTGGGATATTTAAGGTGTACCCAAGTTGAGGTCCTTGTAAGCAGTGCGGCCCTAAATTTTGGGGTGGCTCTGTCTTATTGATTTTCAGTTTTCCCAAGGTATATTCCCTAGACTGGAAGTGCCCTTGGCTCTGTGGCTCTGTTCTTTACTTGTTTTAGGGAACACAATGTACTGCTCCAGAGAGGCAGTTGGCAATTTACATCCCGCCCATCAGCATAACAAGGCTCCCTGTTCTCCAGGGCCTGTCTTGCCTTTCTGGTTTTTACACATTGTGTGGATGTCCCTTTTGACCGGTGGGAAGTGATACTTCTTTGTAGTGCAGATTTGCATTGCCCGCTTGCTTGCTTGGCCAAAAAGGGCGTATGCGTTTTCTCCTGAATATATTCAGGAGAAAACGCATACGCCCTTTTTGGCCAAGTGCATCATTGTCGAAGTTGTGCCCCTCTTCCTGTGCTTTAAAGGTGATTCCAACGTACCTCTTGAAATCTGTTTCCTGGTATTCTGCCTCGCTTTCAAGTCCGCCTCGTTGCCTTCCCTCAACAGATTTTTGGACGATAGCTGTACTTTATTACTCGGCCAGTTTGTGAATTGCTGTGACCCTGAGCTCCATTTTTCAACTCGTTTTTGGTGAGCTGACCGCATGTCCAAAATTTTGGTTCAGGACCTATACTGGTTCCCGGTGGGTGGCTGAGACTTTGGTTAATTCTTCTTCCTGCCGGGAAATTACAGTGATATGTGCCCGTCCATATGCCTAACAGCTACTCTCTCATTGGTTCTCCCTCTTCCCTTTCATCCTCTGCCAAATTGGCAACCTGTGAGAACCAGGCGGTTAAAGGGGCTGTCTCTCCAAGTTGGGAGGTTGATAGTAAAGCAGATGGAAAGTCAAACCGGAGCACCCGGAGAGGGATTATTCATTGAGTTTTAGAAACCTTTCGTATTCACAGTGTGTCCGTTCTCTAGGTTTCCTGTACATGTTATAGCTGTAGTAATATTCCCTTCAACCTGGAGAGTTGGGACCCATGGAATGGGTGCCATGCATTATTGCTTTAAAGGGTCTGCATTTGTTCACCCAATCTCACCAATCCTCTCAGTCCCAAGTGTCCAGCCTTATGCCACATCCAGCTGTCATTGTAGAAAGGGTCATTCCAGGTTTCATCAGAGACCCTGAAGGAATTGTAAAGAATTTCCCAGTTTTTCTGTTTTGTTTTTGAAATTCCTTTTTACAGTCGGTTTGAGCTGATTCTCGCTGCCATGTTTATGCCAGTCTAGACACACTTGATTCCCTTATGGAGACATATCAGTACATAGGTTTTAAGATTCTTACTAGTCAGATATATTCCTCTGCGGGAAATATGGGGTTTTGAGTCCCTTTCACTGAGGAAGGTGTAGGTCTTGTCTATTCCATAGTTGGTTTTTGGAATGGTACCTGTGCTTATATCAAACTCTGGTTTTATGCATCACCCCACTTCTCCTTCCCCCTTAAGCAGGCATAAGAGTGTTTTCTAAATGTGAGACACTGTTCTCTTTCCTAACTCAGTTCAAGTGTAGCCATGTTTACAGGATCTTCATAAGTGATATCTTGTGATAAGTTTCTTTTTCTGTGTGACTTATTTCACTTAGAATCATCGTACCTGAATCCACCCATTTTGCTGCTACTGGTCTTATGACATTGATTTCATGGCTGAGGGATATTCCATCGTACAAAAGTACCACAATTTTTTGAACCATTTTTATATTTCCTGGGATATTTACGGTGTACCCAAGTTGAGGTCCTTGTAAGCAGTGCAGCCCTAAATTTTGGGGTGGCTCTGTCTTTTTGATTTTCAGTTTTCCCAAGGTATATTCCCTAGACTGGAAGTGCCCTTGGCTCTGTATCTCTGTTCTTTACTTGTTTTAGGGAACACAATGCACTACTCCAGAGAGGCACTTGGCAATTTACATCCCGCCCATCAGCATAACAAGGCTCCCTGTTCTCCAGGGCCTGTCTTGCCTTTCTGGTTTTTACACATTTTGTGGATGTCCCTTTTGACCGGTGGGAAGTGATACTGCTTTGTAGTGCAGATTTGCATTGCCCGCTTGCTTGCTTGGCCAAAAAGGGCGTATGCGTTTTCTCCTGAATATATTCAGGAGAAAACGCATACGCCCTTTTTGGCTAAGTGCATCATTGTCGAAGTTGTGCCGCTCTTCCTGTGCTTTAAAGGCGATTCCAACGTACCTCTTGAAATCTGTTTCCTGCTATTCTGCCTGCCTTTCAAATCCGCCTCCTTGCCTTCCCTCAACAGATTTTTGGACGATAGTTTTCCTTTATTACTCGGCCAGTTTGTGAATTGCTGTGCCCCTGAGTTCCATTTTTCAACTCGTTTTTGTTGAGCTGACCGCAAGTCCAAAATTTTGGTTCAGGACCTATACTGGTTCCCGGTGGGGGCTGAGACTTTGCTTAATTCTTCTTTCTGCCGGGAAATTACAGTGATATGTGCCCGTCCAAATGCCTAACAGCTACTCTCTCATTGGTTCTCCCTCTTCCCTTTCATCCTCTGCCAAATTGGAAACCTGTGTGAACCAGGAGGTTAAAGGGGCCGTCTCTCCAAGTTGGGAGATTGATAGTAAAGCAGATGGAAAGTGAAACCGGAGCACCAGGAGAGGGATTATTCGTTGAGGTTTAGAAAACTTTCGTATTCACAGTGTGTCCGTTCTCTAGGTTTCCCGTACATGTTATAGCTGTAGTAATATTCCCTTCAACCTCGAGAGTTGGGACCCATGGAATGGGTGCAATGCATTACTGCTTAAAGGGTCTGCATTTGCTCACCCAATCTCACCTATCCTCTCAGTCCCAAGTGTCCAGCCTTATGCCACATCCAGCTGTTGTTGTAGATAGGGTCATTCCAGGTTTCATCACAGACCCTGAAGGAATTGTAAAGAATTTCCCAGTTTTTTCGTTTTGTTTTTGAAATTCCTTTTTATCGTGGGTTTGAGCTGATTCTCGCTGCCATGTTGATGCCAGTCTAGACACACTTGATTCCCTTACGGAGACATATCAATACATAGGTTTTAAGATTCTTACTAGTCAGATATATTCCTCTGTGGGATATAAGGTGTTTTGAGTCCCTTTCACTGAGGAAGGTGTAGGTCTTGTCTATTCCATAGTTGGTGTTTGGAACGGTACCTATGCTTATATCAAACTCTGGTTTTATGCATCACCCCACCTTTCCTTCTCCCTTAAGCAGGCATAAGAGTGTTTTCTAAATGTGAGACACTGTTCTCTTTCCTAACTCAGTTCAAGTGTAGCCATGTTTACAGGATCTTCATAAGTGATATCTTATGATAAGTTTCTTTTTCTGTGTGACATATTTCACTTAGAATCATCGTACCTGAATCCACCCATTTTGCTGCTACTGGTCTTTTGACATTGATTTCATGGCTGAGGGATATTCCGTCGTACGTAAGTACCACGATTTTTTGAACCATTTTATATTTCCTGGGATATTTAAGGTGTACCCAAGTTGAGGTCCTTGTAAGCAGTGCAGCCCTAAATTTTAGGGTGGCTCTGTCTTATTGATTTTCAGTTTTCCCAAGGTATATTCCCTAGACTGGAAGTGCCTTGGCTCTGTAGCTCTGTTGTTTACTTGTTTTAGGGAACACAATGCACTCCTCCAGAGAGTCAGTTGGCAATTTACATACCGTCCATCAGCATAACAAGGCTCCCTGTTCTCCAGGGCCTGTCTTGCCTTTCTGGTTTTTACACATCTTGTGGATGTCCCTTTTGACCGGTGGGAAGTGATACTTCTTTGTAGTGCAGATTTGCATTGCCCGCTTGCTTGCTTGGCCAAAAAGAGCGTATGCGTTTTCTCCTGAATATATTCAGGAGAAAACGCATACGCACTTTTTGGCTAAGTGCATCATTGTTGAAGTTGTGACCCTCTTCCTGTGCTTTAAAGGCGATTCCAACGTACCTCTTGAAATCTGTTTCCTGCTATTCTGCCTCGCTTTCAAGTCTGCCTCGTTGCCTTCCCTCAACAGATTTTTGGACGATAGTTGTCCTTTATTACTCGGCCAGTTTGTGAATTGCTGTGCCCCTGAGCTCCAATTTTCAAATCGTTTTTGGTGAGCTGACCGCAAGTCTTAAATTTTGGTTCAGGACATATACTGGTTGCCGGTGGGGGGCTGAGACTTTGGTTAATTCTTCTTCCTGCCGGGAAATTACAGTGATATGTGCCCGTCCAAATGCCTAACAGCTACTCTCTCATTGGTTCTCCCTCTTCCCTTTCATCCTCTGACAAATTGGCAACCTGTGCGAACCAGGAGGTTAAAGGGGCTGTCTCTCCAAGTTGGGAGGTTGATAGTAAAGCAGGTGGAAAGTCAAACCGGAGCAGCAGGAGAGGGACAATTCGTTGAGTTTTAGAAACCTTTCGTATTCACAGTGTGTCCGTTCTCTAGGTTTCCCGTACATGTTATAACTGTAGTAATATTCCCTTCAACCTGCAGAGTTGGGACCCATGGAATGGGTGCCATGCATTATTGCTTTAAAGGGTCTGCATTTGCTCACCCAATCTCACCAATCCTCTCAGTCCCATGTGTCCAGTCTTATGCCACATCCAGCTGCCGTGGTAGATAGGGTCATTCCAGGTTTCATCAGAGACCCTGAAGGAATTGTAAAAAATTTCCCAGTTTTTTTGTTTTGTTTTTGAAATTCCTTTTTATAGTGGGTTTGAGCTGATTCTCGCTGCCATGTTTATGCCAGTCTAGACACACTTGATTCCCTTACGGATACATATCCATACATAGGTTTTAAGATTCTTACTAGTCAGATATATTCCTCTGCGGGAAATATGAGGTTTTGAGTCCCTTTCACTGAGGAAAGTGTAGGTCTTGTCTATTCCATAGTTGGTTTTTGGAACGGTACCTGTGCTTATATCAAACTCTGGTTTTATGCATCACCCAACCTCTCCTTCCCCCTTAAGCAGGCATAAGAGTGTTTTCTAAATGTGAGACACTGTTCTCTTTCCTAGCTCATTTCAAGTGTAGCCATGTTTACAGGATCTTCATAAGTGATATCTTATGATAAGTTTCTTTTTCTGTGTGACTTATTTCACTTAGAATCATCGTACCTGAATCCACCCATTTTGCTGCTACTGGTCTTATGTCATTGATTTCATGGCTGAGGGATATTCCATCGTACATAAGTCCCACAATTTTTTGAACCATTTTTATATTTCCTGGGATATTTAAGGTGTACCCAAGTTGAGGTCCTTGTAAGCAGTGTAGCCCTAAATTTTGGGGTGGCTCTGTCTTATTGATTTTCTGTTTTACCAAGGTATATTCCCTAGACTGGAAGTGCCCTTGGCTCTGTCGCTCTGTTGTTTACTTGTTTTAGGGAACACAATGCACTCCTCCAGTGAGGCAGTTGGCAATTTACATCCCGCCCATCAGCATAACAAGGCTCCCTGTTCTCCAGGGCCTGTCTTGCCTTTCTGGTTTTTACACATTTTGTGGATGTCCCTTTTGACCGGTGGGAAGTGATACTTCTTTGTAGTGCAGATTTGCATTGCCCGCTTGCTTGCTTGGCCAAAAAGAGCGTATGCGTTTTCTCCTGAATATATTCAGGAGAAAACGCATACGCACTTTTTGGCTAAGTGCATCATTGTTGAAGTTGTGCCCCTCTTCCTGTGCTTTAAAGGCGATTCCAACGTACCTCTTGAAATCTGTTTCCTGCTATTCTGCCTCGCTTTCAAGTCCGCTTCGTTGCCTTCACTCAACAGATTTTTGGACGATAGTTTTCCTTTATTACTCGGCCACTTTGTGGTTTGCTGTGCCCCTGAGCTCCATTTTTCAACTCGTTTTTGGTGAGCTGACCGCAAGTCCTAAATTTTGGTTCAGGACCTATACTGGTTCCTGGTGGGTGGCTGAGACTTTGCTTAATTCTTCTTCCTGCCGGGAAATTACAGTGATATGTGCCCGTCCAAATGCCTAACAGCTACTCTCTCATTGGTTCTCCCTCTTCCCTTTCATCCTCTAACAAATTGGCAACCTGTGCGAACCAGGAGGTTATAGGGGCTGTCTCTCCAAGTTGGGAGGTTGATAGTAAAGCAGGTGGAAAGTCAAACCGGAGCACCAGGAGAGGGACTATTCGTTGAGTTTTAGAAACCTTTCGTATTCACAGTGTGTCCGTTCTCTAGGTTTCCCGTACATGTTATAACTGTAGTAATATTCCCTTCAACCTGGAGAGTTGGGACCCATGGAATGGGTGCCATGCATTATTGCTTTAAAGGGTCTGCATTTGCTCACCCAATCTCACCAATCCTCTCAGTCCCAAGTGTCCAGCCTTATGCCACATCCAGCTGCCGTGGTAGATAGGGTCATTCCAGGTTTCATCAGAGACCCTGAAGGAATTGTAAAAAATTTCCCAGTTTTTTTGTTTTGTTTTTGAAATTCCTTTTTATAGTGGGTTTGAGCTGATTCTCGCTGCCATGTTTATGCCAGTCTAGACACACTTGACTCCCTTACGGATACATATCCATACATAGGTTTTAAGATTCTTACTAGTCAGATATATTCCTCTGCGGGAAATATGGGGTTTTGAGTCCCGTTCACTGAGGAAAGTGTAGGTCTTGTCTATTCCATAGTTGGTTTTTGGAACGGTACCTGTGCTTATATCAAACTCTGGTTTTATGCATCACCCCACCTCTCCTTCCCCCTTAAGCAGGCATAAGAGTGTTTTCTAAATGTGAGACACTGTTCTCTTTCCTAACTCAGTTCAAGTGTAGCCATGTTTACAGGATCTTCATAAGTGATATCTTATGATAAGTTTCTTTTTCTGTGTGACTTATTTCACTTAGAATCATCGTACCTGAATCCACCCATTTTGCTGCTACTGGTCTTATGACATTGATTTCATGGCTGAGGGATATTCCATCGTACGTAAGTACCACAATTTTTTGAACCATTTTTATATTTCCTGGGATATTTAAGGTGTATCCAAGTTGAGGGCCTTTTAAGTAGTGCAGCCCTAAATTTTGGGGTGGCTCTGTCTTATTGATTTTCAGTTTTCCCAAGGTATATTCCCTAGACTGGAAGTGCCCTTGGCTCTGTAGCTTTGTTGTTTACTTCTTTTAGGGAACACAATGCACTCCTCCAGAGAGGCAGTTGGCAATTTACATCCTGCCCATCAGCATAACAAGGCTCCTTGTTCTCCAGGGCCTGTCTTGCCTTTATGGTTTTTACACATTTTGTGGATGTCCCTTTTGAACGGCGGGAAGTGATACTTCTTTGTAGTGCAGATTTGCATTGCCCGCTTGCCTGCTTGGACAAAAAGGCTGTATGCGTTTTCTCCTGAATATATTCAGGAGAAAACGCATACGCCCTTTTTGGCCAAGTGCATCATTGTCGAAATTGTGCCCCTCTTCCTGTGCTTTAAAGGCAATTCCAACGTACCTCTTGAAATCTGTTTCCTGCTATTCTGCCTCGCTTTCAAGTCCGCCTCGTTGCCTTCCCTCAACAGATTTTTGGACAATAGTTGTCCTTTATTACACGGCCCGTTTGTGAATTGCTGTGCCCCTGAGCTCCATTTTTCAACTCGTTTTTGGTGAGCTGACCGCAAGTCCAAAATTTTGGTTCAGGGCCTATACTTGTTCCCGGTGGGTGGCTGAGACGTTGGTAAATTCTTCTTCCTTCCGGGAAATTAGAGTGATATGTGCCCGTCCAAACGCCTAACAGCTACTCTCTCATTGGTTCTCCCTCTTCCCTTTCATCCTCTGCCAAATTGGCAACGTGTGCGAACCAGGAGGTTAAAGGGGCTGTCTCTCCAAGTTGGGAGGTTGATAGTAAAGCAGATGGAAAGTCAAACCGGAGCATCAGGAGAGGGACTATTCGTTGAGTTTTAGAAACCTTTCGTATTCACAGTGTGTCCGTTCTCTAGGTTTCCCGTACATGTTATAGCTGTAGTAATATTCCCTTTAACCTGGAGATTTCGGACCCATGGAATGGGTGCCAGGCATTTTTGCTTTAAAGGGTCTGCATTTGCTCACCCACTCTCACCATTCCTCTCAGTCCTAAGTGTCCAGCCTTATGCCTCATCCAGCTGCCGTTGTACATAAGGTCATTCCAGGTTTCATCAGAGACCCTGAAGGAATTGTAAAGAATTTCCAAGTTTTTTGTTTTGTTTTTGAAATTCCTTTTTATAGTGGGTTTGAGCTGATTCTCGCTGCCATGTTTATGCCAGTCTAGACACACTTGATTCCCTTACGGAGACATATCAATACATAGGTTTTAAGATTCTTACTAGTCAGATATATTCCTCTGCGGGAAATATGGGGTTTTGAGTCCATTTCACTGAGGAAGGTGTAGGTCTTGTCTATTCCATAGTTGGTTTTTGGAACGGTACCTGTGCTTATATCAAACTCTGGTTTTATGCATCACCCCACCTCTCCTTCCCCCTTAAGCAGGCTTAAGATTGTTTTCTAAATGTGAGACACTGTTCTCTTTCCTAACTCAGTTCAAGTGTAGCCATGTTTACAGGATCTTCATAAGTGATATCTTATGATAAGTTTCTTTTGCCGTGTGACTTATTTCACTTAGAATCATCGTACCTGAATCCACCCATTTTGCTGCTACTGGTCTTATGACATTGATTTCATGGCTGAGGGATATTCCATCGTACGTAAGTACCACAATTTTTTGAACCATTTTTATATTTCCTGGGATATTTAAGGTGTATCCAAGTTGAGGGCCTTTTAAGTAGTGCAGCCCTAAATTTTGGGGTGGCTCTGTCTTATTGATTTTCAGTTTTCCCAAGGTATATTCCCTAGACTGGAAGTGCCCTTGGCTCTGTAGCTCTGTTGTTTATTTGTTTTAGGGAACACAATGCACTCCTCCAGAGAGGCAGTTGGCAAGTTACATCCCGCCCATCAGCATAACAAGGCTCCCTGTTCTCCAGGGCCTGTCTTGCCTTTCTGGTTTTTACACATTTTGTGGATGTCCCTTTTGGCCGGTGGGAAGGGATACTTCTTTGTAGTGCAGATTTGCATTGCCCGCTTGCTTGCTTGGCCAAAAAGGGCCTATGCGTTTTCTCCTGAATATATTCAGGAGAAAACGCATAGGCCCTTTTTGGCCAAGTGCATCATTGTCAAAGTTGTGACACTCTTCCTGTGCTTTAAAGGCGATTCCAACGTACCTCTTGAAATCTTTTTCCTGCTATTCTGCCTCGCTTTCAAGTCTGCCTCGTTGCCTTCCCTCAAGAGATTTTTGGACGGTAGTTGTCCTTTATACTCGGCCAGTTTGTGAATTGCTGTGCCCCTGAGCTCCATTTTTCAACTCGTTTTTGGTGAGCTGACCGCAAGTCCAAAATTTTGGTTCAGGACATATACTGGTTCCCAGTGGGGGGCTGAGACTTTGGTTAATTCTTCTTCCTGCTGGGAAATTACAGTGATATGTGCCCGTCCAAATGCCTAACAGCTACTCTATCATTGGTTCTCCCTCTTCCCTTTCATCCTCTGCCAAATTGGCAACCTGTGAGAACCAGGAGGTTAAAGGGGCTGTCTCTCCAAGTTGGGAGGTTGATAGTAAAGCAGATGGAAAGTCAAACCGGAGCACCAGGAGAGGGACTATTCGTTGAGTTTTAGAAACCTTTCGTATTCACAGTGTGTCCGTTCTCTAGGTTTCCCGTACATGTTATAACTGTAGTAATATTCCCTTCACCCTGGAGAGTTGGGACCCATGGAATGGGTGCCATGCATTATTGCTTTAAAGGGTCTGCATTTGTTCACCCAATCTCACCAATCCTCTCAGTCCCAAGTGTCCAGCCTTATGCCACATCCAGCTGTCGTTGTAGATAGGGTCATTCCAGGTTTCATCAGAGACTCTGAAGGAATTGTAAAGAATTTCCCAGTTTTTTTGATTTGTTTTTGAAATTCCTTTTTATAGTGGGTTTGAGCTGATTCTCGCTGCCATGTTTTTGCCAGTCTAGACACACTTGATTCCCTTACGTAGACATATCAATACATAAGTTTTAAGATTCTTACTAGTCAGATATATTCCTCTGCGGGAAATATGGTGTTTTGAGTCCCTTTCACTGAGGAAGGTGTAGGTCTTGTCTATTCCATAGTTGGTTTTTGGAATGGTACCTGTGCTTATATCAAACTCTGGTTTTATGCATCACCCCACCTCTCTTTCCCCCTTAAGCAGGCATAAGAGTGTTTTCTAAATGTGAGACACTGTTCTCTTTCCTAACTCAGTTCAAGTGTAGCCATGTTTACAGGATCTTCATAAGTGATATCTTATGATAAGATCTTTTTCTTTGTGACTTATTTCACTTAGAATCATCGTACCTGAATCCAACCATTTTGCTGCTACTGGTCTTATGTCATTGATTTCATGGCTGAGGGATATTCCATCGTACGTAAGTACCACAATTTTTTGAACCATTTTTATATTTCCTGGGATATTTAAGCTGTACCCAAGTTGAGGTCCTTGTAAGCAGTGCAGCCCTACATTTTGGGGTGGCTCTGTCTTATTGATTTTCAGTTTTCCCAAGGTATATTCCCTAGACTGGAAGTGCCCTTGGCTCTGTAGCTCTGTTCTTTACATGTTTTAGGGAACGCAATGCACTCCTCCAGAGAGGCAGTTGGCAATGTACATCCCGCCCATCAGCATAACAAGGCTCCCTGTTTTCCAGGGCCTGTCTTGCCTTTCTGTTTTTTACACATTTTGTGGATGTCCCTTTTGAGCGGTGGGAAGTGATACTTCTTTGTAGTGCAGATTTGCATTGCCCGCTTGCTTGCTTGGCCAAAAAGGGCGTATGCGTTTTCTCCTGAATATATGCAGGAGAAAACGCATACGCCCTTTTTGGCCAAGTGCATCATTGTCGAAGTTGTGCCCCTCTTCCTGTGCTTTAAAGGCGATTCCAACGTACCTCTTGAAATCTGTTTCCTGCTATTCTGCCTCGCTTTCAAGTCCGCCTCGTTGCCTTCCCTCAACAGATTTTTTCACGATAGTTGTCCTTTATTACTCGGCCAGTTTGTGAATTGCTGTGCCCCTGAGCTCCATTTTTCAACTCGTTTTTGGTGAGCTGAACGCAAGTCCAAAATTTTGGTTCAGGACCTATGCTGTTTCCCGGTGGGGGGCTGGAATTTGGTTAATTCTTTTTCCTGCCGGGAAATTACAGTGATATGTGCCCGTCCAAATGCCTAACAGCTACTCTCTCATTGGTTCTCCCTCTTCCCTTTCATCCTCTGCCAAATTGGCAACCTGTGCGAACCAGGAGGTTAAAGGGGCTGTCTCTCCAAGTTCGAGGGTTGATAGGAAAGCAGGTGGAAAGACAAACCGGAACACCAGGAGTGGGACTATTCATTGAGTTTTAGAAACCTTTCGTATTCACAATGTGTCCGTTCTCTAGGTTTCCCGTACATGTTATAACTGTAGTAATATTCCCTTAAACCTGGAGAGTTGGGACCCATGGAATGGGTGCCATGCATTATTGCTTTAAAGGGTCTGCATTTGCTCACCCAATCTCACCAATCCTCTCAGTCCCAAGTGTCCAGCCTTATGTCACATCCAGCTGTCGTTGTAGATAGGGTCATTCCAGGTTTCATCAGAGACTCTGAAGGAATTGTAAAGAATTTCCCAGGTTTTTTGTTTTGTATTTGAAATTCCTTTTTATCGTGGGTATGAGCTGATTCTCGCTGCCATGTTTATGCCAGTCTAGACACACTTGATTCCCTTACGGAGACATATCAATACATAGGTTTTAATATTCTTACTAGTCAGATATATTCCTCTGCGGGAAATATGGTGTTTTGAGTCCCTTTCACTGAGGAAGGTGTAGGTCTTGTCTATTCCATAGTTGGTTTTTGGAGCGGTACCTGTGCTTATATCAAACTCTGGTTTTATGCATCACCCCACCTCTCTTTCCCCCTTAAGCAGGCATAAGAATGTTTTCTAAATGTGAGACACTGTTCTCTTTCCTATCTCTGTTCAAGTGTAGCCATGTTTACAGGATCTTCATAAGTGATATCTTATGATAAGTTTCTTTTTCTGTGTGACTTATTTCACTTAGAATCATCGTACCTGAATCCACCCATTTTGCTGCTACTGGTCTTATGTCATTGATTTCATGGCTGAGGGATATTCCATCGTACGTAAGTACCACAATTTTTTGAACCATTTTTATATTTCATGGGATATTTAAGGTGTACCCAAGTTGAGGTCCTTGTAAGCAGTGCAGCCCTACATTTTGGGGTGGCTCTGTCTTATTGATTTTCAGTTTTCCCAAGGTATATTCCCTAGACTGGAAGTGCCCTTGGCTCTGTAGCTCTGTTCTTTACATGTTTTAGGGAACGCAATGCACTCCTCCAGAGAGGCAGTTGGCAATGTACATCCCGCCCATCAGCATAAAAAGGCTCCCTGTTCTTCAGGGCCTGTCTTGCCTTTCTGGTTTTTACACATTTTGTGGATGTCCCTTTTGACCGGTGGGAAGTGATACTTCTTTGTAGTGCTGATTTGCATTGCCCGCTTGCTTGCTTGGCCAACAAGGGCGTATTCGTTTTCTCCTGAATATATTCAGGAGAAAATGCATACGCCCTTGTTGGCCAAGTGCATCATTGTCGAAGTTGTGCCCCTCTTCCTGTGCTTTAAAGGCGATTCCAACGTACCTCTTGAAATCTGTTTCCTGCTATTCTGCCTCGCTTTCAAGTCCGCCTCGTTGCCTTCCCTCAACAGATTTTTGGACGAGAGTTGTCCATTATTACTCGGCCAGTTTGTGAATTGCTGTGCCCCTGAGCTCCATTTTTCAACTCGTTTTTGTTGAGCTGACCGCAAGTCCAAAATTTTGGTTCAGGACCTATGCTGGTTCCCGGTGGGGGGCTGAGACTTTGGATAATTCTTCTTCCTGCCGGGAAATTACAGTGTTATGTGCCCGTTCAAATGCCTAACAGCTACTCTCTCATTGGTTCTCCCTCTTCCCTTTCATCCTCTGCCAAATTGGCAACCAGTGCAAACCAGGAGGTTAAAGGGGCTGTCTCTCCAAGTTGGGAGGTTGATAGTAAAGCAGATGGAAAGTCAAACCGGAGCACCAGGAGAGGGACTATTCGTTGAGTTTTAGAAACCTTTCGTATTCACAGTGTGTCCATTCTCTAGGTTTCCCATACATGTTATAGCTGTAGTAATATTCCCTTCAACCTGGAGAGTGGGGACCCATGGAATGGGTGCCAGGCATTTGTGCTTTAAAGGGTCTGCATTTGCTCACCCAATCTCACCAATCGTCTCAGTCCTAAGTGTCCCTCCTTATGCCACATCCAACTGTCATTGTAGAGAGGGTCATTCCAGGTTTCATCAGAGACCCTGAAGGAATTGTAAAGAATTTCCCTGTTTTTTTGTTTTGTTTTTGAAATTCCTTTTTATAGTGGGTTTGAGCTGATTCTCGCTGCCATATTTATGCCAGTCTAGACACACTTGATTCCCTTACAGAGACATATCAATACATAGGTTTTAAGATTCTTACTAGTCAGATATATTCCTCTGTGGGAAATATGTGGTTTTGAGTCCCTTTCACTGAGGAAGGTGTAGGTCTTGTCTATTCCATAGTTGGTTTTTGGAACGGTACCTGTGCTTATATCAAACTCTGGTTTTATGCATCACCCCACCTCTCCTTCCTCCTAAAGCAGGCATAAGAGTGTTTTCTAAATGTGAGACACTGTTCTTTTTCCTAAATCAGTTCAAGTGTAGCCATGTTTACAGGATCTTCATAAGGGATATCTTATGATAAGTTTCTTTTTCTGTGTGATTTATTTCACTTAGAATCATCGTACCTGAATCCACCCATTTTGCTGCTACTGGTCTTATGACATTGATTTCATGGCTGAGGGATATTCCATCGTATGTAAGTACCACAATTTTTTGAACCATTTTTATATTTCCTGGGATATTTAAGGTGTACCCAAGTTGAGGTCCTTGTAAGCAGTGCAGCCCTAAATTTTGGGGTGGCTCTGCCTTATTGATTTTCGGTTTACCCAAGGTATATTCCCTAGACTGGAAGTGCCCTTGGCTCTGTACCTCTGTTCTTTACTTGTTTTAGGGAACACAATGTACTCCTCCAGAGAGGCAGTTGGCAATTTGTATCCCGCCCATCAGCATAACAAGGCTCCCTGATCTCCAGGGCCTGTCTTGCCTTTCTGGTTTTTACACATTTTGTGGATGTCCCTTTTGACCGGTGGGAAGTGATACTTCTTTGTAGTGCAGATTTGCATTTCCCGCTTTCTTGCTTGGCGAAAAATGGCATATGCGTTTTCTCCTGAATATATTCAGGACAAAACGCATACGCCCTTTTTGGCCAAGTGCATCATTGTCGAAGTTGTGCCCCTCTTCCTGTGCTTTAAAGGCGATTCCAACGTACCTCTTGAAATCTGTTTCCTGCTATTCTGCCTCGCTTTCAAGTCCACCTCGTTGGCTTCCCTCAACAGATTTTTGGACGATAGTTGTCCTGTATTACTCGGCCAGTTTGTGAATTGCTGTGCCCCTGAGCTCAATTTTTCAACTCGTTTTTGTTGAGCTGACCGCAAGTCCAAAATTTTGGTTCAGGACCTATGCTGGTTCCCGGTGGGGGGCTGAGACTTTGGTTAATTCTTCTTCCTCCCGGGAAGTTAGAATGATATGTGCCCGTCCAAATGCCTAACAGCTACTCTCTCATTGGTTCTCCCTCTTCCCTTTCATCCTCTGCCAAATTGGCAATCTGTTCGAACCAGGAGGTTAAAGGGGCTGTCTCTCCAAGTTGGGAGATTGATAGTAAAGCAGATGGAAAGTCAAACCGGAGCACCAGGAGAGGGACTATTCGTTGAGTTTTAGAAACCTTTCATATTCACAGTGTGTCCGTTCTCTGGGTTTCCCGTACATGTTATAACTGTAGTAATATTCCCTTCAACCTGGAGAGTTGGGACCCATGGAATGGGTGCCAGGCATTTGTGCTTTAAAGGGTCTGCATTTGCTCACCCAATCTCACCAATCCTCTCAGTCCCAAGTGTCCAGCTTTATGCCACATCCAGCTGTCATTGTAGATAGGGTCATTCCAGGTTTCATCAGAGACCCTGAAGGAATTGTAAAGAATTTCCCAGTTTTTTTGTTTTCTTTTTGAAATTCCTTTTTATAGTGGGTTTGAGCTGATTCTCGCTGCCATGTTTATGCCAGTCTAGACACACTTGATTCCCTTATGGAGACATATCAATACATAGGTTTTAAGATTCTTACTAGTCAGATATATTCCTCTGCGGGAAATATGGGGTTTTGAGTCCCTTTCACTGAGGAAGGTATAAGTCTTGTCTATTCCATAGTTGGTTTTTGGAACGGTACCTGTGCTTATATCAAACTCTGGTTTTATGCATCACCCCACCTCTCCTTCCTCCTAAAGCAGGCATAAGAGTGTTTTCTAAATGTGAGACACTGTTCTTTTTCCTAACTCAGTTCAAGTGTAGCCATGTTTACAGGATCTTCATAAGTGATATCTTATGATAAGTTTCTTTTTCTGTGTGACTTATTTCACTTAGAATCATCGTACCTGAATCCACCCATTTTGCTGCTACTGGTCTTATGTCATTGATTTCATGGCTGAGGGATATTCCATCGTACGTAATTACCACAATTTTTTGAACCATTTTTATATTTCCTGGGATATTTAAGGTGTACCCAAGTTGAGGTTCTTTTAATTAGTGCAGCCCTAAATTTTGGGCTGGCTCTGTCTTATTGATTTTCAGTTTTCCCAAGGTATATACCCTAGACTGGAAGTGCCCTTGGCTCTGTAGATCTGTTGTTTACTTGTTTTAGGGAACACAATGCACTCCTCCAAAGAGGCAGTTGGCAATTTACATCCCGCCCATCAGCATAACAAGGCTCCCTGTTCTCCAGGACCTGTCTTGCCTTTCTGGTTTTTACACATTTTGTGGATGTCCCTTTTGACCGGTGGGAAGTGCTACTTCTCTGTAGTGCAGATTTGCATTGCCCGCTTGCTTGCTTGGCCAAAATGTGCGTATGCGTTTTCTCCTGAATATATTCAGGAGAAAACGCATATGCCCTTTTTGGCCAAGTGCATCATTGTCGAAGTTGTGCCCCTCTTCCTGTGCTTTAAAGGCGATTCCAACGTACCTCTTGAAATCTGTTTCCTGCTATTCTGCCTCGCTTTCAAGTCTGCCTCGTTGCCTTCCCTCAACAGATTTTTGGACGATAGTTGTCCTTTATTACTCGGCCAGTTTGTGAATTGCTGTGCCCCTGAGCTCCATTTTTCAACTCGTTTTTTGTGAGCTGAACGCAAGACCAAAATTTTGGTTCAGGACCTATACTGGTTCCCGGTGGGTGGCTGAGACTTTTGTTAATTCTTCTTCCTACCGGGAAATTAGAGTGACATGTGCCCGTCCAAATACCTAACAGCTACTCTCTCGTTGGTTCTCCCTCTTCCCTTTCATCCTCTGCCAAATTGGCAACCTGTGCGAACCAGCAGGTTAAAGTGGCTGTCTCTTCAAGTTGGGAGACTGATAATAAAGCAGTGTGAAAGTCATACCGGAGCACCAGGACAGGGACTATTCTCTGAGTTTTAGAAACCTTTCGTATTCACAGTGTGTCCGTTCTCTAGGTTTTCCGTACATGTTATAGCTCTAGTAATAGTTCCTTCAACCTGGAGAGTTGAGACCCATGGAATGGGTGCCACATATTATTGTTTTAAAGGGTCTGCATTTGCTCACCCACTCTCACCAACCCACTCAGTCCCAAGTGTCCAGCCTTATGCCACATCCAGGTGTCGTTGTAGATAGGGTCATTCCAGGTTTCATCAGAGACCCTGAAGGAATTGTAAAGAATTTCACTGTTTTTTGTTTTGTTTTTGAATTTCCTTTTCTAGTGGGTTTGAGCTGATTCTCGCTGCCATGTTTATGCCAGTCTAGACACACTTGATTCCCTTACGGAGACATATCAATACATAGGTTTTAAGATTATTACTAGTAAGATATATTCCTCGGCTGGAAATATGGGGTTTTGAGTCCCGTTCACAGAGGAAGTAGTATGTCTTGTCTATTCTGTATTTGGATTATGGAACCGTACCTGTGCTAATATCAAACTCTGGTTTTATTCATCACCCCACCTCTGCTTTCCCCTTAAGCATGCATAAGAGTGTTTTCTAAATATGAGACTCTGTTCCCTTTCCTAATTCCTTCCATGTGTAGCCATGTTTATATACCCGTCCTAAGTGATATCTTATGATAAGTTTATTTTTCTGTGTGATTTTTTCAGTTAGAATCATCGTACATGAATCCTTTCATTATGCTGCTACTGGCCTTATGACATTGACTTCATGGCTGTGGGATATTCCATCATACGTATGTACCACAATTTCTTTACCATTTTTGTCTTTCCTGGTATTTATAAGGTGTCCCGAAGTCGAGGTTCTTGTAAGCAGTGCTGCCATAAATTTTGGGGTGGCTGTGTCTTATTGATTTTCAATTTTCCCAAGGTATATTCCCGTAACTGGAAGTGCCTTAGGTTGTGAAGCACTGTTGTTAATTCTTTTTGGGAACACAATGCACTCCTCCAGAGTGGCTGTTGGCAATTTACATCCCACCCATCCACATAACAAGGCTCCCTGTTCTCCAGATCCTGTCTTGCCTTTCGTGTTTTTACACATTTTACGGATGTCCCTTTTGACCGGTTGGAAGTGATACTTCTTTGTAGTGCAGATTTGCATTGTGCGGTTGCTTGGTTGGCCAAAATGAGTGTATGCGTTTTCTCCTGAATATATTCAGGAGAAAACGCATGCACCCTTTATGGACAATTCCATAATTGTCGAAGTTGTGATGCTTTTCCTGTGTTTAAAGGCGATTCCAATGTACTTCTGGAAATCTGTTTCATGCACTTCTGCCTCATTTTCAAGTCCGCCTCATGGCTTTCTCTCAACAGATTTTTGGAAGAGAGTAGTCCTTTATAACTCTGCAAGTTAGTGAATTGCTGTGCCCCTGAGTTCCTTTTTTCAACTCGCGTTTTTGTGAGCTGACTGCCAATCCACACTTTTGCTTCAGGACCTATACTGGTTCCATTGGGGGGGCTGGCTCAGAGTTTGTTAATTCTTCTTCGTGACGGGAATTTAGAGTGACATGTGGCCTTCCTAATGCCTACAGCTACCTCTAATTGTTTCTCCCTCTTCCCTTATATCCTCTACACAACGTGCCAACTGTGCGAACCAGGATGTTATAGGTGCTGAATCTCCAATTTGGGAGATTGATACTAAAGCAGTTGGAATGTCAAACTGGTGCACAAGGAGAGAAAAAAATTAGTAGAGTTTTAGAAACCTTTCACCATCAGATGGTGTCCATTCTCGAGGTTTCCCATACATGTTATAACTGTAGTGATATTCCCTTCTACCTGGAGAGTTGGGACCCATAGAATGGGTGCCAGGTATTATTGCTTTAAACGGTCTGCATTTTCTCACCCAATCTCACCAATCCTCTCAGTCCCAAGTGACCAGCCTTATGCCACATCCAGCTGTCGTTGTAGATAGGGTCATTGTAAGTTTCATCAGAACCCCTGAAGGTATTGTGTAAGAATTTCACTGTTTATTTGTTTTGTTTTGAAATTCATTTTTATAGTGGGTTTGAGCTGATTCTCTCTGCCGTGTTTATGTCATTCTAGACACACTTGGTTACCTTATGGAGACATATCAATACATAGGTTTTAAGATTCTTACTAGTCAGATATACTACTCTTTGGGGAATAGGGGTGTTGAGCCCCGTTCAGTGAGGAAAGAGTAGGTCTTGTCTATTTTGTATTTGGATTATGCAACCGTACCTGTGCTAATATCAAACTCTGGTTTTATGCATCACCCCACCTCTCCTTTCCTCTTGAGCAGGCATAAGAGTGTTTTCTAAATGTGAGACTCTTCTCTTTCCTAATTCAGTTCATGTGTAGCCATGTTTACAAGACCTTCATAAGTGATATCTTATGATAAGTTTCTTTTTCTGTGTGACTTATTTCAGTTAGAATCATCGTACATGAATCCACTCATTATGCTGCTACTGGCCTTATGACATTGATTTCATGGCTGAGGGATATTCCATCGTACGTATGTACCACAATTTCTTTACTATTTTTGTCTTTACTGGGATATTTAAGGTGTCCCGTAGTCGAGGTTCTTGTAAGCAGTGCTGCCCTATATTTTGGGTTGGCTGTGTCTTATTGATTTTCAATTTCCCCAAGGTATATTCCCATGACTGGAAGTGCCTTAGGTTGTTAAACTCTGTTGTTTAATTCTTTTAGGGAACACAATGCACTCCTGCAGAGTGGCTGTTGGCAATCTGCATCCCACCCATCAGCATAACAAGGCTCCCTGTTCTCTAGAGCCCCTCTTGCCTTTCTGGTTTTTACACATTTTACGGATATCCCTTTTGAGTGGTAAGAAGTGATACTTCTTTGTAGTGCAGATTTGCATTGTGCGGTTGCTTGGTTGGCCAAAATGGGTGTATGCGTTTTCTCCTGAATATATTCAGGAGAAAACGCATGCACCCTTTATGGACAATTCCATAATTGTCGAAATTGTGATGCTTTTCCTGTGTTTAAAGGCGATTCCAATGTACTTCTGGAAATCTGTTTCGTGCAAATCTCCCTCATTTTCAAGTCCGCCTCATGGCTTTTCCTCAACAGATTTTTGGAAGAGAGTAGTCCTGTATAACTCTGCAAGTTAGTGAATTGCTGTGCCCCTGAGCTCCATTTTTCAACTTGTGTTTTTGTGAGCTGACCGCAAACCCACAATTTTGCTTCAGGACCTATACTAGTTATGGGGGTGGGGCAGGCTGAGAGTTTGGTTAATTCTTCTTCGTGACGGGAAATTAGAGTGACATGTGGCCGTCCAAATGCCTACAGCTACTCTCTCATTGGTTCTCCCTCTTCCCTTATATCCTCTGCACAATGTGCCAACTGTGCGAACCAGGAGGTTATAGGGGCTGACTCTCCAAGTTGGGAGATTGATATTAAAGCAGTTGGAATGTCAAGCTGCAGCACATGGAGGGAAAAAAATTAGTAGAGTTTTAGAAACCTTTCACCATCAGAGGGTGTCCATTCTCTAGGTTTCCCATACATGTTATAACTGTAGTGATATTCCCTTCTACCTGGAGAGTTGGGAACCATGGAATCAGTGGCAGGCATTATTGCTTTAAAGCGTCTGCATTTTCTCACCCAATCTCACCAATCCTCTCAGTCCCAGGTGAACAACCTTATGCCACATCCAGCTGTTGTTGTAGATAGGGTCATTCCAAGTTTCATCAGAACCCCTGAAGGTGTTGTGTAAGAATTTCACTGTTTCTTTGTTTTGTTTTGAAATTCCTTTTTATAGTGGGTTTGAGCTGATTCTCACTGCCGTGTTTATGTCATTCTAGACACACTTGGTTCCCTTATGGAGACATATCAATACATAGGTTTTAAGATCCTTACTAGTCAGATATATTTCTCTGTGGGTAATAGGGGTGTTGAGTCCCATTCACCGAGGAAGGAGTCGGGCTTGTCTCTTCTGTATTTGGATTATGGAACGGTACCTGTGTTAATATCAAACTCTGGTTTTGTGTGTCTCCCCACCTCTCCTTCCCCCTTAAGCAAGCATAAGAGTGTTTTCTAAATCTGAGACTCTGTTCTCTTTCCTAATTCAGTTCATATGTAGCCAGGTTTACATTCCCTTCATAAGTGATATCTTATATCAGAATGCACCATGGCCCTTGTCATAATAATGCTCCATGACCCCTGTCAACACAATGCTCCATTCCCTGGTTATCACAATGCTCCATGTCCATTGTCATAACAATTCTCCACGTACTTGTCATCACAATGCTACATGACACTTCTCATCACAAAGTTACATGCTCGTTTCATCACAATTCTCCATGCACTTGTCATTGCAATGTTCCATGACCCCTGTCATAGCAAGCTCCAAGTGTTTGTCATCACAATGCTTCACGACTTTATCATCAAAATTCTCAATGGCACTTTTCATCACAATGTTCCGTACCCTTGTCATCACAATGCTCCATGCCCTTGTCATCACAATGCTCCATGACCCCTGTCATCACAATGCTCCCTGACACCTGTCATCACAATGCTTCATGACCCTTGTCATTACAGTGCTCCATGATGCTCGTCATCACAATTACCCATGGTCTTCTCATCACAATGCTCCACGGTTTTGCCATCACAATGCTCCATGCCCTGGTCATCTCAAAGCTCAATGTCCCTTGTCCTCACAATTCTCCACGTCCTTGTCATCACAATGCTCCATGGCACTTCTCATCACAGTGTTATATGCTCTTGTCATAACAATACTCCATGCACTTGTCATCACAATGCTCCATGACCCCTGTCATAGGAAGCTCCATGCGCTTTTCATCACAATGTTTCAGGACATGGACATTAAAATTATCAATGTCCCTTGTCATCTCAATGCTCCATGCGCTTATCATCACAATGCTCCTTTACCTTTGTCACAACAATCCTCCACGACACTTGGCATCACAATGCTCCGTGCTATTGTCTTCACAATGGAACATGACATATGTCATCACAATGCTCCCTGACACCTGTCTTCACAATACTCCATGACCTTGTCATCACAATGCTCCATGCCCTTGTCATCACAATGTGCCATGCCCACTGTCATCAAAATAATCCATGAAACTTGTCAGACCAAAGCTCCACACCACCTTTCATCACAATGCTCCATGAACCCTGTCATCACAATGCACCATGCCCATCATCATAATGCTTCATGCTCTTGTCATCACAATGAAATCAAAATGCTCTATGACCTCTGTCATCACAATGCTACAAACCCTTGTGATCACAATGTTCCATAACACTTGTCATCACAATACCCCATGACGCTAGTCATCACAATTATCCATGGACTTCTCATCACAATGCCCCCTGACATTTGTCATCACAATGTGCAATACACATGTCATCACAATGCTCCCTGACTCTTGCCATCAGTATGCTCCCTGAACCCTTTCATGACAAGGCTCCATGCCTTTTTCATCACAATGATCCATGCCATTTTCATCACAATGCTCCAAGACCCCTGTAATCACAATGCTCCATGCCCTTGTCATCACAAAGCTCCATGATGCATGTCATCAGAATGCTCCATGGCCTTCTCATCACAATGCTCCATGCCCTTGTCATCACAATGCTCCAAGACCCCTGTAATCACAATGGTCCATGCCCCTTTTCATCAGAATGCTCCATGAGACTTGTCATCACAAGGCTCCATGGTCTTCTCATCACAATGCTCCAGGACATTGTCATCAAAATGCTCCATTCCCTTATCATCACAATGCTCCATGGCCCCTGTCATCACAATACTCCATGAACATTTTCAGCCCAATGCTCCATGACCTTCTCATCACAATGCTCCATGACCAATATCATCACAATGCTCCATGACCACAGTCATCACAACGCTCAATATCACCTGACAACACAATGATCCGGGACTCTTGTCATCACAATGCTCCATTCCCTAGTTATCACAATGCTCCATGACCCCTGTCATCACAATACTCCATGAACATTTTCAGCCCAATTCTCCATGACACTTGTCATCACAATGATGCATGCCCTTGTCATCCCAATGCTCCATGACCCCTGTAATCACAATGCTCCCTGACGCTTGTCATCACAGTGCTCCATGACACCTGTCATCACAATGCTCCATGCCTTTGTCAGCAAAATGCTACATGACCTTGTCATTACAATGTTCTATGCACTTGTCATCACAATACTCCATTACCATTGCCATCACAATCCTCCATGAACCTTGGGATCACATTGCTCCATGCCCTTGTCATCACAATGCTCCATGCTCCTTGAAATCAAAATGATCCATGACCTCTGTCATCACAATGCTCCAAACCCTTGTGATCACAATGTTCCATAACACTTGTCATCACAATGCTCCATGATGCCTGTCATCACAATACTCCATGCCCTTTTCATCACAATGCTCCATGACCTTTGTCATCACAATTCTCGATACACTTGTCATCACAATGCTCCCTGACATTTGTCATCAGAATGCTCCTTGAACCCTGTCACAAAAAGGCTCCATGCCTTTTTCATCAAAATGCACCATGCCGTTTTCATCCCAATGCTCCATGCCATTGTCATCAAAATACTCCACAAGCTTGTCATCAGAATGCTCCATGTCCCTTGTCATCACAATTTTCCATGCACTTGTCAGCACAATGCTCCCTGACCCTTGTCATCACAATGCTCCAAGCCATTGTCATCACAATGCTCCATTACCTTTGTCATCAGAATCCTCCATGACACTTGGCATCACAATGCTCCATGGCATTGTCATCACAATGGGCCATTACATATGTCATCACAATGCTCCCTGACACCTGGCTTCACAATAATGAATGACCTGGTCATCACAATGCTCAATGCCCTTGTCATCACAATGCGCCATTTCAACTGTCATCGCAATAAGCCATGAAACTTATTAGACCAATGCTCCATGCCCTTGTCATCACAATGCCCCATGCCCTTGTTATCACAATGCTCCATGACCCCTGTCATCACAATGCTCCGTGACTCCAGTCATCACAAGGCTTCATGACCTTTGTCATCACAATGGTCCATGCCCTTGTCATCAACAGTCTCTGTGACCTATTTAACCACAATGCTTCATGAACATTTCATCACAATGCTCTTTGACCCTTGTCATCACAATGCTCTATGCCTTTCTCAGCACAATGCTCCATGACCCTTGTCATCACAATGCTCCATGCGCTTGTCAGCACAATGCTCCATGACCCATGTCATCACAATGCACCATGCGCTTGCCGTCACAGTGCTCCACAATCTTGTCATCACAATGCTCCATAAACCTTGTCATCACAATGCTCCATGCACTTCAAATCAAAATGCTCTCTCACCACTGATATCACAATGTTACATCACTATTCATCACAATACTCCCTCAACCCTGTCATCACAATGTTCCATGACTCCAGTCATCACAATGCTACATGCACTTATCATCACAATGTTCGATGATCCCTGACATCACAATGTTCCATAACCCCTGTCATCAAAATGCTCCATGACCCTTTTCATCAAAATGCTCCATGGCCCCTGACATCACAATGTTACATAACGCCTCTCATCAAAATGTTCCATGACCCTTTTCATCAAATTGGTCCATGACAATGTCATCACAATGCTCCCTGCCCTTCTCATCACAATGCACCACGCCCTTGTCATCAAAATGCTCCATGACCTTTGTCATCACAAAGCTCCATGACCCTTGGCATCACAATGCTCCATGCCATTGTCATCACAATACTCCATGAAACCTCTCATCACATTGTTCCATGCAATTGTCATCAAAAAGCTCCATGGTGCTTGTCATCACACTGCTCGATGCCCTTCTCATCACAATGCTCCATGCCCTTGTCATTACAATCCTCCATGACCCATGTATCACTGTGTTCCGTGCCCTTGTCATCACAGTGCTCCATGCCCACTCTCATCAAAATAATCCATGAAACTTTTCAGACAAATGTTCCATGCCCTTGTCATCACAATGCTCCATTACCCCTGTCATAACAATGCTCCATGACCCCTGCCATCACAACGTTCCACGGCCTTGTCATCACAAGGCTCCATGACCCTTGTCATCACAATGCTCCAAGACCCCTGTAATCACAGTGCTACATGCCCTTGTCATCACAATGCTCCATTACCCCTGTGATAACAATGTTCCATGACCCCTGCCATCACGATGTTCCATGGCCTTGTCATCACAAGGCTCCATGACCCTTCTCATCACAATGCTCCAAGACCCCTGTAATCACAATGCTCCATGTCCCTTTTTATCTCAATGATCCATGAACCCTGTCATCACAATGCACCATGCCCATCATCATAATGCTTCAGGCTATTGTCATCACAATGAAATCAAAATTCTCCATGACCTCTGTCATAACACTGCTCCAAACCCTTGTTTTCACAATATTCCATAACACTTCTCATCACAATGCCCCATGACGCTCGTCATCACAATTATCTATGGTCTTCTCATCACAATGCTCCATGACCTTTGTCATCACAATGCTCAATACACTTGTCATCAAAATGCTCCCAGACACTTGTTCTCTGTATGTTCCTTGAACCCTGTCATGACAAGGCTCCATGCCTTTTTCATCACAATGATCCATGCCTTTTTCATCACAATGCTCCAAGACACCTGTAATTACAATGCTCCATGCCCTTGTCATCACAAAGCTCAATGACGCATGTCATCAGACTGCTCCTTGGCCTTCTCATCACAATGCTCCATGCCCTTGTCATCACAATTTTCCAAGACACTCTAATCACAATGCTCCATGCCCCTTTTCATCAGTATGCTCCATGAGACTTGTCTCACAAGGCTCCATGGTTTTCTCATCACAATGCTCCAGCACCTTGTCATCACAATGCTTCACGACCTTGTCATGAAAATTTTCAATGGCCCTTGTCATCATAATGCTCCAAGCCCTAGTCATCACAATGCTCCATTATATTTGTCATCACAATCCTCCATTACATTTGGCATCACAATGCTCCATGCCATTGTCATCGCAATGGACCATGACATATGTCACCACAATGCTCCCTGACACCTGTCTTCACAATACTCCATGACCTTCTCATCACAATGCCCCATGCCCTTGTCATCACAATGCCCCATGCCCACTGTCATCACAATAATCTATTAAACTTGTCAGACCAATGTTCCATGCCCCTGTCATCACAATGCTCCATGACCCCTGTCATCACAATGCTCTGTGACTCCAGTCATCACAATGCTTCATAACATTTGTCATCACAGTGGTCCATGCCCACATCATCACAAGGCTCTGTGACCTTTGTAACCACAATACTCCATGAACTTTTCATCACAATGCTCCGTGACCCTTGTCATCACAATGCTCCATGCCTTTGTCAGAACAATGCTCCATGACCCTTGTCATCACAATGTGCCACGTGATTTTCATCACAACGGTCCACAAACTTGTCATCGTAATGCTCCATAAACCTTGTAATCACAATGCTCCATGCACTTCTCATCAAAATGCTCTCTCAACAGAGATATCACAATGTTCCATCACTAGTCATCACAATACTCCCTCACCCCTGTAATCACAATGTTCCATGACCCCTGTCATCACAATGCTACATCCCCTTATCATCACAATGTTCCATGACCCCTGACATCACAATGTTCCATAACCCCTGTCATCAAAATGCTCCATGACCCTTTTCATCCCAAAGCTCCATGACCCCTGACATCACAATGTTCTATAACCCCTGTCATCAAAATGTTCCATTACACTTTTCATCAAATTGCTGCATGACCCTGTCATCAAAATGCTCCCTGCCCTTCTCATCACAATGCACCACGCCCTTGACATCAAAATGCTCCATGACTTTTGTCATCACAAAGCTCCATAACCCTTGGAATCACAATGTTCCATGAACCCTCTCATCACATTGTTCCATGCCCTTGTCATCACAAAGCTCCATGACGCTTGTCAAAACAATGTTCGATGCCCTTCTCATCACAATGCTCCATGCCCTTGTCATTACAATCCTCCATGACCCATGGATCACAGTGTTCCGTGACCTTGTCATCACAATGCTCCATGCCCACTCTCATCACAGTAATCCATGAAACTTTTCAGACCAATGCTCCATGCCCTTCTCATCACAATGCTCCATTACCCCTGTCATAACAATGCTCCATGACCCCTGCCATCACAATGTTCCACACCATTGTCATCACAAGGCTCCATGACCCTTGTCATCACAATGCTCCAAGACCCCTGTAATCACAATGCTCCATGCCCTTGTCATCACAAAGCTCAATGACGCATGTCATCAGAATGCTCCATGGCCTTCTCATTACAATGCTCCTTGCCCTTGTCATCACAATGCTCCAAGACCCCTGTAATCACAATACTCCATGCCCCTTTTCATCTCAATGCTCCATGAACGCTGTCATCACAATGCACCATGCCCATCACCATAATGCTTCAGGCTATTGTCATCACAATGAAATCAAAATGCTCCATGACCTCTGTCATCACAATGCTCCAAACCCTTGTGATCACAATGTTCCATAAAACTTATCATCACAACACCCCATGACGCTCATCATCACAATTATCCATGGTCTTCTCATCACAATGCTCCATGAACTTTGTCATCACAATGCTCAATACACTTGTCATCACAATGCTCCGTGACACTTGTCGTCAGTATGCTCCTTGAACCCTGTCATGACAAGGCTCCATGCCTTTTTCATAACAATGATCCATGCCATTTTCATCACAATGCTCCATGCCCTTGTCTGCACAAAGCTCCATGACGCATGTCATCAGAATGCTCCATGGCCTTCTCATCACAATGCTCCATGCCCTTGTCATCACAATGCTCCAAGAACCCTGTAATCACAATGCTCCATGCCCCTTTTCATCAGAATGTTCCATGAGAATTGTCATCACAAGGCTCCATGGACTTCCCATCACAATGCTCCAGGACCTTGTCATCACAGTGCTCAATTCCCTTCTCATTACAATGCTCCATGACCCCTGTCATCACAATACTCCATGAACATTTTCAGCCCAATGCTTCATGACCTTCTCATCACAATGCTCCATGACCCATATCATCACAGTCCTCCATGACCACTGTCATCACAACACTCCATGACCCCTGACAACACAATGATCCGGGACTCTTGTCATCACAATGCTCCATTCCCTTGTCATCAAAATGCTCCATGAACATTTTCAGCCCAATGCTCCATGACACTTGTCATCACAATGATCCATGCCCTTGTCATCCCAATGCTCCATGACCCCTGTAATCACAATGCTCCGTGACGCTTATCATCACAGTGCTCCATGACCCTTATCATCACAATTCTCCATGCCTGTGTCATCAAAATCCTACATGACCTTGTCATCACAATGCTCCATGAGCTTGTCATCACAATACTCCATTACCATTTTCATCACAATCCTCCATGAATCTTGGGATCACATTGCTCCATGCCCTTGTCATCACAATGCTCCATGCTCCTTGAAATCAAAATGGTCCATGACCTCTGTCATCACAATGCTCCAACCCCTTGTGATCACAATGTTCCATAACACTTGTCATCACAACACTCCATGATGACTGTCATGACAATACTCCATGCACTTGTCGTCACAATGCTCCATGACCTTTGTCATCACAATTCTCAATACACTTGTCATCACAATGCTCCCTGACACTTGTCGTCAGAATACTCCTTGAACACTGTCATGAAAAGGCTCCATGCCTTTTTCATCAGAATGCTCCATGCCCTTTTCATCACAACGCTCCAGGTCATTGTCATCACAATACTCCAAAGCTTGTCATCAGAATGCTCCCTGATCATTGTCTTCAGAATGCTCCATGACCCCTGTCATCACAATGCTCCATACCCCTTGTCATTACAGTGTTCCATGACGCTCGTCATCACAATTGTCCATGGTCTTCTCATCACAATGCTCCACGGTCTTGCCATCACGATGCTCCATGCCTTGGTCATCACGATGCTCCATGTCCCCAGTCATCACAATGCTCCATGATCCCTGTCATCACAATGCTCCATACCCCTTGTCATTACAGTGCTCCATGACGCTCGTCATCACAATTATCCATGGTCTTCTCATCACAATGCTCCACGATCTTGCCATCACAATGCTCCATGCCCTGGTGATCACAATGCTCCATGTCCCCTGTCATCACAATTCTCCACGTTCTTGGCATCACTATGCTCCATGATACATCTCATCACAGTGTCACATGTTTTGTCATCACAATTCTCTATGCACTTGTCATCATAATGCTCCATGACCCCTGTCATAGCAAGCTCCATGTGATTGTCATCACAATGCTTCATGAACATGTCATCAAAATTCTCAATGGCCCTTGTTATCACAATGCGCCATGACCCTTGTCATCACAATGCTCCAAGCCCTTGTCATCAAAATGCTCCATTACCTTTGTCATCACAATCCTCCATGACACTTGGCATCACAATGCTACATTCCATTGTCATTGCAATAGACCATGACATATGTCATCACAATGCTCCCTGACACCCTTCTTCACAATACTCCATGACCTTCTCATCACAATGCTCCATGCCCTTGTCATCACAATGCGCCATGCCCACTGTCATCACAATAATCCATGAAACTTGTCAGAAAAATGCTCCATGACCCTGTCATCACAAGGCTCCATGCCCTTTCATCACAATGCTCTATGACCCCTGTCATCACAATGCTCCGTGACTCCAGTTATCACAATGCTTCATGACCTTTGTCATCACAATGGTCCATGCCCTCGTCATCACAAGACTCTGTGACCTTTGTGACCACAACACTCCATGAACATTTCATCACAATGCTCGGTGACCCTTGTCATCACAATGCTCCATGCCTTTGTCAGCACATTACTCCATGACACATGGCATCAAATGTGACATGCGCTTGTCATACAATGCTCCACATCGCTGTCATCACAATGCTCCACAAACCTTGTCATCACAATGCTCCATGCGTTTGTCAGCACAATGATCCATGACCCATGTCATCACAATGTGCCCTGCGTTTCTCATCACAATGCTCCACAGCCTTGTCATCACAATGCTCCATGCACCTCTCATCAAAATGCTCTCTCACCACTGATATCACAATGTTCCATCACTAGTCAACACAATACTCCCTCCACCCTGTCATCCCAATGTTCCATGACCCTTGTCACAACAATGCTACATGCTCTTATCATCACAATGCTCCATGACCCCTGACATCACAATGTTCCATAACCCCTGTCATCACAATGCTCCATGACCCTTTTCATCACAATGCTCCATGACCCCTAACATCACAATGTTCCATAAACACTGTCATCAAAATGTTCCATGACCCTTTTCATCCAATTGCTCCATGACCCTGTCATCACAATGCTCCCTGCCCTTCTCATCACAATGCACCACGCTCTTGTCATCAAAATGCTCCATGGCCTATGTCATCACAAAGCTCCATGACCCTTGGAATCACAATGCTCCATGCCATTGTCATCACAAAGCTCCATGAAACCTCTCATCACATTGCTCCATGCCGTTGTCATCACAAAGCTCCATGACGCTTGTCATCACAATGCTCCATGCCCTTGTCATTGCAATCCTCCATGACACATGTATCACTGTGTTCCGTGCCCTTGTCATCACAGTGCTCCATGCTCACTCTCATCACAATAATCCATGAAACTTTTCAGACCAATGCTCCATGCCCTTGTCATCACAATGCTCCATTACACCTGTCATAACAATGCTCCATGACCCCTGCCATCACAATGTTCTACGGCCTTGTCATCACAAGACTCCATGACCCTTGTCATCACAATGCTCCAAGACCCCTGTAATCACAATGCTCCATGCCCATGTCATCACAAAGCTCCCTGACGCATGTCATCAGAATGCTCCATGGCCTTCTCATCACAATACTCCATGCCCTTGTCATCACAATGCTCCAAGACCCTTGTTATTACAATGATCCATGCCTCTTTGCATCTCAATGCTCCATGAACCCTGTCATCACAATGCACCATGCCCATCATCATAATGCTTCATGCTATTGTCATCACAATGAAATCAAAATTCTCCATGACCTCTGTCATCACAATGCTCCAAACCCTTGTGAACACAATGTTCCATAACACTTGTCATCACAACGTCCCATGACGCTGGTCATCACAATTATCCATGGACTTCTCATCACAATGTTCCATGACCTTTGTCATCACAATTCTCAATACACTTGTCATCACAATGCTCCCTGATACTTGTCATCAGTATGCTCATTGAACCCTGTCATGACAAGTCTCCATGCCTTTTTCATCACAATGATCCATGCCCTTTTCATCAAAATGCTCCATGCCATTGTCATCACAATACTCCACAAGCTTGTCATCAGAATGCTCCGTGACACTTTTCATCTCAATGATCCATGACCCCTGTCATCACAATGCTCCATGACACCTGTCATCACAATGCTCCATGCCCCTTGTCATTACAGTGCTCCATGATGTTCGTCATCACAATTATCCATGGTCTTCTCATCGCAGTGCTCCACGGTCTTGCCATCACAGTGCTCCATGCCCTGGTCATCACAATGCTCCATGTCCCCAGTCATCACAATGCTCCATGACCCCTGTCATCACAATGCTCCATACCGCTTGTCATTACAGTGCTCCATGACACTCGTAATCACAATTGTCCATGGTCTTCTCATCACAATCCTCCACGACCTTGCCATCAAAATGCTCCATGACCCTTGTCATCACAATGCTCCATGACCACTGTCATAACAATGCTCCATGACCCCTGTCATCACAAGGCTCCATACCACTTGTCATTACAGTGCTCCATGACGCTCCTCATCACAATTATCCATGGTCTTCTCTTCACAATGCTCCACCGTCTTGCCATCACAGTGCTCCATGCCTTGGGCATCCCAATGCTCCATGTCCCCGGTCATCACAATGCTCCATGACCACTGTCATCACAATTATCCATGATCTTCTCATCACAGTGCTCCACGACCTTGCCATCACAGGGCTCCATGCCCTGGTCATCACAATGCTCCATGTCCCCAGTCATCACAATGCTCCATGTCCCCGGTCATCACAATGCTCCATGACCACTGTCATCACAATGCTCTATACCCCTTGTCATTACAGTGCTCCATGACGCTCGTCATCAAAATTATCCATGGTCTTCTCATCACAGTGCTCCACGGTCTTACCATCACAATGCTCCATGCACTGGTCATCACAATGCTCCATGTCCCCTGTCATCACAATTCTCCACGTACTTGGCATCACTATGCTCCATGATACTTCTCATCACAGTGTTACATGTTTTGTCATCACAATTCTCTATGCACTTGTCATCGCAATGCTCCATGACCCCTCTCATAGCAAGCTCCATGTGATTGTCATCACAATGCTTCATGAACATGTCATCAAAATTCTCAATGGCCCTTGTTATCACAATGCGCCATGACCCTTGTCATCACAATGCTCCAAGCCCTTGTCATCAAAATGCTCCATTACCTTTGTCATCACAATCCTCCATGACACTTGGCATCACAATGCTACATTCCATTGTCATTGCAATAGACCATGACATATGTCATCACAATACTCCCTGACACCCTTCTTCACAATACTCCATGACCTTCTCATCACAATGCTCCATGCCCTTGTCATCACAATGCACCATGCCCACTGTCATCACAATAATCCATGAAAATTGTCAGAAAAATGCTCCATGACCCTGTCATCACAATGCTCCATGCCCTTTCATCACAATGCTCTATGATCCCTGTCATCACAATGCTCTGTGACTCCAGTCATCACAATGCTTCATGACCTTTGTCATCACAATGGTCCATGCCCTCGTCATCACAATGCTCTGTAACCTTTGTGACCACAACACTCCATGAACATTTCATCACAATGCTCGGTGACCCTTGTCATCACAATGCTCCATGCCTTTGTCAGCACATTACTCCATGACACATGGCATCAAATGTGCCATGTGCTTGTCATCACAATGCTCCACATCGTTGTCATCACAATGCTCCATAAACCTTGTCATCACAATGCTCCATGCGTTTGTCAGCACAATGTTCCATGACCCATGTCATCACAATGTGCCCTGCGTTTCTCATCACAATGCTCCACAGCCTTGTCATCACAATGCTCCATGCACCTCTCATCAAAATGCTCTCTCACCACTGATATCACAATGTTCCATCACTAGTCAACACAATACTCCCTCCACCCTGTCATCCCAATGTTCCATGACCCTTGTCACAACAATGCTACATGCTCTTATCATCACAATGCTCCATGACCCCTGACATCACAATGTTCCATAACCCCTGTCATCACAATGCTCCATGACCCTTTTCATCACAATGCTCCATGACCCCTAACATCACAATGTTCCATAAACACTGTCATCAAAATGTTCCATGACCCTTTTCATCCAATTGCTCCATGACCCTGTCATCACAATTCTCCCTGCCCTTCTCATCACAATGCACCACGCCCTTGTCATCAAAATGCTCCATGGCCTATGTCATCACAAAGCTCCATGACCCTTGGAATCACAATGCTCCATGCCATTGTCATCACAAAGCTCCATGAAACCTCTCATCACATTGCTCCATGCCGTTGTCATCACAAAGCTCCATGACGCTTGTCATCACAATGCTCCATGCCCTTGTCATTGCAATCCTCCATGACACATGTATCACTGTGTTCCGTGCCCTTGTCATCACAATGCTCCATGCTCACTCTCATCACAACAATCCATGAAACTTTTCAGACCAATGCTCCATGCCCTTGTCATCACAATGCTCCATTACACCTGTCATAACAATGCTCCATGACCCCTGCCATCACAATGTTCTACGGCCTTGTCATCACAAGACTCCATGATCCTTGTCATCACAATGCTCCAAGACCCCTGTAATCACAATGCTCCATGCCCATGTCATCATAAAGCTCCCTGACGCATGTCATCAGAATGCTCCATGGCCTTCTCATCACAATACTCCATGCCCTTGTCATCACAATGCTCCAAGGCCCTTGTTATTACAATGATCCATGCCTCTTTTCATCTCAATGCTCTATGAACCCTGTCATCACAATGCACCATGCCCATCATCATAATGCTTCATGCTATTGTCATCACAATGAAATCAAAATTCTCCATGACCTCTCTCATCACAATGCTCCAAACCCTTGTGATCACAATGTTCCATAACACTTGTCATCACAACGCCCCATGACGCTGGTCATCACAATTATCCATGGACTTCTCATCACAATGCTCCATGACCTTTGTCATCACAATTCTCAATACACTTGTCATCACAATGCTCCCTGATACTTGTCATCAGTATGCTCATTGAACCCTCTCATGACAAGTCTCCATGCCTTTTTCATCACAATGATCCATGCTCTTTTCATCACAATGCTTCATGCCATTGTCATCACAATACTCCACAAGCTTGTCATCAGAATGCTCCGTGACCCTTGTCATCTCAATGATCCATGAGCCCTGTCATCACAATGCTCCATGACACCTGTCATCACAATGCTCGATGCCCCTTGTCATTACAGTGCTCCATGATGTTCGTCATCACAATTATCCATGGTCTTCTCATCACAGTGCTCCACGGTCTTGCCATCACAATGCTCCATGCCCTGGTCATCACAATGCTCCATGTCCCCAGTCATCACAATGCTCCATGACCCCTGTCATCACAATGCTCCCTACTGCTTCTCATTACAGTGCTCCATGACACTCGTAATCACAATTGTCCATGGTCTTCTCATCACAATGCTCCACGACCTTGTCATCAAAATGCTCCATGACCCTTGTCATCACAATGCTCCATGACCACTGTCATAACAATGCTCCATGACCCCTGTCATCACAAGGCTCCATACCACTTCTCATTACAGTGTTCCATGATGCTCCTCATCACAATTATCCATGGTCTTCTCATCACAATGCTCCACGGTCTTGCCATCACAGTGCTCCATGCCTTGGGCATCACAGTGCTCCATGTCCCCGGTCATCACAATGCTCCAAGACCACTGTCATCACAATGCTCTATACCCCTTGTCATTACAGTGCTCCATGACCCTCGTCATCACAATTATCCATGGTCTTCTCATCACAATGCTCCACGATCTTGCCATCGCAATGCTCCATGCCCTGGTCATCACAATGCTCCATGTCCCCTGTCATCAAAATTGTCCACGATCTTGGCATCACTATGCTCCATGACACTTCTCATCACAGTGTTACATGCTTTGTCATCACAATTCTCTATGCACTTGTCATCGCAATGCTCCATGACCCCGTCATAGCAAGCTCCATGTGCTTGTCATCACAATACTCCATGCCCTTGTCGTCACAATTCTCCATGACCTTTGTCATCACAATGCTCCCTGACACTTGTCGTCAGAATGCTCCCTGAAAACTGTCATGAAAAGGCTCCATGTCTTTTTCATCACAATGCCCCATGCCATTTTCATCAAAATGCTCCATGTCATTGTCATCAAAATACTCCACAAGCTTGTCATCAGAATGCTCCATGAAACTTGTCATCACAATGCTCCATGACCCCTGTTATCACAATGTTCCATACCCCTTGTCATTACAGTGCTCCATGACGCTCATCATCACAATTATCCATGGTCCTCTAATCACAATGCTCCACGGTCTTGCCATCACAATACTCCATGCCCTGGTCATCACAATGCTCCATGTCCCCTGTCATCACAATTCTCCACGTTCTTGGCATCACTGTGCTCCATGATGCTTTTCATCACAGTGTTACATGCTTTGTCATCACAATTCTCTATGCACTTGTCATCGCAATGCTCCATGATCCCTGTCACAGCAAGCTCCATGTGATTGTCATCACAATGCTTCATGAACATGTCATCAAAATTCTCAATGGCCCTTGTTATCACAATGCGCCATGACCCTTGTCATCACAATGCTCCAAGCCCTTGTCATCAAAATGCTCCATTACCTTTGTCATCACAATCCTCCATGACACTTGGCATCACAATGCTCCATTCCATTGTCATCGCAATGGACCATGACATATGTCATCACAATGCTCCCTGACACCCTTCTTCACAATACTCCATGACCTTCTCATCACAATGCTCCATGCCCTTGTCATCACAATGCGCCATGCCCACTGTCATCAAAATAATCCCTGAAACTTGTCAAACCAATGCAACATGCCCCTGTCATCACAATGCTCCATGCCCTTTCATCACAATGCTCTATGACCCCTGTCATCACAATGCTCCGTGACTCCAGTCATCACAATGCTTCATGACCTTTGTCATCACAATGGTTCATGCCCTCATCATCACAAGGCTCTGTGACCTTTGTCACCACAGCGCTCCATGAACATTTCATCACAATGCTCGGTGACCCTTGTCATTCCAATGCTCATTGCCTTTGTTAGCACAATACTCCATGACCCATGGCATCACAATGTGCCATGCGCTTGTCATCACAATGCTCCACATCTTTGTCATCACAATGCTCCATAAACCTGGTCATCACACTGCTCCATGTACTTCTCATCAAAATGCTCTCTCACCACTGATATCACAATGTTCCATCACTAGTCAACACAATACTCCCTCACCCCTGTCATCACAATATTCCATGACCCTTGTCACAACAATGCTACATGCCTTTATCATCACAATGCTCCATTCCCCTGACATCACAATGTTCCATAACCCCTGTCATCACAATGCTCCCTGCCCTTCACAACAGAATGCAACACACCCTTGTCATCAAAATGCTCCATGACCTTTGTCATCACAAAGCTCAATGACCCTTGTCATCACAATGCTGCATGCCATTGTCATCACAATGCTCCATGAGCCCTCTCATCACATTGTTCCATGCCCTTGTCATCACAGGCTCCATGATGCTTTTCATCACATTGCTCGATGCCATTCTTATCACAATGCTCCATGCGCTTCTCATTACAATCCTCCATGACCCATGTATCACAGTGTTCCATGCCCTTGTCATCACAATGCTCCTTGCCCCCTCTCATCACAATAATCCATGAAACTTTTCAGACCAATGCTCCATGCCCTTGTCATCACAATGCTCCATTACCCCTGTCATAACAATGCTCCATGACCCCTGCCATCACAATGTTCCACAGCCTTGTCATCACAAGGCTCCATGACCCTTGTCATCACAATGCTCCAAGACCCCTGTAATCACAATGCTCCATGCCCTTGTCATCACAAAGCTCCATGATGCATGTCAACAGAATGCTCCATGGCCTTCTCATTCACGATGTTCCATGCCTTTGTCATCACGATGCTCCAAGACTCCTGTAATCGCAATGCTCCATGCCCCTTTTCATCTCAATGCTCCATGAACCCTGTCATCACAATGCACCATGCCCATCATCATAATGCTTCAGGCTATTGTCATCACAATGAAACCAAAATGCTCCATGACCTCTCTCATCACAATGCTCCAAATCCTTGTGATCAATATGTTCCATAACACTTATCATCACAACGCCCCATGACGCTCGTCATCACAATAATCCATGGTCTTCTCATCACAATGCTCCATGACCTGTGTCATCACAATACTCAATACCCTTGTCATCACAATGCTCCCTGACACTTGTTGTCAGTTTGCTCCTTGAACCCTGTCATGACAAGGCTCCATGCCTTTTTCATCACAATGATCCATGCCCTTTTCATCACAGTGCTCCAAGACCGCTGTAATCACAATGCTACATGCACTTGTCATCACAAAGCTCCATGATGCATGTCATCAGAACGCTCCATGGCCTTCTCATCCCAATGCTCCATGCCCTTGTCATCACAATGCTCCAAGACCCCTGTAATCACAATGCTCCATGACACTTTTCATCAGAATGCTCCATGAGACTTGTCATCACAAGGCTCCATGGTCTTCTCATCACAGTGCTCCAGTACCTTGTCATCACAATGCTCCATGACCCCTGTCATCACAGTACTCCATGGACATTTTCAGCCCAATGCTCCATGACCTTCTCATCACAATGCGCCATGACCCCTGTCATCACAATGCTCCATGACCACTGTCATCACAACGCTCCATGAACCCTGACAACACAATGATCCGGGACTCTTGTCATTAAAATGCTCCATGACCATTGTCATCACAATACTCCATGACCACTGTCATCACAACGCTCCATGAACCCTGACAACACAATGATCCGGGACTCTTGTCATTAAAATGCTCCATGACCATTGTCATCACAATGATCCATGCGCTTGTCATCCCAATGCTCCATGACCCCTGTAATCACAATGCTCCGTGATGCTTGTCATCACAGTGCTCCATGAACCTTGTCATCATAATGCTCCTTGCCTTTGTCAACAAAATGGTACATAATCTTGTCATCACAATTCTCCATGCGCTTGTCATCACAATCCTCCATGACCATTGGGATCACATTGCTTCATGCCCTTGCCATCTCTCTCTCGCCTTTCTGGTTTTTACAGATATTCGGATGTCCCTTTTGACCGGTGGTAAGTGACAATTCTTTGTAGTGTGGATTTGTATTGCGCGCTTGCTTGATTGGCCAAAAAGGGCGTATGCGTTTTCTTCTGAATATATTCAGGAGAAAAGGCATACGCCCTTTTTGGCCAAGTGCATCTCTGTCCAAGTTGGGATGCTTTTCCTGTGCTTTAAAGGCGATTCCAATTTACCTCTTGAAATATGTTTTGTGCAATTCTGCCTCATTTTCAAGTCCGCTTCATTGCCTTCCCTCAACAGATTTTTGGAAGAGAGTAGTCCTTTATAAGTCTGCAGGTTTGTGAATTGCTGTGCCCCTGAGCTCCAATTTTCAAATCCCATCTTTGTGAGCTGGCCGCAAATCCACAATTTTGCTTCAGGACCTATACTGGTTCCAGGGGTCGCTATATTGTTTCCCTGTGGGTGGTTGAGGCTTTGGTTAATTCTTCTTCCTGCCGGGAACTTAGAGTGACATGTGCCCGTCCAAATGCCTACATCTACTCTCTGATTGGTTCTCCCTCTTCCCTTTCATCCTCTGCACAATTAGCAAATTGTGCAAACCAGGAGGTTATAGGGGCTGACTCTCCTAAGTTGGGACATTGATAGTAAAGCAGTTGGAATGCCAAAGTGGAGCACAAGGAGAGGAAAAATTAGGAGAGTTTTAGAAACCTTTCACCATCACAGGGTGTCCATTTTCTAGGTTTCCCATACATGTTATAATTGTAGTGATATACCCTTCTACCTGGAGATTTGGGACACATGGAATGGTGGCATGCATTACTACTTTAAAAGGTCTGCATTTTCTCTCTCAATCTCACCAGTCCTCTCAGTCCCAAGTGTCAGCCTTATGTCTCATCCAGCTGTCTTTGCAGATAGGGTCATTCCAGGTTTCATCAGAAACCCTGAAGGAATTGTGTAAGAATTTCGCTGTTTTTTTTGGGTTCTTTGAAATTCATTTTTATAATGGGGTTGAGCTGATTTTCACTGACGTGTTTATGCCAGTCTAGACACAATTGATTCCCTTACGGAGACATATCAATACATAGGTTTTAAGATTCTTAGTAGTCAGATATATTCCTCTGTGGGGCATAGGGGTGTTGAGTCCCGTTCACTGAGGAAGGTGTAGGTCTTGTCTATTCTGTATTTCGTTTATGGAATGGTACCTGTGCTAATATCAAACTCTGGTTTTATGCATCACCCCACCTCTCCTTTACCCTGAAGCAGGCATAAGAGATTTTTGCTAAATGTGAGACTCTGTTCTCTTTCCTAATTCAGTTCATGTGTTGTGATATTGACATTCCCTCTATAAGTGATATCTTATGATAAGATTCTTTTTCTGTGTGACTAATTTCCCTTAAAATCATCATACCTAAATCCACTCTTTATGCTGCTACTGGCCTTATATACATTGATTTCACGTCTGAGTGATATTCCGTTGTACAAAATTACCACAAGTTCTTTATGCATTTCTCTTTTTCCTGGGATATTTTAGGTGTACCAAAGTTGAGGTTATTGTATGCAGAGCAGCCCTAAACTTTGGGGTGCCTGTGTCTTATTGACATTTAGTCTTCCCTAGTTATATGTCCATGAGTTGAAGTCCCCTTGCTCCGGGGCTTTGTATTTTAGATGTTTTAAAAACAGCATACACTTCTTCAGAGTGGCTCTTGGATATTTATACCCCACCCATCAGCGTGACTAGGCTCCCTGTTTTCCATGGCCTCTCCTGCATTTCTGGTTTGTACACATTTTTTGGATGGCCTTTCTGAGCAGTGGAAATTGAGTCTTCTTTGTTGTGCGGATTTGCATTTCCCTCTTGCTTGGTTGGCCAAAAACTCTGCATGTGTTTTTTTCCTGAAGATATTCACGAAAAAAACGCGTACACCCTTTTGCCCAACCGCATCATTTTAGAAATTCTGCTGCTTTTCATATGCTTTAAATGTGAGTACAATCTACCTTTTGAAATCTGTTTCCTGCAATTCTGCCTCTCATTCAGATCCTCTTTGTTACCTTACCTGAATATATTTTTGGACGTTGGTTATCATTTATATCTTTGCAGGTCTTTGAATTGTCTGCTCCTGAGCTCCATTTTGCAACTCGCTTTTTTTGTGAGCTGGCCGCCAAACCATTGGATTACTTCTGGCCCTATTCTGGTTCTGGGGAGGCAGGCTGAGCCTTTGGTTAATTCTTCTTCCTAATGGGAAATTAGAGTGACATGTGCCTGTCAAAAGTCCTACAGCTAATCTCTCATTGGTTCCCCCTCTTCCCATTTATCCTCTGCACAAATTGCAAACTGTGTAAAACAGGAGGTTAAAGGTGCTGATTCTCCAAGTGGGGAGATTGTTAGTAATGTGGCTGGAATGGCGAACCCCAGCACCAGGAGATCAAAAATGAGGTGCATTTTAGACACCTTTCCTGAGCACACGGTGTACATTCATCTCGGTTTCCCAGGCATGTTTTCGCTGTCAGAAGATTCCCTTGAACCTGCAGATTTGGGACCCATGGAATGGGTACCAGGCAGTATTACTTTAAAAGGTCTGCATTTCCTCACCCAGCCTCTCTAACATCTCTTAGCGTGCATAGCTTCCAGCCTTATATAATCATCCTGCTGTGGGTCTACATGTGTTCAATCCATGTTACATCGTAGCCCTTCAACAAAAGTTGTAAGAATTTTTGTCTGTCTCACTGTTTTTATAAATAGTTTTAAATTTATTTTTATATTGGTTACAGCTGATTTTCAAAGCTCTGTTTTTTGCTGCTGTACATCCACTTGATTCATGTACTGTGAGACAACAATAACTTCTTTTTCAGATGCTTACCAGTCATATGTATTATTTTCCAGTGACTTGAGTGGGCTGAGTGCAGTTCTTTGAGGTACCGTGTAGGCCTTGTCAGTTATTCAATTTGGTACTTGGAATGGTATCTTTGCTAATTTCAACCTCCTGGATAATACCTCACCATTCCCCACCTTTCCCATTTAGCAGCCTTATGTCTATTTTCTACATATTTGACTATGTTTCTGTTTTGTAATTTATTTCATGTGTAGCCATTTTTGATTCCACCTTTAAGTGACATCTTCTGATATGTGTCTTTTTCTTTCTGACATATGTCACTTAGAATGATCGTATGTAACTCCTCCAGAGTTGTTACAACTGGCCTTATTTCATTGATTTCTGGATGAGTAATATTCCACTCTACATAAGTACCCCATCTCTTTTATCCATTTTATCCTTCCAGGGACATTTAGGTTATATCCAAGTTGAGGCCCTTTTTAACAGAGAGGTGGTAAACGTTCGGGTGCCTGTTTTCTGTCGATTTTTGTTTTTCCCAAGGTACACGCCCATGAGTGCAAGTGCCCTATGCTCTGTAGCTCATTTTTTAGATGTTTTAGCAAACACAATACACTTCTCCAGAGTGGCCGTTGGCAAATTACATTTCCACTATCAGCCTCACAGGGCTCCCTTTTCTCCTCGCCCTGTCCTGCATTTCTGGTGTTTACACTTTATGTGGATGGCCCTTCTGACTGATGTGAAGTGATACATTTTGTGATATTGATTTCCAGTGCCCACCTGTTTGGTTGGATAAAAAGTGTGTATGGCCTTTACTTGAATATATTCAGAAAAAATGCATACACCCTTTTTGGCCAACTGCATCATTGGCGATGTTCAGCCCCTTTTCTTGTGCTTTAATGGGGAGTCCTTTCTACCTCTTCAAATCTGTTTCCTGCCACTCTCCCTTGCTTACAAGTCCTTTTCTGTGACTTACCTCAAGACATTTTTCGACGATAGATATTTTCAACTCTGCAGTTTCATGAATTTTAGTGCCCCTGAGTTCCATTTTTCAACTTGTGTTTTTGGAAACTGGACACAAAACAGCGGGATTTCCTCTAGCCCTATTCTGTTTCCGTGGGCAATTCTAGCCTTTGATGAATTTGTCTTCTGGATTGGAAATTAGAGTGGCATGTGCCTGTCCGAACACCTAAGACTTGTCTCTAAATTTTTCTCATCCTTCCGCTTCATCCTCTGGACAAATTCCAAACTGTTTGCAAGAGGATGTTGACGGTGCTGATGTCCCCAAGTGAGGAGATTGTTAGGAAAGATGCTGGAGGGTTGAACCCGAGCACCAGGCGATGAGGATATGAGGTTCCTTTTCCAAACTCTTTCCGATCAAACGGTGTACCATCCTCTAGGTGTGACAGGCATGTTTTAGCTGTAGGAAGGGTCCTGTGCATGTAAGGAGAACACCAGGGATTTTTCCAAATCAGTGCCTCCCCGAACCCCAAACTGGGGAATTTTTAAGCTACGGCTACACGTATGTCCTTTAAGGGCCTTGGGAAATAGGCAGAGCCCAAACTTTAGATGACTGAAATCTTCAGGGTCAGAAGCGCTCACCATCGGCCTTGCTTAGGTTACATTTTATCTGTCATTGATAGATGATGTCAATAAAAATATCTATTCTTTTTCAGATTATTTCCCCTTATAGGTTATTGCAAAATATTCAGTGTAGTTCCCCTGTGCTATACAGTAGTTCCTTGTTGATGATCTATTTTATACATAGCAGTGTGTATGTGTTAATCCCAAACTGTTAATTTATCCCTTCTCCTACCTTTCCCCTTTGGTAATAATAAATTATAAGATTTTATACTTCTCAGAAATGGGGGAGCTGAAAGAGAGGTATCATTTTCAATGGAAAAGCATTCAAAACAAGATTGAAGCTTCAGCCAAGAGTATTCGATGTACATCCATGGAAATAAATCACTTCATTTCTCTAATGTTGACCTGACAAATAAGACAGACGTCTTCACTGAACTTGCTTATAGGAAAGTGATGGAAATATCAAATGTAAGTCTTAGAAACATCTTATTTTACCCGAGCATTATACACTGCTCTATGTTAACTACAGTTTGGCTCACACATCTGTTCATTGAAGTTACAATGTTCTCAATTTCTGTTACTGATCCTCCAGAGTGGACCCCAACAGGAGTCCCCGTGCCCAGTGTCATTGGAGCCAACAGATCAAGACTGAGTTTGGTTCAGAAGCAAAGGAAACATTATTTTGAAAACAGAATGGAGAGGTGAGAGGGTGCACTCCCCCATGGGCTGTGGGCTGGGCTGCTGTGTAGGGACCCCGGCAGCGTCAGTGGGAGGGAGGGGATGGAGCTCTCGAGGGCTGCGTTGGCTGCAGCTCAGGCTCTATGCCGCGGAGTCTGCATGGGACCCCGCTAGCTGAGGTGTCGACCCAGCCATTCTGCACTAGGATATCGGGTCTGATGTGCCGGGTGTGGGACCTCTGCATACGGAACCCTAGGAGCACGTGAAATTAGACAAAGCACAAAGGAAAAACAAGTTAGACTTTATTTTATTGCCCAGATTCTCTTTTTATCTCCCAGGAATTTTTAATGAACGTTGCCGGAGACGAACACCTCCTCTGCTTTTTGTTCCATTCCTTATTCTTGGGGTGTTGAGGGTGCAGACCCCTGTTTTGTAACTGCTTCATGCTGTGGTGGGAGCCCTGATACATGGGGGGAGGGGCAAAACGTCTCCCCACCAGCCTCCTGGTGAGGTTGATTGTCCCAAGGCCTCCTGCCTCACTTCTCGTCCGCCTGAGCACCAGCATTGGAAGTGTTACAGATTCTAATGACCTTTAAGGGTCCAGGAAAGAGAGGCGCAGAGATGCTGCGGTGGCAAGTTTCACCCCACCCCACATATGTTCGGCGACCTTAGGCTGACAGTTTTTGCCAGACTAGATGCTCTGACCAGTAGTCTGTGCTTTCTTTAATTAGGTCCCTGAATTAATGTACAAACAGCACCATGTGTCAGAGCCCTGCCCGCGCAACTCCCAGACAGTCCAGGGTCAGTGGTGATCCAGGACCATGACGTCCACTGAGTCAACGGCCTTTAGAAGTAGCCAGCAGTCCAGCCGGTCATATTGGCCACCATCACCGCGGTGTCTGTAGGGTTTTCTATGGTGAAAGCGTGATATACGTTTCCCCCGCCAAGCTTATTATCTCCCCTCTGGGTGCAGTAAGTCCTGCAAGCAGTAGTCTGCTCTTTCGGGGCACAGTCTTGTCGTTTTCTGAGAGAAACTCCAGGTCAAGTGATGGTCACATGAGTCATCTTGGGGGCCCGTTGCCCCCATTTATCTCTCTGGAGGTTGGAGTTGGAGGTCCTCCTCACTCGAGGTCAGTGTGTCCACAGAGTGACCCCTGCAACTTCAGGGCATGATGGGTGGTTAGGATCACCACGTGGGGTCCTTTTCCCTTAGGAGGGAGCTGGCCTTGCGGGCTGCTGATTTCCAGCTTTTTAGATACCCCAGTATCCTGGCCTGATGAGTCGGTGGGCAAAGCCCTTGGTGACCATAGTTTATCATACCTGAAGGGCATTCTTGTGTTGCTCCATTTCAAGTGGTCCCAGTTTTTGCACTAAGGCTCCAAGGGCGATCAACCTTTGACCGGGTATGTAAAGGTCAAAGGGTTTAGCTAAATTAGGGAGTTCCTGGGCAAGGGTCTGTATTGACTGCTCTTTCCATTCTTGAAAGGCTGCTTCTGGATTCTATTCAAAAGGATCATCATCTTTTCGTGTCAGTGTTTCATGTAGAGGCCCAGCTATTACACTGTAGTTAGGGATCCAGATGCAGAAAACCTTGGCCTCCCCAGGAACCCCTAAGCTGTCTTCTAGTTGTAGAAGAGGTAAGGCTGCAAATGGCTTCTTCCCTATCCTGGGATGCGTTTCTCCGAATATCTGTGAGAATGAAGCCCAGGCATGTCACCTTAGCCTGGGATATTTGAGCGTTTTTCTTGGACACCTTCTATCCTTTCTTGGCTAGGTAGTTCAGAGGCGTCTTTAGTAGGCCTGGCGATCAGAATGTCATCTGCATATTGAAGGAGGGTTCCCTTTTACAGAGGTTGAACTTTTAGGTCTTTAGAGGACATTTCCCCAATGATGGTGTGATGATTTCTGAACCATTGGGGCAGGACGGCCCAGCATTATTGCTTTTGTTGCATGTTGTGTCCTGCCACTCACAAGCCAAAAATTCTTGTGACTCTGAGATGAATGGAATACAGAAGAAGGCATCATTGAAGTCTAATACAGAATGCCATGGCCTGGTGGAAGGTAGAATGACCAGCAGGGTGTAGGAAATAGGAGCTACTGGATGTATATCCTCGGTGGCTTCACTGACTGTCCTGATATCCTTTACCAGGTCTCCAGCAGCCCATGGGGCTCTCGTGGTCAGGCCAATCCCAGGATATGGAGCTCACCTGGGCTGCACCCCTACCTCACAGCCCACGGGGCTCTCGTGGTCAAGTCCCTCCCAGGGTATGGAGCTCACCTCTGCAGCTACCCAGCAGCCCATGGGGCTCTCCTACTCAGGCCCTTCCCAGGATACGGAGCTCCCCTGGGCAGGTACCCCAGCAGGGCTGGACATACAGGAACTGTGCACATAGCCCACCTTGCAGAGAACCCCCAGCTCACCTGTCGCTCACAGCTGACACAGAATACCTCAGAGCAGGACTTGAACTAACAAACAGCAGCTCTGACAGGTCTGTGACCATGGCTATCACTCTCTGCAGGCTCTTTCTGCCTGGTCTTCCAGACACTTCCACTGCAGCCAGGGCACCAGGCCTCTGTCTCCACCCACCATCACTCCTCTCCCTGACTCCTGGGTTGCTTTCATTAGGATAGTGTCTTCTTGAAGTTGTTTTCCACTCATGGACCAGATAAAATGATAAGAAAACAACCCGCAGCAGCAGCCCCTTGTCTATCCTGACTCTCAAGAGCCCACACCTGTTCCTAGGGCCTGGCCCGTTTAGCAAGTTTCATTTTCTGCAGCTGTGAGCCCCTGAGGGGTGAGGATTGGCTGATTTTGGTAGCCTGAAACTGCCTGCCAGCCCTCCACAGGTGTGCCTGGGTTGAGGGCAATATAAACAGCTCTCCAGTGAGCGACAGCCCTTGTAGCTGTGACTGACGCCATATTCTCTGCCCCGTAGGCAGTGCCGGGGCTGTGCTGGTGGGAGGGAGTGAGGGGCCGTGGCTTTGTGGGTGGCCCAGTGTGAGTGGGGCTCTGCTGGACTTTCTGCAGAAGTTGCCAGGCTGCGACCTGCTAAAGAAGAGGATGTGTCACCGATACCTGCTGCTGGAATTTCTCCCCAGGCAGAGGTGAGGAAGTAAAAAAGCAGTGGGGGCGGTGGCAGGAGGGGTATCTCAGGCAGGGAAATGGAAAGCTTCCAGAAGAGCATCTGGGACCAGGACCATCCTGACTGGCCTGCAGGCACCAAGTAGGCCTGTGTGCTGTCGCTGGTGTGGCTCCACAGCCCTTCCTCTAAGGTTGCAAGTTCTTGTACATATTCAGGTGTTTTACCTGGAAAGGGTGGGAAGAGTTCAGCTGAAGCAGGACTGGGGCTCAGCTCACGTTTACTCACAGATGCCTTGGAACGGTCCCCCAGCTTTGCAATGAGGACCCTCCTTGCTTGGGGGGTGGGCTGCTGGCTGTATGGGAGATGATTCCCCACCTCTGACCAATTTCAGAATTGTTTACCGCTGGAGCAAGTGCCCTGATAGGGTTTTCCTCTGTCTAACTCGTGGGTTCAGGTTTTTTTTCCTTTTTTGGTTCAAGTTAGATTTTATTCCTCTTTTATGTATTTATTGATATAAGCATGGAAATAATTCATTCATATGAATACATCAGTGTGAAGGGAAGACCTTTTTTCTCTTTTATTTTTAAATTTTATTTTTTTAAATTTTAAAATTTAATTTTATTTATATTTTTATACAGCAGGTTATTATTAGTTATGTATTTTATGCATATACATGTATACAGGTCAATCCCAATATCCCAACAGATGCCACCAACACCACCCCATGGCTTCCCACACTTGGTGTCCATACGTGTGTTCTCTACCTCTGTGTCTCTAATTCTTCCCTGAAAAACCAGTTCATCTATACCATTTTTCTAGGTTCCACATATATGCATTAATATACAATATTTGTTTTTCTCTTTCTGACTTACTTCATTCTGTATGACAGTCTCTAGATCCATCGACATCTCTACAAATGACCCAGTTTCATTCCTTCTTATGGCTGAGTAATATTCCATTTTATATATGTACCACATCTTTATCCATTCGTCTGTCTGTGGGTATTTAGGTTGCTTCCATTACCTGGCTATTGTAAATAGTGCTGAAATGAGCATTGTGGTGAATGTGCCTTTTTGATTTATGGTTTTCTCTGGGTATATGCCCAGAAGTGGGATTGCTGGATCATATGGTAATTCTATTTCTAGTTTTTTTAAGGAAACTCCATACTGTTCTCCATCGTGACTGTATCAATTTACATTTCCACCACTAGTGGAAGAGGGATCCTTTTGTCCACACCCTCACAAGAATTTGTTGTTTGTAGATTTTCTGATGATGCCGATTCTAACAGGTGTGAGGTGATACCTCATTGTAGTTTTGATTTGCATTTCTCTAATAATTAGTGATGTTGAGCAGCTTTTCATGTGCGTCTTGGCCATCTCTGTGTCTTCTTTGAAGAAACGTCTCTTTAGATCTTCTGCCCAATTTTGTATTGGGTTGATTGTTTTTTTAATATTAAGCTGCATGAGCTCTTTATATATATTGGAGATTAAAACTTTGTCCATTGATTCGTTTGCAAATATTTTCGCCCATTCTGAGGGAAGCTTTTTGCCATTCCCGTTTTTTTAACAAAAAAAGAAAGTAAGAAAAAGCAGCAGAACACTAATGTGTGTAAAATATGCCTTTTGAAACTGTCGTTTTGAAATATGGACGTCCTTTGAATTTTTTGGTCGATATATGACCCCAGGATTTGTTTTCAGGGCAGGTGTCATTTACAGGCCTGCAATGATTTTGAATATCAACTGACCATTAGCGCTGGGATTAAAGCTGCTGTTTTGTGAAAAGGCCACAATGTGGCAGCAGTTCTCCCTTACCAAATCTGGTTACTGGGGCAACGAGCCTCAATGGAAGTCATGTTCTAGATTGGAATTTAGAATGGAATGTACCAGGAGAAAGCCCCTAAAGTTTGTCTCACTACTTCTTGTTCGTGTTTTTAGTTTAATTATTTATTTTTTATTACAGCAAATTTGATTACAATGTTTGGCTTGTTGTAGGTGTGGAAGATGTGGTTCTTTTACACATATACATATGTCTGTTCTTCCTGGGATCCTTTTCCCATGTACCTTATGACAGAATGTTGAGTAGTCTTCTCTTGGTATTCTGTAGGTCTTTGGTGATTATATATGTCACCTGTGTTTGTATATGTCTGTTAACCCCAATATCAAAATGAAACCAATCCTCACAACTTTCCATTGGTGAACCATTAGTTTGTTTAATGAATCTGTGATTGCCATTCTCCGTGGAAATATCTGCCCTGGTATCCATTTTTCGGTCACACCTATAAGAGATATGATATGATATGTGTCTTTCACTTTCGGACTTACTACAAGTCACATGATTAGCTCTAGACACACTTACGGTGCTGCAAATGGCATTGTGTCCTTTTATTCCTTGGCTTCTATTCTGCCTTAGCGAGGTCCATTTTGAACAATGTGATTCCCTGAGGGCTGAGGATTAGCTGACCTGGGTAGCCTGAGCCTCCCGGCCGGCCCTCCCCAGGTGTGCCTGGGTTGAGGTCAATATAAACAGCGCTGCAGGCAGAAATAGCCCCTGAAGCTGTGCCTGACTCCATATTCTCTGCCCCGTCAGCAGTCTCGGGGCTGTGCTGGTGGGAGGGAGTGAGGGGCCACGGCTTTGTGGGTGGCCCGGTGTGAGTGGTTCTCTGCTGGACTTTCTGCAGGAGTTGCCAGGCTGCCACCTGTAAAGAAGAGGATGTGGCACCCATACCTTCCGCTGGAATTTCTCTCTGGACATAGCTGAGGAAGGAAAAAAGCAGTGGGTGCCGGGACAGGAGGGGTATCTCAGGCAGGGCAATGGAAAGCTTCCAGAAGAGCGCCCAGGGCCAGGACCATCCTGGCTGGCCTGCAGGCACCAAGTTGGCCTGCGTGCTGTCGCTGGTGTGGCTCCACGGCCCTTCCTCTAGGCTTTCAAGGCCTTGTACATATTCAGGTGTTTTACCTGGGAAGGGTGGGAAAAGTTCAACAGCAGCTGGCCTGGGGCTCAGCTCACGGTTACTCACAGATGCCTCGGCATGGCCCCCAGCTTTGAAATGAGGACGCTCCTTGCATAGGAGTGGGCTGCTGGATCTATGGGAGATGATTCCCCACCTCTGACCAATTTCAGAATTGTTTACCGCTGGAGCAAGTGCCCTGATAGGGTTTTCCTCTGTCTAACTCGTGGGTTCAGGTTTTTTTTTTTTTTCTTTTTTGGTTCAAGTTAGATTTTATTCCTCTTTTATGTATTTATAGATATAAGCATGGAAATAATTCATTCATATAAATACATCTGTGTGAAGGGAAGAACTTTTTTCTGTTTTATTTTTGAATTTTATTTTTAAACATTTTGAAATTTAATTTTATTTATTTTTTTATACAGCAGGTTATTATTAGTTATGTATTTTATGCATATACATGTAGACAGGGCAATCCCAGTCTCCCAACTCATCCCAAAACCACCTACCCTTGGCTTCCCACACTTGGTGTCCATACGTGTGTTCTCTACCTCTGTGTCTCTATTTCTTCCCTGCAAAGCAGTTCATCTGTACCATTTTTCTAGGTTCCACATATATGCATTAATATACAATATTTGTTTTTCTCTTTCTGACTTACTTTATTCTGTATGACAGTCTCTAGATCCATCGACGTCTCTACAAATGACCCAGTTTCATTCCTTCTTATGGCTGAGTAATATTCCATTTTATATATGGACCACATCTTTATCCATTCGTCTGTCTGTGGGTATTTAGGTTGCTTCCATTACCTGGCTATCGTAAATAGTGCTGAAATGAGCATTGTGGTGAATGTGCCTTTTTGATTTATGGTTTTCTCTGGGTATATGCCCAGAAGTGGGATTGCTGGATCATATGGTAATTCTATTTCTAGTTTTTTTAAGGAAACTCCATACTGTTCTCCATCGTGACTGTATCAATTTACATTTCCACCACTAGTGGAAGAGGGATCCTTTTGTCCACACCCTCCCCAGAATTCGTTGTTTGTAGATTTTCTGATGATGCCGATTCTAACAGGTGTGAGGTGATACCTCATTGTAGTTTTGATTTGCATTTCTCTAATAATTAGTGATGTTGAGCAGCTTTTCATGTGTGTCTTGGCCATCTCTGTGTCTTCTTTGAAGAAGCGTCTCTTTAGATCTTCTGCCCATTTTTGTATTGGGTTTTTTGTTGTTTTAATATTTAGCTGCACGAGCTCTTTATATATATTGGAGATTAAACCTTTGTCCATTGATTCGTTTGCAAATATTTTCGCCCATTCTGAGGGATGCTTTTTGCCATTCCCATTTTTTTAACAAAGAAAGAAAGAAAGAAAAAGAAGCAGAACACTAATGTGTGTAAAATATGCCTTTTGAAACTGTCGTTTTGAAATATGGACATCCTTTGAATTTTTTGGTCGCTATATGAACCCAGGATTTGTTTTCAGGGCAGGTGTCATTTACAGGCCTGCAATGATTTTGAATATCAACTGACCATTAGCGCTGGGATTAAAGCTGCTGTTGTGTGAAACGGCCACAAGGTGGCAGCAGTTCTCCCTTACCAAATCTGGTTACTGGGGCAACAGAGCCTCAATGGAAGTCGTGTTCTAGATTGGAATTTAGAATGGAATTTGCCAGGAGAAAGCCCCTCAAGTTTGTCTCACTACTTCTTGTTCGTGTTTTTAATTTAATTTTTTCATTTTTTATTACAGCAAATTTGATTACAATGTTTGGCTTGTTGTAGGTGTGGAAGATGTGGTTCTTTTACACATATACATATGTCTGTTCTTCCTGGGATCCTTTTCCCATGTACCTTATGAAAGAATGTTGAGTAGTCTTCTGGTATTCTGTAGGTCTTCGGTGATTATATATGTCACCTGTGTTTGTATATGTCTGTTAACCCCAATATCATAATGAAACCAATCCTCACACCTTTCCATTGGTGAACCATAAGTTTGTTGAATGAATCTGTGATTGCCCTTCTCCGTGGAAATATCTGCCCTGGTATCCATTTTTCGGTCACAACTATAAGAGATATGATATGATATGTGTCTTTCACTGTCTGACTTACTACAAGTCACGTGATTACCTCTAGACACACCTACGGTGCTGCAAATGGCATTGTGTCTTTTTATTCCTTGGCTTCTATTCTGCGTTAGCGAGGTCCATTTTCAACAATGTGATTCCCTGAGGGCTGAAGATTAGCTGACCTGGGTAGCCTGACCCTGCTGGCCGGCACTCCCCAGGTGTGCCTGGGTTGAGGTCAATATAACCAGCGCAGCAGGCAGGAATAGACCCTGAAGCTGTGCCTGACTCCATATTCTCTGTCCCGTCAGCAGTCTCGGGGCTGTGCTGGTGGGAGGGAGTGAGGGGCCACGGCTTTGTGGGTGGCCCGGTGTGAGTGGGTCTCTGCTGGACTTTCTGCAGTAGTTGCCAGGCTTCCACCTGTAAAGAAGGGGATGTGGCACCCATACCTTCCGCTGGAATTTCTCTCCGGACAGAGGTGAGGAAGGAAAAAAGCAGTGGGTGCCGGGACAGGAGGGGTATCTCAGGCAGGGCAATGGAAAGCTTCCAGAAGAGCGCCCAGGGCCAGGACCATCCTGGCTGGCCTGCAGGCACCAAGTTGGCCTGCGTTCTGTCACTGGTGTGGCTCCACGCCCCTTCCTCTAGGCTTTCAAGGCCTTGTACATATTCAGGTGTTTTACCTGGGAAGGGTGGGAAAAGTTCAACAGCAGCTGGCCTGGGGCTCAGCTCACGGTTACTCACAGATGCCTCGGCATGGCACCCCGCTTTGCAATGAGGACGCTCCTTGCATAGGAGTGGGCTGCTGGCTCTATCGGTGATGATTCCCCACCTCTGACCAATTTCAGAATTGTTTACCGCTGGAGCAAGTGCCCTGATAGGGTTTTCCTCTGTCTAACTCGTGGGTTCAGGTTTTCTTTTTTCTTTTTTGGTTCAAGTTAGATTTTATTCCTCTTTTATGTATTTATAGATATAAGCATGGAAATAATTCATTCATATAAATACATCTGTGTGAAGGGAAGAACTTTTTTCTGTTTTATTTTTAAATTTTATTTTTTAAAATTTTGAAATTTAATTTTATTTATTTTTTTATACAGCAGGTTATTATTAGTTATGTATTTTATGCATATACATGTATACAGATCAATCCCAATCTCCCAACTCATCCCAACACCACCTCCCCATGGCTTCCCAAACTTGGTGTCCATACGTGTGTTCTCTACCTCTGTGTCTCTATTTCTTCCCTGCAAACCAGTTCATCTGTTCCATTTTTCTAGGTTCCACATATATGCATTAATATACAATATTTGTTTTTCTCTTTCTGACTTACTTCATTCTGTATGACAGTCTCTAGATCCATCGACGTCTCTACAAATGACCCAGTTTCATTCCTTCTTATGGCTGAGTAATATTCCATTTTATATATGGACCACATCTTTATCCATTCGTCTGTCTGTGGGTATTTAGGTTGCTTCCATTACCTGGCTATCGTAAATAGTGCTGAAATGAGCATTGTGGTGAATGTGCCTTTTTGATTTATGGTTTTCTCTGGGTATATGCCCAGAAGTGGGATTGCTGGATCATATGGTAATTCTATTTCTAGTTTTTTTAAGGAAACTCCATACTGTTCTCCATCGTGACTGTATCAATTTACATTTCCACCACTAGTGGAAGAGGGATCCTTTTGTCCACACCCTCCCCAGAATTCGTTGTTTGTAGATTTTCTGATGATGCCGATTCTAACAGGTGTGAGGTGATACCTCATTGTAGTTTTGATTTGCATTTCTCTAATAATTAGTGATGTTGAGCAGCTTTTCATGTTGGTCTTGGCCATCTCGGTGTCTTCTTTGAAGAAACGTCTCTTTAGATCTTCTGCCCAATTTTGTATTGGGTTGTTTGTTTTTTTAATGTTAAGCTGCATGAGCTCTTTATATATATTGGAGATTAAACCTTTGTCCATTGATTCGTTTGCAAATATTTTCGCCCATTCTGAGGGATGCTTTTTGCCATTCCCGTTTTTTTAACAAAAAAAGAAAGTAAGAAAAAGAAGCAGAACACTAATGTGTGTAAAATATGCCTTTTGAAACTGTCGTTTTGAAATATGGACGTCCTTTGAATTTTTTGGTCGATATATGAACCCAGGATTTGTTTTCAGGGCAGGTGTCATTTACAGGCCTGCAATGATTTTGAATATCAACTGACCGTTAGCGCTGGGATTAAAGCTGCTGTTTTGTGAAAAGGCCACAATGTGGCAGCAGTTCTCCCTTACCAAATCTGGTTACTGGGGCAACAGAGCCTCAATGGAAGTCATGTTCTAGATTGGAATGTAGAATGGAATGTACCAGGAGAAAGCCCCTCAAGTTTGTCTCACTACTTCTTGTTCGTGTTTTTAGTTTAGTTATTTATTTTTTATTACAGCAAATTTGATTACAATGTTTGGCTTGTTGTAGGTGTGGAAGATGTGGTTCTTTTACACATATACATATGTCTGTTCTTCCTGGGATCCTTTTCCCATGTACCTTATGACAGAATGTTGAGTAGTCTTCTCTTGGTATTCTGTAGGTCTTTGGTGATTATATATGTCACCTGTGTTTGTATATGTCTGTTAACCCCAATATCAAAATGAAACCAATCCTCACAACTTTCCATTGGTGAACCATTAGTTTGTTTAATGAATCTGTGATTGCCCTTCTCCGTGGAAATATCTGCCCTGGTATCCATTTTTCGGTCACACCTATAAGAGATATGATATGATATGTGTCTTTCACTTTCGGACTTACTACAAGTCACATGATTAGCTCTAGACACACTTACGGTGCTGCAAATGGCATTGTGTCCTTTTATTCCTTGGCTTCTATTCTGCCTTAGCGAGGTCCATTTTGAACAATGTGATTCCCTGAGGGCTGAGGATTAGCTGACCTGGGTAGCCTGAGCCTCCCGGCCGGCCCTCCCCAGGTGTGCCTGGGTTGAGGTCAATATAAACAGCGCTGCAGGCAGAAATAGCCCCTGAAGCTGTGCCTGACTCCATATTCTCTGCCCCGTCAGCAGTCTCGGGTCTGTGCTGGTGGGAGGGAGTGAGGGGCCACGGCTTTGTGGGTGGCCCGGTGTGAGTGGTTCTCTGCTGGACTTTCTGCAGGAGTTGCCAGGCTGCCACCTGTAAAGAAGAGGATGTGGCACCCATACCTTCCGCTGGAATTTCTCTCCGGACAGAGGTGAGGAAGGAAAAAAGCAGTGGGGTCAGGGACAGGAGGGGTATCTCAGGCAGGGCAATGGAAAGCTTCCAGAAGAGCGCCCAGGGACAGGACCATCCTGGCTGGCCTGCAGGCAACAAGTTGGCCTGCGTGCTGTCGCTGGTGTGGCTCCACGGCCCTTCCTCTAAGCTTTCAAGCCCTTGTACATATTCAGGTGTTTTACCTGGGAAGGGTGGGAAAAGTTCAGCAGCAGCTGGCCTGGGGCTCAGCTCACAGTTACTCACAGATGCCTCAAGCCCCTTTCACTGAGGAAGGTGTAGGTCTTGTCTTTTCCATAGATTGTTTTTGGAAAGGTACCTGTGCTTATATCAAACTCTGGTTTTATGCATCACCCCATCTCTCCTTCTCCCTTAAGCAGGCATAAGAGTGTTTTCCAAAGGTGAGACTCTGCTCTCTTTCCTAACTCAGGTCAAGTGTAGCCATGTTTACAGGATCTTCATAAGTGATATCTTATGATAAGTTTCTTTTTCTGTGTGACTTATTTCACTTAGAATCATCGTACCTGAAAACACCCATTTTGCTGCTACTGGTCTTATGACATTGATTTCATGGCTGAGGGATATTCCATCGTACGTAAGTACCACAAATTTTTGAACCATTTTTATATTTCCTGGGATATTTAAGGTGTACCCAAGTTGAGGTCCTTGTAAGCAGTGCAGCCCTAAATTTTGGGGTGGCTCTGTCTTATTGATTTTCAGTTTTCCCAAGGTATATTCCCTAGACTGGAAGTGCCCTTGGTTGTGTAGCTCTGTTGTTTACTTGTTTTAGGGAACACATTGCACTCGACCAGAGAAGCAGTTGGCAATTTATATCCCGCCCATCAGCATAACAAGGCTCCCTGTTCTCCAGGGCCTGTCTTGCCTTTCTGGTTTTTACACATTTTGTGGATGTCCCTTTTGACCGGTGGGAAGTGATACTTCTTTGTAGTGCACATTTGCATTGCCCGCTTGCTTGCTTGGCCAAAAAGGGCGTATGCGTTTTCTCCTGAATATATTCAGGAGAAAACGCATACGCCCTTTTTGGCCAAGTGCATCATTGTCGAAGTTGTGCCCCTCTTCCTGTGCTTTAAATGCAATTCCAACGTACCTCTTGAAATCTGTTTCCTGCTATTCTGCCTCGCTTTCAAGTCCGCCTCGTTGCCTTCCCTCATCAGATTTTTGGACGATAGTTGTCCTTTATTACTCGGCCAGTTCGTGAATTGCTGTGCCCGTGAGCTCCATTTTTCAACTCGTTTTTGGTGAGCTGACCGCAAGTCCAAAATTTTGGTTCAGGACCTATACTGGTTTCCGGTGAGTGGCTGAGACTTTGGTTAATTTTTCTTCCTGCCGGGAAATTAGAGTGATATGTGCCCGTCCAAATGCCTAACAGCTACTCTCTCATTGGTTCTCCCTCTTCCCTTTCATCCTCTGCCAAATTGGCAACCTGTGCGAACCAGGAGGTTAAAGGGGCTGTCTCTCCAAGTTGGGAGGTTGATAGTAAAGCAGATGTAAAGTCAAACCCGAGCACCAGGAGAGGGATTATTCGTTGAGTTTTAGAAACCTTTCGTATTCACAGTGTGTCCGTTCTCTAGGTTTCCCGTACATGTTATAGCTGTAGTAATATTCCCTTTAACCTGGAGAGTTGGGACCCATGGAATGGGTGCCACGCATTTGTTCTTTAAAGGGTCTGCATTTGCTCACCCAATCTCACCAATCCTCTCAGTCCCAAGTGTCCAGCCTTATGCCTCATCCAGCTGTCATTGTACGTAGGGTCATTCCAGGTTTCATCAGAGACCCTGAAGGAATTGTAAAGAATTTCCCAGTTTGTTTGTTTTGTTTTTGAAATTCCTTTTTATAGGGGGTTTGAGCTGATTCTCGCTGCCATGTTTATGCCAGTCTAGACACACTTTATTCCCTTACGGAGACATATCAATACATAGGTTTTAAGATTCTTACTAGTCAGATATATTCCTCTGCGGGAAATATGGGGTTTTGAGTCCCTTTCACTGAGGAAGGTGTAGGTCTTGTCTATTCCATAGTTGGTTTTTGGAACGGTACCGGTGCTTATATCAAACTCGGGTTTTATGCATCACCCCACCTCTCCTTCCCCTTAAGCAGGCATAAGAGTGTTTTCTAAATGTGAGACACTGTTCTCTTTCCTAACTCAGTTCAAGTGTAGCCATGTTTACAGGATCTTCATAAGTGATATCTTATGATAAGTTTCTTTTTCTGTGTGACTTATTTCACTTAGAATCATCGTACCTGGATCCACCCATTTTGCTGCTCCTGGTCTTATGTCATTGATTTCATGGCTGAGGGATATTCCATCGTACGTAGGTACCACAATTTTTTGAAGCATTTTTATATATCCTGGGATATTTAAGGTGAACCCAAGTTGAGGTCCTTGTAAGCAGTTCAGCCTTAAATTTTGGGGTGGCTCCGTCTTATCGATTTTCAGTTTTCCCAAGGTATATTCCCTAGACTGGAAGTGCCCTTGGCTCTGTAGCTCTGTTGTTTATTTGTTTTAGGGAGCACAATACACTCCTCCAGAGGGGCAGTTGGCTAGTTACATCCCGCCCATCAGCATAACAAGGCTCCCTGTTCTGCAGGGCCTGTCTTGCCTTTCTGGTTTTTACACATTTTGTGGATGTCCCTTTTGACCGGTGGGAAGTGATACTTCTTTGTAGTGCAGATTTGCATTGCCCGCTTGCTTGCTTGGCCAAAAAGGGCGTATGCGTTTTCTCCTGAATATATTCAGGAGAAAACACATACGCCCTTTTTGGCCAAGTGCATCATTGTCGAAGTTGTGCCCCTCTTCCTGTGCTTTAAACGCGATTCCAACGTACCTCTTGAAATCTGTTTCCTGCTATTCTGCCTCGCTTTCAAGTCCGCCTCGTTGCCTTCCCTCAACAGATTTTTGGACGATAGTTGTCCTTTATTACTCGGCCAGTTTGGGAATTGCTGTGACCCTGAGCTCCATTTTTCAACTCGTTTTTTGTGAGCTGACCGCAAGTCCAAAATTGTGGTTCAGGACCTATACTGGTTCCCGGACGGGGCCTGAGACTTTGGTTAATTCTTCTTCCTGACGGGAAATTACAGTGATATGTGCCCGTCCAAATGCCTAACAGCTACTCTCTCATTGGTTCTCCCTCTTCCCTTTCATCCTCTGCCAAATTGGCAACCTGTGGGAACCAGGATGTTAAAGGGGCTGTCTCTCCATGTTGGGAGTTTGATAGTAAAGCAGGTGGAAAGTCAAACCGGAGCACCAGGAGAGGGACTATTCGTTGAGTTTTAGAAACCTTTCGTAGTCACAGTGTGTCCGTTCTCTAGGTTTCCCGTACATGTTATAGCTGTAGGAATATTCCCTTCAACCTGGACAGTTGGGACCCATGGAATGGGTGCCAGGCATTTGTGCTTTAAATGGTCTGCATTTGCTCACCCAACCTCACCAATCCTCTCAGTCCCAAGTGTCCAGCCTAATGCCACATCCAGCTGTCGTTGTAGATAGTGTCATTCCAGGTTTCATCAGAGACCCTGAAGGAATTGTAAAGAATTTCCCAGGTTTTTTGTTTTGTTTTTGAAATTCCTTTTTATAGTGGGTTTGAGCTGATTCTCGCTGCCATGTTTATGCCAGTCTAGACACACTTGATTCCCTTACGGAGACATATCAATACATAGGTTTTAAGATTCTTACTAGTCAGATATATTCCTCTGCGAGAAATATGGGGTTTTGAGTCCCTTTCACTGAGGAAGGTGTAGGTCTTGTCTATTCCATAGTTGGTTTTTAGAACGGTACCTGTGCTTATATCAAACTCTGGTTTTATGCATCACCCCACCTCTCCTTCCCCCTTAAGCAGGCATAAGTGTGTTTTCTAAATGTGAGACACTGTTCTCTTTCCTAACTCAGTTCAAGTGTAGCCATGTTTACAGGATCTTCATAAGTGATATCTTATGATAAGTTTCTTTTTCTGTGTGACTTTTTTCACTTAGAATCATTGTACCTGAATCCACCCATTTTGCTGCTACTGGTCTTATGACATTGATTTCATGGCTGAGCGATATGCCATCGTACGTAAGTACCACAATTATTTGAACCATTTTTATATTTCCTGGGATATTTAAGGTGTACCCAAGTTGAGGTCCTTGTAAGCAGTGCAGCCCTAAATTTTGGGGTGGCTCTGTCTTATTGATATTCAGTTTTCCCAAGGTATATTCCCTAGACTGGAAGTGACCTTGGCTCTGTAGCTCTGTTCTTTACTTGTTTTAGGGAACACAATGTACTCCTCCAGAGAGGCTGTTGGCAATTTACATACCGCCCATCAGCATAGCAAGGCTCCCTGTTCTCCAGGGCCTGTCTTGCCTTTCTGGTTTTTACACATTATGTGGATGTCCCTTTTGACCGGTGGGAAGTGCTACTTCTTTGTAGTGCAGATTTGCATTGCCCGCTTGCTTGCTTGGCCAAAAAGGGCGTATGCGTTTTCTCCTGAATATATTCAGGAGAAAACGCATACGCCCTTTTTGGCCAAGTGCATCATTGTCGAAGTTGTGCCCCTCTTCCTGTGCTTTAAAGTGATTGCAACGTACCTCTTGAAATCTGTTTCCTGGTATTCTGCCTCACTTTCAAGTCCGCCTCGTTGCCTTCCCTCAACAGATTTTTGGACGATAGCTGTACTTTATTACTCGGCCAGTTTGTGAATTGCTGTGACCCTGAGCTCCATTTTTCAACTCGTTTTTGGTGAGCTGACCGCATGTCCAAAATTTTGGTTCAGGACCTATACTGGTTCCCGGTGGGTGGCTGAGACTTTGGTTAATTCCTCCTCCTGCCGGGAAATTAGAGTGATATGTGCCCGTCCAAATGCCTAACAGCTACTCTCTCATTGGTTCTCCCTCTTCCCTTTCATCCTCTGCCAAACTGGCAACCTGTGCGAACCAGGAGGTTAAAGGGGCTGTCTCTCCAATTTGGGAGGTTGATAGTAAAGCAGATGGAAAGTCAAACCGGAGCATCCGGAGAGGGATTATTCGTTGAGTTTTAGAAACCTTTCGTATTCACAGTGTGTCCGTTCTCTAGGTTTCCCGTACATGTTATAGCTGTAGTAATATTCCCTTCAACCTGGAGAGTTGGGACCCATGGAATGGGTGCCATGCATTATTGCTTTAAAGGGTCTGCATTTGCTCACCCAATCTCACCAATTCTCTCAGTCCCAAGTGTCCAGCCTTATGCCACATCCAGCTGTCATTGTAGAAAGGGTCATTCCAGGTTTCATCAGAGACCCTGAAGGAATTGTAAAGAATTTCCCAGTTTTTTCGTTTTGTTTTTGAAATTCCTTTTTATCGTGGGTTTGAGCTGATTCTCGCTGCCATGTTGATGCCAGTCTAGACACACTTGATTCCCTTACGGAGACATATCAATACATAGGTTTTAAGATTCTTACTAGTCAGATATATTCCTCTGTGGGAAATATGGTGTTTTGAGTCCCTTTCACTGAGGAAGGTGTAGGTCTTGTCTATTCCATAGTTGGTTTTTGGAACGGTACCTATGCTTATATCAAACTCTGGTTTTATGCATCACCCCACCTCTCCTTCCCCCTTAAGCAGGCATAAGAGTGTTTTCTAAATGTGAGACACTGTTCTCTTTCCTAACTCAGTTCAAGTGTAGCCATGTTTACAGGATCTTCATAAGTGATATCTTATGATAAGTTTCTTTTTCTGTGTGACATATTTCACTTAGAATCATCGTACCTGAATCCACCCATTTTGCTGCTACTGGTCTTTTGACATTGATTTCATGGCTGAGGGATATTCCATCGTACGTAAGTACCACGATTTTTTGAACCATTTTATATTTCCTGGGATATTTAAGGTGTACCCAAGTTGAGGTCCTTGTAAGCAGTGCAGCCCTAAATTTTAGGGTGGCTCTGTCTTATTGATTTTCAGTTTTCCCAAGGTATATTCCCTAGACTGGAAGTGCCTTGGCTCTGTAGCTCTGTTGTTTACTTGTTTTAGGGAACACAATGCACTCCTCCAGAGAGTCAGTTGGCAATTTACATACCGTCCATCAGCATAACAAGGCTCCCTGTTCTCCAGGGCCTGTCTTGCCTTTCTGGTTTTTACACATCTTGTGGATGTCCCTTTTGACCGGTGGGAAGTGATACTTCTTTGTAGTGCAGATTTGCATTGCCCGCTTGCTTGCTTGGCCAAAAAGGGCGTATGCGTTTTCTCCTGAATATATTCAGGAGAAAACGCATACGCCCTTTTTGGCCAAGTGCATCATTGTTGAAGTTGTGACCCTCTTCCTGTGCTTTAAAGGCGATTCCAACGTACCTCTTGAAATCTGTTTCCTGCTATTCTTCCTCGCTTTCAAGTCTGCCTCGTTGCCTTCCCTCAACAGATTTTTGGCCGATAGTTGTCCTTTATTACTCGGCCAGTTTGTGAATTGCTGTGCCCCTGAGCTCCATTTTTCAACTCGTTTTTGGTGAGCTGACCGCAAGTCCTAAATTTTGGTTCAGGACATATACTGGTTCCCGGTGGGGGGCTGAGACTTTGGTTAATTCTTCTTCCTCCCGGGAAATTACAGTGATATGTGCCCGTCCAAATGCCTAACAGCTACTCTCTCATTGGTTCTCCCTCTTCCCTTTCATCCTCTGCCAAATTGGCAACCTGTGCGAACCAGGAGGTTAAAGGGGCTGTCTCTCCAAGTTGGGAGGTTGATAGTAAAGCAGGTGGAAAGTCAAACCGGAGCACCAGGAGAGGGACTATTCGTTGAGTTTTAGAAACCTTTCGTATTCACAGTGTGTCCGTTCTCTAGGTTTCCCGTACATGTTATAACTGTAGTAATATTCCCTTAAACCTGGAGAGTTGGGACCCATGGAATGGGTGCCATGCATTATTGCTTTAAAGGGTCTGCATTTGCTCACCCAATCTCACCAATCGTCTCAGTCCCAAGTGTCCAGCCTTATGCCACATCCAGCTGTCGTTTTAGATAGGGTTATTCCAGGTTTCATCAGAGACCCTGAAGGAATAGTAAAGAATTTCCCAGTTTTTTTGTTTTGTTTTTGAAATTCCTTTTTATCCTGGGTTTGAGCTGATTCTCGCTGCCATGTTTTTGCCAGTCTAGACACACTTGATTCCCTTACGGAGACATATCAATACATAGGTTTTAAGATTTTTACTAGTCAGATATATTCCTCTGCGGGAAATATGGGGTTTTGAGTCCCTTTCACTGAGGAAGGTGTAGGTCTTGTCTATTCCATAGTTGGTGTTTGGAACGGTACCTGTGCTTATATCAAACTCTGGTTTTATGCATCACCCCACCTCTCCTTCCCCCTTAAGCAGGCATAAGAATATTTTCTAATTGTGAGACACTGTTCTCTTTCCTAGCTCATTTCAAGTGTAGCCATGTTTACAGGATCTTCATTAGTGATATCTTATGATAAGTTTCTTTTGCTGTGTGACTTATTTCACTTAGAATCATCGTACCTGAATCCACCCATTTTGCTGCTACTGGTCTTATGTCATTGATTTCATGGCTGAGGGATATTCCATCGTACATAAGTCCCACAATTTTTTGAACCATTTTTATCTTTCCTGGGATATTTAAGGTGTACCCAAGTTGAGGTCCTTGTAAGCAGTGCAGCCCTAAATTTTGGGGTGGCTCTGTCTTATTGATTTTCAGTTTTCCCAAGGTATATTCCCTAGACTGGAAGTGCCCTTGGCTCTTTCGCTCTGTTGTTTACTTGTTTTAGGGAACGCAATTCACTCCTCCAGAGAGGCAGTTGGCAATTTACATCCCGCCCATCAGCATAACAAGGCTCCCTGTTCTCCAGGGCCTGTCTTGCCTTTCTGGTTTTTACAAATTTTGTGGATGTCCCTTTTGACCGGTGGGAAGTGATACTTCTTTGTAGTGCAGATTTGCATTGCCCGCTTGCTTGCTTGGCCAAAAAGGGCGTATGCGTTTTCTCCTGAATATATTCAGGAGAAAACGCATACGCCCTTTTTGGCCAAGTGCATCATTGTCGAAGTTGTGCCCCTCTTCCTGTGCTTTAAAGGCGATTCCAACATACCTCTTGAAATCTGTTTCCTGCTATTCTGCCTCGCTTTCAAGTCCGCTTCGTTGCCTTCCCTCAACAGATTTTTGGACGATAGTTTTCCTTTATTACTCGGCCACTTTGTGGTTTGCTGTGCCCCTGAGCTCCATTTTTCAACTCGTTTTTGGTGAGCTGACTGCAAGTCCTAAATTTTGGTTCAGGACCTATACTGGTTCCCGGTGGGTGGCTGAGACTTTGCTTAATTCTTCTTCCTGCCGGGAAATTACAGTGATATGTGCCCGTCCAAATGCCTAACAGCTACTCTCTCATTGGTTCTCCCTCTTCCCTTTCATCCTCTGACAAATTGGCAACCTGTGCGAACCAGGAGGTTATAGGGGCTGTCTCTCCAAGTTGGGAGGTTGATAGTAAAGCAGGTGGAAAGTCAAACCGGAGAACCAGGAGAGGGACTATTCGTTGAGTTTTAGAAACCTTTCGTATTCACAGTGTGTCCGTTCTCTAGGTTTCCCGTACATGTTATAACTGTAGTAATATTCCCTTCAACCTGGAGAGTTGGGACCCATGGAATGGGTGCCATGCATTATTGCTTTAAAGGGTCTGCATTTGCTCACCCAATCTCACCAATCCTCTCAGTCCCAAGTGTCCAGCCTTATGCCTCATCCAGCTGCCGTTGTACATAAGGTCATTCCAGGTTTCATCAGAGACCCTGAAGGAATTGTAAAGAATTTCCAAGTTTTTTGTTTTGTTTTTGAAATTCCTTTTTATAGTGGGTTTGAGCTGATTCTCGCTGCCATGTTTATGCCAGTCTAGACACACTTGATTCCCTTACGGATACATATCCATACATAGGTTTTAAGATTCTTACTAGTCAGATATATTCCTCTGCGGGAAATATGGGGTTTTGAGTCCCTTTCACTGAGGAAAGTGTAGGTCTTGTCTATTCCATAGTTGATTTTTGGAACGGTACCTGTGCTTATATCAAACTCTGGTTTTATGCATCACCCCACCTCTCCTTCCCCCTTAAGCAGGCATAAGAGTGTTTTCTAAATGTGAGACACTGTTCTCTTTCCTAGCTCATTTCAAGTGTAGCCATGTTTACAGGATCTTCATAAGTGATATCTTATGATAAGTTTCTTTTTCTGTGTGACTTATTTCACTTAGAATCATCGTACCTGAATCCACCCATTTTGCTGCTACTGGTCTTATGTCATTGATTTCATGGCTGAGGGATATTCCATCGTACATAAGTCCCACAATTTTTTGAACCATTTTTATATTTCCTGGGATATTTAAGGTGTACCCAAGTTGAGGTCCTTGTAAGCAGTGCAGCCCTAAATTTTGGGGTGGCTCTGTCTTATTGATTTTCAGTTTTCCCAAGGTATATTCCCTAGACTGGAAGTGCCCTTGGCTCTGTCGCTCTGTTGTTTACTTGTTTTAGGGAACACAATGCACTCCTCCAGAGAGGCAGTTGGCAATTTACATCCCGCCCATCAGCATAACAAGGCTCCCTGTTCTCCAGGGCCTGTCTTGCCTTTCTGGTTTTTACACATTTTGTGGATGTCCCTTTTGACCGGTGGGAAGTGATACTTCTTTGTAGTGCAGATTTGCATTGCCCGCTTTCTTGCTTGGCCAAAAAGAGCGTATGCGTTTTCTCCTGAATATATTCAGGAGAAAACGCATACGCCCTTTTTGGCCAAGTGGATCATTGTCGAAGTTGTGCCCCTCTTTCTGTGCTTTAAAGGCGATTCCAACGTACCTCTTGAAATCTGTTTCCTGCTATTCTGCCTCGCTTTCAAGTCCGCTTCGTTGCCTTCCCTCAACAGATTTTTGGACGATAGTTTTCCTTTATTACTCGGCCACTTTGTGGTTTGCTGTGCCCCTGAGCTCCATTTTTCAACTCGTTTTTGGTGAGCTGACCGCAAGTCCTAAATTTTGGTTCAGGACATATACTGGTTCCCGGTGGGGGGCTGAGACTTTGGTTACTTCTTCTTTCTGCTGGGAAATTACAGTGATATGTGCCCGTCCAAATGCCTAACAGCTACTCTCTCATTGGTTCTCCCTCTTCCCTTTCATCCTCTGCCAAATTGGCAACCTGTGAGAACCAGGAGGTTAAAGGGGCTGTCTCTCCAAGTTGGGAGGTTGATAGTAAAGCAGATGGAAAGTCAAACCGGAGCACCAGGAGAGGGACTATTCGTTGAGTTTTAGAAACCTTTCGTATTCACAGTGTGTCCGTTCTCTAGGTTTCCCGTACATGTTATAACTGTAGTAATATTCCCTTCACCCTGGAGAGTTGGGACCCATGGAATGGGTGCCATGCATTATTGCTTTAAAGGGTCTGCATTTGTTCACCCAATCTCACCAATCCTCTCAGTCCCAAGTGTCCAGCCTTATGCCACTTCCAGCTGTCGTTGTAGATAGGGTCATTCCAGGTTTCATCAGAGACTCTGAAGGAATTGTAAAGAATTTCCCAGTTTTTTTGATTTGTTTTTGAAATTCCTTTTTATAGTGGGTTTGAGCTGATTCTCGCTGCCATGTTTATGCCAGTCTAGACACACTTGATTCCCTTATGGAGACATATAAATACATAAGTTTTAAGATTCTTACTAGTCAGATATATTCCTCTGTGGGAAATATGGTGTTTTGAGTCCCTTTCACTGAGGAAGGTGTAGGTCTTGTCTATTCCATAGTTGGTTTTTAGAATGGTACATGTGCTTATATCAAACTCTGGTTTTATGCATCACCCCACCTCTCTTTCCCCCTTAAGCAGGCATAAGAGTGTTTTCTAAATGTGAGACACTGTTCTCTTTCCTAACTCAGTTCAAGTGTAGCCATGTTTACAGGATCTTCATAAGTGATATCTTATGATAAGATCTGTTTCTGTGTGACTTATTTCACTTAGAATCATCGTACCTGAATCCAACCATTTTGCTGCTACTGGTCTTATGTCATTGATTTCATGGCTGAGGGATATTCCATCGTACGTAAGTACCACAATTTTTTGAACCATTTTTATATTTCCTGGGATATTTAAGCTGTACCCAAGTTGAGGTCCTTGTAAGCAGTGCAGCCCTACATTTTGGGGTGGCTCTGTCTTATTGATTTTCAGTTTTCCCAAGGTATATTCCCTAGACTGGAAGTGCCCTTGGCTCTGTAGCTCTGTTCTTTACATGTTTTAGGGAACGCAATGCACTCCTCCAGAGAGGCAGTTGGCAATGTACATCCCGCCCATCAGCATAACAAGGCTCCCTGTTTTCCAGGGCCTGTCTTGCCTTTCTGTTTTTTACACATTTTGTGGATGTCCCTTTTGAGCGGTGGGAAGTGATACTTCTTTGTAGTGCAGATTTGCATTGCCCGCTTGCTTGCTTGGCCAAAAAGGGCGTATGCGTTTTCTCCTGAATATATGCAGGAGAAAACGCATACGCCCTTTTTGGCCAAGTGCATCATTGTCGAAGTTGTGCCCCTCTTCCTGTGCTTTAAAGGCGATTCCAACGTACCTCTTGAAATCTGTTTCCTGCTATTCTGCCTCGCTTTCAAGTCCGCCTCGTTGCCTTCCCTCAACAGATTTTTTCACGATAGTTGTCCTTTATTACTCGACCAGTTTGTGAATTGCTGTGCCCCTGAGCTCCATTTTTCAACTCGTTTTTGGTGAGCTGACCGCAAGTCCAAAATTTTGGTACAGGACCTATGCTGTTTCCCGGTGGGGGGCTGGAATTTGGTTAATTCTTCTTCCTGCCGGGAAATTACAGTGATATGTGCCCGTCCAAATGCCTAACAGCTACTCTCTCATTGGTTCTCCCTCTTCCCTTTCATCCTCTGCCAAATTGGCAACCTGTGCGAACCAGGAGGTTAAAGGGGCTGTCTCTCCAAGTTGGAGGGTTGATAGGAAAGCAGGTGGAAAGTCAAACCGGAGCACCAGGAGTGGGACTATTCTTTGAGTTTTAGAAACCTTTCGTATTCACAGTGTGTCCGTTCTCTAGGTTTCCCGTACACGTTATAACTGTAGTAATATTCCCTTAAACCTGGAGAGTTGGGACCCATGGAATGGGTGCCATGCATTATTGCTTTAAAGGGTCTGCATTTGCTCACCCAATCTCACCAATCCTCTCAGTCCCAAGTGTCCAGCCTTATGTCACATCCAGCTGTCGTTGTAGATAGGGTCATTCCAGGTTTCATCAGAGACTCTGAAGGAATTGTAAAGAATTTCCCAGGTTTTTTGTTTTGTATTTGAAATTCCTTTTTATCGTGGGTATGAGCTGATTCTCGCTGCCATGTTTATGCCAGTCTAGTCACACTTGATTCCCTTACGGAGACATATCAATACATAGGTTTTAATATTCTTACTAGTCAGATATATTCCTCTGCGGGAAATATGGTGTTTTGAGTCCCTTTCACTGAGGAAGGTGTAGGTCTTGTCTATTCCATAGTTGGTTTTTGGAGCGGTACTTGTGCTTATATCAAACTCTGGTTTTATGCATCACCCCACCTCTCTTTCCCCCTTAAGCAGGCATAAGAATGTTTTCTAAATGTGAGACACTGTTCTCTTTCCTATCTCTGTTCAAGTGTAGCCAAGTTTACAGGATCTTCATAAGTGATATCTTATGATAAGTTTCTTTTTCTGTGTGACTTATTTCACTTAGAATCATCGTACCTGAATCCACCCATTTTGCTGCTACTGGTCTTATGTCATCGATTTCATGGCTGAGGGATATTCCATCGTACGTAAGTACCACAATTTTTGAACCATTTTTATATTTCCTGGGATATTTAAGGTGTACCCAAGTTGAGGTCCTTGTAAGCAGTGCAGCCCTACATTTTGGGGTGGCTCTGTCTTATTGATTTTCAGTTTTCCCAAGGTATATTCCCTAGACTGGAAGTGCCCTTGGCTCTGTAGCTCTGTTCTTTACATGTTTTAGGGAACGCAATGCACTCCTCCAGAGAGGCAGTTGGCAATGTACATCCCGCCCATCAGCATAACAAGGCTCCCTGTTTTCCAGGGCCTTTCTTGCCTTTCTGGTTTTTACACATTTTGTGGATGTCCCTTTTGACCGGTGGGAAGTGATATTTCTTTGTAGTGCAGATTTGCATTGCCCGCTTGCTTGCTTGGCCAAAAAGGGCCTATGCGTTTTCTCCTGAGAAAACGCATACGCCCTTTTTGGCCAAGTGCATCATTGTTGAAGATGTGCCCCTCTTCCTGTGCTTTAAAGGCGATTCCAACGTACCTCTTGAAATGTGTTTCCTTCTATTCTGGCTCACTTTCAAGTCCGCCTCGCTGCCTTCCCTCAACAGATTTTTGGACGATAGTTGTCCTTTATTACTCGGCCAGTTTGTGAATTGCTGTGCCCCTGAGCTCCATTTTTCAACTCGTTTTTGGTGAGCTGACCGCAAGTCCAAAATTTTGGTTCAGGACCTATGCTGTTTCCCGGAGGGGGGCTGAGACTTTGGTTAATTCTTCTGCCTGCCGGGAAATTACAGTGATATGTGCCCGTCCAAATGCCTAACAGCTACTCTCTCATTGGTGCTCCCTCTTCCCTTTCATCCTCTGCCAAATTGGCAACCTGTGCGAACCAGGAGGTTAAAGGGGCTGTCTCTCCAAGTTGGGAGGTTGATAGTAAAGCAGGTGGAAAGTCAAACCGGAGCACCAGGAGAGGGACTATTCGTTGAGTTTTAGAAACCTTTCGTATTCACAGTGTGTCCGTTCTCTAGGTTTCCCGTACATGTTATAACTGTAGTAATATTCCCTTCAACCTGGAGAGTTGGGACCCATGGAATGGGTGCCATGCATTATTGCTTTAAAGGGTCTGCATTTGCTCACCCAATCTCACCAATCGTCTCAGTCCCAAGTGTCCAGCCTTATGCCACATCCAGCTGTTGTTGTATATAGGGTCATTCCAGGTTTCATCAGAGACTCTGAAGGAATTCTAAAGAATTTCCCAGTTTTTTTGTTTTGTATTTGAAATTCCTTTTTAACGTGGGTTTGAGCTGATTCTCGCTGCCATGTTTATGCCAGTCTAGACACACTTGATTCCCTTACGGTGACATATCAATACATAGGTTTTAAGATTCTTACTAGTGAGATATATTCCTCTGCGGGAAATACGGGGTTTTGAGTCCCTTTCACTGAGGAAGGTGTAGGTCTTGTCTATTCCATAGTTGGTTTTTGGAACGGTACCTGTGCTTATATCAAACTCTGGTTTTATGCATCACCCCACCTCTCCTTCCCCCTTAAGCAGGCATAAGAGTGTTTTCTAAATGTGAGACACTGTTCTCTTTCCTAACTCAGTTCAAGTGTAGCCATGTTTACAGGATCTTCATAACTGATATCTTATGATAATTTTCTTTTTCTGTGTGACTTATTTCACTTAGAATCATCGTACCTGAATCCACCCATTTTGCTGCTACTGGTCTTATGACATTGATTTCATGGCTGAGGGATATTCCATCGTACGTAAGTACCACAATTTTTTGAACCATTTTTATATTTCCTGGGATATTTAAGGTGTACCCAAGTTGAGGTCCTTGTAAGCAGTGCAGCCCTAAATTATGGGGTGGCTCTCTCTTATTGATTTTCAGTTTTCCCAAGGTATATTCCCTAGACTGGAAGTGCCCTTGGCTCTGTAGCTCTGTTCTTTACTTGTTTTAGGGAACACAATGTACTGCTCCAGAGAGGCAGTTGGCAATTTACATCCCGCCCATCAGCATAACAAGGCTCCCTGTTCTCCAGGGCCTGTCTTGCCTTTCTGGTTTTTACACATTTTGTGGATGTCCCTTTTGACCGGTGGGAAGTGATACTTCTTTGTAGTGCAGATTTGCATTGCCCGCTTGCTTGCTTGGCCAAAAAGGGCGTATGCGTTTTCTCCTGAATATATTCAGGAGAAAATGCATACGCCCTTTTTGGCCAAGTGCATCATTGTCGAAGTTGTGCCCCTCTTCCTGTGCTTTAAAGGTGATTCCAACGTACCTCTTGAAATCTGTTTCCTGCTATTCTGCCTGACTTTCAAATCCGCCTCGTTGCCTTCCCTCAACAGATTTTTGGACGATAGTTTTCCTTTATTACTCGGCCAGTTTGTGAATTGCTGTGCCTCTGAGTTCCATTTTTCCACTCGTTTTTGGTTAGCTGACCGCAAGTCCAAAATTTTGGTTCAGGACCTATACTGGTTCCCAGTGGGGGGCTGAGACTTTGGTTAATTCTTCTTTCTGCCGGGAAATTACAGTGATATGTGCCCGTCCAAATGCCTAACAGCTACTCTCTCATTGGTTCTCCCTCTTCCCTTTCATCCTCTGCCAAATTGGCAACCTGTGGAAACCAGGAGGTTAAAGGGGCTGCCTCTCCAACTTGGGAGGTTGATAGTAAAGCAGGTGGAAAGTCAAACCGGAGCACGAGGAGAGGGACTATTCGTTGAGTTTTAGAAACCTTTCGTATTCACAGTGTGTCCGTTCTCTAGGTTTCCCGTACATGTTATATCTGTAGTAATATTCCCTTCAACCTGGAGAGCTGGGACCCATGGAATGGGTGCCAGGCATTTGTGCTTTAAAGGGTCTGCATTTGCTCACCCAATCTCACCAATCGTCTCAGTTCCAAGTGTCCAGCCTTATGCCACATCCACCTCTCATTGTAGATAGGGTCATTCCAGGTTTCATCACAGACCCTGAAGGAATTGTAAAGAATTTCCCAGTTTTTTTGTTTTGTTTTTGAAATTCCTTTTTATAGTGGGTTTGAGCTGATTCTCGCTGCCATGTTTATGCCAGTCTAGACACACTTGATTCCCTTACGGAGACATATCAATACATAGGATTTAAGATTCTTACTAGTCAGATATATTCCTCTGCGGGAAATATGGGGTTTTGATTTCCTTTCACTGAGGAAGGTGTAGGTATTGTCTATTCCATAGTTGATTTTTGGAACGGTACCTGTGCTTATATCAAACTCTGGTTTTATGCATCACCCCACCTCTCCTTCCCCCTTAAGCAGGCATAAGAGTGTTTTCTAAATGCGAGACACTGTTCTCTTTCCTAACTCAGTTCAAGTGTAGCCATGTTTACAGGATCTTCATAAGTGATATCTTATGATAAGTTTCTTTTTCTCTGTGACATATTTCACTTAGAATCATCGTACCTGAATCCACCCATTTTGCTGCTACTGGTCTTATGACATTGATTTCATGGCTGAGGGATATTCCATCGTACGTAAGTACCACAATTTTTTGAAACATTTTTATATTTCCTGGGATATTTAAGGTGTACCCAAGTTGAGGTCCTTGTAAGCAGTGCAGCCCTACATTTTGGGGTGGCTCTGTCTTATTGATTTTCAGTTTTCCCAAGGTATATTCCCTAGACTGGAAGTGCCCTTGGCTCTGTAGCTCTGTTCTTTACTTGTTTTAGGGAACACAATGTACTGCTCCAGAGAGGCAGTTGGCAATTTACATCCCGCCCATCAGCATAACAAGGCTCCCTGTTCTCCAGGGCCTGTCTTGCCTTTCTGGTTTTTACACATTGTGTGGATGTCCCTTTTGACCGGTGGGAAGTGATACTTCTTTGTAGTGCAGATTTGCATTGCCCGCTTGCTTGCTTGGCCAAAAAGGGCGTATGCGTTTTCTCCTGAATATATTCAGGAGAAAACGCATACGCCCTTTTTGGCCAAGTGCATCATTGTCGAACTTGTGCCCCTCTTCCTGTGCTTTAAAGGTGATTCCAACGTACCTCTTGAAATCTGTTTCCTGGTATTCTGCCTCGCTTTCAAGTCCGCCTCGTTGCCTTCCCTCAACAGATTTTTGGACGATAGCTGTCCTTTATTACTCGGCCAGTTTGTGAATTGCTGTGACCCTGAGCTCCATTTTTCAACTCGTTTTTGGTGAGCTGACCGCAAGTCCAAAATTTTGGTTCAGGACCTATACTGGTTCCCGGTGGGGGGCTGAGACTTTGGTTAATTCTTCTTTCTGCCAGGAAATTACAGTGATATGTGCCCGTCCAAACGCCTAACAGCTACTCTCTCATTGGTTCTCCCTCTTCCCTTTCATCCTCTGCCAAATTGGAAACCTGTGTGAACCAGGAGGTTAAAGGGGCTGTCTCTCCAAGTTGGGAGGTTGATAGTAAAGCAGATGGAAAGTCAAACCGGAGCACCAGGAGAGGGATTATTCGTTGAGGTTTAGAAAACTTTCGTATTCACAGTGTGTCCGTTCTCTAGGTTTCCCGTACATGTTATAGCTGTAGTAATATTCCCTTCAACCTCGAGAGTTGGGACCCATGGAATGGTTACCAAGCATTATTGCTTTAAAGGGTCTGCATTTGCTCACCCAATCTCACCTATGCTCTCAGTCCCAAGTGTCCAGCCTTATGCCACATCCAGCTGTTGTTGTAGATAGGGTCATTCCAGGTTTCATCAGAGACTCTGAAGGAATTGGAAAGAATTTCCCAGTTTTTTTGTTTTGTTTTTGAAATTCCTTTTTATCGTGGGTTTGAGCTGATTCTCGCTGCCATGTTTATGCCAGTCTACACACACTTGATTCCCTTACAGAGACATATCAATACATAGGTTTTAAGATTCTTACTAGTCAGATATATTCCTCTGCGGGAAATATGGGGTTTGTGTCCCTTTCACTGAGGAAGGTGTAGGTCTTGTCTATTCCATAGTTGGTTTTTGGAGCAGTACATGTGCTTATATCAAACTCTGGTTTTATGCATCACCCCACCTCTCCTTCCCCCTTAAGCAGGCATAAGAATGTTTTCTAAATGTGAGACACTGTTCTCTTTCCTAACTCAGTTCAAGTGTAGCCATGTTTACAGGATCTTCATAAGTGATATCTTATGATAAGTTTCTTTTTCTGTGTGACTTATTTCACTTAGAATCATCGTACCTGAATCCACCCATTTTGCTGCTACTGGTCTTATGACATTGATTTCATGGCTGAGGGATATTCCATCGTACGTAAGTACCACAATTTTTTGAAACATTTTTATATTTCCTGGGATATTTAAGGTGTACCCAAGTTGAGGTCCTTGTAAGCAGTGCAGCCCTAAATTATGGGGTGGCTCTGTCTTATTGATTTTCAGTTTATACAAGGTATATTCCCTAGACTGGAAGTGCCCTTGGCTCTGTAGCTCTGTTGTTTACTTGTTTTATGGAACACAATGCACTCCTCCAGAGAGGCAGTTGGCAATTTACATCCCGCCCATCAGCATAAAAAGGCTCCCTGTTCTCCAGGGCCTGTCTTGCCCTTCTGGTTTTTACACATTTTGTGGATGTCCCTTTTGACCGGTGGGAAGTGATACTCCTTTGTAGTGCAGATTTGCATTGCCCGCTTGCTTGCTTGGCCAATAAGGGCATGTGCGTTTTCTCCTGAATATATTCAGGAGAAAACGCATACGCCCTTTTTGGCCAAGTGCATCATTGTCGAACTTGTGCCCCTCTTCCTGTGCTTTAAAGGCGATTCCAACGTACCTCTTGAAATCTGTTTCCTGCTATTCGGCCTCGCTTTCAAGTCCGCCTCGTTGCCTTCCCTCAACAGATTTTTCGACGATAGTTGTCCTTTATTACTCGGCCAGTTTGTGAATTGCTGTGCCCCTGAGCTTCATTTTTCAACTCGTTTTTGGTGAGCTGACCGCAAGTCCAAAATTTTGGTTCAGGACCTATACTGGTTCCCGGTGGGGGGCTGAGACTTTGGTTAATTCTTCTTCCTGACGGGAAATTACAGTGATATGTGCCCGTCCAAATGCCTAACAGCTACTCTCTCATTGGTTCTCCCTCTTCCCTTTCATCCTCTGCCAAATTGGCAACCTGTGGGAACCAGGAGGTTAAAGGGGCTGTCTCTCCAAGTTGGGAGTTTGATAGTAAAGCAGGTGGAATGTCAAACCGGAGCACCAGGAGAGGGACTATTCGTTGAGTTTTAGAAACCTTTCGTAGTCACAGTGTGTCCGTTCTCTAGGTTTCCCGTACATGTTATAGCTTTAGGAATATTCCCTTCAACCTGGACAGTTGGGACCCATGGAATGGGTGCCAGGCATTTGTGCTTTAAATGGTCTGCATTTGCTCACCCAACCTCACCAATCCTCTCAGTCCCAAGTGTCCAGCCTTATGCCACATCCAGCTGTCGTTGTAGATAGGGTCATTCCAGGTTTCATCAGAGACCCTGAAGGAATTGTAAAGAATTTCCCAGGTTTTTTGTTTTGTTTTTGAAATTCCTTTTTATAGTGGGTTTGAGCTGATTCTCGCTGCCATGTTTATGCCAGTCTAGACACACTTGATTCCCTTACGGAGACATATCAATACATAGGTTTAAGATTCTTACTAGTCAGATATATTCCTCTGCGAGAAATATGGGGTTTTGAGTCCCTTTCACTGAGGAAGGTGTAGGTCTTGTCTATTCCATAGTTGGTTTTTAGAACAGTACCTGTGCTTATATCAAACTCTGGTTTTATGCATCACCCCACCTCTCCTTCCCCCTTAAGCAGGCATAAGTGTGTTTTCTAAATGTGAGACACTGTTCTCTTTCCTAACTCAGTTCAAGTGTAGCCATGTTTACAGGATCTTCATAAGTGATATCTTATGATAAGTTTCTTTTTCTGTGTGACTTATTTCACTTAGAATCATCGTACCTGAATCCACCCATTTTGCTGCTACTGGTCTTATGACATTGATTTCATGGCTGAGGGATATTCTATCGTACGTAAGTACCACAATTTTTTGAAACATTTTTATATTTCCTGGGATATTTAAGGTGTACCCAAGTTGAGGTCCTTGTAAGCAGTGCAGCCCTAAATTATGGGGTGGCTCTGTCTTATTGATTTTCAGTTTATACAAGGTATATTCCCTAGACTGGAAGTGCCCTTGGCTCTGTAGCTCTGTTGTTTACTTGTTTTATGGAACACAATGCACTCCTCCAGAGAGGCAGTTGGCAATTTACATCCCGCCCATCTGCATAAAAAGGCTCCCTGTTCTCCAGGGCCTGTCTTGCTCTTCTGGTTTTTACACATTTTGTGGATGTCCCTTTTGACCAGTGGGAAGTGATACTCCTTTGTAGTGCAGATTTGCATTGCCCGCTTGCTTGCTTGGCCAAAAAGGGCATGTGCGTTTTCTCCTGAATATATTCAGGAGAAAACTCATACGCCCTTTTTGGGCAAGTGCATCATTGTCGAAGTTGTGCCCCTCTTCCTGTGCTTTAAAGGCGATTCCAACGTACCTCTTGAAATCTGTTTTCTGCTATTCGGCCTCGCTTTCAAGTCCGCCTCGTTGCCTTCCCTCAACAGATTTTTCGACGATAGTTGTCCTTTATTACTCGGCCAGTTTGTGAATTGCTGTGACCCTGAGCTCCATTTTTCAACTCGTTTTTGGTGAGCTGACCGCATGTCCAAAATTTTGGTTCAGGACATATACTGGTTCCCTTTGGGTTCCTGAGACTTTGGTTAATTCTTCTTCCTGCCGGGAAATTACAGTGATATGTGCCCGTCCATATGCCTAACAGCTACACTCTCATTGGTTCTCCCTCTTCCCTTTCATCCTCTGCCAAATTGGCAACCTGTGCGAACCAGGAGGTTAAAGGGGCTGTCTCTCCAAGTTGGGAGGTTGATAGTAAAGCAGATGGAAAGTCAAACCGGAGCACCAGGAGAGGGATTATTCGTTGAGTTTTAGAAACCTTTCGTATTCACAGTGTGTCCGTTCTCTAGGTTTCCCGTACATGTTATATCTGTAGTAATATTCCCTTCAACCTGGAGAGTTGGGACCCATGGAATGGGTGCCATGCATTATTGCTTTAAAGGGTCTGCATTTGCTCACCCAATCTCACCAAGCCTCTCAGTCCCAAGTGTCCTGCCTTATGCCACATCCAGCTGTCATTGTAGAAAGGGTCATTCCAGGTTTCATCAGAGACCCTGAAGGAATTGTAAAGAATTTCCCAGTTTTTCTGTTTTGTTTTTGAAATTCCTTTTTATAGTCGGTTTGAGCTGATTCTCGCTGCCATGTTTATGCCAGTCTAGACACACTTGATTCCCTTACGGAGACATATCAATACATAGGTTTTAAGATTCTTACTAGTCAGATATATTCCTCTGCGGGAAATATGGGGTTTTGAGTCCCTTTGAGGAAGGTGTAGGTCTTGTCTATTCCATAGTTGGTTTTTGGAATGGTACCTGTGCTTATATCAAACTCTGGTTTTATGCATCACCCCACTTCTCCTTCCCCCTTAAGCAGGCATAAGAGTGTTTTCTAAATGTGAGACACTGTTCTCTTTCCTAACTCAGTTCAAGTGTAGCCATGTTTACAGGATCTTCATAAGTGATATCTTGTGATAAGTTTCTTTTTCTGTGTGACTTATTTCACTTAGAATCATCGTACCTGAATCCACCCATTTTGCTGCTACTGGTCTTATGACATTGATTTCTTGGCTGAGGGATATTCCATCGTACGAAAGTACCACAATTTTTTGAACCATTTTTATATTTCCTGGGATATTTACGGTGTAAACAAGTTGAGGTCCTTGTAAGCAGTGCAGCCCTAAATTTTTGGGTGGCTCTGTCTTATTGATTTTCAGTTTTCCCAAGGTATATTCCCTAGACTGGAAGTGCCCTTGGCTCTGTATCTCTGTTCTTTACTTGTTTTAGGGAACACAATGCACTCCTCCAGAGAGGCAGTTGACAATTTACATCCCGCCCATCAGCATAACAAGGCTCCCTGTTCTCCAGGGCCTGTCTTGCCTTTCTGGTTTTTACACATTTTGTGGATGTCCCTTTTGACCGGTGGGAAGTGATACTTCTTTGTAGTGCAGATTTGCATTGCCCGCTTGCTTGCTTGGCCAAAAAGGGCGTATGCGTTTTCTCCTGAATATATTCAGGAGAAAACGCATACGCCCTTTTTGGCTAAGTGCATCATTGTCGAAGTTGTGCCCCTCTTCCTGTGCTTTAAAGGTGATTCCAACGTACCTCTTGAAATCTGGTTCCTGCTATTCTGCCTGCCTTTAAAATCCGCCTCGTTGCCTTCCCTCAACAGATTTTTGGACGATAGTTTTCCTTTATTACTCGGCCAGTTTGTGAATTGCTGTGCCCCTGAGTTCCATTTTTCAACTCGTTTTTGGTGAGCTGACCGCAAGTCCAAAATTTTGGTTCAGGACCTATACTGGTTCCCGGTGGGGTGCTGAGACTTTGGTTAATTATTCTTTCAGCCGGGAAATTACAGTGATATGTGCCCGTCGAAATGCCTAACAGCTACTCCCTCATTGGTTCTCCCTCTTCCCTTTCATCCTCTGCCAAATTGGAAACCTGTGTGAACCAGGAGGTTAAAGGGGCTGTCTCTCCAAGTTGGGAGGTTGATAGTAAAGCAGATGGAAAGTCAAACCGGAGCACCAGGAGAGGGATTATTCGTTGAGGTTTAGAAAACTTTCGTATTCACAGTGTGTCCGTTCTCTAGGTTTCCCGTACATGTTATAGCTGTAGTAATATTCCCTTCAACCTCGAGAGTTGGGACCCATGGAATGGGTGCCAGGCATTTGTGCTTTAAAGGGTCTGCATTTGCTCACCCAATCTCACCTATCCTCTCAGTCCCAAGTGTCCAGCCTTATGCCACATCCAGCTGTTGTTGTAGATAGGGTCATTCCAGGTTTCATCAGAGACTCTGAAGGAATTGGAAAGAATTTCCCAGTTTTTTTGTTTTGTTTTTGAAATTCCTTTTTATCGTGGGTTTGAGCTGATTCTCGCTGCCATGTTTATGCCAGTCTAGACACACTTGATTCCCTTACAGAGACATATCAATACATAGGTTTTAAGATTCTTACTAGTCAGATATATTCCTCTGCGGGAAATATGGGGTTTGTGTCCCTTTCACTGAGGAAGGTGTAGGTCTTGTCTATTCCATAGTTGGTTTTTGGAGCGGTACCTGTGCTTATATCAAACTCTGGTTTTATGCATCACCCCACCTCTCTTTCCCCCTTAAGCAGGCATAAGAATGTTTTCTAAATGTGAGACACTGTTCTCTTTCCTAACTCAGTTCAAGTGTAGCCAGGTTTACAGGATCTTCATAAGTGATATCTTATGATAAGTTTCTTTTTCTGTGTGACTTATTTCACTTAGAATCATCGTACCTGAATACACACATTTTGCTGCTACTGGTCTTATGACATTGATTTCATGGCTGAGGGATATTCCATCGTACGTAAGTACCACAATTTTTTGAAACATTTTTATATTTCCTGGGATATTTAAGGTGTACCCAAGTTGAGGTCCTTGTAAGCAGTGCAGCCCTAAATTTTGGGGTGGCTCTGTCTTATTGATTTTCAGTTTTCCCAAGGTATATTCCCTAGACTGGAAGTGCCCTTGGCTCTGTAGCTCTGTTGTTTATTTGTTTTAGGGAACACAATGCACTCCTCCAGAGAGGCAGTTGGCAATTTACATTCCGCCCATCAGCATAAAAAGGCTCCCTGTTCTCCAGGGCCTGTCTTGCCCTTCTGGTTTTTACACATTTTGTGGATGTCCCTTTTGACCGGTGGGAAGTGATACTCCTTTGTAGTGCAGATTTGCATTGCCCGCTTTCTTGCTTGGCCAAAAAGAGCATGTGCGTTTTCTCCTGAATATATTCAGGAGAAAACGCATACGCCCTTTTTGGCCAAGTGCATCATTGTCGAAGTTGTGCCCCTCTTCCTGTGCTTTAAAGGCGATTCCAACGTACCTCTTGAAATCTGTTTCCTGCTATTCTGCCTCGCTTTCAAGTCTGCCTCGTTGCCTTCCCTCAACAGATTTTTCGATGATAGTTGTCCTTTATTACTCGGCCAGTTTGTGAATTGCTGTGCCCCTGAGCTCCATTTTTCAACTCGTTTTTGGTGAGCTGACCGCAAGTCCAAAATTTTGGTTCAGGACATATACTGGTTCCCGGTGGGGAGCTGAGACTTTGGTTAATTCTTCTTCCTGCTGGGAAATTACAGTGATATGTGCCCGTCCGAATGCCTAACAGCTACTCTCTCATTGGTTCTCCCTCTTCCCTTTCATCCTCTGCCAAATTGGCAACCTGTGCGAACCAGGAGGTTAAAGGGGCTGTCTCTCCAAGTTGGGAGGTTGATAGTAAAGCAGATGGAAAGTCAAACCGGAGTACCAGGAGAGGGACTATTCGTTGAGTTTTAGAAACCTTTCGTATTCACAGTGTGTCCGTTCTCTAGGTTTCCCGTACATGTTATAACTGTAGTAATATTCCCTTCAACCTGGAGAGTTAGGACCCATGGAATGGGTGCCATGCATTATTGCTTTAAAGGGTCTGCATTTGTTCACCCAATCTCACCAATCCTCTCAGTCCCAAGTGTCCAGCCTTATGCCACATCCAGCTGTTGTTGTAGATAGGGTCATTCCAGGTTTCATCAGAGACTCTGAAGGAATTGTAAAGAATTTCCCAGTTTTTTTGATTTGTTTTTGAAATTCCTTTTTATAGTGGGTTTGAGCTGATTCTCGCTGCCATGTTTATGCCAGTCTAGACACACTTGATTCCCTTACGGAGACATATCAATACATAAGTTTTAAGATTCTTACTAGTCAGATATATTCCTCTGTGGGAAATATGGTGTTTTGAGTCCCTTTCACTGAGGAAGGTGTAGGTCTTGTCTATTCCATAGTTGGTTTTTGGAATGGTACCTGTGCTTATATCAAACTCTGGTTTTATGCATCACCCCACCTCTCTTTCCCCCTTAAGCAGGCATAAGAGTGTTTTCTAAATGTGAGACACTGTTCTCTTTCCTAACTCAGTTCAAGTGTAGCCATGTTTACAGGATCTTCATAAGTGATATCTTATGATAAGATCTTTTTTTGTGTGACTTATTTCACTTAGAATCATCGTACCTGAATCCAACCATTTTGCTGCTACTGGTCTTATGTCATTGATTTCATGGCTGAGGGATATTCCATCGTACGTAAGTACCACAATTTTTTGAACCATTTTTATATTTCCTGGGATATTTAAGCTGTTCCCAAGTTGAGGTCCTTGTAAGCAGTGCAGCCCTACATTTTGGGGTGGCTCTGTCTTATTGATTTTCAGTTTTCCCAAGGTATATTCCCTAGACTGGAAGTGCCCTTGGCTCTGTAGCTCTGTTCTTTACATGTTTTAGGGAACGCAATGCACTCCTCCAGAGAGGCAGTTGGCAATGTACATCCCGCCCATCAGCATAAGAAGGCTCCCTGTTTTCCAGGGCCTGTCTTGCCTTTCTGGTTTTTACACATTTTGTGGATGTCCCTTTTGACCGGTGGGAAGTGATATTTCTTTGTAGTGCAGATTTGCATTGCCCGCTTGCTTGCTTGGCCAAAAAGGGCCTATGCGTTTTCTCCTGAGAAAACGCATATGCCCTTTTTGGCCAAGTGCATCATTGTTGAAGATGTGCCCCTCTTCCTGTGCTTTAAAGGCGATTCCAACGTACCTCTTGAAATCTGTTTCCTTCTATTCTGTCTCACTTTCAAGTCCGCCTCGCTGCCTTCCATCAACAGATTTTTGGACGATAGTTGTCCTTTATTACTCGGCCAGTTTGTGAATTGCTGTGCCCCTGAGCTCCATTTTTCAACTCGTTTTTGGTGAGCTGACCGCAAGTCCAAAATTTTGGTTCAGGACCTATGCTGTTTCCCGGTGGGCGGCTGAGACTTTGGTTAATTCTTCTGCCTGCCGGGAAATTACAGTGATATGTGCCCGTCCAAATGCCTAACAGCTACTCTCTCATTGGTTCTCCCTCTTCCCTTTCATCCTCTGCCAAATTGGCAACCTGTGCGAACCAGGAGGTTAAAGGGGCTGTCTCTCCAAGTAGCGAGGTTGATAGTAAAGCAGGTGGAAAGTCAAACCGGAGCACCAGGAGAGGGACTATTCGTTGAGTTTTAGAAACCTTTCGTATTCACAGTGTGTCCGTTCTCTAGGTTTCCCGTACATGTTATAGCTGTAGTAATATTCCCTTCAACCTGGAGAGTTGGGACCCATGGAATGGGTGCCATGCATTATTGCTTTAAAGGGTCTGCATTTACTCACCCAATCTCACCAATCGTCTCAGTCCCAAGTATCCAGCCTTATGCCACATCCAGCTGTTGTTGTAGATAGGGTCATTCCAGGTTTCATCACAGACTCTGAAGGAATTGTAAAGAATTTCCCAGTTTTTTTGTTTTGTATTTGAAATTCCTTTTTATCGTGGGTTTGAGCTGATTCTCGCTGCCATGTTGATGCCAGTCTAGACACACTTGATTCCCTTATGGAGATATATCAATACATAGGTTTTAAGATTCTTACTAGTCAGATATATTCCTCTGCGGGAAATATGGGGTTTTGAGTCCCTTTCACTGAGGAAGGTGTAGGTCTTGTCTATTCCACAGTTGGTTTTTTGAACGGTACCTGTGCTTATATCAAACTCTGGTTTTATGCATCACCCCACCTCTCCTTCCCCCTTAAGCAGGCATAAGAGTGTTTTCTAAATGTGAGACACTGTTCTCTTTCCTAACTCAGTTCAAGTGTAGCCATGTTTACAGGATCTTCATAACTGATATCTTATGATAAGTTTCTTTTTCTGTGTGACTTATTTCACTTAGAATCATCGTACCTGAATCCACCCATTTTGCTGCTACTGCTCTTATAACATTGATTTCATGGCTGAGGGATACTTCATCGTACGTAAGTACCACAATTTTTTGAACCATTTTTATACTTCCTGGGATATTTAAGGTGTACCCAAGTTGAGGTCCTTGTAAGCAGTGCAGCCCTAAATTTTGGGGGGGCTCTGTCTTATTGATTTTCAGTTTTCCCAAGGTATATTCCCTAGACTGGAAGTGCCCTTGGCTCTGTAGCTCTGTTGTTTACTTGTTTTAGGGAACACAATGCACTCCTCCAGGGAGGCAGTTGGCAATTTACATCCCGCCCATCAGCATAACAAGGCTCCCTGTTCTCCAGGGCCTGTCTTGCCCTTCTGGTTTTTACACATTTTGTGGATGTCCCTTTTGACCGGTGGGAAGTGATACTTCTTTGTAGTGCAGATTTGCATTGCCCGCATGCTTGCTTGGCCAAAAAGGGCGTATGCGTTTTCTCCTGAATATATTCAGGAGAAAACGCATACGCCCTTTTTGGCCAAGTGCATCATTGTCGAAGTTGTGCCCCTCTTCCTGTGCTTTAAAGGCGATTCCAACGTACCTCTTGAAATCTGTTTCCTGCTATTCTGCCTCGCTTTCAAGTCCGCCTCGTTGCCTTCCCTCAACAGATTTTTGGACGATAGTTGTCCTTTATTACTCGGCCAGTTTATGAATTGCTGTGCCCCTGAGCTCCATTTTTCAACTCGTTTTTGGTGAGCTGACCGCAAGTCCAAAATTTTGGTTCAGGACCTATGCTCGTTCCCGGTGGGTGGCTGAGACTTTGCTTAATTCTTCTTCCTGCCGGGGAATTACAGTGATATGTGCCCGTCCAAATGCCTAACAGCTACTCTCTCATTGATTCTCCCTCTTCCCTTTCATCCTCTGCCAAATTGGCAAGCTGTGGAAACCAGGAGGTTAAAGGGGCTGCCTCTCCAACTTGGGAGGTTGATAGTAAAGCAGGTGGAAAGTCAAACCAGAGCACGAGGAGAGGGACTATTCGTTGAGTTTTAGAAACCTTTCGTATTCACAGTGTGTCCGTTCTCTAGGTTTCCCGTACATATTATAGCTGTAGTAATATTCCCTTCAACCTGGAGAGCTGGGACCCATGGAATGGGTGCCAGGCATTTGTGCTTTAAAGGGTCTGCATTTGCTCACCCAATCTCACCAATCGTCTCAGTCCCAAGTGTCCAGCCTTTTGCCACATCCAGCTGTCGTTGTAGATAGGGTCATTCCAGGTTTCATCAGAGACCCTGAAGGAATTGTAAAGAATTTCCCAGTTTTTTTGTTTTGTTTTTGAAATTCCTTTTTATAGTGGGTTTGAGCTGATTCTCGCTGCCATGTTTATGCCAGTCTAGACACACTTGATTCCCTTACGGAGACATATCAATATATAGGATTTAAGATTCTTACTAGTCAGATATATTCCTCTGCGGGAAATATGGGGTTTTGAGTTCCTTTCACTGAGGAAGGTGTAGGTCTTGTCTATTCCATAGTTGGTTTTTGGATCGGTACCTGTGCTTATATCAAACTCTGGTTTTATGCATCACCCCACCTCTCCTTCCCCCTTAAGCAGGCATAAGAGTGTTTTCTAAATGTGAGACACTGTTCTCTTTCCTAACTCAGTTCAAGTGTAGCCATGTTTACAGGATCTTCATAAGTGATATCTTATGATATGTTTCTTTTTCTGTGTGACTTATTTCACTTAGAATCATCGTAGCTGAATTCACCCATTTTGCTGCTACTGGTCTTATGACATTGATTTCATGGCTGAGCGATATTCCATCGTACGTAAGTACCACAATTTTTTGAACCATTTTTATATTTCCTGGGATATTTAAGGTGTACCCAAGTTGAGGTCCTTGTAAGCAGTGCAGCCCTAAATTTTGGGGTGGCTCTGTCTTATTGATTTTCAGTTTTCCCAAGGTATATTCCCTAGACTGGAAGTGCCCTTGGCTCTGTAGCTCTGTTCTTTACTTGCTTTAGGGAACACAATGTACTCCTCCAGAGAGGCAGTTGGCAATTTACATCCCGCCCATCAGCATAACAAGGCTCCCTGTTCTCCAGGGCCTGTCTTGCCTTTCTGGTTTTTACACATTTTGTGGATGTCCCTTTTGACCGGTGGGAAGTGATACTTCTCTGTAGTGCAGATTTGCATTGCCCGCTTGCTTGCTTGGCCAAAAAGGGCGTATGTGTTTTCTCCTGAATATATTCAGGAGAAAACACATACGCCCTTTTTGGCCAAGTGCATCATTGTCGAAGTTGTGCCCCTCGTCCTGTGCTTTAAAGGCGATTCCAACGTACCTCTTGAAATCTGTTTCCTGCTATTCTGCCTCGCTTTCAAGTCCGCCTCGTTGCCTTCCCTCAACAGATTTTTGGAGGATAGTTGTCCTTTATTACTCGGCCAGTTTGTGAATTGCTGTGCCCCTGAGCTCCATTTTTCAACTCGTTTTTGGTGAGTTGACCGCAAGTCCTAAATTTTGGTTCAGGACCTATGCTGGTTCCCAGTGCGGGGCTGAGACTTTGGTTAATACTTCTTCCTGACGGGAAATTACAGTGATATGTGCCCGTCCAAATGCCTAACAACTAATCTTTCATTGGTTCTCCCTCTTCCCTTTCATCCTCTGCCAAATTGGCAACCTGTGCGAATCAGGAGGTTAAAGGTGATGTCTCTCCAAGTTGGGAGGTTGATAGTAAAGCAGATGGAAAGTCAAACCGGAGCACCAGGAGAGGGACTATTCGTTGAGTTTTACAAACCTTTCGTATTCACAGTGTGTCCGTTCTCTAGGTTTCCCGTACATGTTATATCTGTAGTAATATTCCCTTCAACCTGGAGGGTTGGGACACATGGAATGGGTGCCATGCATTATTGCTTTAAAGGGTCTGCATTTGCTCACCCAATCTCACCAAGCCTCTCAGTCGCAAGTGTCCAGCCTTATGCCACATCCACCTGTCATTGTAGATAGGGTCATTCCAGGTTTCATCACAGACCCTGAAGGAATTGTAAAGAATTTCCCAGTTTTTTTGTTTTGTTTTTGAAATTCCTTTTTATAGTGGGTTTGAGCTGATTCTCGCTGCCATGTTTATGCCAGTCTAGACACACTTGATTCCCTTACGGAGACATATCAATACATAGGATTTAAGATTCTTACTAGTCAGATATATTCCTCTGCGGGAAATATGGGGTTTTGAGTTCCTTTCACTGAGGAAGGTGTAGGTCTTGTCTATTCCATAGTTGATTTTTGGAACGGTACCTGTGCTTATATCAAACTCTGGTTTTATGCATCACCCCACCTCTCCTTCCCCCTTAAGCAGGCATAAGAGTGTTTTCTAAATGTGAGACACTGTTCTCTTTCCTAACTCAGTTCAAGTGTAGCCATGTTTACAGGATCTTCATAAGTGATATCTTATGATAAGTTTCTTTTTCTCTGTGACTTATTTCACTTAGAATCATCGTACCTGAATCCACCCATTTTGCTGCTACTGGTCTTATGACATTGATTTCATGGCTGAGGGATATTCCATCGTACGTAAGTACCACAATTTTTTGAACCATTTTTATATTTCCTGGGATATTTAAGGTGTACCCAAGTTGAGGTCCTTGTAAGCAGTGCGGCCCTAAATTTTGGGGTGGCTCTGTCTTATTGATTTTCAGTTTTCCCAAGGTATATTCCCTAGACTGGAAGTGCCCTTGGCTCTGTAGCTCTGTTCTTTACTTGTTTTAGGGAACACAATGTACTGCTCCAGAGAGGCAGTTGGCAATTTACATCCCGCCCATCAGCATAACAAGGCTCCCTGTTCTCCAGGGCCTGTCTTGCCTTTCTGGTTTTTACACATTGTGTGGATGTCCCTTTTGACCGGTGGGAAGTGATACTTCTTTGTAGTGCAGATTTGCATTGCCCGCTTGCTTGCTTGGCCAAAAAGGGCGTATGCGTTTTCTCCTGAATATATTCAGGAGAAAACGCATACGCCCTTTTTGGCCAAGTGCATCATTGTCGAAGTTGTGCCCCTCTTCCTGTGCTTTAAAGGTGATTCCAACGTACCTCTTGAAATCTGTTTCCTGGTATTCTGCCTCGCTTTCAAGTCCGCCTCGTTGCCTTCCCTCAACAGATTTTTGGACGATAGCTGTACTTTATTACTCGGCCAGTTTGTGAATTGCTGTGACCCTGAGCTCCATTTTTCAACTCGTTTTTGGTGAGCTGACCGCATGTCCAAAATTTTGGTTCAGGACCTATACTGGTTCCCGGTGGGTGGCTGAGACTTTGGTTAATTCTTCTTCCTGCCGGGAAATTACAGTGATATGTGCCCGTCCATATGCCTAACAGCTACTCTCTCATTGGTTCTCCCTCTTCCCTTTCATCCTCTGCCAAATTGGCAACCTGTGAGAACCAGGAGGTTAAAGGGGCTGTGTCTCCAAGTTGGGAGGTTGATAGTAAAGCAGATGGAAAGTCAAACCAGAGCACCCGGAGAGGGATTATTCATTGAGTTTTAGAAACCTTTCGTATTCACAGTGTGTCCGTTCTCTAGGTTTCCCGTACATGTTATAGCTGTAGTAATATTCCCTTCAACCTGGAGAGTTGGGACCCATGGAATGGGTGCCATGCATTATTGCTTTAAAGGGTCTGCATTTGTTCACCCAATCTCACCAATCCTCTCAGTCCCAAGTGTCCAGCCTTATGCCACATCCAGCTGTCATTGTAGAAAGGGTCATTCCACGTTTCATCAGAGACCCTGAAGGAATTGTAAAGAATTTCCCAGTTTTTCTGTTTTGTTTTTGAAATTCCTTTTTACAGTCGGTTTGAGCTGATTCTCGCTGCCATGTTTATGCCAGTCTAGACACACTTGATTCCCTTATGGAGACATATCAGTACATAGGTTTTAAGATTCTTACTAGTCAGATATATTCCTCTGCGGGAAATATGGGGTTTTGAGTCCCTTTCACTGAGGAAGGTGTAGGTCTTGTCTATTCCATAGTTGGTTTTTGGAATGGTACCTGTGCTTATATCAAACTCTGGTTTTATGCATCACCCCACTTCTCCTTCCCCCTTAAGCAGGCATAAGAGTGTTTTCTAAATGTGAGACACTGTTCTCTTTCCTAACTCAGTTCAAGTGTAGCCATGTTTACAGGATCTTCATAAGTGATATCTTGTGATAAGTTTCTTTTTCTGTGTGACTTATTTCACTTAGAATCATCGTACCTGAATCCACCCATTTTGCTGCTACTGGTCTTATGACATTGATTTCATGGCTGAGGGATATTCCATTGTACAAAATTACCACAATTTTTTGAACCATTTTTATATTTCCTGGGATATTTACGGTGTACCCAAGTTGAGGTCCTTGTAAGCAGTGCAGCCCTAAATTTTGGGGTGGCTCTGTCTTTTTGATTTTCAGTTTTCCCAAGGTATATTCCCTAGACTGGAAGTGCCCTTGGCTCTGTATCTCTGTTCTTTACTTGTTTTAGGGAACACAATGCACTCCTCCAGAGAGGCACTTGGCAATTTACATCCCGCCCATCAGCATAACAAGGCTCCCTGTTCTCCAGGGCCTGTCTTGCCTTTCTGGTTTTTACACATTTTGTGGATGTCCCTTTTGACCGGTGGGAAGTGATACTTCTTTGTAGTGCAGATTTGCATTGCCCGCTTGCTTGCTTGGCCAAAAAGGGCGTATGCGTTTTCTCCTGAATATATTCAGGAGAAAACGCATACGCCCTTTTTGGCTAAGTGCATCATTGTCGAAGTTGTGCCGCTCTTCCTGTGCTTTAAAGGCGATTCCAACGTACCTCTTGAAATCTGTTTCCTGCTATTCTGCCTGCCTTTCAAATCCGCCACCTTGCCTTCCCTCAACAGATTTTTGGACGATAGTTTTCCTTTATTACTCGGCCAGTTTGTGAATTGCTGTGCCCCTGAGTTCCATTTTTCAACTCGTTTTTGTTGAGCTGACCGCAAGTCCAAAATTTTGGTTCAGGACCTATACTGGTTCCCGGTGGGGGGCTGAGACTTTGCTTAATTCTTCTTTCTGCCGGGAAATTACAGTGATATGTGCCCGTCCAAATGCCTAACAGCTACTCTCTCATTGGTTCTCCCTCTTCCCTTTCATCCTCTGCCAAATTGGAAACCTGTGTGAACCAGGAGGTTAAAGGGGCCGTCTCTCCAAGTTGGGAGATTGATAGTAAAGCAGATGGAAAGTGAAACCGGAGCACCAGGAGAGGGATTATTCGTTGAGGTTTAGAAAACTTTCGTATTCACAGTGTGTCCGTTCTCTAGGTTTCCCGTACATGTTATAGCTGTAGTAATATTCCCTTCAACCTCGAGAGTTGGGACCCATGGAATGGGTGCAATGCATTACTGCTTTAAAGGGTCTGCATTTGCTCACCCAATCTCACCTATCCTCTCAGTCCCAAGTGTCCAGCCTTATGCCACATCCAGCTGTTGTTGTAGATAGGGTCATTCCAGGTTTCATCACAGACCCTGAAGGAATTGTAAAGAATTTCCCAGTTTTTTCGTTTTGTTTTTGAAATTCCTTTTTATCGTGGGTTTGAGCTGATTCTCGCTGCCATGTTGATGCCAGTCTAGACACACTTGATTCCCTTACGGAGACATATCAATACATAGGTTTTAAGATTCTTACTAGTCAGATATATTCCTCTGTGGGATATATGGTGTTTTGAGTCCCTTTCACTGAGGAAGGTGTAGGTCTTGTCTATTCCATAGTTGGTGTTTGGAACGGTACCTATGCTTATATCAAACTCTGGTTTTATGCATCACCCCACCTTTCCTTCTCCCTTAAGCAGGCATAAGAGTGTTTTCTAAATGTGAGACACTGTTCTCTTTCCTAACTCAGTTCAAGTGTAGCCATGTTTACAGGATCTTCATAAGTGATATCTTATGATAAGTTTCTTTTTCTGTGTGACATATTTCACTTAGAATCATCGTACCTGAATCCACCCATTTTGCTGCTACTGGTCTTTTGACATTGATTTCATGGCTGAGGGATATTCCATCGTACGTAAGTACCACGATTTTTTGAACCATTTTATATTTCCTGGGATATTTAAGGTGTACCCAAGTTGAGGTCCTTGTAAGCAGTGCAGCCCTAAATTTTAGGGTGGCTCTGTCTTATTGATTTTCAGTTTTCCCAAGGTATATTCCCTAGACTGGAAGTGCCTTGGCTCTGTAGCTCTGTTGTTTACTTGTTTTAGGGAACACAATGCACTCCTCCAGAGAGTCAGTTGGCAATTTACATACCGTCCATCAGCATAACAAGGCTCCCTGTTCTCCAGGGCCTGTCTTGCCTTTCTGGTTTTTACACATCTTGTGGATGTCCCTTTTGACGGGTGGGAAGTGATACTTCTTTGTAGTGCAGATTTGCATTGCCCGCTTGCTTGCTTGGCCAAAAAGGGCGTATGCGTTTTCTCCTGAATATATTCAGGAGAAAACGCATACGCCCTTTTTGGCCAAGTGCATCATTGTTGAAGTTGTGACCCTCTTCCTGTGCTTTAAAGGCGATTCCAACGTACCTCTTGAAATCTGTTTCCTGCTATTCTGCCTCGCTTTCAAGTCTGCCTCGTTGCCTTCCCTCAACAGATTTTTGGACGATAGTTGTCCTTTATTACTCGGCCAGTTTGTGAATTGCTGTGCCCCTGAGCTCCAATTTGCAACTCGTTTTTGGTGAGCTGACCGCAAGTGTTAAATTTTGGTTCAGGACATATACTGGTTGCCGGTGGGGGGCTGAGACTTTGGTTAATTCTTCTTCCTGCCGGGAAATTACAGTGATATGTGCCCGTCCAAATGCCTAACAGCTACTCTCTCATTGGTTCTCCCTCTTCCCTTTCATCCTCTGACAAATTGGCAACCTGTGCGAACCAGGAGGTTAAAGGGGCTGTCTCTCCAAGTTGGGAGGTTGATAGTAAAGCAGGTGGAAAGTCAAACCGGAGCAGCAGGAGAGGGACAATTCGTTGAGTTTTAGAAACCTTTCGTATTCACAGTGTGTCCGTTCTCTAGGTTTCCCGTACATGTTATAACTGTAGTAATATTCCCTTCAACCTGCAGAGTTGGGACCCATGGAAAGGGTGCCATGCATTATTGCTTTAAAGGGTCTGCATTTGCTCACCCAATCTCACCAATCCTCTCAGTCCCATGTGTCCAGTCTTATGCCACATCCAGCTGCCGTGGTAGATAGGGTCATTCCAGGTTTCATCAGAGACCCTGAAGGAATTGTAAAAAATTTCCCAGTTTTTTTGTTTTGTTTTTGAAATTCCTTTTTATAGTGGGTTTGAGCTGATTCTCGCTGCCATGTTTATGCCAGTCTAGACACACTTGATTCCCTTACGGATACATATCCATACATAGGTTTTAAGATTCTTACTAGTCAGATATATTCCTCTGCGGGAAATATGGGGTTTTGAGTCCCTTTCACTGAGGAAAGTGTAGGTCTTGTCTATTCCATAGTTGGTTTTTGGAACGGTACCTGTGCTTATATCAAACTCTGGTTTTATGCATCACCCAACCTCTCCTTCCCCCTTAAGCAGGCATAAGAGTGTTTTCTAAATGTGAGACACTGTTCTCTTTCCTAGCTCATTTCAAGTGTAGCCATGTTTACAGGATCTTCATAAGTGATATCTTATGATAAGTTTCTTTTTCTGTGTGACTTATTTCACTTAGAATCATCGTACCTGAATCCACCCATTTTGCTGCTACTGGTCTTATGTCATTGATTTCATGGCTGAGGGATATTCCATCATACATAAGTCCCACAATTTTTTGAACCATTTTTATATTTCCTGGGATATTTAAGGTGTACCCAAGTTGAGGTCCTTGTAAGCAGTGTAGCCCTAAATTTTGGGGTGGCTCTGTCTTATTGATTTTCTGTTTTACCAAGGTATATTCCCTAGACTGGAAGTGCCCTTGGCTCTGTCGCTCTGTTGTTTACTTGTTTTAGGGAACACAATGCACTCCTCCAGTGAGGCAGTTGGCAATTTACATCCCGCCCATCAGCATAACAAGGCTCCCTGTTCTCCAGGGCCTGTCTTGCCTTTCTGGTTTTTACACATTTTGTGGATGTCCCTTTTGACCGGTGGGAAGTGATACTTCTTTGTAGTGCAGATTTGCATTGCCCGCTTGCTTGCTTGGCCAAAAAGAGCGTATGCGTTTTCTCCTGAATATATTCAGGAGAAAACGCATACGCACTTTTTGGCTAAGTGCATCATTGTTGAAGTTGTGCCCCTCTTCCTGTGCTTTAAAGGCGATTCCAACGTACCTCTTGAAATCTGTTTCCTGCTATTCTGCCTCGCTTTCAAGTCCGCTTCGTTGCCTTCACTCAACAGATTTTTGGACGATAGTTTTCCTTTATTACTCGGCCACTTTGTGGTTTGCTGTGCCCCTGAGCTCCATTTTTCAACTCGTTTTTGGTGAGCTGACCGCAAGTCCTAAATTTTGGTTCAGGACCTATACTGGTTCCTGGTGGGTGGCTGAGACTTTGCTTAATTCTTCTTCCTGCCGGGAAATTACAGTGATATGTGCCCGTCCAAATGCCTAACAGCTACTCTCTCATTGGTTCTCCCTCTTCCCTTTCATCCTCTAACAAATTGGCAACCTGTGCGAACCAGGAGGTTATAGGGGCTGTCTCTCCAAGTTGGGAGGTTGATAGTAAAGCAGGTGGAAAGTCAAACCGGAGCACCAGGAGAGGGACTATTCGTTGAGTTTTAGAAACCTTTCGTATTCACAGTGTGTCCGTTCTCTAGGTTTCCCGTACATGTTATAACTGTAGTAATATTCCCTTCAACCTGGAGAGTTGGGACCCATGGAATGGGTGCCATGCATTATTGCTTTAAAGGGTCTGCATTTGCTCACCCAATCTCACCAATCCTCTCAGTCCCAAGTGTCCAGCCTTATGCCACATCCAGCTGCCGTGGTAGATAGGGTCATTCCAGGTTTCATCAGAGACCCTGAAGGAATTGTAAAAAATTTCCCAGTTTTTTTGTTTTGTTTTTGAAATTCCTTTTTATAGTGGGTTTGAGCTGATTCTCGCTGCCATGTTTATGCCAGTCTAGACACACTTGACTCCCTTACGGATACATATCCATACATAGGTTTTAAGATTCTTACTAGTCAGATATATTCCTCTGCGGGAAATATGGGGTTTTGAGTCCCGTTCACTGAGGAAAGTGTAGGTCTTGTCTATTCCATAGTTGGTTTTTGGAACGGTACCTGTGCTTATATCAAACTCTGGTTTTATGCATCACCCCACCTCTCCTTCCCCCTTAAGCAGGCATAAGAGTGTTTTCTAAATGTGAGACACTGTTCTCTTTCCTAGCTCATTTCAAGTGTAGCCATGTTTACAGGATCTTCATAAGTGATATCTTATGATAAGTTTCTTTTTCTGTGTGACTTATTTCACTTAGAATCATCGTACCTGAATCCACCCATTTTGCTGCTACTGGTCTTATGACATTGATTTCATGGCTGAGGGATATTCCATCGTACGTAAGTACCACAATTTTTTGAACCATTTTTATATTTCCTGGGATATTTAAGGTGTATCCAAGTTGAGGGCCTTTTAAGTAGTGCAGCCCTAAATTTTGGGGTGGCTCTGTCTTATTGATTTTCAGTTTTCCCAAGGTATATTCCCTAGACTGGAAGTGCCCTTGGCTCTGTAGCTTTGTTGTTTACTTCTTTTAGGGAACACAATGCACTCCTCCAGAGAGGCAGTTGGCAATTTACATCCTGCCCATCAGCATAACAAGGCTCCTTGTTCTCCAGGGCCTGTCTTGCCTTTATGGTTTTTACACATTTTGTGGATGTCCCTTTTGAACGGCGGGAAGTGATACTTCTTTGTAGTGCAGATTTGCGTTGCCCGCTTGCCTGCTTGGACAAAAAGGCTGTATGCGTTTTCTCCTGAATATATTCAGGAGAAAACGCATACGCCCTTTTTGGCCAAGTGCATCATTGTCGAAATTGTGCCCCTCTTCCTGTGCTTTAAAGGCAATTCCAACGTACCTCTTGAAATCTGTTTCCTGCTATTCTGCCTCGCTTTCAAGTCCGCCTCGTTGCCTTCCCTCAACAGATTTTTGGACAATAGTTGTCCTTTATTACACGGCCCGTTTGTGAATTGCTGTGCCCCTGAGCTCCATTTTTCAACTCGTTTTTGGTGAGCTGACCGCAAGTCCAAAATTTTGGTTCAGGGCCTATACTTGTTCCCGGTGGGTGGCTGAGACGTTGGTTAATTCTTCTTCCTTCCGGGAAATTAGAGTGATATGTGCCCGTCCAAATGCCTAACAGCTACTCTCTCATTGGTTCTCCCTCTTCCCTTTCATCCTCTGCCAAATTGGCAACGTGTGCGAACCAGGAGGTTAAAGGGGCTGTCTCTCCAAGTTGGGAGGTTGATAGTAAAGCAGATGGAAAGTCAAACCGGAGCATCAGGATAGGGACTATTCGTTGAGTTTTAGAAACCTTTCGTATTCACAATGTGTCCGTTCTCTAGGTTTCCCGTACATGTTATAGCTGTAGTAATATTCCCTTTAACCTGGAGATTTCGGACCCATGGAATGGGTGCCAGGCATTTTTGCTTTAAAGGGTCTGCATTTGCTCAACCACTCTCACCATTCCTCTCAGTCCTAAGTGTCCAGCCTTATGCCTCATCCAGCTGCCGTTGTACATAAGGTCATTCCAGGTTTCATCAGAGACCCTGAAGGAATTGTAAAGAATTTCCAAGTTTTTTGTTTTGTTTTTGAAATTCCTTTTTATAGTGGGTTTGAGCTGATTCTCGCTGCCATGTTTATGCCAGTCTAGACACACTTGATTCCCTTACGGAGACATATCAATACATAGGTTTTAAGATTCTTACTAGTCAGATATATTCCTCTGCGGGAAATATGGGGTTTTGAGTCCATTTCACTGAGGAAGGTGTAGGTCTTGTCTATTCCATAGTTGGTTTTTGGAACGGTACCTGTGCTTATATCAAACTCTGGTTTTATGCATCACCCCACCTCTCCTTCCCCCTTAAGCAGGCTTAAGATTGTTTTCTAAATGTGAGACACTGTTCTCTTTCCTAACTCAGTTCAAGTGTAGCCATGTTTACAGGATCTTCATAAGTGATATCTTATGATAAGTTTCTTTTTCTCTGTGACTTATTTCACTTCGAATCATCGTACCTGAATCCACCCATTTTGCTGCTACTGGTCTTATGACATTGATTTCATGGCTGAGGGATATTCCATCGTACGTAAGTACCACAATTTTTTGAACCATTTTTATATTTCCTGGGATATTTAAGGTGTATCCAAGTTGAGGGCCTTTTAAGTAGTGCAGCCCTAAATTTTGGGGTGGCTCTGTCTTATTGATTTTCAGTTTTCCCAAGGTATATTCCCTAGACTGGAAGTGCCCTTGGCTCTGTAGCTCTGTTGTTTATTTGTTTTAGGGAACACAATGCACTCCTCCAGAGAGGCAGTTGGCAAGTTACATCCCGCCCATCAGCATAACAAGGCTCCCTGTTCTCCAGGGCCTGTCTTGCCTTTCTGGTTTTTACACATTTTGTGGATGTCCCTTTTGGCCGGTGGGAAGGGATACTTCTTTGTAGTGCAGATTTGCATTGCCCGCTTGCTTGCTTGGCCAAAAAGGGCCTATGCGTTTTCTCCTGAATATATTCAGGAGAAAACGCATAGGCCCTTTTTGGCCAAGTGCATCATTGTCAAAGTTGTGACACTCTTCCTGTGCTTTAAAGGCGATTCCAACGTACCTCTTGAAATCTTTTTCCTGCTATTCTGCCTCGCTTTCAAGTCTGCCTCGTTGCCTTCCCTCAAAAGATTTTTGGACGGTAGTTGTCCTTTATACTCGGCCAGTTTGTGAATTGCTGTGCCCCTGAGCTCCATTTTTCAACTCGTTTTTGGTGAGCTGACCGCAAGTCCAAAATTTTGGTTCAGGACATATACTGGTTCCCAGTGGGGGGCTGAGACTTTGGTTAATTCTTCTTCCTGCTGGGAAATTACAGTGATATGTGCCCGTCCAAATGCCTAACAGCTACTCTATCATTGGTTCTCCCTCTTCCCTTTCATGCTCTGCCAAATTGGCAACCTGTGAGAACCAGGAGGTTAAAGGGGCTGTCTCTCCAAGTTGGGAGGTTGATAGTAAAGCAGATGGAAAGTCAAACCGGAGCACCAGGAGAGGGACTATTCGTTGAGTTTTAGAAACCTTTCGTATTCACAGTGTGTCCGTTCTCTAGGTTTCCCGTACATGTTATAACTGTAGTAATATTCCCTTCACCCTGTAGAGTTGGGACCCATGGAATGGGTGCCATGCATTATTGCTTTAAACGGTCTGCATTTGTTCACCCAATCTCACCAATCCTCTCAGTCCCAAGTGTCCAGCCTTATGCCACATCCAGCTGTCGTTGTAGATAGGGTCATTCCAGGTTTCATCAGAGACTCTGAAGGAATTGTAAAGAATTTCCAAGTTTTTTTGATTTGTTTTTGAAATTCCTTTTTATAGTGGGTTTGAGCTGATTCTCGCTGCCATGTTTATGCCAGTCTAGACACACTTGATTCCCTTACGTAGACATATCAATACATAAGTTTTAAGATTCTTACTAGTCAGATATATTCCTCTGCGGGAAATATGGTGTTTTGAGTCCCTTTCACTGAGGAAGGTGTAGGTCTTGTCTATTCCATAGTTGGTTTTTGGAATGGTACCTGTGCTTATATCAAACTCTGGTTTTATGCATCACCCCACCTCTCTTTCCCCCTTAAGCAGGCATAAGAGTGTTTTCTAAATGTGAGACACTGTTCTCTTTCCTAACTCAGTTCAAGTGTAGCCATGTTTACAGGATCTTCATAATTGATATCTTATGATAAGATCTTTTTCTGTGTGACTTATTTCACTTAGAATCATCGTACCTGAATCCAACCATTTTGCTGCTACTGGTCTTATGTCATTGATTTCATGGCTGAGGGATATTCCATCGTACGTAAGTACCACAATTTTTTGAACCATTTTTATATTTCCTGGGATATTTAAGCTGTACCCAAGTTGAGGTCCTTGTAAGCAGTGCAGCCCTACATTTTGGGGTGGCTCTGTCTTATTGATTTTCAGTTTTCCCAAGGTATATTCCCTAGACTGGAAGTGCCCTTGGCTCTGTAGCTCTGTTCTTTACATGTTTTAGGGAACGCAATGCACTCCTCCAGAGAGGCAGTTGGCAATGTACATCCCGCCCATCAGCATAACAAGGCTCCCTGTTTTCCAAGGCCTGTCTTGCCTTTCTGTTTTTTACACATTTTGTGGATGTCCCTTTTGAGCGGTGGGAAGTGATACTTCTTTGTAGTGCAGATTTGCATTGCCCGCTTGCTTGCTTGGCCAAAAAGGGCGTATGCGTTTTCTCCTGAATATATGCAGGAGAAAACGCATACGCCCTTTTTGGCCAAGTGCATCATTGTCGAAGTTGTGCCCCTCTTCCTGTGCTTTAAAGGCGATTCCAACGTACCTCTTGAAATCTGTTTCCTGCTATTCTGCCTCGCTTTCAAGTCCGCCTCGTTGCCTTCCCTCAACAGATTTTTTCACGATAGTTGTCCTTTATTACTCGGCCAGTTTGTGAATTGCTGTGCCCCTGAGCTCCATTTTTCAACTCGTTTTTGGTGAGCTGAACGCAAGTCCAAAATTTTGGTTCAGGACCTATGCTGTTTCCCGGTGGGGGGCTGGAATTTGGTTAATTCTTCTTCCTGCCGGGAAATTACAGTGATATGTGCCCGTCCATATGCCTAACAGCTACTCTCTCATTGGTTCTCCCTCTTCCCTTTCATCCTCTGCCAAATTGGCAACCTGTGCGAACCAGGAGGTTAAAGGGGCTGTCTCTCCAAGTTCGAGGGTTGATAGGAAAGCAGGTGGAAAGACAAACCGGAACACCAGGAGTGGGACTATTCATTGAGTTTTAGAAACCTTTCGTATTCACAATGTGTCCGTTCTCTAGGTTTCCCGTACATGTTATAACTGTAGTAATATTCCCTTAAACCTGGAGAGTTGGGACCCATGGAATGGGTGCCATGCATTATTGCTTTAAAGGGTCTGCATTTGCTCACCCAATCTCACCAATCCTCTCAGTCCCAAGTGTCCAGCCTTATGTCACATCCAGCTGTCGTTGTAGATAGGGTCATTCCAGGTTTCATCAGAGACTCTGAAGGAATTGTAAAGAATTTCCCAGGTTTTTTGTTTTGTATTTGAAATTCCTTTTTATCGTGGGTATGAGCTGATTCTCGCTGCCATGTTTATGCCAGTCTAGACACACTTGATTCCCTTACGGAGACATATCAATACATAGGTTTTAATATTCTTACTAGTCAGATATATTCCTCTGCGGGAAATATGGTGTTTTGAGTCCCTTTCACTGAGGAAGGTGTAGGTCTTGTCTATTCCATAGTTGGTTTTTGGAGCGGTACCTGTGCTTATATCAAACTCTGGTTTTATGCATCACCCCACCTCTCTTTCCCCCTTAAGCAGGCATAAGAATGTTTTCTAAATGTGAGACACTGTTCTCTTTCCTATCTCTGTTCAAGTGTAGCCATGTTTACAGGATCTTCATAAGTGATATCTTATGATAAGTTTCTTTTTCTGTGTGACTTATTTCACTTAGAATCATCGTACCTGAATCCACCCATTTTGCTGCTACTGGTCTTATGTCATTGATTTCATGGCTGAGGGATATTCCATCGTACGTAAGTACCACAATTTTTTGAACCATTTTTATATTTCATGGGATATTTAAGGTGTACCCAAGTTGAGGTCCTTGTAAGCAGTGCAGCCCTACATTTTGGGGTGGCTCTGTCTTATTGATTTTCAGTTTTCCCAAGGTATATTCCCTAGACTGGAAGTGCCCTTGGCTCTGTAGCTCTGTTCTTTACATGTTTTAGGGAACGCAATGCACTCCTCCAGAGAGGCAGTTGGCAATGTACATCCCGCCCATCAGCATAAAAATGCTCCCTGTTCTTCAGGGCCTGTCTTGCCTTTCTGGTTTTTACACATTTTGTGGATGTCCCTTTTGACCGGTGGGAAGTGATACTTCTTTGTAGTGCTGATTTGCATTGCCCGCTTGCTTGCTTGGCCAACAATGGCGTATTCGTTTTCTCCTGAATATATTCAGGAGAAAATGCATACGCCCTTTTTGGCCAAGTGCATCATTGTCGAAGTTGTGCCCCTCTTCCTGTGCTTTAAAGGCGATTCCAACGTACCTCTTGAAATCTGTTTCCTGCTATTCTGCCTCGCTTTCAAGTCCGCCTCGTTGCCTTCCCTCAACAGATTTTTGGACGAGAGTTGTCCATTATTACTCGGCCAGTTTGTGAATTGCTGTGCCCCTGAGCTCCATTTTTCAACTCGTTTTTGTTGAGCTGACCGCAAGACCAAAATTTTGGTTCAGGACCTATGCTGGTTCCTGGTGGGGGGCTGAGACTTTGGATAATTCTTCTTCCTGCCGGGAAATTACAGTGTTATGTGCCCGTTCAAATGCCTAACAGCTACTCTCTCATTGGTTCTCCCTCTTCCCTTTCATCCTCTGCCAAATTGGCAACCAGTGCGAACCAGGAGGTTAAAGGGGCTGTCTCTCCAAGTTGGGAGGTTGATAGTAAAGCAGATGGAAAGTCAAACCGGAGCACCAGGAGAGGGACTATTCGTTGAGTTTTAGAAACCTTTCGTATTCACAGTGTGTCCATTCTCTAGGTTTCCCATACATGTTATAGCTGTAGTAATATTCCCTTCAACCTGGAGAGTTGGGACCCATGGAATGGGTGCCAGGCATTTGTGCTTTAAAGGGTCTGCATTTGCTCACCCAATCTCACCAATCGTCTCAGTCCTAAGTGTCCCTCCTTATGCACATCCAACTGTCATTGTAGATAGGGTCATTCCAGGTTTCATCAGAGACCCTGAAGGAATTGTAAAGAATTTCCCTGTTTTTTTGTTTTGTTTTTGAAATTCCTTTTTATAGTGGGTTTGAGCTGATTCTCGCTGCCATATTTATGCCAGTCTAGACACACTTGATTCCCTTACAGAGACATATCAATACATAGGTTTTAAGAGTCTTACTAGTCAGATATATTCCTCTGTGGGAAATATGGGGTTTTGAGTCCCTTTCACTGAGGAAGGTGTAGGTCTTGTCTATTCCATAGTTGGTTTTTGGAACGGTACCTGTGCTTATATCAAACTCTGGTTTTATGCATCACCCCACCTCTCCTTCCTCCTAAAGCAGGCATAAGAGTGTTTTCTAAATGTGAGACACTGTTCTCTTTCCTAAATCAGTTCAAGTGTAGCCATGTTTACAGGATCTTCATAAGGGATATCTTATGATAAGTTTCTTTTTCTGTGTGATTTATTTCACTTAGAATCATCGTACCTGAATCCACCCATTTTGCTGCTACTGGTCTTATGACATTGATTTCATGGCTGAGGGATATTCCATCGTATGTAAGTACCACAATTTTTTGAACCATTTTTATATTTCCTGGGATATTTAAGGTGTACCCAAGTTGAGGTCCTTGTAAGCAGTGCAGCCCTAAATTTTGGGGTGGCTCTGCCTTATTGATTTTCGGTTTACCCAAGGTATATTCCCTAGACTGGAAGTGCCCTTGGCTCTGTACCTCTGTTCTTTACTTGTTTTAGTGAACACAATGTACTCCTCCAGAGAGGCAGTTGGCAATTTATATCCCGCCCATCAGCATAACAAGGCTCCCTGATCTCCAGGGCCTGTCTTGCCTTTCTGGTTTTTACACATTTTGTGGATGTCCCTTTTGACCGGTGGGAAGTGATACTTCTTTGTAGTGCAGATTTGCATTTCCCGCTTTCTTGCTTGGCGAAAAATGGCATATGCGTTTTCTCCTGAATATATTCAGGACAAAACACATACGCCCTTTTTGGCCAAGTGCATCATTGTCGAAGTTGTGCCCCTCTTCCTGTGCTTTAAAGGCGATTCCAACGTACCTCTTGAAATCTGTTTCCTGCTATTCTGCCTCGCTTTCAAGTCCACCTCGTTGGCTTCCCTCAACAGATTTTTGGACGATAGTTGTCCTGTATTACTCGGCCAGTTTGTGAATTGCTGTGCCCCTGAGCTCAATTTTTCAACTCGTTTTTGTTGAGCTGACCGCAAGTCCAAAATTTTGGTTCAGGACCTATGCTGGTTCCCGGTGGGGGGCTGAGACTTTGGTTACTTCTTCTTTCTGCTGGGAAATTACAGTGATATGTGCCCGTCCAAATGCCTAACAGCTACTCTCTCATTGGTTCTCCCTCTTCCCTTTCATCCTCTGCCAAATTGGCAATCTGTTCGAACCAGGAGGTTAAAGGGGCTGTCTCTCTAAGTTGGGAGATTGATAGTAAAGCAGATGGAAAGTCAAACCGGAGCACCAGGAGAGGGACTATTCGTTGAGTTTTAGAAACCTTTCATATTCACAGTGTGTCCGTTCTCTGGGTTTCCCGTACATGTTATAACTGTAGTAATATTCCCTTCAACCTGGAGAGTTGGGACCCATGGAATGGGTGCCAGGCATTTGTGCTTTAAAGGGTCTGCATTTGCTCACCCAATCTCACCAATCCTCTCAGTCCCAAGTGTCCAGCTTTATGCCACATCCAGCTGTCATTGTAGATAGGGTCATTCCAGGTTTCATCAGAGACCCTGAAGGAATTGTAAAGAATTTCCCAGTTTTTTTGTTTTGTTTTTGAAATTCCTTTTTATAGTGGGTTTGAGCTGATTCTCGCTGCCATGTTTATGCCAGTCTAGACACACTTGATTCCCTTACGGAGACATATCAATACATAGGTTTTAAGATTCTTACTAGTCAGATATATTCCTCTGCGGGAAATATGGGGTTTTGAGTCCCTTTCACTGAGGAAGGTGTAAGTCTTGTCTATTCCATAGTTGGTTTTTGGAACGGTACCTGTGCTTATATCAAACTCTGGTTTTATGCATCACCCCACCTCTCCTTCCCCCTTCAGCAGGCATAAGAGTGTTTTCTAAATGTGAGACACTCTTCTCTTTCCTAACTCAGTTCAAGTGTAGCCATGTTTACAGGATCTTCATAAGTGATATCTTATGATAAGTTTCTTTTTCTGTGTGACTTATTTCACTTAGAATCATCGTACCTGAATCCACCCATTTTGCTGCTACTGGTCTTATGTCATTGATTTCATGGCTGAGGGATATTCCATCGTACGTAATTACCACAATTTTTTGAACCATTTTTATATTTCCTGGGATATTTAAGGTGTACCCAAGTTGAGGTTCTTTTAATTAGTGCAGCCCTAAATTTTGGGCTGGCTCTGTCTTATTGATTTTCAGTTTTCCCAAGGTATATTCCCTAGACTGGAAGTGCCCTTGGCTCTGTAGATCTGTTGTTTACTTGTTTTAGGGAACACAATGCACTCCTCCAAAGAGGCAGTTGGCAATTTACATCCCGCCCATCAGCATAACAAGGCTCCCTGTTCTCCAGGACCTGTCTTGCCTTTCTGGTTTTTACACATTTTGTGGATGTCCCTTTTGACCGGTGGGAAGTGCTACTTCTCTGTAGTGCAGATTTGCATTGCCCGCTTGCTTGCTTGGCCAAAATGTGCGTATGCGTTTTCTCCTGAATATATTCAGGAGAAAACGCATATGCCCTTTTTGGCCAAGTGCATCATTGTCGAAGTTGTGCCCCTCTTCCTGTGCTTTAAAGGCGATTCCAACGTACCTCTTGAAATCTGTTTCCTGCTATTCTGCCTCGCTTTCAAGTCTGCCTCGTTGCCTTCCCTCAACAGATTTTTGGACGATAGTTGTCCTTTATTACTCGGCCAGTTTGTGAATTGCTGTGCCCCTGAGCTCCATTTTTCAACTCGTTTTTTGTGAGCTGAACGCAAGACCAAAATTTTGGTTCAGGACCTATACTGGTTCCCGGTGGGTGGCTGAGACTTTTGTTAATTCTTCTTCCTACCGGGAAATTAGAGTGACATGTGCCCGTCCAAATACCTAACAGCTACTCTCTCGTTGGTTCTCCCTCTTCCCTTTCATCCTCTGCCAAATTGGCAACCTGTGCGAACCAGCAGGTTAAAGTGGCTGTCTCTTCAAGTTGGGAGACTGATAATAAAGCAGTGTGAAAGTCATACCGGAGCACCAGGACAGGGACTATTCTTTGAGTTTTAGAAACCTTTCGTATTCACAGTGTGTCCGTTCTCTAGGTTTTCCGTACATGTTATAGCTCTAGTAATAGTTCCTTCAACCTGGAGAGTTGAGACCCATGGAATGGGTGCCACATATTATTGTTTTAAAGGGTCTGCATTTGCTCACCCACTCTCACCAACCCTCTCAGTCCCAAGTGTCCAGCCTTATGCCACATCCAGGTGTCGTTGTAGATAGGGTCATTCCAGGTTTCATCAGAGACCCTGAAGGAATTGTAAAGAATTTCACTGTTTTTTGTTTTGTTTTTGAATTTCCTTTTCTAGTGGGTTTGAGCTGATTCTCGCTGCCATGTTTATGCCAGTCTAGACACACTTGATTCCCTTACGGAGACATATCAATACATAGGTTTTAAGATTATTACTAGTAAGATATATTCCTCGGCTGGAAATATGGGGTTTTGAGTCCCGTTCACAGAGGAAGTAGTATGTCTTGTCTATTCTGTATTTGGATTATGGAACCGTACCTGTGCTAATATCAAACTCTGGTTTTATTCATCACCCCACCTCTGCTTTCCCCTTAAGCATGCATAAGAGTGTTTTCTAAATATGAGACTCTGTTCCCTTTCCTAATTCCTTCCATGTGTAGCCATGTTTATATACCCGTCCTAAGTGATATCTTATGATAAGTTTATTTTTCTGCGTGATTTTTTCAGTTAGAATCATCGTACATGAATCCTTTCATTATGCTGCTACTGGCCTTATGACATTGACTTCATGGCTGTGGGATATTCCATCATACGTATGTACCACAATTTCTTTACCATTTTTGTCCTTCCTGGTATTTATAAGGTGTCCCGAAGTCGAGGTTCTTGTAAGCAGTGCTGCCATAAATTTTGGGGTGGCTGTGTCTTATTGATTTTCAATTTTCCCAAGGTATATTCCCGTAACTGGAAGTGCCTTAGGTTGTGAAGCACTGTTGTTAATTCTTTTTGGGAACACAATGCACTCCTCCAGAGTGGCTGTTGGCAATTTACATCCCACCCATCCACATAACAAGGCTCCCTGTTCTCCAGATCCTGTCTTGCCTTTCGTGTTTTTACACATTTTACGGATGTCCCTTTTGACCGGTTGGAAGTGATACTTCTTTGTAGTGCAGATTTGCATTGTGCGGTTGCTTGGTTGGCCAAAATGGGTGTATGCGTTTTCTCCTGAATATATTCAGGAGAAAACGCATGCACCCTTTATGGACAATTCCATAATTGTCGAAGTTGTGATGCTTTTCCTGTGTTTAAAGGCGATTCCAATGTACTTCTGGAAATCTGTTTCATGCACTTCTGCCTCATTTTCAAGTCCGCTTCATGGCTTTCTCTCAACAGATTTTTGGAAGAGAGTAGTCCTTTATAACTCTGCAAGTTAGTGAATTGCTGTGCCCCTGAGTTCCTTTTTTCAACTCGCGTTTTTGTGAGCTGACTGCCAATCCACACTTTTGCTTCAGGACCTATACTGGTTCCATTGGGGGGGCTGGCTCAGAGTTTGTTAATTCTTCTTCGTGACGGGAATTTAGAGTGACATGTGGCCTTCCTAATGCCTACAGCTACCTCTAATTGTTTCTCCCTCTTCCCTTATATCCTCTACACAACGTGCCAACTGTGCGAACCAGGATGTTATAGGTGCTGAATCTCCAATTTGGGAGATTGATACTAAAGCAGTTGGAATGTCAAACTGGTGCACAAGGAGAGAAAAAAATTAGTAGAGTTTTAGAAACCTTTCACCATCAGATGGTGTCCATTCTCGAGGTTTCCCATACATGTTATAACTGTAGTGATATTCCCTTCTACCTGGAGAGTTGGGACCCATAGAATGGGTGCCAGGTATTATTGCTTTAAACGGTCTGCATTTTCTCACCCAATCTCACCAATCCTCTCAGTCCCAAGTGACCAGCCTTATGCCACATCCAGCTGTCGTTGTAGATAGGGTCATTGTAAGTTTCATCAGAACCCCTGAAGGTATTGTGTAAGAATTTCACTGTTTATTTGTTTTGTTTTGAAATTCATTTTTATAGTGGGTTTGAGCTGATTCTCTCTGCCGTGTTTATGTCATTCTAGACACACTTGGTTACCTTATGGAGACATATCAATACATAGGTTTTAAGATTCTTACTAGTCAGATATACTACTCTTTGGGGAATAGGGGTGTTGAGCCCCGTTCAGTGAGGAAAGAGTAGGTCTTGTCTATTTTGTATTTGGATTATGCAACCGTACCTGTGCTAATATCAAACTCTGGTTTTATGCATCACCCCACCTCTCCTTTCCTCTTGAGCAGGCATAAGAGTGTTTTCTAAATGTGAGACTCTTCTCTTTCCTAATTCAGTTCATGTGTAGCCATGTTTACAAGACCTTCATAAGTGATATCTTATGATAAGTTTCTTTTTCTGTGTGACTTATTTCAGTTAGAATCATCGTACATGAATCCACTCATTATGCTGCTACTGGCCTTATGACATTGATTTCATGGCTGAGGGATATTCCATCGTACGTATGTACCACAATTTCTTTACTATTTTTGTCTTTACTGGGATATTTAAGGTGTCCCGTAGTCGAGGTTCTTGTAAGCAGTGCTGCCCTATATTTTGGGTTGGCTGTGTCTTATTGATTTTCAATTTCCCCAAGGTATATTCCCATGACTGGAAGTGCCTTAGGTTGTTAAACTCTGTTGTTTAATTCTTTTAGGGAACACAATGCACTCCTGCAGAGTGGCTGTTGGCAATCTGCATCCCACCCATCAGCATAACAAGGCTCCCTGTTCTCTAGAGCCCCTCTTGCCTTTCTGGTTTTTACACATTTTACGGATATCCCTTTTGAGTGGTAAGAAGTGATACTTCTTTGTAGTGCAGATTTGCATTGTGCGGTTGCTTGGTTGGCCAAAATGGGTGTATGCGTTTTCTCCTGAATATATTCAGGAGAAAACGCATGCACCCTTTATGGACAATTCCATAATTGTCGAAATTGTGATGCTTTTCCTGTGTTTAAAGGCGATTCCAATGTACTTCTGGAAATCTGTTTCGTGCAAATCTCCCTCATTTTCAAGTCCGCCTCATGGCTTTTCCTCAACAGATTTTTGGAAGAGAGTAGTCCTGTATAACTCTGCAAGTTAGTGAATTGCTGTGCCCCTGAGCTCCATTTTTCAACTTGTGTTTTTGTGAGCTGACCGCAAACCCACAATTTTGCTTCAGGACCTATACTAGTTATGGGGGTGGGGCAGGCTGAGAGTTTGGTTAATTCTTCTTCGTGACGGGAAATTAGAGTGACATGTGGCCGTCCAAATGCCTACAGCTACTCTCTCATTGGTTCTCCCTCTTCCCTTATATCCTCTGCACAATGTGCCAACTGTGCGAACCAGGAGGTTATAGGGGCTGACTCTCCAAGTTGGGAGATTGATATTAAAGCAGTTGGAATGTCAAGCTGCAGCACATGGAGGGAAAAAAATTAGTAGAGTTTTAGAAACCTTTCACCATCAGAGGGTGTCCATTCTCTAGGTTTCCCATACATGTTATAACTGTAGTGATATTCCCTTCTACCTGGAGAGTTGGGAACCATGGAATCAGTGGCAGGCATTATTGCTTTAAAGCGTCTGCATTTTCTCACCCAATCTCACCAATCCTCTCAGTCCCAGGTGAACAACCTTATGCCACATCCAGCTGTTGTTGTAGATAGGGTCATTCCAAGTTTCATCAGAACCCCTGAAGGTGTTGTGTAAGAATTTCACTGTTTCTTTGTTTTGTTTTGAAATTCCTTTTTATAGTGGGTTTGAGCTGATTCTCACTGCCGTGTTTATGTCATTCTAGACACACTTGGTTCCCTTATGGAGACATATCAATACATAGGTTTTAAGATCCTTACTAGTCAGATATATTTCTCTGTGGGTAATAGGGGTGTTGAGTCCCATTCACCGAGGAAGGAGTCGGGCTTGTCTCTTCTGTATTTGGATTATGGAACGGTACCTGTGTTAATATCAAACTCTGGTTTTGTGTGTCTCCCCACCTCTCCTTCCCCCTTAAGCAAGCATAAGAGTGTTTTCTAAATCTGAGACTCTGTTCTCTTTCCTAATTCAGTTCATATGTAGCCAGGTTTACATTCCCTTCATAAGTGATATCTTATATCAGAATGCACCATGGCCCTTGTCATAATAATGCTCCATGACCCCTGTCAACACAATGCTCCATTCCCTGGTTATCACAATGCTCCATGTCCCTTGTCATAACAATTCTCCACGTACTTGTCATCACAATGCTACATGACACTTCTCATCACAAAGTTACATGCTCGTTTCATCACAATTCTCCATGCACTTGTCATTGCAATGTTCCATGACACCTGTCATAGCAAGCTCCAAGTGTTTGTCATCACAATGCTTCACGACTTTATCATCAAAATTCTCAATGGCACTTTTCATCACAATGTTCCGTACCCTTGTCATCACAATGCTCCATGCCCTTGTCATCACAATGCTCCATGACCCCTGTCATCACAATGCTCCCTGACACCTGTCATCACAATGCTTCATGCCCCTTGTCATTACAGTGCTCCATGATGCTCGTCATCACAATTACCCATGGTCTTCTCATCACAATGCTCCACGGTTTTGCCATCACAATGCTCCATGCCCTGGTCATCTCAAAGCTCAATGTCCCTTGTCCTCACAATTCTCCACGTCCTTGTCATCACAATGCTCCATGGCACTTCTCATCACAGTGTTATATGCTCTTGTCATAACAATACTCCATGCACTTGTCATCACAATGCTCCATGACCCCTGTCATAGGAAGCTCCATGCGCTTTTCATCACAATGTTTCAGGACATGGACATTAAAATTATCAATGTCCCTTGTCATCTCAATGCTCCATGCGCTTATCATCACAATGCTCCTTTACCTTTGTCACAACAATCCTCCACGACACTTGGCATCACAATGCTCCGTGCTATTGTCTTCACAATGGAACATGACATATGTCATCACAATGCTCCCTGACACCTGTCTTCACAATACTCCATGACCTTGTCATCACAATGCTCCATGCCCTTGTCATCACAATGTGCCATGCCCACTGTCATCAAAATAATCCATGAAACTTGTCAGACCAAAGCTCCACGCCACCTTTCATCACAATGCTCCATGAACCCTGTCATCACAATGCACCATGCCCATCATCATAATGCTTCATGCTCTTGTCATCACAATGAAATCAAAATGCTCTATGACCTCTGTCATCACAATGCTACAAACCCTTGTGATCACAATGTTCCATAACACTTGTCATCACAATACCCCATGACGCTAGTCATCACAATTATCCATGGACTTCTCATCACAATGCCCCCTGACATTTGTCATCACAATGTGCAATACACATGTCATCACAATGCTCCCTGACTCTTGCCATCAGTATGCTCCCTGAACCCTTTCATGACAAGGCTCCATGCCTTTTTCATCACAATGATCCATGCCATTTTCATCACAATGCTCCAAGACCCCTGTAATCACAATGCTCCATGCCCTTGTCATCACAAAGCTCCATGATGCATGTCATCAGAATGCTCCATGGCCTTCTCATCACAATGCTCCATGCCCTTGTCATCACAATGCTCCAAGACCCCTGTAATCACAATGGTCCATGCCCCTTTTCATCAGAATGCTCCATGAGACTTGTCATCACAAGGCTCCATGGTCTTCTCATCACAATGCTCCAGGACATTGTCATCAAAATGCTCCATTCCCTTATCATCACAATGCTCCATGGCCCCTGTCATCACAATACTCCATGAACATTTTCAGCCCAATGCTCCATGACCTTCTCATCACAATGCTCCATGACCAATATCATCACAATGCTCCATGACCACAGTCATCACAACGCTCAATATCACCTGACAACACAATGATCCGGGACTCTTGTCATCACAATGCTCCATTCCCTAGTTATCACAATGCTCCATGACCCCTGTCATCACAATACTCCATGAACATTTTCAGCCCAATTCTCCATGACACTTGTCATCACAATGATGCATGCCCTTGTCATCCCAATGCTCCATGACCCCTGTAATCACAATGCTCCCTGACGCTTGTCATCACAGTGCTCCATGACACCTGTCATCACAATGCTCCATGCCTTTGTCAGCAAAATGCTACATGACCTTGTCATTACAATGTTCTATGCACTTGTCATCACAATACTCCATTACCATTGCCATCACAATCCTCCATGAACCTTGGGATCACATTGCTCCATGCCCTTGTCATCACAATGCTCCATGCTCCTTGAAATCAAAATGATCCATGACCTCTGTCATCACAATGCTCCAAACCCTTGTGATCACAATGTTCCATAACACTTGTCATCACAATGCTCCATGATGCCTGTCATCACAATACTCCATGCCCTTTTCATCACAATGCTCCATGACCTTTGTCATCACAATTCTCGATACACTTGTCATCACAATGCTCCCTGACATTTGTCATCAGAATGCTCCTTGAACCCTGTCACAAAAAGGCTCCATGCCTTTTTCATCAAAATGCACCATGCCGTTTTCATCCCAATGCTCCATGCCATTGTCATCAAAATACTCCACAAGCTTGTCATCAGAATGCTCCATGTCCCTTGTCATCACAATTTTCCATGCACTTGTCAGCACAATGCTCCCTGACCCTTGTCATCACAATGCTCCAAGCCATTGTCATCACAATGCTCCATTACCTTTGTCATCAGAATCCTCCATGACACTTGGCATCACAATGCTCCATGGCATTGTCATCACAATGGGCCATTACATATGTCATCACAATGCTCCCTGACACCTGGCTTCACAATAATGAATGACCTGGTCATCACAATGCTCCATGCCCTTGTCATCACAATGCGCCATTCCAACTGTCATCGCAATAAGCCATGAAACTTATTAGACCAATGCTCCATGCCCTTGTCATCACAATGCCCCATGCCCTTGTTATCACAATGCTCCATGACCCCTGTCATCACAATGCTCCGTGACTCCAGTCATCACAAGGCTTCATGACCTTTGTCATCACAATGGTCCATGCCCTTGTCATCAACAGTCTCTGTGACCTATTTAACCACAATGCTTCATGAACATTTCATCACAATGCTCTTTGACCCTTGTCATCACAATGTTCTATGCCTTTCTCAGCACAATGCTCCATGACCCTTGTCATCACAATGCTCCATGCGCTTGTCAGCACAATGCTCCATGACCCATGTCATCACAATGCACCATGCGCTTGTCGTCACAGTGCTCCACAATCTTGTCATCACAATGCTCCATAAACCTTGTCATCACAATGCTCCATGCACTTCAAATCAAAATGCTCTCTCACCACTGATATCACAATGTTACATCACTATTCATCACAATACTCCCTCAACCCTGTCATCACAATGTTCCATGACTCCAGTCATCACAATGCTACATGCACTTATCATCACAATGTTCGATGATCCCTGACATCACAATGTTCCATAACCCCTGTCATCAAAATGCTCCATGACCCTTTTCATCAAAATGCTCCATGGCCCCTGACATCACAATGTTACATAACGCCTCTCATCAAAATGTTCCATGACCCTTTTCATCAAATTGGTCCATGACAATGTCATCACAATGCTCCCTGCCCTTCTCATCACAATGCACCACGCCCTTGTCATCAAAATGCTCCATGACCTTTGTCATCACAAAGCTCCATGACCCTTGGCATCACAATGCTCCATGCCATTGTCATCACAATACTCCATGAAACCTCTCATCACATTGTTCCATGCAATTGTCATCAAAAAGCTCCATGGTGCTTGTCATCACACTGCTCGATGCCCTTCTCATCACAATGCTCCATGCCCTTGTCATTACAATCCTCCATGACCCATGTATCACTGTGTTCCGTGCCCTTGTCATCACAGTGCTCCATGCCCACTCTCATCAAAATAATCCATGAAACTTTTCAGACAAATGTTCCATGCCCTTGTCATCACAATGCTCCATTACCCCTGTCATAACAATGCTCCATGACCCCTGCCATCACAACGTTCCACGGCCTTGTCATCACAAGGCTCCATGACCCTTGTCATCACAATGCTCCAAGACCCCTGTAATCACAGTGCTACATGCCCTTGTCATCACAATGCTCCATTACCCCTGTGATAACAATGTTCCATGACCCCTGCCATCACGATGTTCCATGGCCTTGTCATCACAAGGCTCCATGACCCTTCTCATCACAATGCTCCAAGACCCCTGTAATCACAATGCTCCATGTCCCTTTTTATCTCAATGATCCATGAACCCTGTCATCACAATGCACCATGCCCATCATCATAATGCTTCAGGCTATTGTCATCACAATGAAATCAAAATTCTCCATGACCTCTGTCATAACACTGCTCCAAACCCTTGTTTTCACAATATTCCATAACACTTGTCATCACAATGCCCCATGACGCTCGTCATCACAATTATCTATGGTCTTCTCATCACAATGCTCCATGACCTTTGTCATCACAATGCTCAATACACTTGTCATCAAAATGCTCCCAGACACTTGTTCTCTGTATGTTCCTTGAACCCTGTCATGACAAGGCTCCATGCCTTTTTCATCACAATGATCCATGCCTTTTTCATCACAATGCTCCAAGACACCTGTAATTACAATGCTCCATGCCCTTGTCATCACAAAGCTCAATGACGCATGTCATCAGACTGCTCCTTGGCCTTCTCATCACAATGCTCCATGCCCTTGTCATCACAATTTTCCAAGACACTCTAATCACAATGCTCCATGCCCCTTTTCATCAGTATGCTCCATGAGACTTGTCTCACAAGGCTCCATGGTTTTCTCATCACAATGCTCCAGCACCTTGTCATCACAATGCTTCACGACCTTGTCATGAAAATTTTCAATGGCCCTTGTCATCATAATGCTCCAAGCCCTAGTCATCACAATGCTCCATTATATTTGTCATCACAATCCTCCATTACATTTGGCATCACAATGCTCCATGCCATTGTCATCGCAATGGACCATGACATATGTCACCACAATGCTCCCTGACACCTGTCTTCACAATACTCCATGACCTTCTCATCACAATGCCCCATGCCCTTGTCATCACAATGCCCCATGCCCACTGTCATCACAATAACCTATTAAACTTGTCAGACCAATGTTCCATGCCCCTGTCATCACAATGCTCCATGACCCCTGTCATCACAATGCTCTGTGACTCCAGTCATCACAATGCTTCATAACATTTGTCATCACAGTGGTCCATGCCCACATCATCACAAGGCTCTGTGACCTTTGTAACCACAATACTCCATGAACTTTTCATCACAATGCTCCGTGACCCTTGTCATCACAATGCTCCATGCCTTTGTCAGAACAATGCTCCATGACCCTTGTCATCACAATGTGCCACGTGATTTTCATCACAACGGTCCACAACCTTGTCATCGTAATGCTCCATAAACCTTGTAATCACAATGCTCCATGCAGTTCTCATCAAAATGCTCTCTCAACAGAGATATCACAATGTTCCATCACTAGTCATCACAATACTCCCTCACCCCTGTAATCACAATGTTCCATGACCCCTGTCATCACAATGCTACATCCCCTTATCATCACAATGTTCCATGACCCCTGACATCACAATGTTCCATAACCCCTGTCATCAAAATGCTCCATGACCCTTTTCATCCCAAAGCTCCATGACCCCTGACATCACAATGTTCTATAACCCCTGTCATCAAAATGTTCCATTACACTTTTCATCAAATTGCTGCATGACCCTGTCATCAAAATGCTCCCTGCCCTTCTCATCACAATGCACCACGCCCTTGACATCAAAATGCTCCATGACTTTTGTCATCACAAAGCTCCATAACCCTTGGAATCACAATGTTCCATGAACCCTCTCATCACATTGTTCCATGCCCTTGTCATCACAAAGCTCCATGACGCTTGTCAAAACAATGTTCGATGCCCTTCTCATCACAATGCTCCATGCCCTTGTCATTACAATCCTCCATGACCCATGGATCACAGTGTTCCGTGACCTTGTCATCACAATGCTCCATGCCCACTCTCATCACAGTAATCCATGAAACTTTTCAGACCAATGCTCCATGCCCTTCTCATCACAATGCTCCATTACCCCTGTCATAACAATGCTCCATGACCCCTGCCATCACAATGTTCCACACCATTGTCATCACAAGGCTCCATGACCCTTGTCATCACAATGCTCCAAGACCCCTGTAATCACAATGCTCCATGCCCTTGTCATCACAAAGCTCAATGACGCATGTCATCAGAATGCTCCATGGCCTTCTCATCACAATGCTCCTTGCCCTTGTCATCACAATGCTCCAAGACCCCTGTAATCACAATGCTCCATGCCCCTTTTCATCTCAATGCTCCATGAACGCTGTCATCACAATGCACCATGCCCATCACCATAATGCTTCAGGCTATTGTCATCACAATGAAATCAAAATGCTCCATGACCTCTGTCATCACAATGCTCCAAACCCTTGTGATCACAATGTTCCATAAAACTTATCATCACAAGACCCCATGACGCTCATCATCACAATTATCCATGGTCTTCTCATCACAATGCTCCATGAACTTTGTCATCACAATGCTCAATACACTTGTCATCACAATGCTCCGTGACACTTGTCGTCAGTATGCTCCTTGAACCCTGTCATGACAAGGCTCCATGCCGTTTTCATAACAATGATCCATGCCATTTTCATCACAATGCTCCATGCCCTTGTCTGCACAAAGCTCCATGACGCATGTCATCAGAATGCTCCATGGCCTTCTCATCACAATGCTCCATGCCCTTGTCATCACAATGCTCCAAGAACCCTGTAATCACAATGCTCCATGCCCCTTTTCATCAGAATGTTCCATGAGAATTGTCATCACAAGGCTCCATGGACTTCCCATCACAATGCACCAGGACCTTGTCATCACAGTGCTCAATTCCCTTCTCATTACAATGCTCCATGACCCCTGTCATCACAATACTCCATGAACATTTTCAGCCCAATGCTTCATGACCTTCTCATCACAATGCTCCATGACCCATATCATCACAGTCCTCCATGACCACTGTCATCACAACACTCCATGACCCCTGACAACACAATGATCCGGGACTCTTGTCATCACAATGCTCCATTCCCTTGTCATCAAAATGCTCCATGAACATTTTCAGCCCAATGCTCCATGACACTTGTCATCACAATGATCCATGCCCTTGTCATCCCAATGCTCCATGACCCCTGTAATCACAATGCTCCGTGACGCTTATCATCACAGTGCTCCATGACCCTTATCATCACAATTCTCCATGCCTGTGTCATCAAAATCCTACATGACCTTGTCATCACAATGCTCCATGAGCTTGTCATCACAATACTCCATTACCATTTTCATCACAATCCTCCATGAATCTTGGGATCACATTGCTCCATGCCCTTGTCATCACAATGCTGCATGCTCCTTGAAATCAAAATGGTCCATGACCTCTGTCATCACAATGCTCCAACCCCTTGTGATCACAATGTTCCATAACACTTGTCATCACAACACTCCATGATGACTGTCATGACAATACTCCATGCACTTGTCGTCACAATGCTCCATGACCTTTGTCATCACAATTCTCAATACACTTGTCATCACAATGCTCCCTGACACTTGTCGTCAGAATACTCCTTGAACACTGTCATGAAAAGGCTCCATGCCTTTTTCATCAGAATGCTCCATGCCCTTTTCATCACAACGCTCCAGGTCATTGTCATCACAATACTCCAAAGCTTGTCATCAGAATGCTCCCTGATCATTGTCTTCAGAATGCTCCATGACCCCTGTCATCACAATGCTCCATACCCCTTGTCATTACAGTGTTCCATGACGCTCGTCATCACAATTATCCATGGTCTTCTCATCACAATGCTCCACGGTCTTGCCATCACGATGCTCCATGCCTTGGTCATCACGATGCTCCATGTCCCCAGTCAGCACAATGCTCCATGATCCCTGTCATCACAATGCTCCATACCCCTTGTCATTACAGTGCTCCATGACGCTCGTCATCACAATTATCCATGGTCTTCTCATCACAATGCTCCACGATCTTGCCATCACAATGCTCCATGCCCTGGTGATCACAATGCTCCATGTCCCCTGTCATCACAATTCTCCACGTTCTTGGCATCACTATGCTCCATGATACATCTCATCACAGTGTCACATGTTTTGTCATCACAATTCTCTATGCACTTGTCATCATAATGCTCCATGACCCCTGTCATAGCAAGCTCCATGTGATTGTCATCACAATGCTTCATGAACATGTCATCAAAATTCTCAATGGCCCTTGTTATCACAATGCGCCATGACCCTTGTCATCACAATGCTCCAAGCCCTTGTCATCAAAATGCTCCATTACCTTTGTCATCACAATCCTCCATGACACTTGGCATCACAACGCTACATTCCATTGTCATTGCAATAGACCATGACATATGTCATCACAATGCTCCCTGACACCCTTCTTCACAATACTCCATGACCTTCTCATCACAATGCTCCATGCCCTTGTCATCACAATGCGCCATGCCCACTGTCATCACAATAATCCATGAAACTTGTCAGAAAAATGCTCCATGACCCTGTCATCACAAGGCTCCATGCCCTTTCATCACAATGCTCTATGACCCCTGTCATCACAATGCTCCGTGACTCCAGTTATCACAATGCTTCATGACCTTTGTCATCACAATGGTCCATGCCCTCGTCATCACAAGGATCTGTAACCTTTGTGACCACAACACTCCATGAACATTTCATCACAATGCTCGGTGACCCTTGTCATCACAATGCTCCATGCCTTTGTCAGCACATTACTCCATGACACATGGCATCAAATGTGACATGCGCTTGTCATACAATGCTCCACATCGCTGTCATCACAATGCTCCACAAACCTTGTCATCACAATGCTCCATGCGTTTGTCAGCACAATGATCCATGACCCATGTCATCACAATGTGCCCTGCGTTTCTCATCACAATGCTCCACAGCCTTGTCATCACAATGCTCCATGCACCTCTCATCAAAATGCTCTCTCACCACTGATATCACAATGTTCCATCACTAGTCAACACAATACTCCCTCCACCCTGTCATCCCAATGTTCCATGACCCTTGTCACAACAATGCTACATGCTCTTATCATCACAATGCTCCATGACCCCTGACATCACAATGTTCCATAACCCCTGTCATCACAATGCTCCATGACCCTTTTCATCACAATGCTCCATGACCCCTAACATCACAATGTTCCATAAACACTGTCATCAAAATGTTCCATGACCCTTTTCATCCAATTGCTCCATGACCCTGTCATCACAATGCTCCCTGCCCTTCTCATCACAATGCACCACACTCTTGTCATCAAAATGCTCCATGGCCTATGTCATCACAAAGCTCCATGACCCTTGGAATCACAATGCTCCATGCCATTGTCATCACAAAGCTCCATGAAACCTCTCATCACATTGCTCCATGCCGTTGTCATCACAAAGCTCCATGACGCTTGTCATCACAATGCTCTATGCCCTTGTCATTGCAATCCTCCATGACACATGTATCACTGTGTTCCGTGCCCTTGTCATCACAATGCTCCATGCTCACTCTCATCACAATAATCCATGAAACTTTTCAGACCAATGCTCCATGCCCTTGTCATCACAATGCTCCATTACACCTGTCATAACAATGCTCCATGACCCCTGCCATCACAATGTTCTACGGCCTTGTCATCACAAGACTCCATGGCCGTTGTCATCACAATGCTCCAAGACCCCTGTAATCACAATGCTCCATGCCCATGTCATCATAAAGCTCCCTGACGCATGTCATCAGAATGCTCCATGGCCTTCTCATCACAATACTCCATGCCCTTGTCATCACAATGCTCCAAGACCCTTGTTATTACAATGATCCATGCCTCTTTGCATCTCAATGCTCCATGAACCCTGTCATCACAATGCACCATGCCCATCATCATAATGCTTCATGCTATTGTCATCACAATGAAATCAAAATTCTCCATGACCTCTGTCATCACAATGCTCCAAACCCTTGTGAACACAATGTTCCATAACACTTGTCATCACAACGTCCCATGACGCTGGTCATCACAATTATCCATGGACTTCTCATCACAGTGTTCCATGACCTTTGTCATCACAATTCTCAATACACTTGTCATCACAATGCTCCCTGATACTTGTCATCAGTATGCTCATTGAACCCTGTCATGACAAGTCTCCATGCCTTTTTCATCACAATGATCCATGCCCTTTTCATCAAAATGCTCCATGCCATTGTCATCACAATACTCCACAAGCTTGTCATCAGAATGCTCCGTGACACTTTTCATCTCAATGATCCATGACCCCTGTCATCACAATGCTCCATGACACCTGTCATCACAATGCTCCATGCCCCTTGTCATTACAGTGCTCCATGATGTTCGTCATCACAATTATCCATGGTCTTCTCATCGCAGTGCTCCACGGTCTTGCCATCACAGTGCTCCATGCCCTGGTCATCACAATGCTCCATGTCCCCAGTCATCACAATGCTCCATGACCCCTGTCATCACAATGCTCCATACCGCTTGTCATTACAGTGCTCCATGACACTCGTAATCACAATTGTCCATGGTCTTCTCATCACAATCCTCCACGACCTTGCCATCAAAATGCTCCATGACCCTTGTCATCACAATGCTCCATGACCACTGTCATAACAATGCTCCATGACCCCTGTCATCACAAGGCTCCATACCACTTGTCATTACAGTGCTCCATGACGCTCCTCATCACAATTATCCATGGTCTTCTCTTCACAATGCTCCACCGTCTTGCCATCACAGTGCTCCATGCCTTGGGCATCCCAATGCTCCATGTCCCCGGTCATCACAATGCTCCATGACCACTGTCATCACAATTATCCATGATCTTCTCATCACAGTGCTCCACGACCTTGCCATCACAGGGCTCCATGCCCTGGTCATCACAATGCTCCATGTCCCCAGTCATCACAATGCTCCATGTCCCCGGTCATCACAATGCTCCATGACCACTGTCATCACAATGCTCTATACCCCTTGTCATTACAGTGCTCCATGACGCTCGTCATCAAAATTATCCATGGTCTTCTCATCACAGTGCTCCACGGTCTTGCCATCACAATGCTCCATGCACTGGTCATCACAATGCTCCATGTCCCCTGTCATCACAATTCTCCACGTACTTGGCATCACTATGCTCCATGATACTTCTCATCACAGTGTTACATGTTTTGTCATCACAATTCTCTATGCACTTGTCATCGCAATGCTCCATGACCCCTCTCATAGCAAGCTCCATGTGATTGTCATCACAATGCTTCATGAACATGTCATCAAAATTCTCAATGGCCCTTGTTATCACAATGCGCCATGACCCTTGTCATCACAATGCTCCAAGCCCTTGTCATCAAAATGCTCCATTACCTTTGTCATCACAATCCTCCATGACACTTGGCATCACAATGCTACATTCCATTGTCATTGCAATAGACCATGACATATGTCATCACAATACTCCCTGACACCCTTCTTCACAATACTCCATGACCTTCTCATCACAATGCTCCATGCCCTTGTCATCACAATGCACCATGCCCACTGTCATCACAATAATCCATGAAAATTGTCAGAAAAATGCTCCATGACCCTGTCATCACAATGCTCCATGCCCTTTCATCACAATGCTCTATGATCCCTGTCATCACAATGCTCTGTGACTCCAGTCATCACAATGCTTCATGACCTTTGTCATCACAATGGTCCATGCCCTCGTCATCACAATGCTCTGTAACCTTTGTGACCACAACACTCCATGAACATTTCATCACAATGCTCGGTGACCCTTGTCATCACAATGCTCCATGCCTTTGTCAGCACATTACTCCATGACACATGGCATCAAATGTGCCATGTGCTTGTCATCACAATGCTCCACATCGTTGTCATCACAATGCTCCATAAACCTTGTCATCACAATGCTCCATGCGTTTGTCAGCACAATGTTCCATGACCCATGTCATCACAATGTGCCCTGCGTTTCTCATCACAATGCTCCACAGCCTTGTCATCACAATGCTCCATGCACCTCTCATCAAAATGCTCTCTCACCACTGATATCACAATGTTCCATCACTAGTCAACACAATACTCCCTCCACCCTGTCATCCCAATGTTCCATGACCCTTGTCACAACAATGCTACATGCTCTTATCATCACAATGCTCCATGACCCCTGACATCACAATGTTCCATAACCCCTGTCATCACAATGCTCCATGACCCTTTTCATCACAATGCTCCATGACCCCTAACATCACAATGTTCCATAAACACTGTCATCAAAATGTTCCATGACCCTTTTCATCCAATTGCTCCATGACCCTGTCATCACAATTCTCCCTGCCCTTCTCATCACAATGCACCACGCCCTTGTCATCAAAATGCTCCATGGCCTATGTCATCACAAAGCTCCATGACCCTTGGAATCACAATGCTCCATGCCATTGTCATCACAAAGCTCCATGAAACCTCTCATCACATTGCTCCATGCCGTTGTCATCACAAAGCTCCATGACGCTTGTCATCACAATGCTCCATGCCCTTGTCATTGCAATCCTCCATGACACATGTATCACTGTGTTCCGTGCCCTTGTCATCACAATGCTCCATGCTCACTCTCATCACAACAATCCATGAAACTTTTCAGACCAATGCTCCATGCCCTTGTCATCACAATGCTCCATTACACCTGTCATAACAATGCTCCATGACCCCTGCCATCACAATGTTCTACGGCCTTGTCATCACAAGACTCCATGATCCTTGTCATCACAATGCTCCAAGACCCCTGTAATCACAATGCTCCATGCCCATGTCATCATAAAGCTCCCTGACGCATGTCATCAGAATGCTCCATGGCCTTCTCATCACAATACTCCATGCCCTTGTCATCACAATGCTCCAAGGCCCTTGTTATTACAATGATCCATGCCTCTTTTCATCTCAATGCTCTATGAACCCTGTCATCACAATGCACCATGCCCATCATCATAATGCTTCATGCTATTGTCATCACAATGAAATCAAAATTCTCCATGACCTCTCTCATCACAATGCTCCAAACCCTTGTGATCACAATGTTCCATAACACTTGTCATCACAACGCCCCATGACGCTGGTCATCACAATTATCCATGGACTTCTCATCACAATGCTCCATGACCTTTGTCATCACAATTCTCAATACACTTGTCATCACAATGCTCCCTGATACTTGTCATCAGTATGCTCATTGAACCCTCTCATGACAAGTCTCCATGCCTTTTTCATCACAATGATCCATGCTCTTTTCATCACAATGCTTCATGCCATTGTCATCACAATACTCCACAAGCTTGTCATCAGAATGCTCCGTGACCCTTGTCATCTCAATGATCCATGAGCCCTGTCATCACAATGCTCCATGACACCTGTCATCACAATGCTCGATGCCCCTTGTCATTACAGTGCTCCATGATGTTCGTCATCACAATTATCCATGGTCTTCTCATCACAGTGCTCCACGGTCTTGCCATCACAATGCTCCATGCCCTGGTCATCACAATGCTCCATGTCCCCAGTCATCACAATGCTCCATGACCCCTGTCATCACAATGCTCCCTACTGCTTCTCATTACAGTGCTCCATGACACTCGTAATCACAATTGTCCATGGTCTTCTCATCACAATGCTCCACGACCTTGTCATCAAAATGCTCCATGACCCTTGTCATCACAATGCTCCATGACCACTGTCATAACAATGCTCCATGACCCCTGTCATCACAAGGCTCCATACCACTTCTCATTACAGTGTTCCATGATGCTCCTCATCACAATTATCCATGGTCTTCTCATCACAATGCTCCACGGTCTTGCCATCACAGTGCTCCATGCCTTGGGCATCACAGTGCTCCATGTCCCCGGTCATCACAATGCTCCAAGACCACTGTCATCACAATGCTCTATACCCCTTGTCATTACAGTGCTCCATGACCCTCGTCATCACAATTATCCATGGTCTTCTCATCACAATGCTCCACGATCTTGCCATCGCAATGCTCCATGCCCTGGTCATCACAATGCTCCATGTCCCCTGTCATCAAAATTGTCCACGATCTTGGCATCACTATGCTCCATGACACTTCTCATCACAGTGTTACATGCTTTGTCATCACAATTCTCTATGCACTTGTCATCGCAATGCTCCATGACCCCGTCATAGCAAGCTCCATGTGCTTGTCATCACAATACTCCATGCCCTTGTCGTCACAATTCTCCATGACCTTTGTCATCACAATGCTCCCTGACACTTGTCGTCAGAATGCTCCCTGAAAACTGTCATGAAAAGGCTCCATGTCTTTTTCATCACAATGCCCCATGCCATTTTCATCAAAATGCTCCATGTCATTGTCATCAAAATACTCCACAAGCTTGTCATCAGAATGCTCCATGAAACTTGTCATCACAATGCTCCATGACCCCTGTTATCACAATGTTCCATACCCCTTGTCATTACAGTGCTCCATGACGCTCATCATCACAATTATCCATGGTCCTCTAATCACAATGCTCCACGGTCTTGCCATCACAATACTCCATGCCCTGGTCATCACAATGCTCCATGTCCCCTGTCATCACAATTCTCCACGTTCTTGGCATCACTGTGCTCCATGATGCTTTTCATCACAGTGTTACATGCTTTGTCATCACAATTCTCTATGCACTTGTCATCGCAATGCTCCATGATCCCTGTCACAGCAAGCTCCATGTGATTGTCATCACAATGCTTCATGAACATGTCATCAAAATTCTCAATGGCCCTTGTTATCACAATGCGCCATGACCCTTGTCATCACAATGCTCCAAGCCCTTGTCATCAAAATGCTCCATTACCTTTGTCATCACAATCCTCCATGACACTTGGCATCACAATGCTCCATTCCATTGTCATCGCAATGGACCATGACATATGTCATCACAATGCTCCCTGACACCCTTCTTCACAATACTCCATGACCTTCTCATCACAATGCTCCATGCCCTTGTCATCACAATGCGCCATGCCCACTGTCATCAAAATAATCCCTGAAACTTGTCAAACCAATGCAACATGCCCCTGTCATCACAATGCTCCATGCCCTTTCATCACAATGCTCTATGACCCCTGTCATCACAATGCTCCGTGACTCCAGTCATCACAATGCTTCATGACCTTTGTCATCACAATGGTTCATGCCCTCATCATCACAAGGCTCTGTGACCTTTGTCACCACAGCGCTCCATGAACATTTCATCACAATGCTCGGTGACCCTTGTCATTCCAATGCTCATTGCCTTTGTTAGCACAATACTCCATGACCCATGGCATCACAATGTGCCATGCGCTTGTCATCACAATGCTCCACATCTTTGTCATCACAATGCTCCATAAACCTGGTCATCACACTGCTCCATGTACTTCTCATCAAAATGCTCTCTCACCACTGATATCACAATGTTCCATCACTAGTCAACACAATACTCCCTCACCCCTGTCATCACAATATTCCATGACCCTTGTCACAACAATGCTACATGCCTTTATCATCACAATGCTCCATTCCCCTGACATCACAATGTTCCATAACCCCTGTCATCACAATGCTCCCTGCCCTTCACAACAGAATGCAACACACCCTTGTCATCAAAATGCTCCATGACCTTTGTCATCACAAAGCTCAATGACCCTTGTCATCACAATGCTGCATGCCATTGTCATCACAATGCTCCATGAGCCCTCTCATCACATTGTTCCATGCCCTTGTCATCACAGGCTCCATGATGCTTTTCATCACATTGCTCGATGCCATTCTTATCACAATGCTCCATGCGCTTCTCATTACAATCCTCCATGACCCATGTATCACAGTGTTCCATGCCCTTGTCATCACAATGCTCCTTGCCCCCTCTCATCACAATAATCCATGAAACTTTTCAGACCAATGCTCCATGCCCTTGTCATCACAATGCTCCATTACCCCTGTCATAACAATGCTCCATGACCCCTGCCATCACAATGTTCCACAGCCTTGTCATCACAAGGCTCCATGACCCTTGTCATCACAATGCTCCAAGACCCCTGTAATCACAATGCTCCATGCCCTTGTCATCACAAAGCTCCATGATGCATGTCAACAGAATGCTCCATGGCCTTCTCATTCACGATGTTCCATGCCTTTGTCATCACGATGCTCCAAGACTCCTGTAATCGCAATGCTCCATGCCCCTTTTCATCTCAATGCTCCATGAACCCTGTCATCACAATGCACCATGCCCATCATCATAATGCTTCAGGCTATTGTCATCACAATGAAACCAAAATGCTCCATGACCTCTCTCATCACAATGCTCCAAATCCTTGTGATCAATATGTTCCATAACACTTATCATCACAACGCCCCATGACGCTCGTCATCACAATAATCCATGGTCTTCTCATCACAATGCTCCATGACCTGTGTCATCACAATACTCAATACCCTTGTCATCACAATGCTCCCTGACACTTGTTGTCAGTTTGCTCCTTGAACCCTGTCATGACAAGGCTCCATGCCTTTTTCATCACAATGATCCATGCCCTTTTCATCACAGTGCTCCAAGACCGCTGTAATCACAATGCTACATGCACTTGTCATCACAAAGCTCCATGATGCATGTCATCAGAACGCTCCATGGCCTTCTCATCCCAATGCTCCATGCCCTTGTCATCACAATGCTCCAAGACCCCTGTAATCACAATGCTCCATGACACTTTTCATCAGAATGCTCCATGAGACTTGTCATCACAAGGCTCCATGGTCTTCTCATCACAGTGCTCCAGTACCTTGTCATCACAATGCTCCATGACCCCTGTCATCACAGTACTCCATGGACATTTTCAGCCCAATGCTCCATGACCTTCTCATCACAATGCGCCATGACCCCTGTCATCACAATGCTCCATGACCACTGTCATCACAACGCTCCATGAACCCTGACAACACAATGATCCGGGACTCTTGTCATTAAAATGCTCCATGACCATTGTCATCACAATGATCCATGCGCTTGTCATCCCAATGCTCCATGACCCCTGTAATCACAATGCTCCGTGATGCTTGTCATCACAGTGCTCCATGAACCTTGTCATCATAATGCTCCTTGCCTTTGTCAACAAAATGGTACATAATCTTGTCATCACAATTCTCCATGCGCTTGTCATCACAATCCTCCATGACCATTGGGATCACATTGCTTCATGCCCTTGCCATCTCTCTCTCGCCTTTCTGGTTTTTACAGATATTCGGATGTCCCTTTTGACCGGTGGTAAGTGACAATTCTTTGTAGTGTGGATTTGTATTGCGCGCTTGCTTGATTGGCCAAAAAGGGCGTATGCGTTTTCTTCTGAATATATTCAGGAGAAAAGGCATACGCCCTTTTTGGCCAAGTGCATCTCTGTCCAAGTTGGGATGCTTTTCCTGTGCTTTAAAGGCGATTCCAATTTACCTCTTGAAATATGTTTTGTGCAATTCTGCCTCATTTTCAAGTCCGCTTCATTGCCTTCCCTCAACAGATTTTTGGAAGAGAGTAGTCCTTTATAAGTCTGCAGGTTTGTGAATTGCTGTGCCCCTGAGCTCCAATTTTCAAATCCCATCTTTGTGAGCTGGCCGCAAATCCACAATTTTGCTTCAGGACCTATACTGGTTCCAGGGGTCGCTATATTGTTTCCCTGTGGGTGGTTGAGGCTTTGGTTAATTCTTCTTCCTGCCGGGAACTTAGAGTGACATGTGCCCGTCCAAATGCCTACATCTACTCTCTGATTGGTTCTCCCTCTTCCCTTTCATCCTCTGCACAATTAGCAAATTGTGCAAACCAGGAGGTTATAGGGGCTGACTCTCCTAAGTTGGGACATTGATAGTAAAGCAGTTGGAATGCCAAAGTGGAGCACAAGGAGAGGAAAAATTAGGAGAGTTTTAGAAACCTTTCACCATCACAGGGTGTCCATTTTCTAGGTTTCCCATACATGTTATAATTGTAGTGATATACCCTTCTACCTGGAGATTTGGGACACATGGAATGGTGGCATGCATTACTACTTTAAAAGGTCTGCATTTTCTCTCTCAATCTCACCAGTCCTCTCAGTCCCAAGTGTCAGCCTTATGTCTCATCCAGCTGTCTTTGCAGATAGGGTCATTCCAGGTTTCATCAGAAACCCTGAAGGAATTGTGTAAGAATTTCGCTGTTTTTTTTGGGTTCTTTGAAATTCATTTTTATAATGGGGTTGAGCTGATTTTCACTGACGTGTTTATGCCAGTCTAGACACAATTGATTCCCTTACGGAGACATATCAATACATAGGTTTTAAGATTCTTAGTAGTCAGATATATTCCTCTGTGGGGCATAGGGGTGTTGAGTCCCGTTCACTGAGGAAGGTGTAGGTCTTGTCTATTCTGTATTTCGTTTATGGAATGGTACCTGTGCTAATATCAAACTCTGGTTTTATGCATCACCCCACCTCTCCTTTACCCTGAAGCAGGCATAAGAGATTTTTGCTAAATGTGAGACTCTGTTCTCTTTCCTAATTCAGTTCATGTGTTGTGATATTGACATTCCCTCTATAAGTGATATCTTATGATAAGATTCTTTTTCTGTGTGACTAATTTCCCTTAAAATCATCATACCTAAATCCACTCTTTATGCTGCTACTGGCCTTATATACATTGATTTCACGTCTGAGTGATATTCCGTTGTACAAAATTACCACAAGTTCTTTATGCATTTCTCTTTTTCCTGGGATATTTTAGGTGTACCAAAGTTGAGGTTATTGTATGCAGAGCAGCCCTAAACTTTGGGGTGCCTGTGTCTTATTAACATTTAGTCTTCCCTAGTTATATGTCCATGAGTTGAAGTCCCCTTGCTCCGGGGCTTTGTATTTTAGATGTTTTAAAAACAGCATACACTTCTTCAGAGTGGCTCTTGGATATTTATACCCCACCCATCAGCGTGACTAGGCTCCCTGTTTTCCATGGCCTCTCCTGCATTTCTGGTTTGTACACATTTTTTGGATGGCCTTTCTGAGCAGTGGAAATTGAGTCTTCTTTGTTGTGCGGATTTGCATTTCCCTCTTGCTTGGTTGGCCAAAAACTCTGCATGTGTTTTTTTCCTGAAGATATTCACGAAAAAAACGCGTACACCCTTTTGCCCAACCGCATCATTTTAGAAATTCTGCTGCTTTTCATATGCTTTAAATGTGAGTACAATCTACCTTTTGAAATCTGTTTCCTGCAATTCTGCCTCTCATTCAGATCCTCTTCGTTACCTTACCTGAATATATTTTTGGACGTTGGTTATCATTTATATCTTTGCAGGTCTTTGAATTGTCTGCTCCTGAGCTCCATTTTGCAACTCGCTTTTTTTGTGAGCTGGCCGCCAAACCATTGGATTACTTCTGGCCCTATTCTGGTTCTGGGGAGGCAGGCTGAGCCTTTGGTTAATTCTTCTTCCTAATGGGAAATTAGAGTGACATGTGCCTGTCAAAAGTCCTACAGCTAATCTCTCATTGGTTCCCCCTCTTCCCATTTACCCTCTGCACAAATTGCAAACTGTGGGAAACAGGAGGTTAAAGGTGCTGATTCTCCAAGTGGGGAGGTTGTTAGTAATGTGGCTGGAATGGCGAACCCCAGCAGCAGGAGATCAAAAATGAGGTGCATTTTAGACACCTTTCCTGAGCACACGGTGTACATTCATCTCGGTCTCCCAGGCATGTTTTCGCTGTCAGAAGACTCCCTTGAACCTGCAGATTTGGGACCCATGGAATGGGTACCAGGCAGTATTACTTTAAAAGGTCTGCATTTCCTCACCCAGCCTCTCTAACATCTCTTAGTGTGCATAGCTTCCAGCCTTATATAATCATCCTGCTGTGGGTCTACATGTGTTCAATCCATGTTACATCGTAGCCCTTCAACAAAAGTTGTAAGAATTTTTGTCTGTCTCACTGTTTTTATAAATAGTTTTAAATTTATTTTTATATTGGTTACAGCTGATTTTCAAAGCTCTGTTTTTTGCTGCTGTACATCCACTTGATTCATGTACTGTGAGACAACAATAACTTCTTTTTCAGATGCTTACCAGTCATATGTATTATTTTCCAGTGACTTGAGTGGGCTGAGTGCAGTTCTTTGAGGTACCGTGTAGGCCTTGTCAGTTATTCAATTTGGTACTTGGAATGGTATCTTTGCTAATTTCAACCTCCTGGATAATACCTCACCATTCCCCACCTTTCCCATTTAGCAGCCTTATGTCTATTTTCTACATATTTGACTATGTTTCTGTTTTGTAATTTATTTCATGTGTAGCCATTTTTGATTCCACCTTTAAGTGACATCTTCTGATATGTGTCTTTTTCTTTCTGACATATGTCACTTAGAATGATCGTATGTAACTCCTCCAGAGTTGTTACAACTGGCCTTATTTCATTGATTTCTGGATGAGTAATATTCCACTCTACATAAGTACCCCATCTCTTTTATCCATTTTATCCTTCCAGGGACATTTAGGTTATATCCAAGTTGAGGCCCTTTTTAACAGAGAGGTGGTAAACGTTCGGGTGCCTGTTTTCTGTCGATTTTTGTTTTTCCCAAGGTACACGCCCATGAGTGCAAGTGCCCTATGCTCTGTAGCTCATTTTTTAGATGTTTTAGCAAACACAATACACTTCTCCAGAGTGGCCGTTGGCAAATTACATTTCCACTATCAGCCTCACAGGGCTCCCTTTTCTCCTCGCCCTGTCCTGCATTTCTGGCGTTTACACTTTATGTGGATGGCCCTTCTGACTGATGTGAAGTGATACATTTTGTGATATTGATTTCCAGTGCCCACCTGTTTGGTTGGATAAAAAGTGTGTATGGCCTTTACTTGAATATATTCAGAAAAAATGCATACACCCTTTTTGGCCAACTGCATCATTGGCGATGTTCAGCCCCTTTTCTTGTGCTTTAATGGGGAGTCCTTTCTACCTCTTCAAATCTGTTTCCTGCCACTCTCCCTTGCTTACAAGTCCTTTTCTGTGACTTACCTCAAGACATTTTTCGACGATAGATATTTTCAACTCTGCAGTTTCATGAATTTTAGTGCCCCTGAGTTCCATTTTTCAACTTGTGTTTTTGGAAACTGGACACAAAACAGCGGGATTTCCTCTAGCCCTATTCTGTTTCCGTGGGCAATTCTAGCCTTTGATGAATTTGTCTTCTGGATTGGAAATTAGAGTGGCATGTGCCTGTCCGAACACCTAAGACTTGTCTCTAAATTTTTCTCATCCTTCCGCTTCATCCTCTGGACAAATTCCAAACTGTTTGCAAGAGGATGTTGACGGTGCTGATGTCCCCAAGTGAGGAGATTGTTAGGAAAGATGCTGGAGGGTTGAACCCGAGCACCAGGCGATGAGGATATGAGGTTCCTTTTCCAAACTCTTTCCGATCAAACGGTGTACCATCCTCTAGGTGTGACAGGCATGTTTTAGCTGTAGGAAGGGTCCTGTGCATGTAAGGAGAACACCAGGGATTTTTCCAAATCAGTGCCTCCCCGAACCCCAAACTGGGGAATTTTTAAGCTACGGCTACACGTATGTCCTTTAAGGGCCTTGGGAAATAGGCAGAGCCCAAACTTTAGATGACTGAAATCTTCAGGGTCAGAAGCGCTCACCATCAGCCTTGCTTAGGTTACATTTTATCTGTCATTGATAGATGATGTCAATAAAAATATCTATTCTTTTTCAGATTATTTCCCCTTATAGGTTATTGCAAAATATTCAGTGTAGTTCCCCTGTGCTATACAGTAGTTCCTTGTTGATGATCTATTTTATACATAGCAGTGTGTATGTGTTAATCCCAAACTGTTAATTTATCCCTTCTCCTACCTTTCCCCTTTGGTAATAATAAATTATAAGATTTTATACTTCTCAGAAATGGGGGAGCTGAAAGAGAGGTATCATTTTCAATGGAAAAGCATTCAAAACAAGATTGAAGCTTCAGCCAAGAGTATTCGATGTACATCCATGGAAATAAATCACTTCATTTCTCTAATGTTGACCTGACAAATAAGACAGACGTCTTCACTGAACTTGCTTATAGGAAAGTGATGGAAATATCAAATGTAAGTCTTAGAAACATCTTATTTTACCCGAGCATTATACACTGCTCTATGTTAACTACAGTTTGGCTCACACATCTGTTCATTGAAGTTACAATGTTCTCAATTTCTGTTACTGATCCTCCAGAGTGGACCCCAACAGGAGTCCCCGTGCCCAGTGTCATTGGAGCCAACAGATCAAGACTGAGTTTGGTTCAGAAGCAAAGGAAACATTATTTTGAAAACAGAATGGAGAGGTGAGAGGGTGCACTCCCCCATGGGCTGTGGGCTGGGCTGCTGTGTAGGGACCCCGGCAGCGTCAGTGGGAGGGAGGGGATGGAGCTCTCGAGGGCTGCGTTGGCTGCAGCTCAGGCTCTATGCCGCGGAGTCTGCATGGGACCCCGCTAGCTGAGGTGTCGACCCAGCCATTCTGCACTAGGATATCGGGTCTGATGTGCCGGGTGTGGGACCTCTGCATACGGAACCCTAGGAGCACGTGAAATTAGACAAAGCACAAAGGAAAAACAAGTTAGACTTTATTTTATTGCCCAGATTCTCTTTTTATCTCCCAGGAATTTTTAATGAACGTTGCCGGAGACGAACACCTCCTCTGCTTTTTGTTCCATTCCTTATTCTTGGGGTGTTGAGGGTGCAGACCCCTGTTTTGTAACTGCTTCATGCTGTGGTGGGAGCCCTGATACATGGGGGGAGGGGCAAAACGTCTCCCCACCAGCCTCCTGGTGAGGTTGATTGTCCCAAGGCCTCCTGCCTCACTTCTCGTCCGCCTGAGCACCAGCATTGGAAGTGTTACAGATTCTAATGACCTTTAAGGGTCCAGGAAAGAGAGGCGCAGAGATGCTGCGGTGGCAAGTTTCACCCCACCCCACATATGTTCGGCGACCTTAGGCTGACAGTTTTTGCCAGACTAGATGCTCTGACCAGTAGTCTGTGCTTTCTTTAATTAGGTCCCTGAATTAATGTACAAACAGCACCATGTGTCAGAGCCCTGCCCGCGCAACTCCCAGACAGTCCAGGGTCAGTGGTGATCCAGGACCATGACGTCCACTGAGTCAACGGCCTTTAGAAGTAGCCAGCAGTCCAGCCGGTCATATTGGCCACCATCACCGCGGTGTCTGTAGGGTTTTCTATGGTGAAAGCGTGATATACGTTTCCCCCGCCAAGCTTATTATCTCCCCTCTGGGTGCAGTAAGTCCTGCAAGCAGTAGTCTGCTCTTTCGGGGCACAGTCTTGTCGTTTTCTGAGAGAAACTCCAGGTCAAGTGATGGTCACATGAGTCATCTTGGGGGCCCGTTGCCCCCATTTATCTCTCTGGAGGTTGGAGTTGGAGGTCCTCCTCACTCGAGGTCAGTGTGTCCACAGAGTGACCCCTGCAACTTCAGGGCATGATGGGTGGTTAGGATCACCACGTGGGGTCCTTTTCCCTTAGGAGGGAGCTGGCCTTGCGGGCTGCTGATTTCCAGCTTTTTAGATACCCCAGTATCCTGGCCTGATGAGTCGGTGGGCAAAGCCCTTGGTGACCATAGTTTATCATACCTGAAGGGCATTCTTGTGTTGCTCCATTTCAAGTGGTCCCAGTTTTTGCACTAAGGCTCCAAGGGCGATCAACCTTTGACCGGGTATGTAAAGGTCAAAGGGTTTAGCTAAATTAGGGAGTTCCTGGGCAAGGGTCTGTATTGACTGCTCTTTCCATTCTTGAAAGGCTGCTTCTGGATTCTATTCAAAAGGATCATCATCTTTTCGTGTCAGTGTTTCATGTAGAGGCCCAGCTATTACACTGTAGTTAGGGATCCAGATGCAGAAAACCTTGGCCTCCCCAGGAACCCCTAAGCTGTCTTCTAGTTGTAGAAGAGGTAAGGCTGCAAATGGCTTCTTCCCTATCCTGGGATGCGTTTCTCCGAATATCTGTGAGAATGAAGCCCAGGCATGTCACCTTAGCCTGGGATATTTGAGCGTTTTTCTTGGACACCTTCTATCCTTTCTTGGCTAGGTAGTTCAGAGGCGTCTTTAGTAGGCCTGGCGATCAGAATGTCATCTGCATATTGAAGGAGGGTTCCCTTTTACAGAGGTTGAACTTTTAGGTCTTTAGAGGACATTTCCCCAATGATGGTGTGATGATTTCTGAACCATTGGGGCAGGACGGCCCAGCATTATTGCTTTTGTTGCATGTTGTGTCCTGCCACTCACAAGCCAAAAATTCTTGTGACTCTGAGATGAATGGAATACAGAAGAAGGCATCATTGAAGTCTAATACAGAATGCCATGGCCTGGTGGAAGGTAGAATGACCAGCAGGGTGTAGGAAATAGGAGCTACTGGATGTATATCCTCGGTGGCTTCACTGACTGTCCTGATATCCTTTACCAGGTCTCCAGCAGCCCATGGGGCTCTCGTGGTCAGGCCAATCCCAGGATATGGAGCTCACCTGGGCTGCACCCCTACCTCACAGCCCACGGGGCTCTCGTGGTCAAGTCCCTCCCAGGGTATGGAGCTCACCTCTGCAGCTACCCAGCAGCCCATGGGGCTCTCCTACTCAGGCCCTTCCCAGGATACGGAGCTCCCCTGGGCAGGTACCCCAGCAGGGCTGGACATACAGGAACTGTGCACATAGCCCACCTTGCAGAGAACCCCCAGCTCACCTGTCGCTCACAGCTGACACAGAATACCTCAGAGCAGGACTTGAACTAACAAACAGCAGCTCTGACAGGTCTGTGACCATGGCTATCACTCTCTGCAGGCTCTTTCTGCCTGGTCTTCCAGACACTTCCACTGCAGCCAGGGCACCAGGCCTCTGTCTCCACCCACCATCACTCCTCTCCCTGACTCCTGGGTTGCTTTCATTAGGATAGTGTCTTCTTGAAGTTGTTTTCCACTCATGGACCAGATAAAATGATAAGAAAACAACCCGCAGCAGCAGCCCCTTGTCTATCCTGACTCTCAAGAGCCCACACCTGTTCCTAGGGCCTGGCCCGTTTAGCAAGTTTCATTTTCTGCAGCTGTGAGCCCCTGAGGGGTGAGGATTGGCTGATTTTGGTAGCCTGAAACTGCCTGCCAGCCCTCCACAGGTGTGCCTGGGTTGAGGGCAATATAAACAGCTCTCCAGTGAGCGACAGCCCTTGTAGCTGTGACTGACGCCATATTCTCTGCCCCGTAGGCAGTGCCGGGGCTGTGCTGGTGGGAGGGAGTGAGGGGCCGTGGCTTTGTGGGTGGCCCAGTGTGAGTGGGGCTCTGCTGGACTTTCTGCAGAAGTTGCCAGGCTGCGACCTGCTAAAGAAGAGGATGTGTCACCGATACCTGCTGCTGGAATTTCTCCCCAGGCAGAGGTGAGGAAGTAAAAAAGCAGTGGGGGCGGTGGCAGGAGGGGTATCTCAGGCAGGGAAATGGAAAGCTTCCAGAAGAGCATCTGGGACCAGGACCATCCTGACTGGCCTGCAGGCACCAAGTAGGCCTGTGTGCTGTCGCTGGTGTGGCTCCACAGCCCTTCCTCTAAGGTTGCAAGTTCTTGTACATATTCAGGTGTTTTACCTGGAAAGGGTGGGAAGAGTTCAGCTGAAGCAGGACTGGGGCTCAGCTCACGTTTACTCACAGATGCCTTGGAACGGTCCCCCAGCTTTGCAATGAGGACCCTCCTTGCTTGGGGGGTGGGCTGCTGGCTGTATGGGAGATGATTCCCCACCTCTGACCAATTTCAGAATTGTTTACCGCTGGAGCAAGTGCCCTGATAGGGTTTTCCTCTGTCTAACTCGTGGGTTCAGGTTTTTTTTCCTTTTTTGGTTCAAGTTAGATTTTATTCCTCTTTTATGTATTTATTGATATAAGCATGGAAATAATTCATTCATATGAATACATCAGTGTGAAGGGAAGACCTTTTTTCTCTTTTATTTTTAAATTTTATTTTTTTAAATTTTAAAATTTAATTTTATTTATATTTTTATACAGCAGGTTATTATTAGTTATGTATTTTATGCATATACATGTATACAGGTCAATCCCAATATCCCAACAGATGCCACCAACACCACCCCATGGCTTCCCACACTTGGTGTCCATACGTGTGTTCTCTACCTCTGTGTCTCTAATTCTTCCCTGCAAACCAGTTCATCTATACCATTTTTCTAGGTTCCACATATATGCATTAATATACAATATTTGTTTTTCTCTTTCTGACTTACTTCATTCTGTATGACAGTCTCTAGATCCATCGACATCTCTACAAATGACCCAGTTTCATTCCTTCTTATGGCTGAGTAATATTCCATTTTATATATGGACCACATCTTTATCCATTCGTCTGTCTGTGGGTATTTAGGTTGCTTCCATTACCTGGCTATTGTAAATAGTGCTGAAATGAGCATTGTGGTGAATGTGCCTTTTTGATTTATGGTTTTCTCTGGGTATATGCCCAGAAGTGGGATTGCTGGATCATATGGTAATTCTATTTCTAGTTTTTTTAAGGAAACTCCATACTGTTCTCCATCGTGACTGTATCAATTTACATTTCCACCACTAGTGGAAGAGGGATCCTTTTGTCCACACCCTCCCCAGAATTCGTTGTTTGTAGATTTTCTGATGATGCCGATTCTAACAGGTGTGAGGTGATACCTCATTGTAGTTTTGATTTGCATTTCTCTAATAATTAGTGATGTTGAGCAGCTTTTCATGTGCGTCTTGGCCATCTCTGTGTCTTCTTTGAAGAAACGTCTCTTTAGATCTTCTGCCCAATTTTGTATTGGGTTGATTGTTTTTTTAATATTAAGCTGCATGAGCTCTTTATATATATTGGAGATTAAAACTTTGTCCATTGATTCGTTTGCAAATATTTTCGCCCATTCTGAGGGAAGCTTTTTGCCATTCCCGTTTTTTTAACAAAAAAAGAAAGTAAGAAAAAGAAGCAGAACACTAATGTGTGTAAAATATGCCTTTTGAAACTGTCGTTTTGAAATATGGACGTCCTTTGAATTTTTTGGTCGATATATGACCCCAGGATTTGTTTTCAGGGCAGGTGTCATTTACAGGCCTGCAATGATTTTGAATATCAACTGACCATTAGCGCTGGGATTAAAGCTGCTGTTTTGTGAAAAGGCCACAATGTGGCAGCAGTTCTCCCTTACCAAATCTGGTTACTGGGGCAACGAGCCTCAATGGAAGTCATGTTCTAGATTGGAATTTAGAATGGAATGTACCAGGAGAAAGCCCCTAAAGTTTGTCTCACTACTTCTTGTTCGTGTTTTTAGTTTAATTATTTATTTTTTATTACAGCAAATTTGATTACAATGTTTGGCTTGTTGTAGGTGTGGAAGATGTGGTTCTTTTACACATATACATATGTCTGTTCTTCCTGGGATCCTTTTCCCATGTACCTTATGACAGAATGTTGAGTAGTCTTCTCTTGGTATTCTGTAGGTCTTTGGTGATTATATATGTCACCTGTGTTTGTATATGTCTGTTAACCCCAATATCAAAATGAAACCAATCCTCACAACTTTCCATTGGTGAACCATTAGTTTGTTTAATGAATCTGTGATTGCCATTCTCCGTGGAAATATCTGCCCTGGTATCCATTTTTCGGTCACACCTATAAGAGATATGATATGATATGTGTCTTTCACTTTCGGACTTACTACAAGTCACATGATTAGCTCTAGACACACTTACGGTGCTGCAAATGGCATTGTGTCCTTTTATTCCTTGGCTTCTATTCTGCCTTAGCGAGGTCCATTTTGAACAATGTGATTCCCTGAGGGCTGAGGATTAGCTGACCTGGGTAGCCTGAGCCTCCCGGCCGGCCCTCCCCAGGTGTGCCTGGGTTGAGGTCAATATAAACAGCGCTGCAGGCAGAAATAGCCCCTGAAGCTGTGCCTGACTCCATATTCTCTGCCCCGTCAGCAGTCTCGGGGCTGTGCTGGTGGGAGGGAGTGAGGGGCCACGGCTTTGTGGGTGGCCCGGTGTGAGTGGTTCTCTGCTGGACTTTCTGCAGGAGTTGCCAGGCTGCCACCTGTAAAGAAGAGGATGTGGCACCCATACCTTCCGCTGGAATTTCTCTCTGGACATAGCTGAGGAAGGAAAAAAGCAGTGGGTGCCGGGACAGGAGGGGTATCTCAGGCAGGGCAATGGAAAGCTTCCAGAAGAGCGCCCAGGGCCAGGACCATCCTGGCTGGCCTGCAGGCACCAAGTTGGCCTGCGTGCTGTCGCTGGTGTGGCTCCACGGCCCTTCCTCTAGGCTTTCAAGGCCTTGTACATATTCAGGTGTTTTACCTGGGAAGGGTGGGAAAAGTTCAACAGCAGCTGGCCTGGGGCTCAGCTCACGGTTACTCACAGATGCCTCGGCATGGCCCCCAGCTTTGAAATGAGGACGCTCCTTGCATAGGAGTGGGCTGCTGGATCTATGGGAGATGATTCCCCACCTCTGACCAATTTCAGAATTGTTTACCGCTGGAGCAAGTGCCCTGATAGGGTTTTCCTCTGTCTAACTCGTGGGTTCAGGTTTTTTTTTTTTTTCTTTTTTGGTTCAAGTTAGATTTTATTCCTCTTTTATGTATTTATAGATATAAGCATGGAAATAATTCATTCATATAAATACATCTGTGTGAAGGGAAGAACTTTTTTCTGTTTTATTTTTGAATTTTATTTTTAAACATTTTGAAATTTAATTTTATTTATTTTTTTATACAGCAGGTTATTATTAGTTATGTATTTTATGCATATACATGTAGACAGGGCAATCCCAGTCTCCCAACTCATCCCAAAACCACCTACCCTTGGCTTCCCACACTTGGTGTCCATACGTGTGTTCTCTACCTCTGTGTCTCTATTTCTTCCCTGCAAAGCAGTTCATCTGTACCATTTTTCTAGGTTCCACATATATGCATTAATATACAATATTTGTTTTTCTCTTTCTGACTTACTTTATTCTGTATGACAGTCTCTAGATCCATCGACGTCTCTACAAATGACCCAGTTTCATTCCTTCTTATGGCTGAGTAATATTCCATTTTATATATGGACCACATCTTTATCCATTCGTCTGTCTGTGGGTATTTAGGTTGCTTCCATTACCTGGCTATCGTAAATAGTGCTGAAATGAGCATTGTGGTGAATGTGCCTTTTTGATTTATGGTTTTCTCTGGGTATATGCCCAGAAGTGGGATTGCTGGATCATATGGTAATTCTATTTCTAGTTTTTTTAAGGAAACTCCATACTGTTCTCCATCGTGACTGTATCAATTTACATTTCCACCACTAGTGGAAGAGGGATCCTTTTGTCCACACCCTCCCCAGAATTCGTTGTTTGTAGATTTTCTGATGATGCCGATTCTAACAGGTGTGAGGTGATACCTCATTGTAGTTTTGATTTGCATTTCTCTAATAATTAGTGATGTTGAGCAGCTTTTCATGTGTGTCTTGGCCATCTCTGTGTCTTCTTTGAAGAAGCGTCTCTTTAGATCTTCTGCCCATTTTTGTATTGGGTTTTTTGTTGTTTTAATATTTAGCTGCACGAGCTCTTTATATATATTGGAGATTAAACCTTTGTCCATTGATTCGTTTGCAAATATTTTCGCCCATTCTGAGGGATGCTTTTTGCCATTCCCATTTTTTTAACAAAGAAAGAAAGAAAGAAAAAGAAGCAGAACACTAATGTGTGTAAAATATGCCTTTTGAAACTGTCGTTTTGAAATATGGACATCCTTTGAATTTTTTGGTCGCTATATGAACCCAGGATTTGTTTTCAGGGCAGGTGTCATTTACAGGCCTGCAATGATTTTGAATATCAACTGACCATTAGCGCTGGGATTAAAGCTGCTGTTGTGTGAAACGGCCACAAGGTGGCAGCAGTTCTCCCTTACCAAATCTGGTTACTGGGGCAACAGAGCCTCAATGGAAGTCGTGTTCTAGATTGGAATTTAGAATGGAATTTGCCAGGAGAAAGCCCCTCAAGTTTGTCTCACTACTTCTTGTTCGTGTTTTTAATTTAATTTTTTCATTTTTTATTACAGCAAATTTGATTACAATGTTTGGCTTGTTGTAGGTGTGGAAGATGTGGTTCTTTTACACATATACATATGTCTGTTCTTCCTGGGATCCTTTTCCCATGTACCTTATGAAAGAATGTTGAGTAGTCTTCTGGTATTCTGTAGGTCTTCGGTGATTATATATGTCACCTGTGTTTGTATATGTCTGTTAACCCCAATATCATAATGAAACCAATCCTCACACCTTTCCATTGGTGAACCATAAGTTTGTTGAATGAATCTGTGATTGCCCTTCTCCGTGGAAATATCTGCCCTGGTATCCATTTTTCGGTCACAACTATAAGAGATATGATATGATATGTGTCTTTCACTGTCTGACTTACTACAAGTCACGTGATTACCTCTAGACACACCTACGGTGCTGCAAATGGCATTGTGTCTTTTTATTCCTTGGCTTCTATTCTGCGTTAGCGAGGTCCATTTTCAACAATGTGATTCCCTGAGGGCTGAAGATTAGCTGACCTGGGTAGCCTGACCCTGCTGGCCGGCACTCCCCAGGTGTGCCTGGGTTGAGGTCAATATAACCAGCGCAGCAGGCAGGAATAGACCCTGAAGCTGTGCCTGACTCCATATTCTCTGTCCCGTCAGCAGTCTCGGGGCTGTGCTGGTGGGAGGGAGTGAGGGGCCACGGCTTTGTGGGTGGCCCGGTGTGAGTGGGTCTCTGCTGGACTTTCTGCAGTAGTTGCCAGGCTTCCACCTGTAAAGAAGGGGATGTGGCACCCATACCTTCCGCTGGAATTTCTCTCCGGACAGAGGTGAGGAAGGAAAAAAGCAGTGGGTGCCGGGACAGGAGGGGTATCTCAGGCAGGGCAATGGAAAGCTTCCAGAAGAGCGCCCAGGGCCAGGACCATCCTGGCTGGCCTGCAGGCACCAAGTTGGCCTGCGTTCTGTCACTGGTGTGGCTCCACGCCCCTTCCTCTAGGCTTTCAAGGCCTTGTACATATTCAGGTGTTTTACCTGGGAAGGGTGGGAAAAGTTCAACAGCAGCTGGCCTGGGGCTCAGCTCACGGTTACTCACAGATGCCTCGGCATGGCACCCCGCTTTGCAATGAGGACGCTCCTTGCATAGGAGTGGGCTGCTGGCTCTATCGGTGATGATTCCCCACCTCTGACCAATTTCAGAATTGTTTACCGCTGGAGCAAGTGCCCTGATAGGGTTTTCCTCTGTCTAACTCGTGGGTTCAGGTTTTCTTTTTTCTTTTTTGGTTCAAGTTAGATTTTATTCCTCTTTTATGTATTTATAGATATAAGCATGGAAATAATTCATTCATATAAATACATCTGTGTGAAGGGAAGAACTTTTTTCTGTTTTATTTTTAAATTTTATTTTTTAAAATTTTGAAATTTAATTTTATTTATTTTTTTATACAGCAGGTTATTATTAGTTATGTATTTTATGCATATACATGTATACAGATCAATCCCAATCTCCCAACTCATCCCAACACCACCTCCCCATGGCTTCCCAAACTTGGTGTCCATACGTGTGTTCTCTACCTCTGTGTCTCTATTTCTTCCCTGCAAACCAGTTCATCTGTTCCATTTTTCTAGGTTCCACATATATGCATTAATATACAATATTTGTTTTTCTCTTTCTGACTTACTTCATTCTGTATGACAGTCTCTAGATCCATCGACGTCTCTACAAATGACCCAGTTTCATTCCTTCTTATGGCTGAGTAATATTCCATTTTATATATGGACCACATCTTTATCCATTCGTCTGTCTGTGGGTATTTAGGTTGCTTCCATTACCTGGCTATCGTAAATAGTGCTGAAATGAGCATTGTGGTGAATGTGCCTTTTTGATTTATGGTTTTCTCTGGGTATATGCCCAGAAGTGGGATTGCTGGATCATATGGTAATTCTATTTCTAGTTTTTTTAAGGAAACTCCATACTGTTCTCCATCGTGACTGTATCAATTTACATTTCCACCACTAGTGGAAGAGGGATCCTTTTGTCCACACCCTCCCCAGAATTCGTTGTTTGTAGATTTTCTGATGATGCCGATTCTAACAGGTGTGAGGTGATACCTCATTGTAGTTTTGATTTGCATTTCTCTAATAATTAGTGATGTTGAGCAGCTTTTCATGTTGGTCTTGGCCATCTCGGTGTCTTCTTTGAAGAAACGTCTCTTTAGATCTTCTGCCCAATTTTGTATTGGGTTGTTTGTTTTTTTAATGTTAAGCTGCATGAGCTCTTTATATATATTGGAGATTAAACCTTTGTCCATTGATTCGTTTGCAAATATTTTCGCCCATTCTGAGGGATGCTTTTTGCCATTCCCGTTTTTTTAACAAAAAAAGAAAGTAAGAAAAAGAAGCAGAACACTAATGTGTGTAAAATATGCCTTTTGAAACTGTCGTTTTGAAATATGGACGTCCTTTGAATTTTTTGGTCGATATATGAACCCAGGATTTGTTTTCAGGGCAGGTGTCATTTACAGGCCTGCAATGATTTTGAATATCAACTGACCGTTAGCGCTGGGATTAAAGCTGCTGTTTTGTGAAAAGGCCACAATGTGGCAGCAGTTCTCCCTTACCAAATCTGGTTACTGGGGCAACAGAGCCTCAATGGAAGTCATGTTCTAGATTGGAATGTAGAATGGAATGTACCAGGAGAAAGCCCCTCAAGTTTGTCTCACTACTTCTTGTTCGTGTTTTTAGTTTAGTTATTTATTTTTTATTACAGCAAATTTGATTACAATGTTTGGCTTGTTGTAGGTGTGGAAGATGTGGTTCTTTTACACATATACATATGTCTGTTCTTCCTGGGATCCTTTTCCCATGTACCTTATGACAGAATGTTGAGTAGTCTTCTCTTGGTATTCTGTAGGTCTTTGGTGATTATATATGTCACCTGTGTTTGTATATGTCTGTTAACCCCAATATCAAAATGAAACCAATCCTCACAACTTTCCATTGGTGAACCATTAGTTTGTTGAATGAATCTGTGATTGCCCTTCTCCGTGGAAATATCTGCCCTGGTATCCATTTTTCGGTCACACCTATAAGAGATATGATATGATATGTGTCTTTCACTTTCGGACTTACTACAAGTCACATGATTAGCTCTAGACACACTTACGGTGCTGCAAATGGCATTGTGTCCTTTTATTCCTTGGCTTCTATTCTGCCTTAGCGAGGTCCATTTTGAACAATGTGATTCCCTGAGGGCTGAGGATTAGCTGACCTGGGTAGCCTGAGCCTCCCGGCCGGCCCTCCCCAGGTGTGCCTGGGTTGAGGTCAATATAAACAGCGCTGCAGGCAGAAATAGCCCCTGAAGCTGTGCCTGACTCCATATTCTCTGCCCCGTCAGCAGTCTCGGGTCTGTGCTGGTGGGAGGGAGTGAGGGGCCACGGCTTTGTGGGTGGCCCGGTGTGAGTGGTTCTCTGCTGGACTTTCTGCAGGAGTTGCCAGGCTGCCACCTGTAAAGAAGAGGATGTGGCACCCATACCTTCCGCTGGAATTTCTCTCCGGACAGAGGTGAGGAAGGAAAAAAGCAGTGGGGTCAGGGACAGGAGGGGTATCTCAGGCAGGGCAATGGAAAGCTTCCAGAAGAGCGCCCAGGGACAGGACCATCCTGGCTGGCCTGCAGGCAACAAGTTGGCCTGCGTGCTGTCGCTGGTGTGGCTCCACGGCCCTTCCTCTAAGCTTTCAAGCCCTTGTACATATTCAGGTGTTTTACCTGGGAAGGGTGGGAAAAGTTCAGCAGCAGCTGGCCTGGGGCTCAGCTCACAGTTACTCACAGATGCCTCAAGCCCCTTTCACTGAGGAAGGTGTAGGTCTTGTCTTTTCCATAGATTGTTTTTGGAAAGGTACCTGTGCTTATATCAAACTCTGGTTTTATGCATCACCCCATCTCTCCTTCTCCCTTAAGCAGGCATAAGAGTGTTTTCCAAAGGTGAGACTCTGCTCTCTTTCCTAACTCAGGTCAAGTGTAGCCATGTTTACAGGATCTTCATAAGTGATATCTTATGATAAGTTTCTTTTTCTGTGTGACTTATTTCACTTAGAATCATCGTACCTGAAAACACCCATTTTGCTGCTACTGGTCTTATGACATTGATTTCATGGCTGAGGGATATTCCATCGTACGTAAGTACCACAAATTTTTGAACCATTTTTATATTTCCTGGGATATTTAAGGTGTACCCAAGTTGAGGTCCTTGTAAGCAGTGCAGCCCTAAATTTTGGGGTGGCTCTGTCTTATTGATTTTCAGTTTTCCCAAGGTATATTCCCTAGACTGGAAGTGCCCTTGGTTGTGTAGCTCTGTTGTTTACTTGTTTTAGGGAACACGTTGCACTCGACCAGAGAAGCAGTTGGCAATTTATATCCCGCCCATCAGCATAACAAGGCTCCCTGTTCTCCAGGGCCTGTCTTGCCTTTCTGGTTTTTACACATTTTGTGGATGTCCCTTTTGACCGGTGGGAAGTGATACTTCTTTGTAGTGCACATTTGCATTGCCCGCTTGCTTGCTTGGCCAAAAAGGGCGTATGCGTTTTCTCCTGAATATATTCAGGAGAAAACGCATACGCCCTTTTTGGCCAAGTGCATCATTGTCGAAGTTGTGCCCCTCTTCCTGTGCTTTAAATGCAATTCCAACGTACCTCTTGAAATCTGTTTCCTGCTATTCTGCCTCGCTTTCAAGTCCGCCTCGTTGCCTTCCCTCATCAGATTTTTGGACGATAGTTGTCCTTTATTACTCGGCCAGTTCGTGAATTGCTGTGCCCGTGAGCTCCATTTTTCAACTCGTTTTTGGTGAGCTGACCGCAAGTCCAAAATTTTGGTTCAGGACCTATACTGGTTTCCGGTGAGTGGCTGAGACTTTGGTTAATTTTTCTTCCTGCCGGGAAATTAGAGTGATATGTGCCCGTCCAAATGCCTAACAGCTACTCTCTCATTGGTTCTCCCTCTTCCCTTTCATCCTCTGCCAAATTGGCAACCTGTGCGAACCAGGAGGTTAAAGGGGCTGTCTCTCCAAGTTGGGAGGTTGATAGTAAAGCAGATGTAAAGTCAAACCCGAGCACCAGGAGAGGGATTATTCGTTGAGTTTTAGAAACCTTTCGTATTCACAGTGTGTCCGTTCTCTAGGTTTCCCGTACATGTTATAGCTGTAGTAATATTCCCTTTAACCTGGAGAGTTGGGACCCATGGAATGGGTGCCACGCATTTGTTCTTTAAAGGGTCTGCATTTGCTCACCCAATCTCACCAATCCTCTCAGTCCCAAGTGTCCAGCCTTATGCCTCATCCAGCTGTCATTGTACGTAGGGTCATTCCAGGTTTCATCAGAGACCCTGAAGGAATTGTAAAGAATTTCCCAGTTTGTTTGTTTTGTTTTTGAAATTCCTTTTTATAGGGGGTTTGAGCTGATTCTCGCTGCCATGTTTATGCCAGTCTAGACACACTTTATTCCCTTACGGAGACATATCAATACATAGGTTTTAAGATTCTTACTAGTCAGATATATTCCTCTGCGGGAAATATGGGGTTTTGAGTCCCTTTCACTGAGGAAGGTGTAGGTCTTGTCTATTCCATAGTTGGTTTTTGGAACGGTACCGGTGCTTATATCAAACTCGGGTTTTATGCATCACCCCACCTCTCCTTCCCCTTAAGCAGGCATAAGAGTGTTTTCTAAATGTGAGACACTGTTCTCTTTCCTAACTCAGTTCAAGTGTAGCCATGTTTACAGGATCTTCATAAGTGATATCTTATGATAAGTTTCTTTTTCTGTGTGACTTATTTCACTTAGAATCATCGTACCTGGATCCACCCATTTTGCTGCTCCTGGTCTTATGTCATTGATTTCATGGCTGAGGGATATTCCATCGTACGTAGGTACCACAATTTTTTGAAGCATTTTTATATATCCTGGGATATTTAAGGTGAACCCAAGTTGAGGTCCTTGTAAGCAGTTCAGCCTTAAATTTTGGGGTGGCTCCGTCTTATCGATTTTCAGTTTTCCCAAGGTATATTCCCTAGACTGGAAGTGCCCTTGGCTCTGTAGCTCTGTTGTTTATTTGTTTTAGGGAGCACAATACACTCCTCCAGAGGGGCAGTTGGCTAGTTACATCCCGCCCATCAGCATAACAAGGCTCCCTGTTCTGCAGGGCCTGTCTTGCCTTTCTGGTTTTTACACATTTTGTGGATGTCCCTTTTGACCGGTGGGAAGTGATACTTCTTTGTAGTGCAGATTTGCATTGCCCGCTTGCTTGCTTGGCCAAAAAGGGCGTATGCGTTTTCTCCTGAATATATTCAGGAGAAAACACATACGCCCTTTTTGGCCAAGTGCATCATTGTCGAAGTTGTGCCCCTCTTCCTGTGCTTTAAACGCGATTCCAACGTACCTCTTGAAATCTGTTTCCTGCTATTCTGCCTCGCTTTCAAGTCCGCCTCGTTGCCTTCCCTCAACAGATTTTTGGACGATAGTTGTCCTTTATTACTCGGCCAGTTTGGGAATTGCTGTGACCCTGAGCTCCATTTTTCAACTCGTTTTTTGTGAGCTGACCGCAAGTCCAAAATTGTGGTTCAGGACCTATACTGGTTCCCGGACGGGGCCTGAGACTTTGGTTAATTCTTCTTCCTGACGGGAAATTACAGTGATATGTGCCCGTCCAAATGCCTAACAGCTACTCTCTCATTGGTTCTCCCTCTTCCCTTTCATCCTCTGCCAAATTGGCAACCTGTGGGAACCAGGATGTTAAAGGGGCTGTCTCTCCATGTTGGGAGTTTGATAGTAAAGCAGGTGGAAAGTCAAACCGGAGCACCAGGAGAGGGACTATTCGTTGAGTTTTAGAAACCTTTCGTAGTCACAGTGTGTCCGTTCTCTAGGTTTCCCGTACATGTTATAGCTGTAGGAATATTCCCTTCAACCTGGACAGTTGGGACCCATGGAATGGGTGCCAGGCATTTGTGCTTTAAATGGTCTGCATTTGCTCACCCAACCTCACCAATCCTCTCAGTCCCAAGTGTCCAGCCTAATGCCACATCCAGCTGTCGTTGTAGATAGTGTCATTCCAGGTTTCATCAGAGACCCTGAAGGAATTGTAAAGAATTTCCCAGGTTTTTTGTTTTGTTTTTGAAATTCCTTTTTATAGTGGGTTTGAGCTGATTCTCGCTGCCATGTTTATGCCAGTCTAGACACACTTGATTCCCTTACGGAGACATATCAATACATAGGTTTTAAGATTCTTACTAGTCAGATATATTCCTCTGCGAGAAATATGGGGTTTTGAGTCCCTTTCACTGAGGAAGGTGTAGGTCTTGTCTATTCCATAGTTGGTTTTTAGAACGGTACCTGTGCTTATATCAAACTCTGGTTTTATGCATCACCCCACCTCTCCTTCCCCCTTAAGCAGGCATAAGAGTGTTTTCTAAATGTGAGACACTGTTCTCTTTCCTAACTCAGTTCAAGTGTAGCCATGTTTACAGGATCTTCATAAGTGATATCTTATGATAAGTTTCTTTTTCTGTGTGACTTTTTTCACTTAGAATCATTGTACCTGAATCCACCCATTTTGCTGCTACTGGTCTTATGACATTGATTTCATGGCTGAGCGATATGCCATCGTACGTAAGTACCACAATTATTTGAACCATTTTTATATTTCCTGGGATATTTAAGGTGTACCCAAGTTGAGGTCCTTGTAAGCAGTGCAGCCCTAAATTTTGGGGTGGCTCTGTCTTATTGATATTCAGTTTTCCCAAGGTATATTCCCTAGACTGGAAGTGCCCTTGGCTCTGTAGCTCTGTTCTTTACTTGTTTTAGGGAACACAATGTACTCCTCCAGAGAGGCTGTTGGCAATTTACATACCGCCCATCAGCATAGCAAGGCTCCCTGTTCTCCAGGGCCTGTCTTGCCTTTCTGGTTTTTACACATTATGTGGATGTCCCTTTTGACCGGTGGGAAGTGCTACTTCTTTGTAGTGCAGATTTGCATTGCCCGCTTGCTTGCTTGGCCAAAAAGGGCGTATGCGTTTTCTCCTGAATATATTCAGGAGAAAACGCATACGCCCTTTTTGGCCAAGTGCATCATTGTCGAAGTTGTGCCCCTCTTCCTGTGCTTTAAAGTGATTGCAACGTACCTCTTGAAATCTGTTTCCTGGTATTCTGCCTCACTTTCAAGTCCGCCTCGTTGCCTTCCCTCAACAGATTTTTGGACGATAGCTGTACTTTATTACTCGGCCAGTTTGTGAATTGCTGTGACCCTGAGCTCCATTTTTCAACTCGTTTTTGGTGAGCTGACCGCATGTCCAAAATTTTGGTTCAGGACCTATACTGGTTCCCGGTGGGTGGCTGAGACTTTGGTTAATTCCTCCTCCTGCCGGGAAATTAGAGTGATATGTGCCCGTCCAAATGCCTAACAGCTACTCTCTCATTGGTTCTCCCTCTTCCCTTTCATCCTCTGCCAAACTGGCAACCTGTGCGAACCAGGAGGTTAAAGGGGCTGTCTCTCCAATTTGGGAGGTTGATAGTAAAGCAGATGGAAAGTCAAACCGGAGCATCCGGAGAGGGATTATTCGTTGAGTTTTAGAAACCTTTCGTATTCACAGTGTGTCCGTTCTCTAGGTTTCCCGTACATGTTATAGCTGTAGTAATATTCCCTTCAACCTGGAGAGTTGGGACCCATGGAATGGGTGCCATGCATTATTGCTTTAAAGGGTCTGCATTTGCTCACCCAATCTCACCAATTCTCTCAGTCCCAAGTGTCCAGCCTTATGCCACATCCAGCTGTCATTGTAGAAAGGGTCATTCCAGGTTTCATCAGAGACCCTGAAGGAATTGTAAAGAATTTCCCAGTTTTTTCGTTTTGTTTTTGAAATTCCTTTTTATCGTGGGTTTGAGCTGATTCTCGCTGCCATGTTGATGCCAGTCTAGACACACTTGATTCCCTTACGGAGACATATCAATACATAGGTTTTAAGATTCTTACTAGTCAGATATATTCCTCTGTGGGAAATATGGTGTTTTGAGTCCCTTTCACTGAGGAAGGTGTAGGTCTTGTCTATTCCATAGTTGGTTTTTGGAACGGTACCTATGCTTATATCAAACTCTGGTTTTATGCATCACCCCACCTCTCCTTCCCCCTTAAGCAGGCATAAGAGTGTTTTCTAAATGTGAGACACTGTTCTCTTTCCTAACTCAGTTCAAGTGTAGCCATGTTTACAGGATCTTCATAAGTGATATCTTATGATAAGTTTCTTTTTCTGTGTGACATATTTCACTTAGAATCATCGTACCTGAATCCACCCATTTTGCTGCTACTGGTCTTTTGACATTGATTTCATGGCTGAGGGATATTCCATCGTACGTAAGTACCACGATTTTTTGAACCATTTTATATTTCCTGGGATATTTAAGGTGTACCCAAGTTGAGGTCCTTGTAAGCAGTGCAGCCCTAAATTTTAGGGTGGCTCTGTCTTATTGATTTTCAGTTTTCCCAAGGTATATTCCCTAGACTGGAAGTGCCTTGGCTCTGTAGCTCTGTTGTTTACTTGTTTTAGGGAACACAATGCACTCCTCCAGAGAGTCAGTTGGCAATTTACATACCGTCCATCAGCATAACAAGGCTCCCTGTTCTCCAGGGCCTGTCTTGCCTTTCTGGTTTTTACACATCTTGTGGATGTCCCTTTTGACCGGTGGGAAGTGATACTTCTTTGTAGTGCAGATTTGCATTGCCCGCTTGCTTGCTTGGCCAAAAAGGGCGTATGCGTTTTCTCCTGAATATATTCAGGAGAAAACGCATACGCCCTTTTTGGCCAAGTGCATCATTGTTGAAGTTGTGACCCTCTTCCTGTGCTTTAAAGGCGATTCCAACGTACCTCTTGAAATCTGTTTCCTGCTATTCTTCCTCGCTTTCAAGTCTGCCTCGTTGCCTTCCCTCAACAGATTTTTGGCCGATAGTTGTCCTTTATTACTCGGCCAGTTTGTGAATTGCTGTGCCCCTGAGCTCCATTTTTCAACTCGTTTTTGGTGAGCTGACCGCAAGTCCTAAATTTTGGTTCAGGACATATACTGGTTCCCGGTGGGGGGCTGAGACTTTGGTTAATTCTTCTTCCTCCCGGGAAATTACAGTGATATGTGCCCGTCCAAATGCCTAACAGCTACTCTCTCATTGGTTCTCCCTCTTCCCTTTCATCCTCTGCCAAATTGGCAACCTGTGCGAACCAGGAGGTTAAAGGGGCTGTCTCTCCAAGTTGGGAGGTTGATAGTAAAGCAGGTGGAAAGTCAAACCGGAGCACCAGGAGAGGGACTATTCGTTGAGTTTTAGAAACCTTTCGTATTCACAGTGTGTCCGTTCTCTAGGTTTCCCGTACATGTTATAACTGTAGTAATATTCCCTTCAACCTGGAGAGTTGGGACCCATGGAATGGGTGCCATGCATTATTGCTTTAAAGGGTCTGCATTTGCTCACCCAATCTCACCAATCCTCTCAGTCCCAAGTGTCCAGCCTTATGCCTCATCCAGCTGCCGTTGTACATAAGGTCATTCCAGGTTTCATCAGAGACCCTGAAGGAATTGTAAAGAATTTCCAAGTTTTTTGTTTTGTTTTTGAAATTCCTTTTTATAGTGGGTTTGAGCTGATTCTCGCTGCCATGTTTATGCCAGTCTAGACACACTTGATTCCCTTACGGATACATATCCATACATAGGTTTTAAGATTCTTACTAGTCAGATATATTCCTCTGCGGGAAATATGGGGTTTTGAGTCCCTTTCACTGAGGAAAGTGTAGGTCTTGTCTATTCCATAGTTGATTTTTGGAACGGTACCTGTGCTTATATCAAACTCTGGTTTTATGCATCACCCCACCTCTCCTTCCCCCTTAAGCAGGCATAAGAGTGTTTTCTAAATGTGAGACACTGTTCTCTTTCCTAGCTCATTTCAAGTGTAGCCATGTTTACAGGATCTTCATAAGTGATATCTTATGATAAGTTTCTTTTTCTGTGTGACTTATTTCACTTAGAATCATCGTACCTGAATCCACCCATTTTGCTGCTACTGGTCTTATGTCATTGATTTCATGGCTGAGGGATATTCCATCGTACATAAGTCCCACAATTTTTTGAACCATTTTTATATTTCCTGGGATATTTAAGGTGTACCCAAGTTGAGGTCCTTGTAAGCAGTGCAGCCCTAAATTTTGGGGTGGCTCTGTCTTATTGATTTTCAGTTTTCCCAAGGTATATTCCCTAGACTGGAAGTGCCCTTGGCTCTGTCGCTCTGTTGTTTACTTGTTTTAGGGAACACAATGCACTCCTCCAGAGAGGCAGTTGGCAATTTACATCCCGCCCATCAGCATAACAAGGCTCCCTGTTCTCCAGGGCCTGTCTTGCCTTTCTGGTTTTTACACATTTTGTGGATGTCCCTTTTGACCGGTGGGAAGTGATACTTCTTTGTAGTGCAGATTTGCATTGCCCGCTTTCTTGCTTGGCCAAAAAGAGCGTATGCGTTTTCTCCTGAATATATTCAGGAGAAAACGCATACGCCCTTTTTGGCCAAGTGGATCATTGTCGAAGTTGTGCCCCTCTTTCTGTGCTTTAAAGGCGATTCCAACGTACCTCTTGAAATCTGTTTCCTGCTATTCTGCCTCGCTTTCAAGTCCGCTTCGTTGCCTTCCCTCAACAGATTTTTGGACGATAGTTTTCCTTTATTACTCGGCCACTTTGTGGTTTGCTGTGCCCCTGAGCTCCATTTTTCAACTCGTTTTTGGTGAGCTGACCGCAAGTCCTAAATTTTGGTTCAGGACATATACTGGTTCCCGGTGGGGGGCTGAGACTTTGGTTACTTCTTCTTTCTGCTGGGAAATTACAGTGATATGTGCCCGTCCAAATGCCTAACAGCTACTCTCTCATTGGTTCTCCCTCTTCCCTTTCATCCTCTGCCAAATTGGCAACCTGTGAGAACCAGGAGGTTAAAGGGGCTGTCTCTCCAAGTTGGGAGGTTGATAGTAAAGCAGATGGAAAGTCAAACCGGAGCACCAGGAGAGGGACTATTCGTTGAGTTTTAGAAACCTTTCGTATTCACAGTGTGTCCGTTCTCTAGGTTTCCCGTACATGTTATAACTGTAGTAATATTCCCTTCACCCTGGAGAGTTGGGACCCATGGAATGGGTGCCATGCATTATTGCTTTAAAGGGTCTGCATTTGTTCACCCAATCTCACCAATCCTCTCAGTCCCAAGTGTCCAGCCTTATGCCACTTCCAGCTGTCGTTGTAGATAGGGTCATTCCAGGTTTCATCAGAGACTCTGAAGGAATTGTAAAGAATTTCCCAGTTTTTTTGATTTGTTTTTGAAATTCCTTTTTATAGTGGGTTTGAGCTGATTCTCGCTGCCATGTTTATGCCAGTCTAGACACACTTGATTCCCTTATGGAGACATATAAATACATAAGTTTTAAGATTCTTACTAGTCAGATATATTCCTCTGTGGGAAATATGGTGTTTTGAGTCCCTTTCACTGAGGAAGGTGTAGGTCTTGTCTATTCCATAGTTGGTTTTTAGAATGGTACATGTGCTTATATCAAACTCTGGTTTTATGCATCACCCCACCTCTCTTTCCCCCTTAAGCAGGCATAAGAGTGTTTTCTAAATGTGAGACACTGTTCTCTTTCCTAACTCAGTTCAAGTGTAGCCATGTTTACAGGATCTTCATAAGTGATATCTTATGATAAGATCTGTTTCTGTGTGACTTATTTCACTTAGAATCATCGTACCTGAATCCAACCATTTTGCTGCTACTGGTCTTATGTCATTGATTTCATGGCTGAGGGATATTCCATCGTACGTAAGTACCACAATTTTTTGAACCATTTTTATATTTCCTGGGATATTTAAGCTGTACCCAAGTTGAGGTCCTTGTAAGCAGTGCAGCCCTACATTTTGGGGTGGCTCTGTCTTATTGATTTTCAGTTTTCCCAAGGTATATTCCCTAGACTGGAAGTGCCCTTGGCTCTGTAGCTCTGTTCTTTACATGTTTTAGGGAACGCAATGCACTCCTCCAGAGAGGCAGTTGGCAATGTACATCCCGCCCATCAGCATAACAAGGCTCCCTGTTTTCCAGGGCCTGTCTTGCCTTTCTGTTTTTTACACATTTTGTGGATGTCCCTTTTGAGCGGTGGGAAGTGATACTTCTTTGTAGTGCAGATTTGCATTGCCCGCTTGCTTGCTTGGCCAAAAAGGGCGTATGCGTTTTCTCCTGAATATATGCAGGAGAAAACGCATACGCCCTTTTTGGCCAAGTGCATCATTGTCGAAGTTGTGCCCCTCTTCCTGTGCTTTAAAGGCGATTCCAACGTACCTCTTGAAATCTGTTTCCTGCTATTCTGCCTCGCTTTCAAGTCCGCCTCGTTGCCTTCCCTCAACAGATTTTTTCACGATAGTTGTCCTTTATTACTCGACCAGTTTGTGAATTGCTGTGCCCCTGAGCTCCATTTTTCAACTCGTTTTTGGTGAGCTGACCGCAAGTCCAAAATTTTGGTACAGGACCTATGCTGTTTCCCGGTGGGGGGCTGGAATTTGGTTAATTCTTCTTCCTGCCGGGAAATTACAGTGATATGTGCCCGTCCAAATGCCTAACAGCTACTCTCTCATTGGTTCTCCCTCTTCCCTTTCATCCTCTGCCAAATTGGCAACCTGTGCGAACCAGGAGGTTAAAGGGGCTGTCTCTCCAAGTTGGAGGGTTGATAGGAAAGCAGGTGGAAAGTCAAACCGGAGCACCAGGAGTGGGACTATTCTTTGAGTTTTAGAAACCTTTCGTATTCACAGTGTGTCCGTTCTCTAGGTTTCCCGTACACGTTATAACTGTAGTAATATTCCCTTAAACCTGGAGAGTTGGGACCCATGGAATGGGTGCCATGCATTATTGCTTTAAAGGGTCTGCATTTGCTCACCCAATCTCACCAATCCTCTCAGTCCCAAGTGTCCAGCCTTATGTCACATCCAGCTGTCGTTGTAGATAGGGTCATTCCAGGTTTCATCAGAGACTCTGAAGGAATTGTAAAGAATTTCCCAGGTTTTTTGTTTTGTATTTGAAATTCCTTTTTATCGTGGGTATGAGCTGATTCTCGCTGCCATGTTTATGCCAGTCTAGTCACACTTGATTCCCTTACGGAGACATATCAATACATAGGTTTTAATATTCTTACTAGTCAGATATATTCCTCTGCGGGAAATATGGTGTTTTGAGTCCCTTTCACTGAGGAAGGTGTAGGTCTTGTCTATTCCATAGTTGGTTTTTGGAGCGGTACTTGTGCTTATATCAAACTCTGGTTTTATGCATCACCCCACCTCTCTTTCCCCCTTAAGCAGGCATAAGAATGTTTTCTAAATGTGAGACACTGTTCTCTTTCCTATCTCTGTTCAAGTGTAGCCAAGTTTACAGGATCTTCATAAGTGATATCTTATGATAAGTTTCTTTTTCTGTGTGACTTATTTCACTTAGAATCATCGTACCTGAATCCACCCATTTTGCTGCTACTGGTCTTATGTCATCGATTTCATGGCTGAGGGATATTCCATCGTACGTAAGTACCACAATTTTTGAACCATTTTTATATTTCCTGGGATATTTAAGGTGTACCCAAGTTGAGGTCCTTGTAAGCAGTGCAGCCCTACATTTTGGGGTGGCTCTGTCTTATTGATTTTCAGTTTTCCCAAGGTATATTCCCTAGACTGGAAGTGCCCTTGGCTCTGTAGCTCTGTTCTTTACATGTTTTAGGGAACGCAATGCACTCCTCCAGAGAGGCAGTTGGCAATGTACATCCCGCCCATCAGCATAACAAGGCTCCCTGTTTTCCAGGGCCTTTCTTGCCTTTCTGGTTTTTACACATTTTGTGGATGTCCCTTTTGACCGGTGGGAAGTGATATTTCTTTGTAGTGCAGATTTGCATTGCCCGCTTGCTTGCTTGGCCAAAAAGGGCCTATGCGTTTTCTCCTGAGAAAACGCATACGCCCTTTTTGGCCAAGTGCATCATTGTTGAAGATGTGCCCCTCTTCCTGTGCTTTAAAGGCGATTCCAACGTACCTCTTGAAATGTGTTTCCTTCTATTCTGGCTCACTTTCAAGTCCGCCTCGCTGCCTTCCCTCAACAGATTTTTGGACGATAGTTGTCCTTTATTACTCGGCCAGTTTGTGAATTGCTGTGCCCCTGAGCTCCATTTTTCAACTCGTTTTTGGTGAGCTGACCGCAAGTCCAAAATTTTGGTTCAGGACCTATGCTGTTTCCCGGAGGGGGGCTGAGACTTTGGTTAATTCTTCTGCCTGCCGGGAAATTACAGTGATATGTGCCCGTCCAAATGCCTAACAGCTACTCTCTCATTGGTGCTCCCTCTTCCCTTTCATCCTCTGCCAAATTGGCAACCTGTGCGAACCAGGAGGTTAAAGGGGCTGTCTCTCCAAGTTGGGAGGTTGATAGTAAAGCAGGTGGAAAGTCAAACCGGAGCACCAGGAGAGGGACTATTCGTTGAGTTTTAGAAACCTTTCGTATTCACAGTGTGTCCGTTCTCTAGGTTTCCCGTACATGTTATAACTGTAGTAATATTCCCTTCAACCTGGAGAGTTGGGACCCATGGAATGGGTGCCATGCATTATTGCTTTAAAGGGTCTGCATTTGCTCACCCAATCTCACCAATCGTCTCAGTCCCAAGTGTCCAGCCTTATGCCACATCCAGCTGTTGTTGTATATAGGGTCATTCCAGGTTTCATCAGAGACTCTGAAGGAATTCTAAAGAATTTCCCAGTTTTTTTGTTTTGTATTTGAAATTCCTTTTTAACGTGGGTTTGAGCTGATTCTCGCTGCCATGTTTATGCCAGTCTAGACACACTTGATTCCCTTACGGTGACATATCAATACATAGGTTTTAAGATTCTTACTAGTGAGATATATTCCTCTGCGGGAAATACGGGGTTTTGAGTCCCTTTCACTGAGGAAGGTGTAGGTCTTGTCTATTCCATAGTTGGTTTTTGGAACGGTACCTGTGCTTATATCAAACTCTGGTTTTATGCATCACCCCACCTCTCCTTCCCCCTTAAGCAGGCATAAGAGTGTTTTCTAAATGTGAGACACTGTTCTCTTTCCTAACTCAGTTCAAGTGTAGCCATGTTTACAGGATCTTCATAACTGATATCTTATGATAATTTTCTTTTTCTGTGTGACTTATTTCACTTAGAATCATCGTACCTGAATCCACCCATTTTGCTGCTACTGGTCTTATGACATTGATTTCATGGCTGAGGGATATTCCATCGTACGTAAGTACCACAATTTTTTGAACCATTTTTATATTTCCTGGGATATTTAAGGTGTACCCAAGTTGAGGTCCTTGTAAGCAGTGCAGCCCTAAATTATGGGGTGGCTCTCTCTTATTGATTTTCAGTTTTCCCAAGGTATATTCCCTAGACTGGAAGTGCCCTTGGCTCTGTAGCTCTGTTCTTTACTTGTTTTAGGGAACACAATGTACTGCTCCAGAGAGGCAGTTGGCAATTTACATCCCGCCCATCAGCATAACAAGGCTCCCTGTTCTCCAGGGCCTGTCTTGCCTTTCTGGTTTTTACACATTTTGTGGATGTCCCTTTTGACCGGTGGGAAGTGATACTTCTTTGTAGTGCAGATTTGCATTGCCCGCTTGCTTGCTTGGCCAAAAAGGGCGTATGCGTTTTCTCCTGAATATATTCAGGAGAAAATGCATACGCCCTTTTTGGCCAAGTGCATCATTGTCGAAGTTGTGCCCCTCTTCCTGTGCTTTAAAGGTGATTCCAACGTACCTCTTGAAATCTGTTTCCTGCTATTCTGCCTGACTTTCAAATCCGCCTCGTTGCCTTCCCTCAACAGATTTTTGGACGATAGTTTTCCTTTATTACTCGGCCAGTTTGTGAATTGCTGTGCCTCTGAGTTCCATTTTTCCACTCGTTTTTGGTTAGCTGACCGCAAGTCCAAAATTTTGGTTCAGGACCTATACTGGTTCCCAGTGGGGGGCTGAGACTTTGGTTAATTCTTCTTTCTGCCGGGAAATTACAGTGATATGTGCCCGTCCAAATGCCTAACAGCTACTCTCTCATTGGTTCTCCCTCTTCCCTTTCATCCTCTGCCAAATTGGCAACCTGTGGAAACCAGGAGGTTAAAGGGGCTGCCTCTCCAACTTGGGAGGTTGATAGTAAAGCAGGTGGAAAGTCAAACCGGAGCACGAGGAGAGGGACTATTCGTTGAGTTTTAGAAACCTTTCGTATTCACAGTGTGTCCGTTCTCTAGGTTTCCCGTACATGTTATATCTGTAGTAATATTCCCTTCAACCTGGAGAGCTGGGACCCATGGAATGGGTGCCAGGCATTTGTGCTTTAAAGGGTCTGCATTTGCTCACCCAATCTCACCAATCGTCTCAGTTCCAAGTGTCCAGCCTTATGCCACATCCACCTCTCATTGTAGATAGGGTCATTCCAGGTTTCATCACAGACCCTGAAGGAATTGTAAAGAATTTCCCAGTTTTTTTGTTTTGTTTTTGAAATTCCTTTTTATAGTGGGTTTGAGCTGATTCTCGCTGCCATGTTTATGCCAGTCTAGACACACTTGATTCCCTTACGGAGACATATCAATACATAGGATTTAAGATTCTTACTAGTCAGATATATTCCTCTGCGGGAAATATGGGGTTTTGATTTCCTTTCACTGAGGAAGGTGTAGGTATTGTCTATTCCATAGTTGATTTTTGGAACGGTACCTGTGCTTATATCAAACTCTGGTTTTATGCATCACCCCACCTCTCCTTCCCCCTTAAGCAGGCATAAGAGTGTTTTCTAAATGCGAGACACTGTTCTCTTTCCTAACTCAGTTCAAGTGTAGCCATGTTTACAGGATCTTCATAAGTGATATCTTATGATAAGTTTCTTTTTCTCTGTGACATATTTCACTTAGAATCATCGTACCTGAATCCACCCATTTTGCTGCTACTGGTCTTATGACATTGATTTCATGGCTGAGGGATATTCCATCGTACGTAAGTACCACAATTTTTTGAAACATTTTTATATTTCCTGGGATATTTAAGGTGTACCCAAGTTGAGGTCCTTGTAAGCAGTGCAGCCCTACATTTTGGGGTGGCTCTGTCTTATTGATTTTCAGTTTTCCCAAGGTATATTCCCTAGACTGGAAGTGCCCTTGGCTCTGTAGCTCTGTTCTTTACTTGTTTTAGGGAACACAATGTACTGCTCCAGAGAGGCAGTTGGCAATTTACATCCCGCCCATCAGCATAACAAGGCTCCCTGTTCTCCAGGGCCTGTCTTGCCTTTCTGGTTTTTACACATTGTGTGGATGTCCCTTTTGACCGGTGGGAAGTGATACTTCTTTGTAGTGCAGATTTGCATTGCCCGCTTGCTTGCTTGGCCAAAAAGGGCGTATGCGTTTTCTCCTGAATATATTCAGGAGAAAACGCATACGCCCTTTTTGGCCAAGTGCATCATTGTCGAACTTGTGCCCCTCTTCCTGTGCTTTAAAGGTGATTCCAACGTACCTCTTGAAATCTGTTTCCTGGTATTCTGCCTCGCTTTCAAGTCCGCCTCGTTGCCTTCCCTCAACAGATTTTTGGACGATAGCTGTCCTTTATTACTCGGCCAGTTTGTGAATTGCTGTGACCCTGAGCTCCATTTTTCAACTCGTTTTTGGTGAGCTGACCGCAAGTCCAAAATTTTGGTTCAGGACCTATACTGGTTCCCGGTGGGGGGCTGAGACTTTGGTTAATTCTTCTTTCTGCCAGGAAATTACAGTGATATGTGCCCGTCCAAACGCCTAACAGCTACTCTCTCATTGGTTCTCCCTCTTCCCTTTCATCCTCTGCCAAATTGGAAACCTGTGTGAACCAGGAGGTTAAAGGGGCTGTCTCTCCAAGTTGGGAGGTTGATAGTAAAGCAGATGGAAAGTCAAACCGGAGCACCAGGAGAGGGATTATTCGTTGAGGTTTAGAAAACTTTCGTATTCACAGTGTGTCCGTTCTCTAGGTTTCCCGTACATGTTATAGCTGTAGTAATATTCCCTTCAACCTCGAGAGTTGGGACCCATGGAATGGTTACCAAGCATTATTGCTTTAAAGGGTCTGCATTTGCTCACCCAATCTCACCTATGCTCTCAGTCCCAAGTGTCCAGCCTTATGCCACATCCAGCTGTTGTTGTAGATAGGGTCATTCCAGGTTTCATCAGAGACTCTGAAGGAATTGGAAAGAATTTCCCAGTTTTTTTGTTTTGTTTTTGAAATTCCTTTTTATCGTGGGTTTGAGCTGATTCTCGCTGCCATGTTTATGCCAGTCTACACACACTTGATTCCCTTACAGAGACATATCAATACATAGGTTTTAAGATTCTTACTAGTCAGATATATTCCTCTGCGGGAAATATGGGGTTTGTGTCCCTTTCACTGAGGAAGGTGTAGGTCTTGTCTATTCCATAGTTGGTTTTTGGAGCAGTACATGTGCTTATATCAAACTCTGGTTTTATGCATCACCCCACCTCTCCTTCCCCCTTAAGCAGGCATAAGAATGTTTTCTAAATGTGAGACACTGTTCTCTTTCCTAACTCAGTTCAAGTGTAGCCATGTTTACAGGATCTTCATAAGTGATATCTTATGATAAGTTTCTTTTTCTGTGTGACTTATTTCACTTAGAATCATCGTACCTGAATCCACCCATTTTGCTGCTACTGGTCTTATGACATTGATTTCATGGCTGAGGGATATTCCATCGTACGTAAGTACCACAATTTTTTGAAACATTTTTATATTTCCTGGGATATTTAAGGTGTACCCAAGTTGAGGTCCTTGTAAGCAGTGCAGCCCTAAATTATGGGGTGGCTCTGTCTTATTGATTTTCAGTTTATACAAGGTATATTCCCTAGACTGGAAGTGCCCTTGGCTCTGTAGCTCTGTTGTTTACTTGTTTTATGGAACACAATGCACTCCTCCAGAGAGGCAGTTGGCAATTTACATCCCGCCCATCAGCATAAAAAGGCTCCCTGTTCTCCAGGGCCTGTCTTGCCCTTCTGGTTTTTACACATTTTGTGGATGTCCCTTTTGACCGGTGGGAAGTGATACTCCTTTGTAGTGCAGATTTGCATTGCCCGCTTGCTTGCTTGGCCAATAAGGGCATGTGCGTTTTCTCCTGAATATATTCAGGAGAAAACGCATACGCCCTTTTTGGCCAAGTGCATCATTGTCGAACTTGTGCCCCTCTTCCTGTGCTTTAAAGGCGATTCCAACGTACCTCTTGAAATCTGTTTCCTGCTATTCGGCCTCGCTTTCAAGTCCGCCTCGTTGCCTTCCCTCAACAGATTTTTCGACGATAGTTGTCCTTTATTACTCGGCCAGTTTGTGAATTGCTGTGCCCCTGAGCTTCATTTTTCAACTCGTTTTTGGTGAGCTGACCGCAAGTCCAAAATTTTGGTTCAGGACCTATACTGGTTCCCGGTGGGGGGCTGAGACTTTGGTTAATTCTTCTTCCTGACGGGAAATTACAGTGATATGTGCCCGTCCAAATGCCTAACAGCTACTCTCTCATTGGTTCTCCCTCTTCCCTTTCATCCTCTGCCAAATTGGCAACCTGTGGGAACCAGGAGGTTAAAGGGGCTGTCTCTCCAAGTTGGGAGTTTGATAGTAAAGCAGGTGGAATGTCAAACCGGAGCACCAGGAGAGGGACTATTCGTTGAGTTTTAGAAACCTTTCGTAGTCACAGTGTGTCCGTTCTCTAGGTTTCCCGTACATGTTATAGCTTTAGGAATATTCCCTTCAACCTGGACAGTTGGGACCCATGGAATGGGTGCCAGGCATTTGTGCTTTAAATGGTCTGCATTTGCTCACCCAACCTCACCAATCCTCTCAGTCCCAAGTGTCCAGCCTTATGCCACATCCAGCTGTCGTTGTAGATAGGGTCATTCCAGGTTTCATCAGAGACCCTGAAGGAATTGTAAAGAATTTCCCAGGTTTTTTGTTTTGTTTTTGAAATTCCTTTTTATAGTGGGTTTGAGCTGATTCTCGCTGCCATGTTTATGCCAGTCTAGACACACTTGATTCCCTTACGGAGACATATCAATACATAGGTTTAAGATTCTTACTAGTCAGATATATTCCTCTGCGAGAAATATGGGGTTTTGAGTCCCTTTCACTGAGGAAGGTGTAGGTCTTGTCTATTCCATAGTTGGTTTTTAGAACAGTACCTGTGCTTATATCAAACTCTGGTTTTATGCATCACCCCACCTCTCCTTCCCCCTTAAGCAGGCATAAGTGTGTTTTCTAAATGTGAGACACTGTTCTCTTTCCTAACTCAGTTCAAGTGTAGCCATGTTTACAGGATCTTCATAAGTGATATCTTATGATAAGTTTCTTTTTCTGTGTGACTTATTTCACTTAGAATCATCGTACCTGAATCCACCCATTTTGCTGCTACTGGTCTTATGACATTGATTTCATGGCTGAGGGATATTCTATCGTACGTAAGTACCACAATTTTTTGAAACATTTTTATATTTCCTGGGATATTTAAGGTGTACCCAAGTTGAGGTCCTTGTAAGCAGTGCAGCCCTAAATTATGGGGTGGCTCTGTCTTATTGATTTTCAGTTTATACAAGGTATATTCCCTAGACTGGAAGTGCCCTTGGCTCTGTAGCTCTGTTGTTTACTTGTTTTATGGAACACAATGCACTCCTCCAGAGAGGCAGTTGGCAATTTACATCCCGCCCATCTGCATAAAAAGGCTCCCTGTTCTCCAGGGCCTGTCTTGCTCTTCTGGTTTTTACACATTTTGTGGATGTCCCTTTTGACCAGTGGGAAGTGATACTCCTTTGTAGTGCAGATTTGCATTGCCCGCTTGCTTGCTTGGCCAAAAAGGGCATGTGCGTTTTCTCCTGAATATATTCAGGAGAAAACTCATACGCCCTTTTTGGGCAAGTGCATCATTGTCGAAGTTGTGCCCCTCTTCCTGTGCTTTAAAGGCGATTCCAACGTACCTCTTGAAATCTGTTTTCTGCTATTCGGCCTCGCTTTCAAGTCCGCCTCGTTGCCTTCCCTCAACAGATTTTTCGACGATAGTTGTCCTTTATTACTCGGCCAGTTTGTGAATTGCTGTGACCCTGAGCTCCATTTTTCAACTCGTTTTTGGTGAGCTGACCGCATGTCCAAAATTTTGGTTCAGGACATATACTGGTTCCCTTTGGGTTCCTGAGACTTTGGTTAATTCTTCTTCCTGCCGGGAAATTACAGTGATATGTGCCCGTCCATATGCCTAACAGCTACACTCTCATTGGTTCTCCCTCTTCCCTTTCATCCTCTGCCAAATTGGCAACCTGTGCGAACCAGGAGGTTAAAGGGGCTGTCTCTCCAAGTTGGGAGGTTGATAGTAAAGCAGATGGAAAGTCAAACCGGAGCACCAGGAGAGGGATTATTCGTTGAGTTTTAGAAACCTTTCGTATTCACAGTGTGTCCGTTCTCTAGGTTTCCCGTACATGTTATATCTGTAGTAATATTCCCTTCAACCTGGAGAGTTGGGACCCATGGAATGGGTGCCATGCATTATTGCTTTAAAGGGTCTGCATTTGCTCACCCAATCTCACCAAGCCTCTCAGTCCCAAGTGTCCTGCCTTATGCCACATCCAGCTGTCATTGTAGAAAGGGTCATTCCAGGTTTCATCAGAGACCCTGAAGGAATTGTAAAGAATTTCCCAGTTTTTCTGTTTTGTTTTTGAAATTCCTTTTTATAGTCGGTTTGAGCTGATTCTCGCTGCCATGTTTATGCCAGTCTAGACACACTTGATTCCCTTACGGAGACATATCAATATATAGGTTTTAAGATTCTTACTAGTCAGATATATTCCTCTGCGGGAAATATGGGGTTTTGAGTCCCTTTGAGGAAGGTGTAGGTCTTGTCTATTCCATAGTTGGTTTTTGGAATGGTACCTGTGCTTATATCAAACTCTGGTTTTATGCATCACCCCACTTCTCCTTCCCCCTTAAGCAGGCATAAGAGTGTTTTCTAAATGTGAGACACTGTTCTCTTTCCTAACTCAGTTCAAGTGTAGCCATGTTTACAGGATCTTCATAAGTGATATCTTGTGATAAGTTTCTTTTTCTGTGTGACTTATTTCACTTAGAATCATCGTACCTGAATCCACCCATTTTGCTGCTACTGGTCTTATGACATTGATTTCTTGGCTGAGGGATATTCCATCGTACGAAAGTACCACAATTTTTTGAACCATTTTTATATTTCCTGGGATATTTACGGTGTAAACAAGTTGAGGTCCTTGTAAGCAGTGCAGCCCTAAATTTTTGGGTGGCTCTGTCTTATTGATTTTCAGTTTTCCCAAGGTATATTCCCTAGACTGGAAGTGCCCTTGGCTCTGTATCTCTGTTCTTTACTTGTTTTAGGGAACACAATGCACTCCTCCAGAGAGGCAGTTGACAATTTACATCCCGCCCATCAGCATAACAAGGCTCCCTGTTCTCCAGGGCCTGTCTTGCCTTTCTGGTTTTTACACATTTTGTGGATGTCCCTTTTGACCGGTGGGAAGTGATACTTCTTTGTAGTGCAGATTTGCATTGCCCGCTTGCTTGCTTGGCCAAAAAGGGCGTATGCGTTTTCTCCTGAATATATTCAGGAGAAAACGCATACGCCCTTTTTGGCTAAGTGCATCATTGTCGAAGTTGTGCCCCTCTTCCTGTGCTTTAAAGGTGATTCCAACGTACCTCTTGAAATCTGGTTCCTGCTATTCTGCCTGCCTTTAAAATCCGCCTCGTTGCCTTCCCTCAACAGATTTTTGGACGATAGTTTTCCTTTATTACTCGGCCAGTTTGTGAATTGCTGTGCCCCTGAGTTCCATTTTTCAACTCGTTTTTGGTGAGCTGACCGCAAGTCCAAAATTTTGGTTCAGGACCTATACTGGTTCCCGGTGGGGTGCTGAGACTTTGGTTAATTATTCTTTCAGCCGGGAAATTACAGTGATATGTGCCCGTCGAAATGCCTAACAGCTACTCCCTCATTGGTTCTCCCTCTTCCCTTTCATCCTCTGCCAAATTGGAAACCTGTGTGAACCAGGAGGTTAAAGGGGCTGTCTCTCCAAGTTGGGAGGTTGATAGTAAAGCAGATGGAAAGTCAAACCGGAGCACCAGGAGAGGGATTATTCGTTGAGGTTTAGAAAACTTTCGTATTCACAGTGTGTCCGTTCTCTAGGTTTCCCGTACATGTTATAGCTGTAGTAATATTCCCTTCAACCTCGAGAGTTGGGACCCATGGAATGGGTGCCAGGCATTTGTGCTTTAAAGGGTCTGCATTTGCTCACCCAATCTCACCTATCCTCTCAGTCCCAAGTGTCCAGCCTTATGCCACATCCAGCTGTTGTTGTAGATAGGGTCATTCCAGGTTTCATCAGAGACTCTGAAGGAATTGGAAAGAATTTCCCAGTTTTTTTGTTTTGTTTTTGAAATTCCTTTTTATCGTGGGTTTGAGCTGATTCTCGCTGCCATGTTTATGCCAGTCTAGACACACTTGATTCCCTTACAGAGACATATCAATACATAGGTTTTAAGATTCTTACTAGTCAGATATATTCCTCTGCGGGAAATATGGGGTTTGTGTCCCTTTCACTGAGGAAGGTGTAGGTCTTGTCTATTCCATAGTTGGTTTTTGGAGCGGTACCTGTGCTTATATCAAACTCTGGTTTTATGCATCACCCCACCTCTCTTTCCCCCTTAAGCAGGCATAAGAATGTTTTCTAAATGTGAGACACTGTTCTCTTTCCTAACTCAGTTCAAGTGTAGCCAGGTTTACAGGATCTTCATAAGTGATATCTTATGATAAGTTTCTTTTTCTGTGTGACTTATTTCACTTAGAATCATCGTACCTGAATACACACATTTTGCTGCTACTGGTCTTATGACATTGATTTCATGGCTGAGGGATATTCCATCGTACGTAAGTACCACAATTTTTTGAAACATTTTTATATTTCCTGGGATATTTAAGGTGTACCCAAGTTGAGGTCCTTGTAAGCAGTGCAGCCCTAAATTTTGGGGTGGCTCTGTCTTATTGATTTTCAGTTTTCCCAAGGTATATTCCCTAGACTGGAAGTGCCCTTGGCTCTGTAGCTCTGTTGTTTATTTGTTTTAGGGAACACAATGCACTCCTCCAGAGAGGCAGTTGGCAATTTACATTCCGCCCATCAGCATAAAAAGGCTCCCTGTTCTCCAGGGCCTGTCTTGCCCTTCTGGTTTTTACACATTTTGTGGATGTCCCTTTTGACCGGTGGGAAGTGATACTCCTTTGTAGTGCAGATTTGCATTGCCCGCTTTCTTGCTTGGCCAAAAAGAGCATGTGCGTTTTCTCCTGAATATATTCAGGAGAAAACGCATACGCCCTTTTTGGCCAAGTGCATCATTGTCGAAGTTGTGCCCCTCTTCCTGTGCTTTAAAGGCGATTCCAACGTACCTCTTGAAATCTGTTTCCTGCTATTCTGCCTCGCTTTCAAGTCTGCCTCGTTGCCTTCCCTCAACAGATTTTTCGATGATAGTTGTCCTTTATTACTCGGCCAGTTTGTGAATTGCTGTGCCCCTGAGCTCCATTTTTCAACTCGTTTTTGGTGAGCTGACCGCAAGTCCAAAATTTTGGTTCAGGACATATACTGGTTCCCGGTGGGGAGCTGAGACTTTGGTTAATTCTTCTTCCTGCTGGGAAATTACAGTGATATGTGCCCGTCCGAATGCCTAACAGCTACTCTCTCATTGGTTCTCCCTCTTCCCTTTCATCCTCTGCCAAATTGGCAACCTGTGCGAACCAGGAGGTTAAAGGGGCTGTCTCTCCAAGTTGGGAGGTTGATAGTAAAGCAGATGGAAAGTCAAACCGGAGTACCAGGAGAGGGACTATTCGTTGAGTTTTAGAAACCTTTCGTATTCACAGTGTGTCCGTTCTCTAGGTTTCCCGTACATGTTATAACTGTAGTAATATTCCCTTCAACCTGGAGAGTTAGGACCCATGGAATGGGTGCCATGCATTATTGCTTTAAAGGGTCTGCATTTGTTCACCCAATCTCACCAATCCTCTCAGTCCCAAGTGTCCAGCCTTATGCCACATCCAGCTGTTGTTGTAGATAGGGTCATTCCAGGTTTCATCAGAGACTCTGAAGGAATTGTAAAGAATTTCCCAGTTTTTTTGATTTGTTTTTGAAATTCCTTTTTATAGTGGGTTTGAGCTGATTCTCGCTGCCATGTTTATGCCAGTCTAGACACACTTGATTCCCTTACGGAGACATATCAATACATAAGTTTTAAGATTCTTACTAGTCAGATATATTCCTCTGTGGGAAATATGGTGTTTTGAGTCCCTTTCACTGAGGAAGGTGTAGGTCTTGTCTATTCCATAGTTGGTTTTTGGAATGGTACCTGTGCTTATATCAAACTCTGGTTTTATGCATCACCCCACCTCTCTTTCCCCCTTAAGCAGGCATAAGAGTGTTTTCTAAATGTGAGACACTGTTCTCTTTCCTAACTCAGTTCAAGTGTAGCCATGTTTACAGGATCTTCATAAGTGATATCTTATGATAAGATCTTTTTTTGTGTGACTTATTTCACTTAGAATCATCGTACCTGAATCCAACCATTTTGCTGCTACTGGTCTTATGTCATTGATTTCATGGCTGAGGGATATTCCATCGTACGTAAGTACCACAATTTTTTGAACCATTTTTATATTTCCTGGGATATTTAAGCTGTTCCCAAGTTGAGGTCCTTGTAAGCAGTGCAGCCCTACATTTTGGGGTGGCTCTGTCTTATTGATTTTCAGTTTTCCCAAGGTATATTCCCTAGACTGGAAGTGCCCTTGGCTCTGTAGCTCTGTTCTTTACATGTTTTAGGGAACGCAATGCACTCCTCCAGAGAGGCAGTTGGCAATGTACATCCCGCCCATCAGCATAAGAAGGCTCCCTGTTTTCCAGGGCCTGTCTTGCCTTTCTGGTTTTTACACATTTTGTGGATGTCCCTTTTGACCGGTGGGAAGTGATATTTCTTTGTAGTGCAGATTTGCATTGCCCGCTTGCTTGCTTGGCCAAAAAGGGCCTATGCGTTTTCTCCTGAGAAAACGCATATGCCCTTTTTGGCCAAGTGCATCATTGTTGAAGATGTGCCCCTCTTCCTGTGCTTTAAAGGCGATTCCAACGTACCTCTTGAAATCTGTTTCCTTCTATTCTGTCTCACTTTCAAGTCCGCCTCGCTGCCTTCCATCAACAGATTTTTGGACGATAGTTGTCCTTTATTACTCGGCCAGTTTGTGAATTGCTGTGCCCCTGAGCTCCATTTTTCAACTCGTTTTTGGTGAGCTGACCGCAAGTCCAAAATTTTGGTTCAGGACCTATGCTGTTTCCCGGTGGGCGGCTGAGACTTTGGTTAATTCTTCTGCCTGCCGGGAAATTACAGTGATATGTGCCCGTCCAAATGCCTAACAGCTACTCTCTCATTGGTTCTCCCTCTTCCCTTTCATCCTCTGCCAAATTGGCAACCTGTGCGAACCAGGAGGTTAAAGGGGCTGTCTCTCCAAGTAGCGAGGTTGATAGTAAAGCAGGTGGAAAGTCAAACCGGAGCACCAGGAGAGGGACTATTCGTTGAGTTTTAGAAACCTTTCGTATTCACAGTGTGTCCGTTCTCTAGGTTTCCCGTACATGTTATAGCTGTAGTAATATTCCCTTCAACCTGGAGAGTTGGGACCCATGGAATGGGTGCCATGCATTATTGCTTTAAAGGGTCTGCATTTACTCACCCAATCTCACCAATCGTCTCAGTCCCAAGTGTCCAGCCTTATGCCACATCCAGCTGTTGTTGTAGATAGGGTCATTCCAGGTTTCATCACAGACTCTGAAGGAATTGTAAAGAATTTCCCAGTTTTTTTGTTTTGTATTTGAAATTCCTTTTTATCGTGGGTTTGAGCTGATTCTCGCTGCCATGTTGATGCCAGTCTAGACACACTTGATTCCCTTATGGAGATATATCAATACATAGGTTTTAAGATTCTTACTAGTCAGATATATTCCTCTGCGGGAAATATGGGGTTTTGAGTCCCTTTCACTGAGGAAGGTGTAGGTCTTGTCTATTCCACAGTTGGTTTTTTGAACGGTACCTGTGCTTATATCAAACTCTGGTTTTATGCATCACCCCACCTCTCCTTCCCCCTTAAGCAGGCATAAGAGTGTTTTCTAAATGTGAGACACTGTTCTCTTTCCTAACTCAGTTCAAGTGTAGCCATGTTTACAGGATCTTCATAACTGATATCTTATGATAAGTTTCTTTTTCTGTGTGACTTATTTCACTTAGAATCATCGTACCTGAATCCACCCATTTTGCTGCTACTGCTCTTATAACATTGATTTCATGGCTGAGGGATACTTCATCGTACGTAAGTACCACAATTTTTTGAACCATTTTTATACTTCCTGGGATATTTAAGGTGTACCCAAGTTGAGGTCCTTGTAAGCAGTGCAGCCCTAAATTTTGGGGGGGCTCTGTCTTATTGATTTTCAGTTTTCCCAAGGTATATTCCCTAGACTGGAAGTGCCCTTGGCTCTGTAGCTCTGTTGTTTACTTGTTTTAGGGAACACAATGCACTCCTCCAGGGAGGCAGTTGGCAATTTACATCCCGCCCATCAGCATAACAAGGCTCCCTGTTCTCCAGGGCCTGTCTTGCCCTTCTGGTTTTTACACATTTTGTGGATGTCCCTTTTGACCGGTGGGAAGTGATACTTCTTTGTAGTGCAGATTTGCATTGCCCGCATGCTTGCTTGGCCAAAAAGGGCGTATGCGTTTTCTCCTGAATATATTCAGGAGAAAACGCATACGCCCTTTTTGGCCAAGTGCATCATTGTCGAAGTTGTGCCCCTCTTCCTGTGCTTTAAAGGCGATTCCAACGTACCTCTTGAAATCTGTTTCCTGCTATTCTGCCTCGCTTTCAAGTCCGCCTCGTTGCCTTCCCTCAACAGATTTTTGGACGATAGTTGTCCTTTATTACTCGGCCAGTTTATGAATTGCTGTGCCCCTGAGCTCCATTTTTCAACTCGTTTTTGGTGAGCTGACCGCAAGTCCAAAATTTTGGTTCAGGACCTATGCTCGTTCCCGGTGGGTGGCTGAGACTTTGCTTAATTCTTCTTCCTGCCGGGGAATTACAGTGATATGTGCCCGTCCAAATGCCTAACAGCTACTCTCTCATTGATTCTCCCTCTTCCCTTTCATCCTCTGCCAAATTGGCAAGCTGTGGAAACCAGGAGGTTAAAGGGGCTGCCTCTCCAACTTGGGAGGTTGATAGTAAAGCAGGTGGAAAGTCAAACCAGAGCACGAGGAGAGGGACTATTCGTTGAGTTTTAGAAACCTTTCGTATTCACAGTGTGTCCGTTCTCTAGGTTTCCCGTACATATTATAGCTGTAGTAATATTCCCTTCAACCTGGAGAGCTGGGACCCATGGAATGGGTGCCAGGCATTTGTGCTTTAAAGGGTCTGCATTTGCTCACCCAATCTCACCAATCGTCTCAGTCCCAAGTGTCCAGCCTTTTGCCACATCCAGCTGTCGTTGTAGATAGGGTCATTCCAGGTTTCATCAGAGACCCTGAAGGAATTGTAAAGAATTTCCCAGTTTTTTTGTTTTGTTTTTGAAATTCCTTTTTATAGTGGGTTTGAGCTGATTCTCGCTGCCATGTTTATGCCAGTCTAGACACACTTGATTCCCTTACGGAGACATATCAATATATAGGATTTAAGATTCTTACTAGTCAGATATATTCCTCTGCGGGAAATATGGGGTTTTGAGTTCCTTTCACTGAGGAAGGTGTAGGTCTTGTCTATTCCATAGTTGGTTTTTGGATCGGTACCTGTGCTTATATCAAACTCTGGTTTTATGCATCACCCCACCTCTCCTTCCCCCTTAAGCAGGCATAAGAGTGTTTTCTAAATGTGAGACACTGTTCTCTTTCCTAACTCAGTTCAAGTGTAGCCATGTTTACAGGATCTTCATAAGTGATATCTTATGATATGTTTCTTTTTCTGTGTGACTTATTTCACTTAGAATCATCGTAGCTGAATTCACCCATTTTGCTGCTACTGGTCTTATGACATTGATTTCATGGCTGAGCGATATTCCATCGTACGTAAGTACCACAATTTTTTGAACCATTTTTATATTTCCTGGGATATTTAAGGTGTACCCAAGTTGAGGTCCTTGTAAGCAGTGCAGCCCTAAATTTTGGGGTGGCTCTGTCTTATTGATTTTCAGTTTTCCCAAGGTATATTCCCTAGACTGGAAGTGCCCTTGGCTCTGTAGCTCTGTTCTTTACTTGCTTTAGGGAACACAATGTACTCCTCCAGAGAGGCAGTTGGCAATTTACATCCCGCCCATCAGCATAACAAGGCTCCCTGTTCTCCAGGGCCTGTCTTGCCTTTCTGGTTTTTACACATTTTGTGGATGTCCCTTTTGACCGGTGGGAAGTGATACTTCTCTGTAGTGCAGATTTGCATTGCCCGCTTGCTTGCTTGGCCAAAAAGGGCGTATGTGTTTTCTCCTGAATATATTCAGGAGAAAACACATACGCCCTTTTTGGCCAAGTGCATCATTGTCGAAGTTGTGCCCCTCGTCCTGTGCTTTAAAGGCGATTCCAACGTACCTCTTGAAATCTGTTTCCTGCTATTCTGCCTCGCTTTCAAGTCCGCCTCGTTGCCTTCCCTCAACAGATTTTTGGAGGATAGTTGTCCTTTATTACTCGGCCAGTTTGTGAATTGCTGTGCCCCTGAGCTCCATTTTTCAACTCGTTTTTGGTGAGTTGACCGCAAGTCCTAAATTTTGGTTCAGGACCTATGCTGGTTCCCAGTGCGGGGCTGAGACTTTGGTTAATACTTCTTCCTGACGGGAAATTACAGTGATATGTGCCCGTCCAAATGCCTAACAACTAATCTTTCATTGGTTCTCCCTCTTCCCTTTCATCCTCTGCCAAATTGGCAACCTGTGCGAATCAGGAGGTTAAAGGTGATGTCTCTCCAAGTTGGGAGGTTGATAGTAAAGCAGATGGAAAGTCAAACCGGAGCACCAGGAGAGGGACTATTCGTTGAGTTTTACAAACCTTTCGTATTCACAGTGTGTCCGTTCTCTAGGTTTCCCGTACATGTTATATCTGTAGTAATATTCCCTTCAACCTGGAGGGTTGGGACACATGGAATGGGTGCCATGCATTATTGCTTTAAAGGGTCTGCATTTGCTCACCCAATCTCACCAAGCCTCTCAGTCGCAAGTGTCCAGCCTTATGCCACATCCACCTGTCATTGTAGATAGGGTCATTCCAGGTTTCATCACAGACCCTGAAGGAATTGTAAAGAATTTCCCAGTTTTTTTGTTTTGTTTTTGAAATTCCTTTTTATAGTGGGTTTGAGCTGATTCTCGCTGCCATGTTTATGCCAGTCTAGACACACTTGATTCCCTTACGGAGACATATCAATACATAGGATTTAAGATTCTTACTAGTCAGATATATTCCTCTGCGGGAAATATGGGGTTTTGAGTTCCTTTCACTGAGGAAGGTGTAGGTCTTGTCTATTCCATAGTTGATTTTTGGAACGGTACCTGTGCTTATATCAAACTCTGGTTTTATGCATCACCCCACCTCTCCTTCCCCCTTAAGCAGGCATAAGAGTGTTTTCTAAATGTGAGACACTGTTCTCTTTCCTAACTCAGTTCAAGTGTAGCCATGTTTACAGGATCTTCATAAGTGATATCTTATGATAAGTTTCTTTTTCTCTGTGACTTATTTCACTTAGAATCATCGTACCTGAATCCACCCATTTTGCTGCTACTGGTCTTATGACATTGATTTCATGGCTGAGGGATATTCCATCGTACGTAAGTACCACAATTTTTTGAACCATTTTTATATTTCCTGGGATATTTAAGGTGTACCCAAGTTGAGGTCCTTGTAAGCAGTGCGGCCCTAAATTTTGGGGTGGCTCTGTCTTATTGATTTTCAGTTTTCCCAAGGTATATTCCCTAGACTGGAAGTGCCCTTGGCTCTGTAGCTCTGTTCTTTACTTGTTTTAGGGAACACAATGTACTGCTCCAGAGAGGCAGTTGGCAATTTACATCCCGCCCATCAGCATAACAAGGCTCCCTGTTCTCCAGGGCCTGTCTTGCCTTTCTGGTTTTTACACATTGTGTGGATGTCCCTTTTGACCGGTGGGAAGTGATACTTCTTTGTAGTGCAGATTTGCATTGCCCGCTTGCTTGCTTGGCCAAAAAGGGCGTATGCGTTTTCTCCTGAATATATTCAGGAGAAAACGCATACGCCCTTTTTGGCCAAGTGCATCATTGTCGAAGTTGTGCCCCTCTTCCTGTGCTTTAAAGGTGATTCCAACGTACCTCTTGAAATCTGTTTCCTGGTATTCTGCCTCGCTTTCAAGTCCGCCTCGTTGCCTTCCCTCAACAGATTTTTGGACGATAGCTGTACTTTATTACTCGGCCAGTTTGTGAATTGCTGTGACCCTGAGCTCCATTTTTCAACTCGTTTTTGGTGAGCTGACCGCATGTCCAAAATTTTGGTTCAGGACCTATACTGGTTCCCGGTGGGTGGCTGAGACTTTGGTTAATTCTTCTTCCTGCCGGGAAATTACAGTGATATGTGCCCGTCCATATGCCTAACAGCTACTCTCTCATTGGTTCTCCCTCTTCCCTTTCATCCTCTGCCAAATTGGCAACCTGTGAGAACCAGGAGGTTAAAGGGGCTGTGTCTCCAAGTTGGGAGGTTGATAGTAAAGCAGATGGAAAGTCAAACCAGAGCACCCGGAGAGGGATTATTCATTGAGTTTTAGAAACCTTTCGTATTCACAGTGTGTCCGTTCTCTAGGTTTCCCGTACATGTTATAGCTGTAGTAATATTCCCTTCAACCTGGAGAGTTGGGACCCATGGAATGGGTGCCATGCATTATTGCTTTAAAGGGTCTGCATTTGTTCACCCAATCTCACCAATCCTCTCAGTCCCAAGTGTCCAGCCTTATGCCACATCCAGCTGTCATTGTAGAAAGGGTCATTCCACGTTTCATCAGAGACCCTGAAGGAATTGTAAAGAATTTCCCAGTTTTTCTGTTTTGTTTTTGAAATTCCTTTTTACAGTCGGTTTGAGCTGATTCTCGCTGCCATGTTTATGCCAGTCTAGACACACTTGATTCCCTTATGGAGACATATCAGTACATAGGTTTTAAGATTCTTACTAGTCAGATATATTCCTCTGCGGGAAATATGGGGTTTTGAGTCCCTTTCACTGAGGAAGGTGTAGGTCTTGTCTATTCCATAGTTGGTTTTTGGAATGGTACCTGTGCTTATATCAAACTCTGGTTTTATGCATCACCCCACTTCTCCTTCCCCCTTAAGCAGGCATAAGAGTGTTTTCTAAATGTGAGACACTGTTCTCTTTCCTAACTCAGTTCAAGTGTAGCCATGTTTACAGGATCTTCATAAGTGATATCTTGTGATAAGTTTCTTTTTCTGTGTGACTTATTTCACTTAGAATCATCGTACCTGAATCCACCCATTTTGCTGCTACTGGTCTTATGACATTGATTTCATGGCTGAGGGATATTCCATTGTACAAAATTACCACAATTTTTTGAACCATTTTTATATTTCCTGGGATATTTACGGTGTACCCAAGTTGAGGTCCTTGTAAGCAGTGCAGCCCTAAATTTTGGGGTGGCTCTGTCTTTTTGATTTTCAGTTTTCCCAAGGTATATTCCCTAGACTGGAAGTGCCCTTGGCTCTGTATCTCTGTTCTTTACTTGTTTTAGGGAACACAATGCACTCCTCCAGAGAGGCACTTGGCAATTTACATCCCGCCCATCAGCATAACAAGGCTCCCTGTTCTCCAGGGCCTGTCTTGCCTTTCTGGTTTTTACACATTTTGTGGATGTCCCTTTTGACCGGTGGGAAGTGATACTTCTTTGTAGTGCAGATTTGCATTGCCCGCTTGCTTGCTTGGCCAAAAAGGGCGTATGCGTTTTCTCCTGAATATATTCAGGAGAAAACGCATACGCCCTTTTTGGCTAAGTGCATCATTGTCGAAGTTGTGCCGCTCTTCCTGTGCTTTAAAGGCGATTCCAACGTACCTCTTGAAATCTGTTTCCTGCTATTCTGCCTGCCTTTCAAATCCGCCACCTTGCCTTCCCTCAACAGATTTTTGGACGATAGTTTTCCTTTATTACTCGGCCAGTTTGTGAATTGCTGTGCCCCTGAGTTCCATTTTTCAACTCGTTTTTGTTGAGCTGACCGCAAGTCCAAAATTTTGGTTCAGGACCTATACTGGTTCCCGGTGGGGGGCTGAGACTTTGCTTAATTCTTCTTTCTGCCGGGAAATTACAGTGATATGTGCCCGTCCAAATGCCTAACAGCTACTCTCTCATTGGTTCTCCCTCTTCCCTTTCATCCTCTGCCAAATTGGAAACCTGTGTGAACCAGGAGGTTAAAGGGGCCGTCTCTCCAAGTTGGGAGATTGATAGTAAAGCAGATGGAAAGTGAAACCGGAGCACCAGGAGAGGGATTATTCGTTGAGGTTTAGAAAACTTTCGTATTCACAGTGTGTCCGTTCTCTAGGTTTCCCGTACATGTTATAGCTGTAGTAATATTCCCTTCAACCTCGAGAGTTGGGACCCATGGAATGGGTGCAATGCATTACTGCTTTAAAGGGTCTGCATTTGCTCACCCAATCTCACCTATCCTCTCAGTCCCAAGTGTCCAGCCTTATGCCACATCCAGCTGTTGTTGTAGATAGGGTCATTCCAGGTTTCATCACAGACCCTGAAGGAATTGTAAAGAATTTCCCAGTTTTTTCGTTTTGTTTTTGAAATTCCTTTTTATCGTGGGTTTGAGCTGATTCTCGCTGCCATGTTGATGCCAGTCTAGACACACTTGATTCCCTTACGGAGACATATCAATACATAGGTTTTAAGATTCTTACTAGTCAGATATATTCCTCTGTGGGATATATGGTGTTTTGAGTCCCTTTCACTGAGGAAGGTGTAGGTCTTGTCTATTCCATAGTTGGTGTTTGGAACGGTACCTATGCTTATATCAAACTCTGGTTTTATGCATCACCCCACCTTTCCTTCTCCCTTAAGCAGGCATAAGAGTGTTTTCTAAATGTGAGACACTGTTCTCTTTCCTAACTCAGTTCAAGTGTAGCCATGTTTACAGGATCTTCATAAGTGATATCTTATGATAAGTTTCTTTTTCTGTGTGACATATTTCACTTAGAATCATCGTACCTGAATCCACCCATTTTGCTGCTACTGGTCTTTTGACATTGATTTCATGGCTGAGGGATATTCCATCGTACGTAAGTACCACGATTTTTTGAACCATTTTATATTTCCTGGGATATTTAAGGTGTACCCAAGTTGAGGTCCTTGTAAGCAGTGCAGCCCTAAATTTTAGGGTGGCTCTGTCTTATTGATTTTCAGTTTTCCCAAGGTATATTCCCTAGACTGGAAGTGCCTTGGCTCTGTAGCTCTGTTGTTTACTTGTTTTAGGGAACACAATGCACTCCTCCAGAGAGTCAGTTGGCAATTTACATACCGTCCATCAGCATAACAAGGCTCCCTGTTCTCCAGGGCCTGTCTTGCCTTTCTGGTTTTTACACATCTTGTGGATGTCCCTTTTGACGGGTGGGAAGTGATACTTCTTTGTAGTGCAGATTTGCATTGCCCGCTTGCTTGCTTGGCCAAAAAGGGCGTATGCGTTTTCTCCTGAATATATTCAGGAGAAAACGCATACGCCCTTTTTGGCCAAGTGCATCATTGTTGAAGTTGTGACCCTCTTCCTGTGCTTTAAAGGCGATTCCAACGTACCTCTTGAAATCTGTTTCCTGCTATTCTGCCTCGCTTTCAAGTCTGCCTCGTTGCCTTCCCTCAACAGATTTTTGGACGATAGTTGTCCTTTATTACTCGGCCAGTTTGTGAATTGCTGTGCCCCTGAGCTCCAATTTGCAACTCGTTTTTGGTGAGCTGACCGCAAGTGTTAAATTTTGGTTCAGGACATATACTGGTTGCCGGTGGGGGGCTGAGACTTTGGTTAATTCTTCTTCCTGCCGGGAAATTACAGTGATATGTGCCCGTCCAAATGCCTAACAGCTACTCTCTCATTGGTTCTCCCTCTTCCCTTTCATCCTCTGACAAATTGGCAACCTGTGCGAACCAGGAGGTTAAAGGGGCTGTCTCTCCAAGTTGGGAGGTTGATAGTAAAGCAGGTGGAAAGTCAAACCGGAGCAGCAGGAGAGGGACAATTCGTTGAGTTTTAGAAACCTTTCGTATTCACAGTGTGTCCGTTCTCTAGGTTTCCCGTACATGTTATAACTGTAGTAATATTCCCTTCAACCTGCAGAGTTGGGACCCATGGAAAGGGTGCCATGCATTATTGCTTTAAAGGGTCTGCATTTGCTCACCCAATCTCACCAATCCTCTCAGTCCCATGTGTCCAGTCTTATGCCACATCCAGCTGCCGTGGTAGATAGGGTCATTCCAGGTTTCATCAGAGACCCTGAAGGAATTGTAAAAAATTTCCCAGTTTTTTTGTTTTGTTTTTGAAATTCCTTTTTATAGTGGGTTTGAGCTGATTCTCGCTGCCATGTTTATGCCAGTCTAGACACACTTGATTCCCTTACGGATACATATCCATACATAGGTTTTAAGATTCTTACTAGTCAGATATATTCCTCTGCGGGAAATATGGGGTTTTGAGTCCCTTTCACTGAGGAAAGTGTAGGTCTTGTCTATTCCATAGTTGGTTTTTGGAACGGTACCTGTGCTTATATCAAACTCTGGTTTTATGCATCACCCAACCTCTCCTTCCCCCTTAAGCAGGCATAAGAGTGTTTTCTAAATGTGAGACACTGTTCTCTTTCCTAGCTCATTTCAAGTGTAGCCATGTTTACAGGATCTTCATAAGTGATATCTTATGATAAGTTTCTTTTTCTGTGTGACTTATTTCACTTAGAATCATCGTACCTGAATCCACCCATTTTGCTGCTACTGGTCTTATGTCATTGATTTCATGGCTGAGGGATATTCCATCATACATAAGTCCCACAATTTTTTGAACCATTTTTATATTTCCTGGGATATTTAAGGTGTACCCAAGTTGAGGTCCTTGTAAGCAGTGTAGCCCTAAATTTTGGGGTGGCTCTGTCTTATTGATTTTCTGTTTTACCAAGGTATATTCCCTAGACTGGAAGTGCCCTTGGCTCTGTCGCTCTGTTGTTTACTTGTTTTAGGGAACACAATGCACTCCTCCAGTGAGGCAGTTGGCAATTTACATCCCGCCCATCAGCATAACAAGGCTCCCTGTTCTCCAGGGCCTGTCTTGCCTTTCTGGTTTTTACACATTTTGTGGATGTCCCTTTTGACCGGTGGGAAGTGATACTTCTTTGTAGTGCAGATTTGCATTGCCCGCTTGCTTGCTTGGCCAAAAAGAGCGTATGCGTTTTCTCCTGAATATATTCAGGAGAAAACGCATACGCACTTTTTGGCTAAGTGCATCATTGTTGAAGTTGTGCCCCTCTTCCTGTGCTTTAAAGGCGATTCCAACGTACCTCTTGAAATCTGTTTCCTGCTATTCTGCCTCGCTTTCAAGTCCGCTTCGTTGCCTTCACTCAACAGATTTTTGGACGATAGTTTTCCTTTATTACTCGGCCACTTTGTGGTTTGCTGTGCCCCTGAGCTCCATTTTTCAACTCGTTTTTGGTGAGCTGACCGCAAGTCCTAAATTTTGGTTCAGGACCTATACTGGTTCCTGGTGGGTGGCTGAGACTTTGCTTAATTCTTCTTCCTGCCGGGAAATTACAGTGATATGTGCCCGTCCAAATGCCTAACAGCTACTCTCTCATTGGTTCTCCCTCTTCCCTTTCATCCTCTAACAAATTGGCAACCTGTGCGAACCAGGAGGTTATAGGGGCTGTCTCTCCAAGTTGGGAGGTTGATAGTAAAGCAGGTGGAAAGTCAAACCGGAGCACCAGGAGAGGGACTATTCGTTGAGTTTTAGAAACCTTTCGTATTCACAGTGTGTCCGTTCTCTAGGTTTCCCGTACATGTTATAACTGTAGTAATATTCCCTTCAACCTGGAGAGTTGGGACCCATGGAATGGGTGCCATGCATTATTGCTTTAAAGGGTCTGCATTTGCTCACCCAATCTCACCAATCCTCTCAGTCCCAAGTGTCCAGCCTTATGCCACATCCAGCTGCCGTGGTAGATAGGGTCATTCCAGGTTTCATCAGAGACCCTGAAGGAATTGTAAAAAATTTCCCAGTTTTTTTGTTTTGTTTTTGAAATTCCTTTTTATAGTGGGTTTGAGCTGATTCTCGCTGCCATGTTTATGCCAGTCTAGACACACTTGACTCCCTTACGGATACATATCCATACATAGGTTTTAAGATTCTTACTAGTCAGATATATTCCTCTGCGGGAAATATGGGGTTTTGAGTCCCGTTCACTGAGGAAAGTGTAGGTCTTGTCTATTCCATAGTTGGTTTTTGGAACGGTACCTGTGCTTATATCAAACTCTGGTTTTATGCATCACCCCACCTCTCCTTCCCCCTTAAGCAGGCATAAGAGTGTTTTCTAAATGTGAGACACTGTTCTCTTTCCTAGCTCATTTCAAGTGTAGCCATGTTTACAGGATCTTCATAAGTGATATCTTATGATAAGTTTCTTTTTCTGTGTGACTTATTTCACTTAGAATCATCGTACCTGAATCCACCCATTTTGCTGCTACTGGTCTTATGACATTGATTTCATGGCTGAGGGATATTCCATCGTACGTAAGTACCACAATTTTTTGAACCATTTTTATATTTCCTGGGATATTTAAGGTGTATCCAAGTTGAGGGCCTTTTAAGTAGTGCAGCCCTAAATTTTGGGGTGGCTCTGTCTTATTGATTTTCAGTTTTCCCAAGGTATATTCCCTAGACTGGAAGTGCCCTTGGCTCTGTAGCTTTGTTGTTTACTTCTTTTAGGGAACACAATGCACTCCTCCAGAGAGGCAGTTGGCAATTTACATCCTGCCCATCAGCATAACAAGGCTCCTTGTTCTCCAGGGCCTGTCTTGCCTTTATGGTTTTTACACATTTTGTGGATGTCCCTTTTGAACGGCGGGAAGTGATACTTCTTTGTAGTGCAGATTTGCGTTGCCCGCTTGCCTGCTTGGACAAAAAGGCTGTATGCGTTTTCTCCTGAATATATTCAGGAGAAAACGCATACGCCCTTTTTGGCCAAGTGCATCATTGTCGAAATTGTGCCCCTCTTCCTGTGCTTTAAAGGCAATTCCAACGTACCTCTTGAAATCTGTTTCCTGCTATTCTGCCTCGCTTTCAAGTCCGCCTCGTTGCCTTCCCTCAACAGATTTTTGGACAATAGTTGTCCTTTATTACACGGCCCGTTTGTGAATTGCTGTGCCCCTGAGCTCCATTTTTCAACTCGTTTTTGGTGAGCTGACCGCAAGTCCAAAATTTTGGTTCAGGGCCTATACTTGTTCCCGGTGGGTGGCTGAGACGTTGGTTAATTCTTCTTCCTTCCGGGAAATTAGAGTGATATGTGCCCGTCCAAATGCCTAACAGCTACTCTCTCATTGGTTCTCCCTCTTCCCTTTCATCCTCTGCCAAATTGGCAACGTGTGCGAACCAGGAGGTTAAAGGGGCTGTCTCTCCAAGTTGGGAGGTTGATAGTAAAGCAGATGGAAAGTCAAACCGGAGCATCAGGATAGGGACTATTCGTTGAGTTTTAGAAACCTTTCGTATTCACAATGTGTCCGTTCTCTAGGTTTCCCGTACATGTTATAGCTGTAGTAATATTCCCTTTAACCTGGAGATTTCGGACCCATGGAATGGGTGCCAGGCATTTTTGCTTTAAAGGGTCTGCATTTGCTCAACCACTCTCACCATTCCTCTCAGTCCTAAGTGTCCAGCCTTATGCCTCATCCAGCTGCCGTTGTACATAAGGTCATTCCAGGTTTCATCAGAGACCCTGAAGGAATTGTAAAGAATTTCCAAGTTTTTTGTTTTGTTTTTGAAATTCCTTTTTATAGTGGGTTTGAGCTGATTCTCGCTGCCATGTTTATGCCAGTCTAGACACACTTGATTCCCTTACGGAGACATATCAATACATAGGTTTTAAGATTCTTACTAGTCAGATATATTCCTCTGCGGGAAATATGGGGTTTTGAGTCCATTTCACTGAGGAAGGTGTAGGTCTTGTCTATTCCATAGTTGGTTTTTGGAACGGTACCTGTGCTTATATCAAACTCTGGTTTTATGCATCACCCCACCTCTCCTTCCCCCTTAAGCAGGCTTAAGATTGTTTTCTAAATGTGAGACACTGTTCTCTTTCCTAACTCAGTTCAAGTGTAGCCATGTTTACAGGATCTTCATAAGTGATATCTTATGATAAGTTTCTTTTTCTCTGTGACTTATTTCACTTCGAATCATCGTACCTGAATCCACCCATTTTGCTGCTACTGGTCTTATGACATTGATTTCATGGCTGAGGGATATTCCATCGTACGTAAGTACCACAATTTTTTGAACCATTTTTATATTTCCTGGGATATTTAAGGTGTATCCAAGTTGAGGGCCTTTTAAGTAGTGCAGCCCTAAATTTTGGGGTGGCTCTGTCTTATTGATTTTCAGTTTTCCCAAGGTATATTCCCTAGACTGGAAGTGCCCTTGGCTCTGTAGCTCTGTTGTTTATTTGTTTTAGGGAACACAATGCACTCCTCCAGAGAGGCAGTTGGCAAGTTACATCCCGCCCATCAGCATAACAAGGCTCCCTGTTCTCCAGGGCCTGTCTTGCCTTTCTGGTTTTTACACATTTTGTGGATGTCCCTTTTGGCCGGTGGGAAGGGATACTTCTTTGTAGTGCAGATTTGCATTGCCCGCTTGCTTGCTTGGCCAAAAAGGGCCTATGCGTTTTCTCCTGAATATATTCAGGAGAAAACGCATAGGCCCTTTTTGGCCAAGTGCATCATTGTCAAAGTTGTGACACTCTTCCTGTGCTTTAAAGGCGATTCCAACGTACCTCTTGAAATCTTTTTCCTGCTATTCTGCCTCGCTTTCAAGTCTGCCTCGTTGCCTTCCCTCAAAAGATTTTTGGACGGTAGTTGTCCTTTATACTCGGCCAGTTTGTGAATTGCTGTGCCCCTGAGCTCCATTTTTCAACTCGTTTTTGGTGAGCTGACCGCAAGTCCAAAATTTTGGTTCAGGACATATACTGGTTCCCAGTGGGGGGCTGAGACTTTGGTTAATTCTTCTTCCTGCTGGGAAATTACAGTGATATGTGCCCGTCCAAATGCCTAACAGCTACTCTATCATTGGTTCTCCCTCTTCCCTTTCATGCTCTGCCAAATTGGCAACCTGTGAGAACCAGGAGGTTAAAGGGGCTGTCTCTCCAAGTTGGGAGGTTGATAGTAAAGCAGATGGAAAGTCAAACCGGAGCACCAGGAGAGGGACTATTCGTTGAGTTTTAGAAACCTTTCGTATTCACAGTGTGTCCGTTCTCTAGGTTTCCCGTACATGTTATAACTGTAGTAATATTCCCTTCACCCTGTAGAGTTGGGACCCATGGAATGGGTGCCATGCATTATTGCTTTAAACGGTCTGCATTTGTTCACCCAATCTCACCAATCCTCTCAGTCCCAAGTGTCCAGCCTTATGCCACATCCAGCTGTCGTTGTAGATAGGGTCATTCCAGGTTTCATCAGAGACTCTGAAGGAATTGTAAAGAATTTCCAAGTTTTTTTGATTTGTTTTTGAAATTCCTTTTTATAGTGGGTTTGAGCTGATTCTCGCTGCCATGTTTATGCCAGTCTAGACACACTTGATTCCCTTACGTAGACATATCAATACATAAGTTTTAAGATTCTTACTAGTCAGATATATTCCTCTGCGGGAAATATGGTGTTTTGAGTCCCTTTCACTGAGGAAGGTGTAGGTCTTGTCTATTCCATAGTTGGTTTTTGGAATGGTACCTGTGCTTATATCAAACTCTGGTTTTATGCATCACCCCACCTCTCTTTCCCCCTTAAGCAGGCATAAGAGTGTTTTCTAAATGTGAGACACTGTTCTCTTTCCTAACTCAGTTCAAGTGTAGCCATGTTTACAGGATCTTCATAATTGATATCTTATGATAAGATCTTTTTCTGTGTGACTTATTTCACTTAGAATCATCGTACCTGAATCCAACCATTTTGCTGCTACTGGTCTTATGTCATTGATTTCATGGCTGAGGGATATTCCATCGTACGTAAGTACCACAATTTTTTGAACCATTTTTATATTTCCTGGGATATTTAAGCTGTACCCAAGTTGAGGTCCTTGTAAGCAGTGCAGCCCTACATTTTGGGGTGGCTCTGTCTTATTGATTTTCAGTTTTCCCAAGGTATATTCCCTAGACTGGAAGTGCCCTTGGCTCTGTAGCTCTGTTCTTTACATGTTTTAGGGAACGCAATGCACTCCTCCAGAGAGGCAGTTGGCAATGTACATCCCGCCCATCAGCATAACAAGGCTCCCTGTTTTCCAAGGCCTGTCTTGCCTTTCTGTTTTTTACACATTTTGTGGATGTCCCTTTTGAGCGGTGGGAAGTGATACTTCTTTGTAGTGCAGATTTGCATTGCCCGCTTGCTTGCTTGGCCAAAAAGGGCGTATGCGTTTTCTCCTGAATATATGCAGGAGAAAACGCATACGCCCTTTTTGGCCAAGTGCATCATTGTCGAAGTTGTGCCCCTCTTCCTGTGCTTTAAAGGCGATTCCAACGTACCTCTTGAAATCTGTTTCCTGCTATTCTGCCTCGCTTTCAAGTCCGCCTCGTTGCCTTCCCTCAACAGATTTTTTCACGATAGTTGTCCTTTATTACTCGGCCAGTTTGTGAATTGCTGTGCCCCTGAGCTCCATTTTTCAACTCGTTTTTGGTGAGCTGAACGCAAGTCCAAAATTTTGGTTCAGGACCTATGCTGTTTCCCGGTGGGGGGCTGGAATTTGGTTAATTCTTCTTCCTGCCGGGAAATTACAGTGATATGTGCCCGTCCATATGCCTAACAGCTACTCTCTCATTGGTTCTCCCTCTTCCCTTTCATCCTCTGCCAAATTGGCAACCTGTGCGAACCAGGAGGTTAAAGGGGCTGTCTCTCCAAGTTCGAGGGTTGATAGGAAAGCAGGTGGAAAGACAAACCGGAACACCAGGAGTGGGACTATTCATTGAGTTTTAGAAACCTTTCGTATTCACAATGTGTCCGTTCTCTAGGTTTCCCGTACATGTTATAACTGTAGTAATATTCCCTTAAACCTGGAGAGTTGGGACCCATGGAATGGGTGCCATGCATTATTGCTTTAAAGGGTCTGCATTTGCTCACCCAATCTCACCAATCCTCTCAGTCCCAAGTGTCCAGCCTTATGTCACATCCAGCTGTCGTTGTAGATAGGGTCATTCCAGGTTTCATCAGAGACTCTGAAGGAATTGTAAAGAATTTCCCAGGTTTTTTGTTTTGTATTTGAAATTCCTTTTTATCGTGGGTATGAGCTGATTCTCGCTGCCATGTTTATGCCAGTCTAGACACACTTGATTCCCTTACGGAGACATATCAATACATAGGTTTTAATATTCTTACTAGTCAGATATATTCCTCTGCGGGAAATATGGTGTTTTGAGTCCCTTTCACTGAGGAAGGTGTAGGTCTTGTCTATTCCATAGTTGGTTTTTGGAGCGGTACCTGTGCTTATATCAAACTCTGGTTTTATGCATCACCCCACCTCTCTTTCCCCCTTAAGCAGGCATAAGAATGTTTTCTAAATGTGAGACACTGTTCTCTTTCCTATCTCTGTTCAAGTGTAGCCATGTTTACAGGATCTTCATAAGTGATATCTTATGATAAGTTTCTTTTTCTGTGTGACTTATTTCACTTAGAATCATCGTACCTGAATCCACCCATTTTGCTGCTACTGGTCTTATGTCATTGATTTCATGGCTGAGGGATATTCCATCGTACGTAAGTACCACAATTTTTTGAACCATTTTTATATTTCATGGGATATTTAAGGTGTACCCAAGTTGAGGTCCTTGTAAGCAGTGCAGCCCTACATTTTGGGGTGGCTCTGTCTTATTGATTTTCAGTTTTCCCAAGGTATATTCCCTAGACTGGAAGTGCCCTTGGCTCTGTAGCTCTGTTCTTTACATGTTTTAGGGAACGCAATGCACTCCTCCAGAGAGGCAGTTGGCAATGTACATCCCGCCCATCAGCATAAAAATGCTCCCTGTTCTTCAGGGCCTGTCTTGCCTTTCTGGTTTTTACACATTTTGTGGATGTCCCTTTTGACCGGTGGGAAGTGATACTTCTTTGTAGTGCTGATTTGCATTGCCCGCTTGCTTGCTTGGCCAACAATGGCGTATTCGTTTTCTCCTGAATATATTCAGGAGAAAATGCATACGCCCTTTTTGGCCAAGTGCATCATTGTCGAAGTTGTGCCCCTCTTCCTGTGCTTTAAAGGCGATTCCAACGTACCTCTTGAAATCTGTTTCCTGCTATTCTGCCTCGCTTTCAAGTCCGCCTCGTTGCCTTCCCTCAACAGATTTTTGGACGAGAGTTGTCCATTATTACTCGGCCAGTTTGTGAATTGCTGTGCCCCTGAGCTCCATTTTTCAACTCGTTTTTGTTGAGCTGACCGCAAGACCAAAATTTTGGTTCAGGACCTATGCTGGTTCCCGGTGGGGGGCTGAGACTTTGGATAATTCTTCTTCCTGCCGGGAAATTACAGTGTTATGTGCCCGTTCAAATGCCTAACAGCTACTCTCTCATTGGTTCTCCCTCTTCCCTTTCATCCTCTGCCAAATTGGCAACCAGTGCGAACCAGGAGGTTAAAGGGGCTGTCTCTCCAAGTTGGGAGGTTGATAGTAAAGCAGATGGAAAGTCAAACCGGAGCACCAGGAGAGGGACTATTCGTTGAGTTTTAGAAACCTTTCGTATTCACAGTGTGTCCATTCTCTAGGTTTCCCATACATGTTATAGCTGTAGTAATATTCCCTTCAACCTGGAGAGTTGGGACCCATGGAATGGGTGCCAGGCATTTGTGCTTTAAAGGGTCTGCATTTGCTCACCCAATCTCACCAATCGTCTCAGTCCTAAGTGTCCCTCCTTATGCACATCCAACTGTCATTGTAGATAGGGTCATTCCAGGTTTCATCAGAGACCCTGAAGGAATTGTAAAGAATTTCCCTGTTTTTTTGTTTTGTTTTTGAAATTCCTTTTTATAGTGGGTTTGAGCTGATTCTCGCTGCCATATTTATGCCAGTCTAGACACACTTGATTCCCTTACAGAGACATATCAATACATAGGTTTTAAGAGTCTTACTAGTCAGATATATTCCTCTGTGGGAAATATGGGGTTTTGAGTCCCTTTCACTGAGGAAGGTGTAGGTCTTGTCTATTCCATAGTTGGTTTTTGGAACGGTACCTGTGCTTATATCAAACTCTGGTTTTATGCATCACCCCACCTCTCCTTCCTCCTAAAGCAGGCATAAGAGTGTTTTCTAAATGTGAGACACTGTTCTCTTTCCTAAATCAGTTCAAGTGTAGCCATGTTTACAGGATCTTCATAAGGGATATCTTATGATAAGTTTCTTTTTCTGTGTGATTTATTTCACTTAGAATCATCGTACCTGAATCCACCCATTTTGCTGCTACTGGTCTTATGACATTGATTTCATGGCTGAGGGATATTCCATCGTATGTAAGTACCACAATTTTTTGAACCATTTTTATATTTCCTGGGATATTTAAGGTGTACCCAAGTTGAGGTCCTTGTAAGCAGTGCAGCCCTAAATTTTGGGGTGGCTCTGCCTTATTGATTTTCGGTTTACCCAAGGTATATTCCCTAGACTGGAAGTGCCCTTGGCTCTGTACCTCTGTTCTTTACTTGTTTTAGTGAACACAATGTACTCCTCCAGAGAGGCAGTTGGCAATTTATATCCCGCCCATCAGCATAACAAGGCTCCCTGATCTCCAGGGCCTGTCTTGCCTTTCTGGTTTTTACACATTTTGTGGATGTCCCTTTTGACCGGTGGGAAGTGATACTTCTTTGTAGTGCAGATTTGCATTTCCCGCTTTCTTGCTTGGCGAAAAATGGCATATGCGTTTTCTCCTGAATATATTCAGGACAAAACACATACGCCCTTTTTGGCCAAGTGCATCATTGTCGAAGTTGTGCCCCTCTTCCTGTGCTTTAAAGGCGATTCCAACGTACCTCTTGAAATCTGTTTCCTGCTATTCTGCCTCGCTTTCAAGTCCACCTCGTTGGCTTCCCTCAACAGATTTTTGGACGATAGTTGTCCTGTATTACTCGGCCAGTTTGTGAATTGCTGTGCCCCTGAGCTCAATTTTTCAACTCGTTTTTGTTGAGCTGACCGCAAGTCCAAAATTTTGGTTCAGGACCTATGCTGGTTCCCGGTGGGGGGCTGAGACTTTGGTTACTTCTTCTTTCTGCTGGGAAATTACAGTGATATGTGCCCGTCCAAATGCCTAACAGCTACTCTCTCATTGGTTCTCCCTCTTCCCTTTCATCCTCTGCCAAATTGGCAATCTGTTCGAACCAGGAGGTTAAAGGGGCTGTCTCTCTAAGTTGGGAGATTGATAGTAAAGCAGATGGAAAGTCAAACCGGAGCACCAGGAGAGGGACTATTCGTTGAGTTTTAGAAACCTTTCATATTCACAGTGTGTCCGTTCTCTGGGTTTCCCGTACATGTTATAACTGTAGTAATATTCCCTTCAACCTGGAGAGTTGGGACCCATGGAATGGGTGCCAGGCATTTGTGCTTTAAAGGGTCTGCATTTGCTCACCCAATCTCACCAATCCTCTCAGTCCCAAGTGTCCAGCTTTATGCCACATCCAGCTGTCATTGTAGATAGGGTCATTCCAGGTTTCATCAGAGACCCTGAAGGAATTGTAAAGAATTTCCCAGTTTTTTTGTTTTGTTTTTGAAATTCCTTTTTATAGTGGGTTTGAGCTGATTCTCGCTGCCATGTTTATGCCAGTCTAGACACACTTGATTCCCTTACGGAGACATATCAATACATAGGTTTTAAGATTCTTACTAGTCAGATATATTCCTCTGCGGGAAATATGGGGTTTTGAGTCCCTTTCACTGAGGAAGGTGTAAGTCTTGTCTATTCCATAGTTGGTTTTTGGAACGGTACCTGTGCTTATATCAAACTCTGGTTTTATGCATCACCCCACCTCTCCTTCCCCCTTCAGCAGGCATAAGAGTGTTTTCTAAATGTGAGACACTCTTCTCTTTCCTAACTCAGTTCAAGTGTAGCCATGTTTACAGGATCTTCATAAGTGATATCTTATGATAAGTTTCTTTTTCTGTGTGACTTATTTCACTTAGAATCATCGTACCTGAATCCACCCATTTTGCTGCTACTGGTCTTATGTCATTGATTTCATGGCTGAGGGATATTCCATCGTACGTAATTACCACAATTTTTTGAACCATTTTTATATTTCCTGGGATATTTAAGGTGTACCCAAGTTGAGGTTCTTTTAATTAGTGCAGCCCTAAATTTTGGGCTGGCTCTGTCTTATTGATTTTCAGTTTTCCCAAGGTATATTCCCTAGACTGGAAGTGCCCTTGGCTCTGTAGATCTGTTGTTTACTTGTTTTAGGGAACACAATGCACTCCTCCAAAGAGGCAGTTGGCAATTTACATCCCGCCCATCAGCATAACAAGGCTCCCTGTTCTCCAGGACCTGTCTTGCCTTTCTGGTTTTTACACATTTTGTGGATGTCCCTTTTGACCGGTGGGAAGTGCTACTTCTCTGTAGTGCAGATTTGCATTGCCCGCTTGCTTGCTTGGCCAAAATGTGCGTATGCGTTTTCTCCTGAATATATTCAGGAGAAAACGCATATGCCCTTTTTGGCCAAGTGCATCATTGTCGAAGTTGTGCCCCTCTTCCTGTGCTTTAAAGGCGATTCCAACGTACCTCTTGAAATCTGTTTCCTGCTATTCTGCCTCGCTTTCAAGTCTGCCTCGTTGCCTTCCCTCAACAGATTTTTGGACGATAGTTGTCCTTTATTACTCGGCCAGTTTGTGAATTGCTGTGCCCCTGAGCTCCATTTTTCAACTCGTTTTTTGTGAGCTGAACGCAAGACCAAAATTTTGGTTCAGGACCTATACTGGTTCCCGGTGGGTGGCTGAGACTTTTGTTAATTCTTCTTCCTACCGGGAAATTAGAGTGACATGTGCCCGTCCAAATACCTAACAGCTACTCTCTCGTTGGTTCTCCCTCTTCCCTTTCATCCTCTGCCAAATTGGCAACCTGTGCGAACCAGCAGGTTAAAGTGGCTGTCTCTTCAAGTTGGGAGACTGATAATAAAGCAGTGTGAAAGTCATACCGGAGCACCAGGACAGGGACTATTCTTTGAGTTTTAGAAACCTTTCGTATTCACAGTGTGTCCGTTCTCTAGGTTTTCCGTACATGTTATAGCTCTAGTAATAGTTCCTTCAACCTGGAGAGTTGAGACCCATGGAATGGGTGCCACATATTATTGTTTTAAAGGGTCTGCATTTGCTCACCCACTCTCACCAACCCTCTCAGTCCCAAGTGTCCAGCCTTATGCCACATCCAGGTGTCGTTGTAGATAGGGTCATTCCAGGTTTCATCAGAGACCCTGAAGGAATTGTAAAGAATTTCACTGTTTTTTGTTTTGTTTTTGAATTTCCTTTTCTAGTGGGTTTGAGCTGATTCTCGCTGCCATGTTTATGCCAGTCTAGACACACTTGATTCCCTTACGGAGACATATCAATACATAGGTTTTAAGATTATTACTAGTAAGATATATTCCTCGGCTGGAAATATGGGGTTTTGAGTCCCGTTCACAGAGGAAGTAGTATGTCTTGTCTATTCTGTATTTGGATTATGGAACCGTACCTGTGCTAATATCAAACTCTGGTTTTATTCATCACCCCACCTCTGCTTTCCCCTTAAGCATGCATAAGAGTGTTTTCTAAATATGAGACTCTGTTCCCTTTCCTAATTCCTTCCATGTGTAGCCATGTTTATATACCCGTCCTAAGTGGTATCTTATGATAAGTTTATTTTTCTGCGTGATTTTTTCAGTTAGAATCATCGTACATGAATCCTTTCATTATGCTGCTACTGGCCTTATGACATTGACTTCATGGCTGTGGGATATTCCATCATACGTATGTACCACAATTTCTTTACCATTTTTGTCCTTCCTGGTATTTATAAGGTGTCCCGAAGTCGAGGTTCTTGTAAGCAGTGCTGCCATAAATTTTGGGGTGGCTGTGTCTTATTGATTTTCAATTTTCCCAAGGTATATTCCCGTAACTGGAAGTGCCTTAGGTTGTGAAGCACTGTTGTTAATTCTTTTTGGGAACACAATGCACTCCTCCAGAGTGGCTGTTGGCAATTTACATCCCACCCATCCACATAACAAGGCTCCCTGTTCTCCAGATCCTGTCTTGCCTTTCGTGTTTTTACACATTTTACGGATGTCCCTTTTGACCGGTTGGAAGTGATACTTCTTTGTAGTGCAGATTTGCATTGTGCGGTTGCTTGGTTGGCCAAAATGGGTGTATGCGTTTTCTCCTGAATATATTCAGGAGAAAACGCATGCACCCTTTATGGACAATTCCATAATTGTCGAAGTTGTGATGCTTTTCCTGTGTTTAAAGGCGATTCCAATGTACTTCTGGAAATCTGTTTCATGCACTTCTGCCTCATTTTCAAGTCCGCTTCATGGCTTTCTCTCAACAGATTTTTGGAAGAGAGTAGTCCTTTATAACTCTGCAAGTTAGTGAATTGCTGTGCCCCTGAGTTCCTTTTTTCAACTCGCGTTTTTGTGAGCTGACTGCCAATCCACACTTTTGCTTCAGGACCTATACTGGTTCCATTGGGGGGGCTGGCTCAGAGTTTGTTAATTCTTCTTCGTGACGGGAATTTAGAGTGACATGTGGCCTTCCTAATGCCTACAGCTACCTCTAATTGTTTCTCCCTCTTCCCTTATATCCTCTACACAACGTGCCAACTGTGCGAACCAGGATGTTATAGGTGCTGAATCTCCAATTTGGGAGATTGATACTAAAGCAGTTGGAATGTCAAACTGGTGCACAAGGAGAGAAAAAAATTAGTAGAGTTTTAGAAACCTTTCACCATCAGATGGTGTCCATTCTCGAGGTTTCCCATACATGTTATAACTGTAGTGATATTCCCTTCTACCTGGAGAGTTGGGACCCATAGAATGGGTGCCAGGTATTATTGCTTTAAACGGTCTGCATTTTCTCACCCAATCTCACCAATCCTCTCAGTCCCAAGTGACCAGCCTTATGCCACATCCAGCTGTCGTTGTAGATAGGGTCATTGTAAGTTTCATCAGAACCCCTGAAGGTATTGTGTAAGAATTTCACTGTTTATTTGTTTTGTTTTGAAATTCATTTTTATAGTGGGTTTGAGCTGATTCTCTCTGCCGTGTTTATGTCATTCTAGACACACTTGGTTACCTTATGGAGACATATCAATACATAGGTTTTAAGATTCTTACTAGTCAGATATACTACTCTTTGGGGAATAGGGGTGTTGAGCCCCGTTCAGTGAGGAAAGAGTAGGTCTTGTCTATTTTGTATTTGGATTATGCAACCGTACCTGTGCTAATATCAAACTCTGGTTTTATGCATCACCCCACCTCTCCTTTCCTCTTGAGCAGGCATAAGAGTGTTTTCTAAATGTGAGACTCTTCTCTTTCCTAATTCAGTTCATGTGTAGCCATGTTTACAAGACCTTCATAAGTGATATCTTATGATAAGTTTCTTTTTCTGTGTGACTTATTTCAGTTAGAATCATCGTACATGAATCCACTCATTATGCTGCTACTGGCCTTATGACATTGATTTCATGGCTGAGGGATATTCCATCGTACGTATGTACCACAATTTCTTTACTATTTTTGTCTTTACTGGGATATTTAAGGTGTCCCGTAGTCGAGGTTCTTGTAAGCAGTGCTGCCCTATATTTTGGGTTGGCTGTGTCTTATTGATTTTCAATTTCCCCAAGGTATATTCCCATGACTGGAAGTGCCTTAGGTTGTTAAACTCTGTTGTTTAATTCTTTTAGGGAACACAATGCACTCCTGCAGAGTGGCTGTTGGCAATCTGCATCCCACCCATCAGCATAACAAGGCTCCCTGTTCTCTAGAGCCCCTCTTGCCTTTCTGGTTTTTACACATTTTACGGATATCCCTTTTGAGTGGTAAGAAGTGATACTTCTTTGTAGTGCAGATTTGCATTGTGCGGTTGCTTGGTTGGCCAAAATGGGTGTATGCGTTTTCTCCTGAATATATTCAGGAGAAAACGCATGCACCCTTTATGGACAATTCCATAATTGTCGAAATTGTGATGCTTTTCCTGTGTTTAAAGGCGATTCCAATGTACTTCTGGAAATCTGTTTCGTGCAAATCTCCCTCATTTTCAAGTCCGCCTCATGGCTTTTCCTCAACAGATTTTTGGAAGAGAGTAGTCCTGTATAACTCTGCAAGTTAGTGAATTGCTGTGCCCCTGAGCTCCATTTTTCAACTTGTGTTTTTGTGAGCTGACCGCAAACCCACAATTTTGCTTCAGGACCTATACTAGTTATGGGGGTGGGGCAGGCTGAGAGTTTGGTTAATTCTTCTTCGTGACGGGAAATTAGAGTGACATGTGGCCGTCCAAATGCCTACAGCTACTCTCTCATTGGTTCTCCCTCTTCCCTTATATCCTCTGCACAATGTGCCAACTGTGCGAACCAGGAGGTTATAGGGGCTGACTCTCCAAGTTGGGAGATTGATATTAAAGCAGTTGGAATGTCAAGCTGCAGCACATGGAGGGAAAAAAATTAGTAGAGTTTTAGAAACCTTTCACCATCAGAGGGTGTCCATTCTCTAGGTTTCCCATACATGTTATAACTGTAGTGATATTCCCTTCTACCTGGAGAGTTGGGAACCATGGAATCAGTGGCAGGCATTATTGCTTTAAAGCGTCTGCATTTTCTCACCCAATCTCACCAATCCTCTCAGTCCAAGGTGAACAACCTTATGCCACATCCAGCTGTTGTTGTAGATAGGGTCATTCCAAGTTTCATCAGAACCCCTGAAGGTGTTGTGTAAGAATTTCACTGTTTCTTTGTTTTGTTTTGAAATTCCTTTTTATAGTGGGTTTGAGCTGATTCTCACTGCCGTGTTTATGTCATTCTAGACACACTTGGTTCCCTTATGGAGACATATCAATACATAGGTTTTAAGATCCTTACTAGTCAGATATATTTCTCTGTGGGTAATAGGGGTGTTGAGTCCCATTCACCGAGGAAGGAGTCGGGCTTGTCTCTTCTGTATTTGGATTATGGAACGGTACCTGTGTTAATATCAAACTCTGGTTTTGTGTGTCTCCCCACCTCTCCTTCCCCCTTAAGCAAGCATAAGAGTGTTTTCTAAATCTGAGACTCTGTTCTCTTTCCTAATTCAGTTCATATGTAGCCAGGTTTACATTCCCTTCATAAGTGATATCTTATATCAGAATGCACCATGGCCCTTGTCATAATAATGCTCCATGACCCCTGTCAACACAATGCTCCATTCCCTGGTTATCACAATGCTCCATGTCCCTTGTCATAACAATTCTCCACGTACTTGTCATCACAATGCTACATGACACTTCTCATCACAAAGTTACATGCTCGTTTCATCACAATTCTCCATGCACTTGTCATTGCAATGTTCCATGACACCTGTCATAGCAAGCTCCAAGTGTTTGTCATCACAATGCTTCACGACTTTATCATCAAAATTCTCAATGGCACTTTTCATCACAATGTTCCGTACCCTTGTCATCACAATGCTCCATGCCCTTGTCATCACAATGCTCCATGACCCCTGTCATCACAATGCTCCCTGACACCTGTCATCACAATGCTTCATGCCCCTTGTCATTACAGTGCTCCATGATGCTCGTCATCACAATTACCCATGGTCTTCTCATCACAATGCTCCACGGTTTTGCCATCACAATGCTCCATGCCCTGGTCATCTCAAAGCTCAATGTCCCTTGTCCTCACAATTCTCCACGTCCTTGTCATCACAATGCTCCATGGCACTTCTCATCACAGTGTTATATGCTCTTGTCATAACAATACTCCATGCACTTGTCATCACAATGCTCCATGACCCCTGTCATAGGAAGCTCCATGCGCTTTTCATCACAATGTTTCAGGACATGGACATTAAAATTATCAATGTCCCTTGTCATCTCAATGCTCCATGCGCTTATCATCACAATGCTCCTTTACCTTTGTCACAACAATCCTCCACGACACTTGGCATCACAATGCTCCGTGCTATTGTCTTCACAATGGAACATGACATATGTCATCACAATGCTCCCTGACACCTGTCTTCACAATACTCCATGACCTTGTCATCACAATGCTCCATGCCCTTGTCATCACAATGTGCCATGCCCACTGTCATCAAAATAATCCATGAAACTTGTCAGACCAAAGCTCCACGCCACCTTTCATCACAATGCTCCATGAACCCTGTCATCACAATGCACCATGCCCATCATCATAATGCTTCATGCTCTTGTCATCACAATGAAATCAAAATGCTCTATGACCTCTGTCATCACAATGCTACAAACCCTTGTGATCACAATGTTCCATAACACTTGTCATCACAATACCCCATGACGCTAGTCATCACAATTATCCATGGACTTCTCATCACAATGCCCCCTGACATTTGTCATCACAATGTGCAATACACATGTCATCACAATGCTCCCTGACTCTTGCCATCAGTATGCTCCCTGAACCCTTTCATGACAAGGCTCCATGCCTTTTTCATCACAATGATCCATGCCATTTTCATCACAATGCTCCAAGACCCCTGTAATCACAATGCTCCATGCCCTTGTCATCACAAAGCTCCATGATGCATGTCATCAGAATGCTCCATGGCCTTCTCATCACAATGCTCCATGCCCTTGTCATCACAATGCTCCAAGACCCCTGTAATCACAATGGTCCATGCCCCTTTTCATCAGAATGCTCCATGAGACTTGTCATCACAAGGCTCCATGGTCTTCTCATCACAATGCTCCAGGACATTGTCATCAAAATGCTCCATTCCCTTATCATCACAATGCTCCATGGCCCCTGTCATCACAATACTCCATGAACATTTTCAGCCCAATGCTCCATGACCTTCTCATCACAATGCTCCATGACCAATATCATCACAATGCTCCATGACCACAGTCATCACAACGCTCAATATCACCTGACAACACAATGATCCGGGACTCTTGTCATCACAATGCTCCATTCCCTAGTTATCACAATGCTCCATGACCCCTGTCATCACAATACTCCATGAACATTTTCAGCCCAATTCTCCATGACACTTGTCATCACAATGATGCATGCCCTTGTCATCCCAATGCTCCATGACCCCTGTAATCACAATGCTCCCTGACGCTTGTCATCACAGTGCTCCATGACACCTGTCATCACAATGCTCCATGCCTTTGTCAGCAAAATGCTACATGACCTTGTCATTACAATGTTCTATGCACTTGTCATCACAATACTCCATTACCATTGCCATCACAATCCTCCATGAACCTTGGGATCACATTGCTCCATGCCCTTGTCATCACAATGCTCCATGCTCCTTGAAATCAAAATGATCCATGACCTCTGTCATCACAATGCTCCAAACCCTTGTGATCACAATGTTCCATAACACTTGTCATCACAATGCTCCATGATGCCTGTCATCACAATACTCCATGCCCTTTTCATCACAATGCTCCATGACCTTTGTCATCACAATTCTCGATACACTTGTCATCACAATGCTCCCTGACATTTGTCATCAGAATGCTCCTTGAACCCTGTCACAAAAAGGCTCCATGCCTTTTTCATCAAAATGCACCATGCCGTTTTCATCCCAATGCTCCATGCCATTGTCATCAAAATACTCCACAAGCTTGTCATCAGAATGCTCCATGTCCCTTGTCATCACAATTTTCCATGCACTTGTCAGCACAATGCTCCCTGACCCTTGTCATCACAATGCTCCAAGCCATTGTCATCACAATGCTCCATTACCTTTGTCATCAGAATCCTCCATGACACTTGGCATCACAATGCTCCATGGCATTGTCATCACAATGGGCCATTACATATGTCATCACAATGCTCCCTGACACCTGGCTTCACAATAATGAATGACCTGGTCATCACAATGCTCCATGCCCTTGTCATCACAATGCGCCATTCCAACTGTCATCGCAATAAGCCATGAAACTTATTAGACCAATGCTCCATGCCCTTGTCATCACAATGCCCCATGCCCTTGTTATCACAATGCTCCATGACCCCTGTCATCACAATGCTCCGTGACTCCAGTCATCACAAGGCTTCATGACCTTTGTCATCACAATGGTCCATGCCCTTGTCATCAACAGTCTCTGTGACCTATTTAACCACAATGCTTCATGAACATTTCATCACAATGCTCTTTGACCCTTGTCATCACAATGTTCTATGCCTTTCTCAGCACAATGCTCCATGACCCTTGTCATCACAATGCTCCATGCGCTTGTCAGCACAATGCTCCATGACCCATGTCATCACAATGCACCATGCGCTTGTCGTCACAGTGCTCCACAATCTTGTCATCACAATGCTCCATAAACCTTGTCATCACAATGCTCCATGCACTTCAAATCAAAATGCTCTCTCACCACTGATATCACAATGTTACATCACTATTCATCACAATACTCCCTCAACCCTGTCATCACAATGTTCCATGACTCCAGTCATCACAATGCTACATGCACTTATCATCACAATGTTCGATGATCCCTGACATCACAATGTTCCATAACCCCTGTCATCAAAATGCTCCATGACCCTTTTCATCAAAATGCTCCATGGCCCCTGACATCACAATGTTACATAACGCCTCTCATCAAAATGTTCCATGACCCTTTTCATCAAATTGGTCCATGACAATGTCATCACAATGCTCCCTGCCCTTCTCATCACAATGCACCACGCCCTTGTCATCAAAATGCTCCATGACCTTTGTCATCACAAAGCTCCATGACCCTTGGCATCACAATGCTCCATGCCATTGTCATCACAATACTCCATGAAACCTCTCATCACATTGTTCCATGCAATTGTCATCAAAAAGCTCCATGGTGCTTGTCATCACACTGCTCGATGCCCTTCTCATCACAATGCTCCATGCCCTTGTCATTACAATCCTCCATGACCCATGTATCACTGTGTTCCGTGCCCTTGTCATCACAGTGCTCCATGCCCACTCTCATCAAAATAATCCATGAAACTTTTCAGACAAATGTTCCATGCCCTTGTCATCACAATGCTCCATTACCCCTGTCATAACAATGCTCCATGACCCCTGCCATCACAACGTTCCACGGCCTTGTCATCACAAGGCTCCATGACCCTTGTCATCACAATGCTCCAAGACCCCTGTAATCACAGTGCTACATGCCCTTGTCATCACAATGCTCCATTACCCCTGTGATAACAATGTTCCATGACCCCTGCCATCACGATGTTCCATGGCCTTGTCATCACAAGGCTCCATGACCCTTCTCATCACAATGCTCCAAGACCCCTGTAATCACAATGCTCCATGTCCCTTTTTATCTCAATGATCCATGAACCCTGTCATCACAATGCACCATGCCCATCATCATAATGCTTCAGGCTATTGTCATCACAATGAAATCAAAATTCTCCATGACCTCTGTCATAACACTGCTCCAAACCCTTGTTTTCACAATATTCCATAACACTTGTCATCACAATGCCCCATGACGCTCGTCATCACAATTATCTATGGTCTTCTCATCACAATGCTCCATGACCTTTGTCATCACAATGCTCAATACACTTGTCATCAAAATGCTCCCAGACACTTGTTCTCTGTATGTTCCTTGAACCCTGTCATGACAAGGCTCCATGCCTTTTTCATCACAATGATCCATGCCTTTTTCATCACAATGCTCCAAGACACCTGTAATTACAATGCTCCATGCCCTTGTCATCACAAAGCTCAATGACGCATGTCATCAGACTGCTCCTTGGCCTTCTCATCACAATGCTCCATGCCCTTGTCATCACAATTTTCCAAGACACTCTAATCACAATGCTCCATGCCCCTTTTCATCAGTATGCTCCATGAGACTTGTCTCACAAGGCTCCATGGTTTTCTCATCACAATGCTCCAGCACCTTGTCATCACAATGCTTCACGACCTTGTCATGAAAATTTTCAATGGCCCTTGTCATCATAATGCTCCAAGCCCTAGTCATCACAATGCTCCATTATATTTGTCATCACAATCCTCCATTACATTTGGCATCACAATGCTCCATGCCATTGTCATCGCAATGGACCATGACATATGTCACCACAATGCTCCCTGACACCTGTCTTCACAATACTCCATGACCTTCTCATCACAATGCCCCATGCCCTTGTCATCACAATGCCCCATGCCCACTGTCATCACAATAACCTATTAAACTTGTCAGACCAATGTTCCATGCCCCTGTCATCACAATGCTCCATGACCCCTGTCATCACAATGCTCTGTGACTCCAGTCATCACAATGCTTCATAACATTTGTCATCACAGTGGTCCATGCCCACATCATCACAAGGCTCTGTGACCTTTGTAACCACAATACTCCATGAACTTTTCATCACAATGCTCCGTGACCCTTGTCATCACAATGCTCCATGCCTTTGTCAGAACAATGCTCCATGACCCTTGTCATCACAATGTGCCACGTGATTTTCATCACAACGGTCCACAACCTTGTCATCGTAATGCTCCATAAACCTTGTAATCACAATGCTCCATGCAGTTCTCATCAAAATGCTCTCTCAACAGAGATATCACAATGTTCCATCACTAGTCATCACAATACTCCCTCACCCCTGTAATCACAATGTTCCATGACCCCTGTCATCACAATGCTACATCCCCTTATCATCACAATGTTCCATGACCCCTGACATCACAATGTTCCATAACCCCTGTCATCAAAATGCTCCATGACCCTTTTCATCCCAAAGCTCCATGACCCCTGACATCACAATGTTCTATAACCCCTGTCATCAAAATGTTCCATTACACTTTTCATCAAATTGCTGCATGACCCTGTCATCAAAATGCTCCCTGCCCTTCTCATCACAATGCACCACGCCCTTGACATCAAAATGCTCCATGACTTTTGTCATCACAAAGCTCCATAACCCTTGGAATCACAATGTTCCATGAACCCTCTCATCACATTGTTCCATGCCCTTGTCATCACAAAGCTCCATGACGCTTGTCAAAACAATGTTCGATGCCCTTCTCATCACAATGCTCCATGCCCTTGTCATTACAATCCTCCATGACCCATGGATCACAGTGTTCCGTGACCTTGTCATCACAATGCTCCATGCCCACTCTCATCACAGTAATCCATGAAACTTTTCAGACCAATGCTCCATGCCCTTCTCATCACAATGCTCCATTACCCCTGTCATAACAATGCTCCATGACCCCTGCCATCACAATGTTCCACACCATTGTCATCACAAGGCTCCATGACCCTTGTCATCACAATGCTCCAAGACCCCTGTAATCACAATGCTCCATGCCCTTGTCATCACAAAGCTCAATGACGCATGTCATCAGAATGCTCCATGGCCTTCTCATCACAATGCTCCTTGCCCTTGTCATCACAATGCTCCAAGACCCCTGTAATCACAATGCTCCATGCCCCTTTTCATCTCAATGCTCCATGAACGCTGTCATCACAATGCACCATGCCCATCACCATAATGCTTCAGGCTATTGTCATCACAATGAAATCAAAATGCTCCATGACCTCTGTCATCACAATGCTCCAAACCCTTGTGATCACAATGTTCCATAAAACTTATCATCACAAGACCCCATGACGCTCATCATCACAATTATCCATGGTCTTCTCATCACAATGCTCCATGAACTTTGTCATCACAATGCTCAATACACTTGTCATCACAATGCTCCGTGACACTTGTCGTCAGTATGCTCCTTGAACCCTGTCATGACAAGGCTCCATGCCGTTTTCATAACAATGATCCATGCCATTTTCATCACAATGCTCCATGCCCTTGTCTGCACAAAGCTCCATGACGCATGTCATCAGAATGCTCCATGGCCTTCTCATCACAATGCTCCATGCCCTTGTCATCACAATGCTCCAAGAACCCTGTAATCACAATGCTCCATGCCCCTTTTCATCAGAATGTTCCATGAGAATTGTCATCACAAGGCTCCATGGACTTCCCATCACAATGCACCAGGACCTTGTCATCACAGTGCTCAATTCCCTTCTCATTACAATGCTCCATGACCCCTGTCATCACAATACTCCATGAACATTTTCAGCCCAATGCTTCATGACCTTCTCATCACAATGCTCCATGACCCATATCATCACAGTCCTCCATGACCACTGTCATCACAACACTCCATGACCCCTGACAACACAATGATCCGGGACTCTTGTCATCACAATGCTCCATTCCCTTGTCATCAAAATGCTCCATGAACATTTTCAGCCCAATGCTCCATGACACTTGTCATCACAATGATCCATGCCCTTGTCATCCCAATGCTCCATGACCCCTGTAATCACAATGCTCCGTGACGCTTATCATCACAGTGCTCCATGACCCTTATCATCACAATTCTCCATGCCTGTGTCATCAAAATCCTACATGACCTTGTCATCACAATGCTCCATGAGCTTGTCATCACAATACTCCATTACCATTTTCATCACAATCCTCCATGAATCTTGGGATCACATTGCTCCATGCCCTTGTCATCACAATGCTGCATGCTCCTTGAAATCAAAATGGTCCATGACCTCTGTCATCACAATGCTCCAACCCCTTGTGATCACAATGTTCCATAACACTTGTCATCACAACACTCCATGATGACTGTCATGACAATACTCCATGCACTTGTCGTCACAATGCTCCATGACCTTTGTCATCACAATTCTCAATACACTTGTCATCACAATGCTCCCTGACACTTGTCGTCAGAATACTCCTTGAACACTGTCATGAAAAGGCTCCATGCCTTTTTCATCAGAATGCTCCATGCCCTTTTCATCACAACGCTCCAGGTCATTGTCATCACAATACTCCAAAGCTTGTCATCAGAATGCTCCCTGATCATTGTCTTCAGAATGCTCCATGACCCCTGTCATCACAATGCTCCATACCCCTTGTCATTACAGTGTTCCATGACGCTCGTCATCACAATTATCCATGGTCTTCTCATCACAATGCTCCACGGTCTTGCCATCACGATGCTCCATGCCTTGGTCATCACGATGCTCCATGTCCCCAGTCAGCACAATGCTCCATGATCCCTGTCATCACAATGCTCCATACCCCTTGTCATTACAGTGCTCCATGACGCTCGTCATCACAATTATCCATGGTCTTCTCATCACAATGCTCCACGATCTTGCCATCACAATGCTCCATGCCCTGGTGATCACAATGCTCCATGTCCCCTGTCATCACAATTCTCCACGTTCTTGGCATCACTATGCTCCATGATACATCTCATCACAGTGTCACATGTTTTGTCATCACAATTCTCTATGCACTTGTCATCATAATGCTCCATGACCCCTGTCATAGCAAGCTCCATGTGATTGTCATCACAATGCTTCATGAACATGTCATCAAAATTCTCAATGGCCCTTGTTATCACAATGCGCCATGACCCTTGTCATCACAATGCTCCAAGCCCTTGTCATCAAAATGCTCCATTACCTTTGTCATCACAATCCTCCATGACACTTGGCATCACAACGCTACATTCCATTGTCATTGCAATAGACCATGACATATGTCATCACAATGCTCCCTGACACCCTTCTTCACAATACTCCATGACCTTCTCATCACAATGCTCCATGCCCTTGTCATCACAATGCGCCATGCCCACTGTCATCACAATAATCCATGAAACTTGTCAGAAAAATGCTCCATGACCCTGTCATCACAAGGCTCCATGCCCTTTCATCACAATGCTCTATGACCCCTGTCATCACAATGCTCCGTGACTCCAGTTATCACAATGCTTCATGACCTTTGTCATCACAATGGTCCATGCCCTCGTCATCACAAGGATCTGTAACCTTTGTGACCACAACACTCCATGAACATTTCATCACAATGCTCGGTGACCCTTGTCATCACAATGCTCCATGCCTTTGTCAGCACATTACTCCATGACACATGGCATCAAATGTGACATGCGCTTGTCATACAATGCTCCACATCGCTGTCATCACAATGCTCCACAAACCTTGTCATCACAATGCTCCATGCGTTTGTCAGCACAATGATCCATGACCCATGTCATCACAATGTGCCCTGCGTTTCTCATCACAATGCTCCACAGCCTTGTCATCACAATGCTCCATGCACCTCTCATCAAAATGCTCTCTCACCACTGATATCACAATGTTCCATCACTAGTCAACACAATACTCCCTCCACCCTGTCATCCCAATGTTCCATGACCCTTGTCACAACAATGCTACATGCTCTTATCATCACAATGCTCCATGACCCCTGACATCACAATGTTCCATAACCCCTGTCATCACAATGCTCCATGACCCTTTTCATCACAATGCTCCATGACCCCTAACATCACAATGTTCCATAAACACTGTCATCAAAATGTTCCATGACCCTTTTCATCCAATTGCTCCATGACCCTGTCATCACAATGCTCCCTGCCCTTCTCATCACAATGCACCACACTCTTGTCATCAAAATGCTCCATGGCCTATGTCATCACAAAGCTCCATGACCCTTGGAATCACAATGCTCCATGCCATTGTCATCACAAAGCTCCATGAAACCTCTCATCACATTGCTCCATGCCGTTGTCATCACAAAGCTCCATGACGCTTGTCATCACAATGCTCTATGCCCTTGTCATTGCAATCCTCCATGACACATGTATCACTGTGTTCCGTGCCCTTGTCATCACAATGCTCCATGCTCACTCTCATCACAATAATCCATGAAACTTTTCAGACCAATGCTCCATGCCCTTGTCATCACAATGCTCCATTACACCTGTCATAACAATGCTCCATGACCCCTGCCATCACAATGTTCTACGGCCTTGTCATCACAAGACTCCATGGCCGTTGTCATCACAATGCTCCAAGACCCCTGTAATCACAATGCTCCATGCCCATGTCATCATAAAGCTCCCTGACGCATGTCATCAGAATGCTCCATGGCCTTCTCATCACAATACTCCATGCCCTTGTCATCACAATGCTCCAAGACCCTTGTTATTACAATGATCCATGCCTCTTTGCATCTCAATGCTCCATGAACCCTGTCATCACAATGCACCATGCCCATCATCATAATGCTTCATGCTATTGTCATCACAATGAAATCAAAATTCTCCATGACCTCTGTCATCACAATGCTCCAAACCCTTGTGAACACAATGTTCCATAACACTTGTCATCACAACGTCCCATGACGCTGGTCATCACAATTATCCATGGACTTCTCATCACAGTGTTCCATGACCTTTGTCATCACAATTCTCAATACACTTGTCATCACAATGCTCCCTGATACTTGTCATCAGTATGCTCATTGAACCCTGTCATGACAAGTCTCCATGCCTTTTTCATCACAATGATCCATGCCCTTTTCATCAAAATGCTCCATGCCATTGTCATCACAATACTCCACAAGCTTGTCATCAGAATGCTCCGTGACACTTTTCATCTCAATGATCCATGACCCCTGTCATCACAATGCTCCATGACACCTGTCATCACAATGCTCCATGCCCCTTGTCATTACAGTGCTCCATGATGTTCGTCATCACAATTATCCATGGTCTTCTCATCGCAGTGCTCCACGGTCTTGCCATCACAGTGCTCCATGCCCTGGTCATCACAATGCTCCATGTCCCCAGTCATCACAATGCTCCATGACCCCTGTCATCACAATGCTCCATACCGCTTGTCATTACAGTGCTCCATGACACTCGTAATCACAATTGTCCATGGTCTTCTCATCACAATCCTCCACGACCTTGCCATCAAAATGCTCCATGACCCTTGTCATCACAATGCTCCATGACCACTGTCATAACAATGCTCCATGACCCCTGTCATCACAAGGCTCCATACCACTTGTCATTACAGTGCTCCATGACGCTCCTCATCACAATTATCCATGGTCTTCTCTTCACAATGCTCCACCGTCTTGCCATCACAGTGCTCCATGCCTTGGGCATCCCAATGCTCCATGTCCCCGGTCATCACAATGCTCCATGACCACTGTCATCACAATTATCCATGATCTTCTCATCACAGTGCTCCACGACCTTGCCATCACAGGGCTCCATGCCCTGGTCATCACAATGCTCCATGTCCCCAGTCATCACAATGCTCCATGTCCCCGGTCATCACAATGCTCCATGACCACTGTCATCACAATGCTCTATACCCCTTGTCATTACAGTGCTCCATGACGCTCGTCATCAAAATTATCCATGGTCTTCTCATCACAGTGCTCCACGGTCTTGCCATCACAATGCTCCATGCACTGGTCATCACAATGCTCCATGTCCCCTGTCATCACAATTCTCCACGTACTTGGCATCACTATGCTCCATGATACTTCTCATCACAGTGTTACATGTTTTGTCATCACAATTCTCTATGCACTTGTCATCGCAATGCTCCATGACCCCTCTCATAGCAAGCTCCATGTGATTGTCATCACAATGCTTCATGAACATGTCATCAAAATTCTCAATGGCCCTTGTTATCACAATGCGCCATGACCCTTGTCATCACAATGCTCCAAGCCCTTGTCATCAAAATGCTCCATTACCTTTGTCATCACAATCCTCCATGACACTTGGCATCACAATGCTACATTCCATTGTCATTGCAATAGACCATGACATATGTCATCACAATACTCCCTGACACCCTTCTTCACAATACTCCATGACCTTCTCATCACAATGCTCCATGCCCTTGTCATCACAATGCACCATGCCCACTGTCATCACAATAATCCATGAAAATTGTCAGAAAAATGCTCCATGACCCTGTCATCACAATGCTCCATGCCCTTTCATCACAATGCTCTATGATCCCTGTCATCACAATGCTCTGTGACTCCAGTCATCACAATGCTTCATGACCTTTGTCATCATAATGGTCCATGCCCTCGTCATCACAATGCTCTGTAACCTTTGTGACCACAACACTCCATGAACATTTCATCACAATGCTCGGTGACCCTTGTCATCACAATGCTCCATGCCTTTGTCAGCACATTACTCCATGACACATGGCATCAAATGTGCCATGTGCTTGTCATCACAATGCTCCACATCGTTGTCATCACAATGCTCCATAAACCTTGTCATCACAATGCTCCATGCGTTTGTCAGCACAATGTTCCATGACCCATGTCATCACAATGTGCCCTGCGTTTCTCATCACAATGCTCCACAGCCTTGTCATCACAATGCTCCATGCACCTCTCATCAAAATGCTCTCTCACCACTGATATCACAATGTTCCATCACTAGTCAACACAATACTCCCTCCACCCTGTCATCCCAATGTTCCATGACCCTTGTCACAACAATGCTACATGCTCTTATCATCACAATGCTCCATGACCCCTGACATCACAATGTTCCATAACCCCTGTCATCACAATGCTCCATGACCCTTTTCATCACAATGCTCCATGACCCCTAACATCACAATGTTCCATAAACACTGTCATCAAAATGTTCCATGACCCTTTTCATCCAATTGCTCCATGACCCTGTCATCACAATTCTCCCTGCCCTTCTCATCACAATGCACCACGCCCTTGTCATCAAAATGCTCCATGGCCTATGTCATCACAAAGCTCCATGACCCTTGGAATCACAATGCTCCATGCCATTGTCATCACAAAGCTCCATGAAACCTCTCATCACATTGCTCCATGCCGTTGTCATCACAAAGCTCCATGACGCTTGTCATCACAATGCTCCATGCCCTTGTCATTGCAATCCTCCATGACACATGTATCACTGTGTTCCGTGCCCTTGTCATCACAATGCTCCATGCTCACTCTCATCACAACAATCCATGAAACTTTTCAGACCAATGCTCCATGCCCTTGTCATCACAATGCTCCATTACACCTGTCATAACAATGCTCCATGACCACTGCCATCACAATGTTCTACGGCCTTGTCATCACAAGACTCCATGATCCTTGTCATCACAATGCTCCAAGACCCCTGTAATCACAATGCTCCATGCCCATGTCATCATAAAGCTCCCTGACGCATGTCATCAGAATGCTCCATGGCCTTCTCATCACAATACTCCATGCCCTTGTCATCACAATGCTCCAAGGCCCTTGTTATTACAATGATCCATGCCTCTTTTCATCTCAATGCTCCATGAACCCTGTCATCACAATGCACCATGCCCATCATCATAATGCTTCATGCTATTGTCATCACAATGAAATCAAAATTCTCCATGACCTCTCTCATCACAATGCTCCAAACCCTTGTGATCACAATGTTCCATAACACTTGTCATCACAACGCCCCATGACGCTGGTCATCACAATTATCCATGGACTTCTCATCACAATGCTCCATGACCTTTGTCATCACAATTCTCAATACACTTGTCATCACAATGCTCCCTGATACTTGTCATCAGTATGCTCATTGAACCCTCTCATGACAAGTCTCCATGCCTTTTTCATCACAATGATCCATGCTCTTTTCATCACAATGCTTCATGCCATTGTCATCACAATACTCCACAAGCTTGTCATCAGAATGCTCCGTGACCCTTGTCATCTCAATGATCCATGACCCCTGTCATCACAATGCTCCATGACACCTGTCATCACAATGCTCGATGCCCCTTGTCATTACAGTGCTCCATGATGTTCGTCATCACAATTATCCATGGTCTTCTCATCACAGTGCTCCACGGTCTTGCCATCACAATGCTCCATGCCCTGGTCATCACAATGCTCCATGTCCCCAGTCATCACAATGCTCCATGACCCCTGTCATCACAATGCTCCCTACTGCTTCTCATTACAGTGCTCCATGACACTCGTAATCACAATTGTCCATGGTCTTCTCATCACAATGCTCCACGACCTTGTCATCAAAATGCTCCATGACCCTTGTCATCACAATGCTCCATGACCACTGTCATAACAATGCTCCATGACCCCTGTCATCACAAGGCTCCATACCACTTCTCATTACAGTGTTCCATGATGCTCCTCATCACAATTATCCATGGTCTTCTCATCACAATGCTCCACGGTCTTGCCATCACAGTGCTCCATGCCTTGGGCATCACAGTGCTCCATGTCCCCGGTCATCACAATGCTCCAAGACCACTGTCATCACAATGCTCTATACCCCTTGTCATTACAGTGCTCCATGACCCTCGTCATCACAATTATCCATGGTCTTCTCATCACAATGCTCCACGATCTTGCCATCGCAATGCTCCATGCCCTGGTCATCACAATGCTCCATGTCCCCTGTCATCAAAATTGTCCACGATCTTGGCATCACTATGCTCCATGACACTTCTCATCACAGTGTTACATGCTTTGTCATCACAATTCTCTATGCACTTGTCATCGCAATGCTCCATGACCCCGTCATAGCAAGCTCCATGTGCTTGTCATCACAATACTCCATGCCCTTGTCGTCACAATTCTCCATGACCTTTGTCATCACAATGCTCCCTGACACTTGTCGTCAGAATGCTCCCTGAAAACTGTCATGAAAAGGCTCCATGTCTTTTTCATCACAATGCCCCATGCCATTTTCATCAAAATGCTCCATGTCATTGTCATCAAAATACTCCACAAGCTTGTCATCAGAATGCTCCATGAAACTTGTCATCACAATGCTCCATGACCCCTGTTATCACAATGTTCCATACCCCTTGTCATTACAGTGCTCCATGACGCTCATCATCACAATTATCCATGGTCCTCTAATCACAATGCTCCACGGTCTTGCCATCACAATACTCCATGCCCTGGTCATCACAATGCTCCATGTCCCCTGTCATCACAATTCTCCACGTTCTTGGCATCACTGTGCTCCATGATGCTTTTCATCACAGTGTTACATGCTTTGTCATCACAATTCTCTATGCACTTGTCATCGCAATGCTCCATGATCCCTGTCACAGCAAGCTCCATGTGATTGTCATCACAATGCTTCATGAACATGTCATCAAAATTCTCAATGGCCCTTGTTATCACAATGCGCCATGACCCTTGTCATCACAATGCTCCAAGCCCTTGTCATCAAAATGCTCCATTACCTTTGTCATCACAATCCTCCATGACACTTGGCATCACAATGCTCCATTCCATTGTCATCGCAATGGACCATGACATATGTCATCACAATGCTCCCTGACACCCTTCTTCACAATACTCCATGACCTTCTCATCACAATGCTCCATGCCCTTGTCATCACAATGCGCCATGCCCACTGTCATCAAAATAATCCCTGAAACTTGTCAAACCAATGCAACATGCCCCTGTCATCACAATGCTCCATGCCCTTTCATCACAATGCTCTATGACCCCTGTCATCACAATGCTCCGTGACTCCAGTCATCACAATGCTTCATGACCTTTGTCATCACAATGGTTCATGCCCTCATCATCACAAGGCTCTGTGACCTTTGTCACCACAGCGCTCCATGAACATTTCATCACAATGCTCGGTGACCCTTGTCATTCCAATGCTCATTGCCTTTGTTAGCACAATACTCCATGACCCATGGCATCACAATGTGCCATGCGCTTGTCATCACAATGATCCACATCTTTGTCATCACAATGCTCCATAAACCTGGTCATCACACTGCTCCATGTACTTCTCATCAAAATGCTCTCTCACCACTGATATCACAATGTTCCATCACTAGTCAACACAATACTCCCTCACCCCTGTCATCACAATATTCCATGACCCTTGTCACAACAATGCTACATGCCTTTATCATCACAATGCTCCATTCCCCTGACATCACAATGTTCCATAACCCCTGTCATCACAATGCTCCCTGCCCTTCACAACAGAATGCAACACACCCTTGTCATCAAAATGCTCCATGACCTTTGTCATCACAAAGCTCAATGACCCTTGTCATCACAATGCTGCATGCCATTGTCATCACAATGCTCCATGAGCCCTCTCATCACATTGTTCCATGCCCTTGTCATCACAGGCTCCATGATGCTTTTCATCACATTGCTCGATGCCATTCTTATCACAATGCTCCATGCGCTTCTCATTACAATCCTCCATGACCCATGTATCACAGTGTTCCATGCCCTTGTCATCACAATGCTCCTTGCCCCCTCTCATCACAATAATCCATGAAACTTTTCAGACCAATGCTCCATGCCCTTGTCATCACAATGCTCCATTACCCCTGTCATAACAATGCTCCATGACCCCTGCCATCACAATGTTCCACAGCCTTGTCATCACAAGGCTCCATGACCCTTGTCATCACAATGCTCCAAGACCCCTGTAATCACAATGCTCCATGCCCTTGTCATCACAAAGCTCCATGATGCATGTCAACAGAATGCTCCATGGCCTTCTCATTCACGATGTTCCATGCCTTTGTCATCACGATGCTCCAAGACTCCTGTAATCGCAATGCTCCATGCCCCTTTTCATCTCAATGCTCCATGAACCCTGTCATCACAATGCACCATGCCCATCATCATAATGCTTCAGGCTATTGTCATCACAATGAAACCAAAATGCTCCATGACCTCTCTCATCACAATGCTCCAAATCCTTGTGATCAATATGTTCCATAACACTTATCATCACAACGCCCCATGACGCTCGTCATCACAATAATCCATGGTCTTCTCATCACAATGCTCCATGACCTGTGTCATCACAATACTCAATACCCTTGTCATCACAATGCTCCCTGACACTTGTTGTCAGTTTGCTCCTTGAACCCTGTCATGACAAGGCTCCATGCCTTTTTCATCACAATGATCCATGCCCTTTTCATCACAGTGCTCCAAGACCGCTGTAATCACAATGCTACATGCACTTGTCATCACAAAGCTCCATGATGCATGTCATCAGAACGCTCCATGGCCTTCTCATCCCAATGCTCCATGCCCTTGTCATCACAATGCTCCAAGACCCCTGTAATCACAATGCTCCATGACACTTTTCATCAGAATGCTCCATGAGACTTGTCATCACAAGGCTCCATGGTCTTCTCATCACAGTGCTCCAGTACCTTGTCATCACAATGCTCCATGACCCCTGTCATCACAGTACTCCATGGACATTTTCAGCCCAATGCTCCATGACCTTCTCATCACAATGCGCCATGACCCCTGTCATCACAATGCTCCATGACCACTGTCATCACAACGCTCCATGAACCCTGACAACACAATGATCCGGGACTCTTGTCATTAAAATGCTCCATGACCATTGTCATCACAATGATCCATGCGCTTGTCATCCCAATGCTCCATGACCCCTGTAATCACAATGCTCCGTGATGCTTGTCATCACAGTGCTCCATGAACCTTGTCATCATAATGCTCCTTGCCTTTGTCAACAAAATGGTACATAATCTTGTCATCACAATTCTCCATGCGCTTGTCATCACAATCCTCCATGACCATTGGGATCACATTGCTTCATGCCCTTGCCATCTCTCTCTCGCCTTTCTGGTTTTTACAGATATTCGGATGTCCCTTTTGACCGGTGGTAAGTGACAATTCTTTGTAGTGTGGATTTGTATTGCGCGCTTGCTTGATTGGCCAAAAAGGGCGTATGCGTTTTCTTCTGAATATATTCAGGAGAAAAGGCATACGCCCTTTTTGGCCAAGTGCATCTCTGTCCAAGTTGGGATGCTTTTCCTGTGCTTTAAAGGCGATTCCAATTTACCTCTTGAAATATGTTTTGTGCAATTCTGCCTCATTTTCAAGTCCGCTTCATTGCCTTCCCTCAACAGATTTTTGGAAGAGAGTAGTCCTTTATAAGTCTGCAGGTTTGTGAATTGCTGTGCCCCTGAGCTCCAATTTTCAAATCCCATCTTTGTGAGCTGGCCGCAAATCCACAATTTTGCTTCAGGACCTATACTGGTTCCAGGGGTCGCTATATTGTTTCCCTGTGGGTGGTTGAGGCTTTGGTTAATTCTTCTTCCTGCCGGGAACTTAGAGTGACATGTGCCCGTCCAAATGCCTACATCTACTCTCTGATTGGTTCTCCCTCTTCCCTTTCATCCTCTGCACAATTAGCAAATTGTGCAAACCAGGAGGTTATAGGGGCTGACTCTCCTAAGTTGGGACATTGATAGTAAAGCAGTTGGAATGCCAAAGTGGAGCACAAGGAGAGGAAAAATTAGGAGAGTTTTAGAAACCTTTCACCATCACAGGGTGTCCATTTTCTAGGTTTCCCATACATGTTATAATTGTAGTGATATACCCTTCTACCTGGAGATTTGGGACACATGGAATGGTGGCATGCATTACTACTTTAAAAGGTCTGCATTTTCTCTCTCAATCTCACCAGTCCTCTCAGTCCCAAGTGTCAGCCTTATGTCTCATCCAGCTGTCTTTGCAGATAGGGTCATTCCAGGTTTCATCAGAAACCCTGAAGGAATTGTGTAAGAATTTCGCTGTTTTTTTTGGGTTCTTTGAAATTCATTTTTATAATGGGGTTGAGCTGATTTTCACTGACGTGTTTATGCCAGTCTAGACACAATTGATTCCCTTACGGAGACATATCAATACATAGGTTTTAAGATTCTTAGTAGTCAGATATATTCCTCTGTGGGGCATAGGGGTGTTGAGTCCCGTTCACTGAGGAAGGTGTAGGTCTTGTCTATTCTGTATTTCGTTTATGGAATGGTACCTGTGCTAATATCAAACTCTGGTTTTATGCATCACCCCACCTCTCCTTTACCCTGAAGCAGGCATAAGAGATTTTTGCTAAATGTGAGACTCTGTTCTCTTTCCTAATTCAGTTCATGTGTTGTGATATTGACATTCCCTCTATAAGTGATATCTTATGATAAGATTCTTTTTCTGTGTGACTAATTTCCCTTAAAATCATCATACCTAAATCCACTCTTTATGCTGCTACTGGCCTTATATACATTGATTTCACGTCTGAGTGATATTCCGTTGTACAAAATTACCACAAGTTCTTTATGCATTTCTCTTTTTCCTGGGATATTTTAGGTGTACCAAAGTTGAGGTTATTGTATGCAGAGCAGCCCTAAACTTTGGGGTGCCTGTGTCTTATTAACATTTAGTCTTCCCTAGTTATATGTCCATGAGTTGAAGTCCCCTTGCTCCGGGGCTTTGTATTTTAGATGTTTTAAAAACAGCATACACTTCTTCAGAGTGGCTCTTGGATATTTATACCCCACCCATCAGCGTGACTAGGCTCCCTGTTTTCCATGGCCTCTCCTGCATTTCTGGTTTGTACACATTTTTTGGATGGCCTTTCTGAGCAGTGGAAATTGAGTCTTCTTTGTTGTGCGGATTTGCATTTCCCTCTTGCTTGGTTGGCCAAAAACTCTGCATGTGTTTTTTTCCTGAAGATATTCACGAAAAAAACGCGTACACCCTTTTGCCCAACCGCATCATTTTAGAAATTCTGCTGCTTTTCATATGCTTTAAATGTGAGTACAATCTACCTTTTGAAATCTGTTTCCTGCAATTCTGCCTCTCATTCAGATCCTCTTCGTTACCTTACCTGAATATATTTTTGGACGTTGGTTATCATTTATATCTTTGCAGGTCTTTGAATTGTCTGCTCCTGAGCTCCATTTTGCAACTCGCTTTTTTTGTGAGCTGGCCGCCAAACCATTGGATTACTTCTGGCCCTATTCTGGTTCTGGGGAGGCAGGCTGAGCCTTTGGTTAATTCTTCTTCCTAATGGGAAATTAGAGTGACATGTGCCTGTCAAAAGTCCTACAGCTAATCTCTCATTGGTTCCCCCTCTTCCCATTTACCCTCTGCACAAATTGCAAACTGTGGGAAACAGGAGGTTAAAGGTGCTGATTCTCCAAGTGGGGAGGTTGTTAGTAATGTGGCTGGAATGGCGAACCCCAGCAGCAGGAGATCAAAAATGAGGTGCATTTTAGACACCTTTCCTGAGCACACGGTGTACATTCATCTCGGTCTCCCAGGCATGTTTTCGCTGTCAGAAGACTCCCTTGAACCTGCAGATTTGGGACCCATGGAATGGGTACCAGGCAGTATTACTTTAAAAGGTCTGCATTTCCTCACCCAGCCTCTCTAACATCTCTTAGTGTGCATAGCTTCCAGCCTTATATAATCATCCTGCTGTGGGTCTACATGTGTTCAATCCATGTTACATCGTAGCCCTTCAACAAAAGTTGTAAGAATTTTTGTCTGTCTCACTGTTTTTATAAATAGTTTTAAATTTATTTTTATATTGGTTACAGCTGATTTTCAAAGCTCTGTTTTTTGCTGCTGTACATCCACTTGATTCATGTACTGTGAGACAACAATAACTTCTTTTTCAGATGCTTACCAGTCATATGTATTATTTTCCAGTGACTTGAGTGGGCTGAGTGCAGTTCTTTGAGGTACCGTGTAGGCCTTGTCAGTTATTCAATTTGGTACTTGGAATGGTATCTTTGCTAATTTCAACCTCCTGGATAATACCTCACCATTCCCCACCTTTCCCATTTAGCAGCCTTATGTCTATTTTCTACATATTTGACTATGTTTCTGTTTTGTAATTTATTTCATGTGTAGCCATTTTTGATTCCACCTTTAAGTGACATCTTCTGATATGTGTCTTTTTCTTTCTGACATATGTCACTTAGAATGATCGTATGTAACTCCTCCAGAGTTGTTACAACTGGCCTTATTTCATTGATTTCTGGATGAGTAATATTCCACTCTACATAAGTACCCCATCTCTTTTATCCATTTTATCCTTCCAGGGACATTTAGGTTATATCCAAGTTGAGGCCCTTTTTAACAGAGAGGTGGTAAACGTTCGGGTGCCTGTTTTCTGTCGATTTTTGTTTTTCCCAAGGTACACGCCCATGAGTGCAAGTGCCCTATGCTCTGTAGCTCATTTTTTAGATGTTTTAGCAAACACAATACACTTCTCCAGAGTGGCCGTTGGCAAATTACATTTCCACTATCAGCCTCACAGGGCTCCCTTTTCTCCTCGCCCTGTCCTGCATTTCTGGCGTTTACACTTTATGTGGATGGCCCTTCTGACTGATGTGAAGTGATACATTTTGTGATATTGATTTCCAGTGCCCACCTGTTTGGTTGGATAAAAAGTGTGTATGGCCTTTACTTGAATATATTCAGAAAAAATGCATACACCCTTTTTGGCCAACTGCATCATTGGCGATGTTCAGCCCCTTTTCTTGTGCTTTAATGGGGAGTCCTTTCTACCTCTTCAAATCTGTTTCCTGCCACTCTCCCTTGCTTACAAGTCCTTTTCTGTGACTTACCTCAAGACATTTTTCGACGATAGATATTTTCAACTCTGCAGTTTCATGAATTTTAGTGCCCCTGAGTTCCATTTTTCAACTTGTGTTTTTGGAAACTGGACACAAAACAGCGGGATTTCCTCTAGCCCTATTCTGTTTCCGTGGGCAATTCTAGCCTTTGATGAATTTGTCTTCTGGATTGGAAATTAGAGTGGCATGTGCCTGTCCGAACACCTAAGACTTGTCTCTAAATTTTTCTCATCCTTCCGCTTCATCCTCTGGACAAATTCCAAACTGTTTGCAAGAGGATGTTGACGGTGCTGATGTCCCCAAGTGAGGAGATTGTTAGGAAAGATGCTGGAGGGTTGAACCCGAGCACCAGGCGATGAGGATATGAGGTTCCTTTTCCAAACTCTTTCCGATCAAACGGTGTACCATCCTCTAGGTGTGACAGGCATGTTTTAGCTGTAGGAAGGGTCCTGTGCATGTAAGGAGAACACCAGGGATTTTTCCAAATCAGTGCCTCCCCGAACCCCAAACTGGGGAATTTTTAAGCTACGGCTACACGTATGTCCTTTAAGGGCCTTGGGAAATAGGCAGAGCCCAAACTTTAGATGACTGAAATCTTCAGGGTCAGAAGCGCTCACCATCGGCCTTGCTTAGGTTACATTTTATCTGTCATTGATAGATGATGTCAATAAAAATATCTATTCTTTTTCAGATTATTTCCCCTTATAGGTTATTGCAAAATATTCAGTGTAGTTCCCCTGTGCTATACAGTAGTTCCTTGTTGATGATCTATTTTATACATAGCAGTGTGTATGTGTTAATCCCAAACTGTTAATTTATCCCTTCTCCTACCTTTCCCCTTTGGTAATAATAAATTATAAGATTTTATACTTCTCAGAAATGGGGGAGCTGAAAGAGAGGTATCATTTTCAATGGAAAAGCATTCAAAACAAGATTGAAGCTTCAGCCAAGAGTATTCGATGTACATCCATGGAAATAAATCACTTCATTTCTCTAATGTTGACCTGACAAATAAGACAGACGTCTTCACTGAACTTGCTTATAGGAAAGTGATGGAAATATCAAATGTAAGTCTTAGAAACATCTTATTTTACCCGAGCATTATACACTGCTCTATGTTAACTACAGTTTGGCTCACACATCTGTTCATTGAAGTTACAATGTTCTCAATTTCTGTTACTGATCCTCCAGAGTGGACCCCAACAGGAGTCCCCGTGCCCAGTGTCATTGGAGCCAACAGATCAAGACTGAGTTTGGTTCAGAAGCAAAGGAAACATTATTTTGAAAACAGAATGGAGAGGTGAGAGGGTGCACTCCCCCATGGGCTGTGGGCTGGGCTGCTGTGTAGGGACCCCGGCAGCGTCAGTGGGAGGGAGGGGATGGAGCTCTCGAGGGCTGCGTTGGCTGCAGCTCAGGCTCTATGCCGCGGAGTCTGCATGGGACCCCGCTAGCTGAGGTGTCGACCCAGCCATTCTGCACTAGGATATCGGGTCTGATGTGCCGGGTGTGGGACCTCTGCATACGGAACCCTAGGAGCACGTGAAATTAGACAAAGCACAAAGGAAAAACAAGTTAGACTTTATTTTATTGCCCAGATTCTCTTTTTATCTCCCAGGAATTTTTAATGAACGTTGCCGGAGACGAACACCTCCTCTGCTTTTTGTTCCATTCCTTATTCTTGGGGTGTTGAGGGTGCAGACCCCTGTTTTGTAACTGCTTCATGCTGTGGTGGGAGCCCTGATACATGGGGGGAGGGGCAAAACGTCTCCCCACCAGCCTCCTGGTGAGGTTGATTGTCCCAAGGCCTCCTGCCTCACTTCTCGTCCGCCTGAGCACCAGCATTGGAAGTGTTACAGATTCTAATGACCTTTAAGGGTCCAGGAAAGAGAGGCGCAGAGATGCTGCGGTGGCAAGTTTCACCCCACCCCACATATGTTCGGCGACCTTAGGCTGACAGTTTTTGCCAGACTAGATGCTCTGACCAGTAGTCTGTGCTTTCTTTAATTAGGTCCCTGAATTAATGTACAAACAGCACCATGTGTCAGAGCCCTGCCCGCGCAACTCCCAGACAGTCCAGGGTCAGTGGTGATCCAGGACCATGACGTCCACTGAGTCAACGGCCTTTAGAAGTAGCCAGCAGTCCAGCCGGTCATATTGGCCACCATCACCGCGGTGTCTGTAGGGTTTTCTATGGTGAAAGCGTGATATACGTTTCCCCCGCCAAGCTTATTATCTCCCCTCTGGGTGCAGTAAGTCCTGCAAGCAGTAGTCTGCTCTTTCGGGGCACAGTCTTGTCGTTTTCTGAGAGAAACTCCAGGTCAAGTGATGGTCACATGAGTCATCTTGGGGGCCCGTTGCCCCCATTTATCTCTCTGGAGGTTGGAGTTGGAGGTCCTCCTCACTCGAGGTCAGTGTGTCCACAGAGTGACCCCTGCAACTTCAGGGCATGATGGGTGGTTAGGATCACCACGTGGGGTCCTTTTCCCTTAGGAGGGAGCTGGCCTTGCGGGCTGCTGATTTCCAGCTTTTTAGATACCCCAGTATCCTGGCCTGATGAGTCGGTGGGCAAAGCCCTTGGTGACCATAGTTTATCATACCTGAAGGGCATTCTTGTGTTGCTCCATTTCAAGTGGTCCCAGTTTTTGCACTAAGGCTCCAAGGGCGATCAACCTTTGACCGGGTATGTAAAGGTCAAAGGGTTTAGCTAAATTAGGGAGTTCCTGGGCAAGGGTCTGTATTGACTGCTCTTTCCATTCTTGAAAGGCTGCTTCTGGATTCTATTCAAAAGGATCATCATCTTTTCGTGTCAGTGTTTCATGTAGAGGCCCAGCTATTACACTGTAGTTAGGGATCCAGATGCAGAAAACCTTGGCCTCCCCAGGAACCCCTAAGCTGTCTTCTAGTTGTAGAAGAGGTAAGGCTGCAAATGGCTTCTTCCCTATCCTGGGATGCGTTTCTCCGAATATCTGTGAGAATGAAGCCCAGGCATGTCACCTTAGCCTGGGATATTTGAGCGTTTTTCTTGGACACCTTCTATCCTTTCTTGGCTAGGTAGTTCAGAGGCGTCTTTAGTAGGCCTGGCGATCAGAATGTCATCTGCATATTGAAGGAGGGTTCCCTTTTACAGAGGTTGAACTTTTAGGTCTTTAGAGGACATTTCCCCAATGATGGTGTGATGATTTCTGAACCATTGGGGCAGGACGGCCCAGCATTATTGCTTTTGTTGCATGTTGTGTCCTGCCACTCACAAGCCAAAAATTCTTGTGACTCTGAGATGAATGGAATACAGAAGAAGGCATCATTGAAGTCTAATACAGAATGCCATGGCCTGGTGGAAGGTAGAATGACCAGCAGGGTGTAGGAAATAGGAGCTACTGGATGTATATCCTCGGTGGCTTCACTGACTGTCCTGATATCCTTTACCAGGTCTCCAGCAGCCCATGGGGCTCTCGTGGTCAGGCCAATCCCAGGATATGGAGCTCACCTGGGCTGCACCCCTACCTCACAGCCCACGGGGCTCTCGTGGTCAAGTCCCTCCCAGGGTATGGAGCTCACCTCTGCAGCTACCCAGCAGCCCATGGGGCTCTCCTACTCAGGCCCTTCCCAGGATACGGAGCTCCCCTGGGCAGGTACCCCAGCAGGGCTGGACATACAGGAACTGTGCACATAGCCCACCTTGCAGAGAACCCCCAGCTCACCTGTCGCTCACAGCTGACACAGAATACCTCAGAGCAGGACTTGAACTAACAAACAGCAGCTCTGACAGGTCTGTGACCATGGCTATCACTCTCTGCAGGCTCTTTCTGCCTGGTCTTCCAGACACTTCCACTGCAGCCAGGGCACCAGGCCTCTGTCTCCACCCACCATCACTCCTCTCCCTGACTCCTGGGTTGCTTTCATTAGGATAGTGTCTTCTTGAAGTTGTTTTCCACTCATGGACCAGATAAAATGATAAGAAAACAACCCGCAGCAGCAGCCCCTTGTCTATCCTGACTCTCAAGAGCCCACACCTGTTCCTAGGGCCTGGCCCGTTTAGCAAGTTTCATTTTCTGCAGCTGTGAGCCCCTGAGGGGTGAGGATTGGCTGATTTTGGTAGCCTGAAACTGCCTGCCAGCCCTCCACAGGTGTGCCTGGGTTGAGGGCAATATAAACAGCTCTCCAGTGAGCGACAGCCCTTGTAGCTGTGACTGACGCCATATTCTCTGCCCCGTAGGCAGTGCCGGGGCTGTGCTGGTGGGAGGGAGTGAGGGGCCGTGGCTTTGTGGGTGGCCCAGTGTGAGTGGGGCTCTGCTGGACTTTCTGCAGAAGTTGCCAGGCTGCGACCTGCTAAAGAAGAGGATGTGTCACCGATACCTGCTGCTGGAATTTCTCCCCAGGCAGAGGTGAGGAAGTAAAAAAGCAGTGGGGGCGGTGGCAGGAGGGGTATCTCAGGCAGGGAAATGGAAAGCTTCCAGAAGAGCATCTGGGACCAGGACCATCCTGACTGGCCTGCAGGCACCAAGTAGGCCTGTGTGCTGTCGCTGGTGTGGCTCCACAGCCCTTCCTCTAAGGTTGCAAGTTCTTGTACATATTCAGGTGTTTTACCTGGAAAGGGTGGGAAGAGTTCAGCTGAAGCAGGACTGGGGCTCAGCTCACGTTTACTCACAGATGCCTTGGAACGGTCCCCCAGCTTTGCAATGAGGACCCTCCTTGCTTGGGGGGTGGGCTGCTGGCTGTATGGGAGATGATTCCCCACCTCTGACCAATTTCAGAATTGTTTACCGCTGGAGCAAGTGCCCTGATAGGGTTTTCCTCTGTCTAACTCGTGGGTTCAGGTTTTTTTTCCTTTTTTGGTTCAAGTTAGATTTTATTCCTCTTTTATGTATTTATTGATATAAGCATGGAAATAATTCATTCATATGAATACATCAGTGTGAAGGGAAGACCTTTTTTCTCTTTTATTTTTAAATTTTATTTTTTTAAATTTTAAAATTTAATTTTATTTATATTTTTATACAGCAGGTTATTATTAGTTATGTATTTTATGCATATACATGTATACAGGTCAATCCCAATATCCCAACAGATGCCACCAACACCACCCCATGGCTTCCCACACTTGGTGTCCATACGTGTGTTCTCTACCTCTGTGTCTCTAATTCTTCCCTGCAAACCAGTTCATCTATACCATTTTTCTAGGTTCCACATATATGCATTAATATACAATATTTGTTTTTCTCTTTCTGACTTACTTCATTCTGTATGACAGTCTCTAGATCCATCGACATCTCTACAAATGACCCAGTTTCATTCCTTCTTATGGCTGAGTAATATTCCATTTTATATATGGACCACATCTTTATCCATTCGTCTGTCTGTGGGTATTTAGGTTGCTTCCATTACCTGGCTATTGTAAATAGTGCTGAAATGAGCATTGTGGTGAATGTGCCTTTTTGATTTATGGTTTTCTCTGGGTATATGCCCAGAAGTGGGATTGCTGGATCATATGGTAATTCTATTTCTAGTTTTTTTAAGGAAACTCCATACTGTTCTCCATCGTGACTGTATCAATTTACATTTCCACCACTAGTGGAAGAGGGATCCTTTTGTCCACACCCTCCCCAGAATTCGTTGTTTGTAGATTTTCTGATGATGCCGATTCTAACAGGTGTGAGGTGATACCTCATTGTAGTTTTGATTTGCATTTCTCTAATAATTAGTGATGTTGAGCAGCTTTTCATGTGCGTCTTGGCCATCTCTGTGTCTTCTTTGAAGAAACGTCTCTTTAGATCTTCTGCCCAATTTTGTATTGGGTTGATTGTTTTTTTAATATTAAGCTGCATGAGCTCTTTATATATATTGGAGATTAAAACTTTGTCCATTGATTCGTTTGCAAATATTTTCGCCCATTCTGAGGGAAGCTTTTTGCCATTCCCGTTTTTTTAACAAAAAAAGAAAGTAAGAAAAAGAAGCAGAACACTAATGTGTGTAAAATATGCCTTTTGAAACTGTCGTTTTGAAATATGGACGTCCTTTGAATTTTTTGGTCGATATATGACCCCAGGATTTGTTTTCAGGGCAGGTGTCATTTACAGGCCTGCAATGATTTTGAATATCAACTGACCATTAGCGCTGGGATTAAAGCTGCTGTTTTGTGAAAAGGCCACAATGTGGCAGCAGTTCTCCCTTACCAAATCTGGTTACTGGGGCAACGAGCCTCAATGGAAGTCATGTTCTAGATTGGAATTTAGAATGGAATGTACCAGGAGAAAGCCCCTAAAGTTTGTCTCACTACTTCTTGTTCGTGTTTTTAGTTTAATTATTTATTTTTTATTACAGCAAATTTGATTACAATGTTTGGCTTGTTGTAGGTGTGGAAGATGTGGTTCTTTTACACATATACATATGTCTGTTCTTCCTGGGATCCTTTTCCCATGTACCTTATGACAGAATGTTGAGTAGTCTTCTCTTGGTATTCTGTAGGTCTTTGGTGATTATATATGTCACCTGTGTTTGTATATGTCTGTTAACCCCAATATCAAAATGAAACCAATCCTCACAACTTTCCATTGGTGAACCATTAGTTTGTTTAATGAATCTGTGATTGCCCTTCTCCGTGGAAATATCTGCCCTGGTATCCATTTTTCGGTCACACCTATAAGAGATATGATATGATATGTGTCTTTCACTTTCGGACTTACTACAAGTCACATGATTAGCTCTAGACACACTTACGGTGCTGCAAATGGCATTGTGTCCTTTTATTCCTTGGTTTCTATTCTGCCTTAGCGAGGTCCATTTTGAACAATGTGATTGCCTGAGGGCTGAGGATTAGCTGACCTGGGTAGCCTGAGCCTCCCGGCCGGCCCTCCCCAGGTGTGCCTGGGTTGAGGTCAATATAAACAGCGCTGCAGGCAGAAATAGCCCCTGAAGCTGTGCCTGACTCCATATTCTCTGCCCCGTCAGCAGTCTCGGGGCTGTGCTGGTGGGAGGGAGTGAGGGGCCACGGCTTTGTGGGTGGCCCGGTGTGAGTGGTTCTCTGCTGGACTTTCTGCAGGAGTTTCCAGGCTGCCACCTGTAAAGAAGAGGATGTGGCACCCATACCTTCCGCTGGAATTTCTCTCTGGACATAGCTGAGGAAGGAAAAAAGCAGTGGGTGCCGGGACAGGAGGGGTATCTCAGGCAGGGCAATGGAAAGCTTCCAGAAGAGCGCCCAGGGCCAGGACCATCCTGGCTGGCCTACAGGCACCAAGTTGGCCTGCGTGCTGTCGCTGGTGTGGCTCCACGGCCCTTCCTCTAGGCTTTCAAGGCCTTGTACATATTCAGGTGTTTTACCTGGGAAGGGTGGGAAAAGTTCAACAGCAGCTGGCCTGGGGCTCAGCTCACGGTTACTCACAGATGCCTCGGCATGGCCCCCAGCTTTGAAATGAGGACGCTCCTTGCATAGGAGTGGGCTGCTGGATCTATGGGAGATGATTCCCCACCTCTGACCAATTTCAGAATTGTTTACCGCTGGAGCAAGTGCCCTGATAGGGTTTTCCTGTGTCTAACTCGTGGGTTCAGGTTTTTTTTTTTTCTTTTTTGGTTCAAGTTAGATTTTATTCCTCTTTTATGTATTTATAGATATAAGCATGGAAATAATTCATTCATATAAATACATCTGTGTGAAGGGAAGAACTTTTTTCTGTTTTATTTTTGAATTTTATTTTTAAACATTTTGAAATTTAATTTTATTTATTTTTTTATACAGCAGGTTATTATTAGTTATGTATTTTATGCATATACATGTAGACAGGGCAATCCCAGTCTCCCAACTCATCCCAAAACCACCTACCCTTGGCTTCCCACACTTGGTGTCCATACGTGTGTTCTCTACCTCTGTGTCTCTATTTCTTCCCTGCAAAGCAGTTCATCTGTACCATTTTTCTAGGTTCCACATATATGCATTAATATACAATATTTGTTTTTCTCTTTCTGACTTACTTTATTCTGTATGACAGTCTCTAGATCCATCGACGTCTCTACAAATGACCCAGTTTCATTCCTTCTTATGGCTGAGTAATATTCCATTTTATATATGGACCACATCTTTATCCATTCGTCTGTCTGTGGGTATTTAGGTTGCTTCCATTACCTGGCTATCGTAAATAGTGCTGAAATGAGCATTGTGGTGAATGTGCCTTTTTGATTTATGGTTTTCTCTGGGTATATGCCCAGAAGTGGGATTGCTGGATCATATGGTAATTCTATTTCTAGTTTTTTTAAGGAAACTCCATACTGTTCTCCATCGTGACTGTATCAATTTACATTTCCACCACTAGTGGAAGAGGGATCCTTTTGTCCACACCCTCCCCAGAATTCGTTGTTTGTAGATTTTCTGATGATGCCGATTCTAACAGGTGTGAGGTGATACCTCATTGTAGTTTTGATTTGCATTTCTCTAATAATTAGTGATGTTGAGCAGCTTTTCATGTGTGTCTTGGCCATCTCTGTGTCTTCTTTGAAGAAGCGTCTCTTTAGATCTTCTGCCCATTTTTGTATTGGGTTTTTTGTTGTTTTAATATTTAGCTGCACGAGCTCTTTATATATATTGGAGATTAAACCTTTGTCCATTGATTCGTTTGCAAATATTTTCGCCCATTCTGAGGGAAGCTTTTTGCCATTCCCATTTTTTTAACAAAGAAAGAAAGAAAGAAAAAGAAGCAGAACACTAATGTGTGTAAAATATGCCTTTTGAAACTGTCGTTTTGAAATATGGACATCCTTTGAATTTTTTGGTCGCTATATGAACCCAGGATTTGTTTTCAGGGCAGGTGTCATTTACAGGCCTGCAATGATTTTGAATATCAACTGATCATTAGCGCTGGGATTAAAGCTGCTGTTGTGTGAAACGGCCACAAGGTGGCAGCAGTTCTCCCTTACCAAATCTGGTTACTGGGGCAACAGAGCCTCAATGGAAGTCGTGTTCTAGATTGGAATTTAGAATGGAATTTGCCAGGAGAAAGCCCCTCAAGTTTGTCTCACTACTTCTTGTTCGTGTTTTTAATTTAATTTTTTTATTTTTTATTACAGCAAATTTGATTACAATGTTTGGCTTGTTGTAGGTGTGGAAGATGTGGTTCTTTTACACATATACATATGTCTGTTCTTCCTGGGATCCTTTTCCCATGTACCTTATGAAAGAATGTTGAGTAGTCTTCTGGTATTCTGTAGGTCTTCGGTGATTATATATGTCACCTGTGTTTGTATATGTCTGTTAACCCCAATATCATAATGAAACCAATCCTCACACGTTTCCATTGGTGAACCATAAGTTTGTTGAATGAATCTGTGATTGCCCTTCTCCGTGGAAATATCTGCCCTGGTATCCATTTTTCGGTCACAACTATAAGAGATATGATATGATATGTGTCTTTCACTTTCTGACTTACTACAAGTCACGTGATTACCTCTAGACACACCTACGGTGCTGCAAATGGCATTGTGTCTTTTTATTCCTTGGCTTCTATTCTGCGTTAGCGAGGTCCATTTTCAACAATGTGATTCCCTGAGGGCTGAAGATTAGCTGACCTGGGTAGCCTGACCCTGCTGGCCGGCACTCCCCAGGTGTGCCTGGGTTGAGGTCAATATAACCAGCGCAGCAGGCAGGAATAGACCCTGAAGCTGTGCCTGACTCCATATTCTCTGTCCCGTCAGCAGTCTCGGGGCTGTGCTGGTGGGAGGGAGTGAGGGGCCACGGCTTTGTGGGTGGCCCGGTGTGAGTGGGTCTCTGCTGGACTTTCTGCAGTAGTTGCCAGGCTTCCACCTGTAAAGAAGGGGATGTGGCACCCATACCTTCCGCTGGAATTTCTCTCCGGACAGAGGTGAGGAAGGAAAAAAGCAGTGGGTGCCGGGACAGGAGGGGTATCTCAGGCAGGGCAATGGAAAGCTTCCAGAAGAGCGCCCAGGGCCAGGACCATCCTGGCTGGCCTGCAGGCACCAAGTTGGCCTGCGTTCTGTCACTGGTGTGGCTCCACGCCCCTTCCTCTAGGCTTTCAAGGCCTTGTACATATTCAGGTGTTTTACCTGGGAAGGGTGGGAAAAGTTCAACAGCAGCTGGCCTGGGGCTCAGCTCACGGTTACTCACAGATGCCTCGGCATGGCACCCCGCTTTGCAATGAGGACGCTCCTTGCATAGGAGTGGGCTGCTGGCTCTATCGGTGATGATTCCCCACCTCTGACCAATTTCAGAATTGTTTACCGCTGGAGCAAGTGCCCTGATAGGGTTTTCCTCTGTCTAACTCGTGGGTTCAGGTTTTCTTTTTTCTTTTTTGGTTCAAGTTAGATTTTATTCCTCTTTTATGTATTTATAGATATAAGCATGGAAATAATTCATTCATATAAATACATCTGTGTGAAGGGAAGAACTTTTTTCTGTTTTATTTTTAAATTTTATTTTTTAAAATTTTGAAATTTAATTTTATTTATTTTTTTATACAGCAGGTTATTATTAGTTATGTATTTTATGCATATACATGTATACAGATCAATCCCAATCTCCCAACTCATCCCAACACCACCTCCCCATGGCTTCCCAAACTTGGTGTCCATACGTGTGTTCTCTACCTCTGTGTCTCTATTTCTTCCCTGCAAACCAGTTCATCTGTTCCATTTTTCTAGGTTCCACATATATGCATTAATATACAATATTTGTTTTTCTCTTTCTGACTTACTTCATTCTGTATGACAGTCTCTAGATCCATCGACGTCTCTACAAATGACCCAGTTTCATTCCTTCTTATGGCTGAGTAATATTCCATTTTATATATGGACCACATCTTTATCCATTCGTCTGTCTGTGGGTATTTAGGTTGCTTCCATTACCTGGCTATCATAAATAGTGCTGAAATGAGCATTGTGGTGAATGTGCCTTTTTGATTTATGGTTTTCTCTGGGTATATGCCCAGAAGTGGGATTGCTGGATCATATGGTAATTCTATTTCTAGTTTTTTTAAGGAAACTCCATACTGTTCTCCATCGTGACTGTATCAATTTACATTTCCACCACTAGTGGAAGAGGGATCCTTTTGTCCACACCCTCCCCAGAATTCGTTGTTTGTAGATTTTCTGATGATGCCGATTCTAACAGGTGTGAGGTGATACCTCATTGTAGTTTTGATTTGCATTTCTCTAATAATTAGTGATGTTGAGCAGCTTTTCATGTTGGTCTTGGCCATCTCGGTGTCTTCTTTGAAGAAACGTCTCTTTAGATCTTCTGCCCAATTTTGTATTGGGTTGTTTGTTTTTTTAATGTTAAGCTGCATGAGCTCTTTATATATATTGGAGATTAAACCTTTGTCCATTGATTCGTTTGCAAATATTTTCGCCCATTCTGAGGGATGCTTTTTGCCATTCCCGTTTTTTTAACAAAAAAAGAAAGTAAGAAAAAGAAGCAGAACACTAATGTGTGTAAAATATGCCTTTTGAAACTGTCGTTTTGAAATATGGACGTCCTTTGAATTTTTTGGTCGATATATGAACCCAGGATTTGTTTTCAGGGCAGGTGTCATTTACAGGCCTGCAATGATTTTGAATATCAACTGACCGTTAGCGCTGGGATTAAAGCTGCTGTTTTGTGAAAAGGCCACAATGTGGCAGCAGTTCTCCCTTACCAAATCTGGTTACTGGGGCAACAGAGCCTCAATGGAAGTCATGTTCTAGATTGGAATGTAGAATGGAATGTACCAGGAGAAAGCCCCTCAAGTTTGTCTCACTACTTCTTGTTCGTGTTTTTAGTTTAGTTATTTATTTTTTATTACAGCAAATTTGATTACAATGTTTGGCTTGTTGTAGGTGTGGAAGATGTGGTTCTTTTACACATATACATATGTCTGTTCTTCCTGGGATCCTTTTCCCATGTACCTTATGACAGAATGTTGAGTAGTCTTCTCTTGGTATTCTGTAGGTCTTTGGTGATTATATATGTCACCTGTGTTTGTATATGTCTGTTAACCCCAATATCAAAATGAAACCAATCCTCACAACTTTCCATTGGTGAACCATTAGTTTGTTTAATGAATCTGTGATTGCCCTTCTCCGTGGAAATATCTGCCCTGGTATCCATTTTTCGGTCACACCTATAAGAGATATGATATGATATGTGTCTTTCACTTTCGGACTTACTACAAGTCACATGATTAGCTCTAGACACACCTACGGTGCTGCAAATGGCATTGTGTCCTTTTATTCCTTGGCTTCTATTCTGCCTTAGCGAGGTCCATTTTGAACAATGTGATTCCCTGAGGGCTGAGGATTAGCTGACCTGGGTAGCCTGAGCCTCCCGGCCGGCCCTCCCCAGGTGTGCCTGGGTTGAGGTCAATATAAACAGCGCTGCAGGCAGAAATAGCCCCTGAAGCTGTGCCTGACTCCATATTCTCTGCCCCGTCAGCAGTCTCGGGTCTGTGCTGGTGGGAGGGAGTGAGGGGCCACGGCTTTGTGGGTGGCCCGGTGTGAGTGGTTCTCTGCTGGACTTTCTGCAGGAGTTGCCAGGCTGCCACCTGTAAAGAAGAGGATGTGGCACCCATACCTTCCGCTGGAATTTCTCTCCGGACAGAGGTGAGGAAGGAAAAAAGCAGTGGGGTCAGGGACAGGAGGGGTATCTCAGGCAGGGCAATGGAAAGCTTCCAGAAGAGCGCCCAGGGACAGGACCATCCTGGCTGGCCTGCAGGCAACAAGTTGGCCTGCGTGCTGTCGCTGGTGTGGCTCCACGGCCCTTCCTCTAAGCTTTCAAGCCCTTGTACATATTCAGGTGTTTTACCTGGGAAGGGTGGGAAAAGTTCAGCAGCAGCTGGCCTGGGGCTCAGCTCACAGTTACTCACAGATGCCTCAAGCCCCTTTCACTGAGGAAGGTGTAGGTCTTGTCATTTCCATAGATTGTTTTTGGAAAGGTACCTGTGCTTATATCAAACTCTGGTTTTATGCATCACCCCATCTCTCCTTCTCCCTTAAGCAGGCATAAGAGTGTTTTCCAAAGGTGAGACTCTGCTCTCTTTCCTAACTCAGGTCAAGTGTAGCCATGTTTACAGGATCTTCATAAGTGATATCTTATGATAAGTTTCTTTTTCTGTGTGACTTATTTCACTTAGAATCATCGTACCTGAAAACACCCATTTTGCTGCTACTGGTCTTATGACATTGATTTCATGGCTGAGGGATATTCCATCGTACGTAAGTACCACAAATTTTTGAACCATTTTTATATTTCCTGGGATATTTAAGGTGTACCCAAGTTGAGGTCCTTGTAAGCAGTGCAGCCCTAAATTTTGGGGTGGCTCTGTCTTATTGATTTTCAGTTTTCCCAAGGTATATTCCCTAGACTGGAAGTGCCCTTGGTTGTGTAGCTCTGTTGTTTACTTGTTTTAGGGAACACATTGCACTCGACCAGAGAAGCAGTTGGCAATTTATATCCCGCCCATCAGCATAACAAGGCTCCCTGTTCTCCAGGGCCTGTCTTGCCTTTCTGGTTTTTACACATTTTGTGGATGTCCCTTTTGACCGGTGGGAAGTGATACTTCTTTGTAGTGCACATTTGCATTGCCCGCTTGCTTGCTTGGCCAAAAAGGGTGTATGCGTTTTCTCCTGAATATATTCAGGAGAAAACGCATACGCCCTTTTTGGCCAAGTGCATCATTGTCGAAGTTGTTCCCCTCTTCCTATGCTTTGAACGCGATTCCAACGTACCTCTTGAAATCTGTTTCCTGCTATTCTGCCTCGCTTTCAAGTCCGCCTTGTTGCCTTCCCTCAAGAGATTTTTGGACGATAGTTGTCCTTTATTACTCGGCCAGTTTGTGAATTGCTGTGACCCTGAGCTCCATTTTTCAACTCGTTTTTTGTGAGCTGACCGCAAGTCCAAAATTTTGGTTCAGGACCTATACTGGTTCCCGGAGGGGGGCTGAGACTTTGCTTAATTCTTCTTCCTGACGGGAAATTACAGTGATATGTGCCCGTTCAAATGCCTAACAGCTACTCTCTCATTGGTTCTCCCTCTTCCCTTTCATCCTCTGCCAAATTGGCAACCTGTGGGAACCAGGAGGTTAAAGGGGCTGTCTCTCCAAGTTGGGAGTTTGATAGTAAAGCAGGTGGAAAGTCTAACCGGGGCACCAGGAGAGTGACTATTCGTTGAGTTTTAGAAACCTTTCGTAGTCACAGTGTGTCCGTTCTCTAAGTTTCCCGTACATGTTATAGCTGTAGGAATATTCCCTTCAACCTGGACAGTTGGGACCCATGGAATGGGTGCCAGGCATTTGTGCTTTAAATGGTCTGCATTTGCTCACCCAACCTCACCAATCCTCTCAGTCCCAAGTGTCCAGCCTTATGCCACATCCAGCTGTCGTTGTAGATAGGGTCATTCCAGGTTTCATCAGAGACCCTGAAGGAATTGTAAAGAATTTCCCAGGTTTTTTGTTTTGTTTTTGAAATTCCTTTTTATAGTGGGTTTGAGCTGATTCTCGCTGCCATGTTTATGCCAGTCTAGACACACTTGATTCCCTTACGGAGACATATCAATACATAGGTTTTAAGATTCTTACTAGTCAGATATATTCCTCTGGGAGAAATATGGGGTTTTGAGTCCCTTTCACTGAGGAAGGTGTAGGTCTTGTCTATTCCATAGTTGGTTTTTAGAACGGTACCTGTGCTTATATCAAACTCTGGTTTTATGCACCACCCCACCTCTCCTTCCCCCTTAAGCAGGCATAAGTGTGTTTTCTAAATGTGAGACACTGTTCTCTTTCCTAACTCAGTTCAAGTGTAGCCATGTTTACAGGATCTTCATAAGTGATATCTTATGATAAGTTTCTTTTTCTGTGTGACTTTTTTCACTTAGAATCATTGTACCTGAATCCACCCATTTTGCTGCTACTGGTCTTATCACATTGATTTCATGGCTGAGCGATATTCCATCGTAGGTAAGTACCACAATTATTTGAACCATTTTTATATTTCCTGTGATATTTAAGGTGTACCCAAGTTGAGGTCCTTGTAAGCAGTGCAGCCCTAAATGTTGGGGTGGCTCTGTCTTATTGACTTTCAGTTTTCCCAAGGTATATTCCCTAGACTGGAAGTGCCCTTGGCTCTGTAGCTCTGTTCTTTACTTGTTTTAGGGAAAACAATGTACTCCTCCAGAGAGGCAGTTGGCAATTTACATCCCGCCCATCAGCATAACAAGGCTCCCTGTTCTCCAGGGCCTGTCTTGCCTTTCTGGTTTTTACACATTGTGTGGATGTCCCTGTTGACCGGTGGGAAGTGATACTTCTTTGTAGTGCAGATTTGCATTGCCCGCTTGCTTGCTTGGCCAAAAAGGGCGTATGCGTTTTCTCCTGAATATATTCAGGAGAAAACGCATACGCCCTTTTTGGCCAAGTGCATCATTGTCGAAGTTGTGCCCCTCTTCCTGTGCTTTAAAGGCGATTCCAACGTACCTCTTGAAATCTGTTTCCTGCTATTCGGCCTCGCTTTCAAGTCCGCCTCGTTACCTTCCCTCAACAGATTTTTGGACGATAGTTGTCCTTTATTACTCGGCCAGTTTGTGAATTGCTGTGCCCCTGAGCTCCATTTTTCAACTCGTTTTTGGTGAGCTGACCCCAAGTCCAAAATTTTGGTTCAGGACCTATGCTGGTTCCTGCTGGGGGGCTGAGACTTTGGATAATTCTTCTTCCTGCCAGGAAATTACAGTGATATGTGCCCGTCCAAGTGCCTAACAGCTACTCTCTCATTGGTTCTCCCTCTTCCCTTTCATCCTCTGCCAAATTGGCAACCTGTGCGAACCAGGAGGTTAAAGGGGCTGTCTCTCCAAGTTGGGAGGTTGATAGTAAAGCAGATGGAAAGTCAAACTGGAGCACCAGGAGAGGGACTATTCGTTGAGTTTTAGAAACCTTTCGTATTCACTGTGTGTCCGTTCTCTAGGATTCCCGTACATGTTATAGCTGTAGTAATATTCCCTTCAACCTGGAGAGTTGGGACCCATGGAATGGGTGCCAGGCATTTGTGCTTTAAAGGGTCTGCATTTGCCCCCCCCAATCTCACCAATCCTCTCAGTCCCAATTGTCCCTCCTTATGACACATCCAGCTGTTGTTGTAGATAGGGTCATTCCAGGTTTCATTAGAGACCCTGAAGGAATTGCAAAGAATTTCCCAGTTTTTTTGTTTTGTTTTTGAAATTCCTTTTTATAGTGGGTTTGAGCTGATTCTCGCTGCCATGTTTATGCCAGTCTAGACACAATTTATTCCCTTACGGAGACATATCAATACATAGGTTTTAAGATTCTTACTAGTCAGATATATTCCTCTGCGGGAAATATGGGGTTTTGAGTCCCTTTCACTGAGGAAGGTGTAGGTCTTGTCTATTCCATAGTTGGTTTTTGGAACGGTACCGGTGCTTATATCAAACTCGGGTTTTATGCATCACCCCACCTCTCCTTCCCCTTAAGCAGGCATAAGAGTGTTTTCTAAATGTGAGACACTGTTCTCTTTCCTAACTCAGTTCAAGTGTAGCCATGTTTACAGGATCTTCATAAGTGATATCTTATGATAAGTTTCTTTTTCTGTGTGACTTATTTCACTTAGAATCATCGTACCTGGATCCACCCATTTTGCTGCTCCTGGTCTTATGTCATTGATTTCATGGCTGAGGGATATTCCATCGTACGTAGGTACCACAATTTTTTGAAGCATTTTTATATATCCTGGGATATTTAAGGTGAACCGAAGTTGAGGTCCTTGTAAGCAGTTCAGCCTTAAATTTTGGGGTGGCTCCGTCTTATCGATTTTCAGTTTTCCCAAGGTATATTCCCTAGACTGGAAGTGCCCTTGGCTCTGTAGCTCTGTTGTTTATTTGTTTTAGGGAGCACAATACACTCCTCCAGAGGGGCAGTTGGCTAGTTACATCCCGCCCATCAGCATAACAAGGCTCCCTGTTCTCCAGGGCCTGTCTTGCCTTTCTGGTTTTTACACATTTTGTGGATGTCCCTTTTGACCGGTGGGAAGTGATACTTCTTTGTAGTGCAGATTTGCATTGCCCGCTTGCTTGCTTGGCCAAAAAGGGCGTATGCGTTTTCTCCTGAATATATTCAGGAGAAAACGCATACGCCCTTTTTGGCCAAGTGCATCATTGTCGAAGTTGTGCCCCTCTTCCTGTGCTTTGAACGCGATTCCAACGTACCTCTTGAAATCTGTTTCCTGCTATTCTGCCTCGCTTTCAAGTCCGCCTCGTTGCCTTCCCTCAACAGATTTTTGGACGATAGTTGTCCTTTATTACTCGGCCAGTTTGGGAATTGCTGTGACCCTGAGCTCCATTTTTCAACTCGTTTTTTGTGAGCTGACCGCAAGTCCAAAATTGTGGTTCAGGACCTATACTGGTTCCCGGACGGGGGCTGAGACTTTGGTTAATTCTTCTTCCTGACGGGAAATTACAGTGATATGTGCCCGTCCAAATGCCTAACAGCTACTCTCTCATTGGTTCTCCCTCTTCCCTTTCATCCTCTGCCAAATTGGCAACCTGTGGGAACCAGGATGTTAAAAGGGCTGTCTCTCCATGTTGGGAGTTTGATAGTAAAGCAGGTGGAAAGTCAAACCGGAGCACCAGGAGAGGGACTATTCGTTGAGTTTTAGAAACATTTCGTAGTCACAGTGTGTCCGTTCTCTAGGTTTCCCGTACATGTTATAGCTGTAGGAATATTCCCTTCAACCTGGACAGTTGGGACCCATGGAATGGGTGCCAGGCATTTGTGCTTTAAATGGTCTGCATTTGCTCACCCAACCTCACCAATCCTCTCAGTCCCAAGTGTCCAGCCTAATGCCACATCCAGCTGTCGTTGTAGATAGTGTCATTCCAGGTTTCATCAGAGACCCTGAAGGAATTGTAAAGAATTTCCCAGGTTTTTTGTTTTGTTTTTGAAATTCCTTTTTATAGTGGGTTTGAGCTGATTCTCGCTGCCATGTTTATGCCAGTCTAGACACACTTGATTCCCTTACGGAGACATATCAATACATAGGTTTTAAGATTCTTACTAGTCAGATATATTCCTCTGGGAGAAATATGGGGTTTTGAGTCCCTTTCACTGAGGAAGGTGTAGGTCTTGTCTATTCCATAGTTGGTTTTTAGAACGGTACCTGTGCTTATATCAAACTCTGGTTTTATGCATCACCCCACCTCTCCTTCCCCCTTAAGCAGGCATAAGTGTGTTTTCTAAATGTGAGACACTGTTCTCTTTCCTAACTCAGTTCAAGTGTAGCCATGTTTACAGGATCTTCATAAGTGATATCTTATGATAAGTTTCTTTTTCTGTGTGACTTTTTTCACTTAGAATCATTGTACCTGAATCCACCCATTTTGCTGCTACTGGTCTTATGACATTGATTTCATGGCTGAGCGATATTCCATCGTACGTAAGTACCACAATTATTTGAACCATTTTTATATTTCCTGGGATATTTAAGGTGTACCCAAGTTGAGGTCCTTGTAATCAGTGCAGCCCTAAATTTTGGGGTGGCTCTGTCTTATTGATATTCAGTTTTCCCAAGGTATATTCCCTAGACTGGAAGTGCCCTTGGCTCTGTAGCTCTGTTCTTTACTTGTTTTAGGGAACACAATGTACTCCTCCAGAGAGGCAGTTGGCAATTTACATACCGCCCATCAGCATAGCAAGGCTCCCTGTTCTCCAGGGCCTGTCTTGCCTTTCTGGTTTTTACACATTGTGTGGATGTCCCTTTTGACCGGTGGGAAGTGCTACTTCTTTGTAGTGCAGATTTGCATTGCCCGCTTGCTTGCTTGGCCAAAAAGGGCGTATGCGTTTTCTCCTGAATATATTCAGGAGAAAACGCATACGCCCTTTTTGGCCAAGTGCATCATTGTCGAAGTTGTGCCCCTCTTCCTGTGCTTTAAAGTGATTGCAACGTACCTCTTGAAATCTGTTTCCTGGTATTCTGCCTCACTTTCAAGTCCGCCTCGTTGCCTTCCCTCAACAGATTTTTGGACGATAGCTGTACTTTATTACTCGGCCAGTTTGTGAATTGCTGTGACCCTGAGCTCCATTTTTCAACTCGTTTTTGGTGAGCTGACCGCATGTCCAAAATTTTGGTTCAGGACCTATACTGGTTCCCGGTGGGTGGCTGAGACTTTGGTTAATTCCTCCTCCTGCCGGGAAATTAGAGTGATATGTGCCCGTCCAAATGCCTAACAGCTACTCTCTCATTGGTTCTCCCTCTTCCCTTTCATCCTCTGCCAAACTGGCAACCTGTGCGAACCAGGAGGTTAAAGGGGCTGTCTCTCCAATTTGGGAGGTTGATAGTAAAGCAGATGGAAAGTCAAACCGGAGCATCCGGAGAGGGATTATTCGTTGAGTTTTAGAAACCTTTCGTATTCACAGTGTGTCCGTTCTCTAGGTTTCCCGTACATGTTATAGCTGTAGTAATATTCCCTTCAACCTGGAGAGTTGGGACCCATGGAATGGGTGCCATGCATTATTGCTTTAAAGGGTCTGCATTTGCTCACCCAATCTCACCAATTCTCTCAGTCCCAAGTGTCCAGCCTTATGCCACATCCAGCTGTCATTGTAGAAAGGGTCATTCCAGGTTTCATCAGAGACCCTGAAGGAATTGTAAAGAATTTCCCAGTTTTTTCGTTTTGTTTTTGAAATTCCTTTTTATCGTGGGTTTGAGCTGATTCTCGCTGCCATGTTGATGCCAGTCTAGACACACTTGATTCCCTTACGGAGACATATCAATACATAGGTTTTAAGATTCTTACTAGTCAGATATATTCCTCTGTGGGAAATATGGTGTTTTGAGTCCCTTTCACTGAGGAAGGTGTAGGTCTTGTCTATTCCATAGTTGGTTTTTGGAACGGTACCTATGCTTATATCAAACTCTGGTTTTATGCATCACCCCACCTCTCCTTCCCCCTTAAGCAGGCATAAGAGTGTTTTCTAAATGTGAGACACTGTTCTCTTTCCTAACTCAGTTCAAGTGTAGCCATGTTTACAGGATCTTCATAAGTGATATCTTATGATAAGTTTATTTTTCTGTGTGACATATTTCACTTAGAATCATCGTACCTGAATCCACCCATTTTGCTGCTACTGGTCTTATGACATTGATTTCATGGCTGAGGGATATTCCATCGTACGTAAGTACCACAATTTTTTGAACCATTTTTATATTTCCTGGGATATTTAAGGTGTACCCAAGTTGAGGTCCTTGTAAGCAGTGCAGCCCTAAATTTTAGGGTGGCTCTGTCTTATTGATTTTCAGTTTTCCCAAGGTATATTCCCTAGACTGGAAGTGCCCTTGGCTCTGTAGCTCTGTTGTTTACTTGTTTTAGGGAACACAATGCACTCCTCCAGAGAGTCAGTTGGCAATTTATATCCCGTCCATCAGCATAACAAGGCTCCCTGTTCTCCAGGGCCTGTCTTGCCTTTCTGGTTTTTACACATTTTGTGGATGTCCCTTTTGACCGGTGGGAAGTGATACTTCTTTGTAGTGCAGATTTGCATTGCCCGCTTGCTTGCTTGGCCAAAAAGGGCGTATGCGTTTTCTCCTGAATATATTCAGGAGAAAACGCATACGCCCTTTTTGGCCAAGTGCATCATTGTTGAAGTTGTGACCCTCTTCCTGTGCTTTAAAGGCGATTCCAACGTACCTCTTGAAATCTGTTTCCTGCTATTCTTCCTCGCTTTCAAGTCTGCCTCGTTGCCTTCCCTCAACAGATTTTTGGCCGATAGTTGTCCTTTATTACTCGGCCAGTTTGTGAATTGCTGTGCCCCTGAGCTCCATTTTTCAACTCGTTTTTGGTGAGCTGACCGCAAGTCCTAAATTTTGGTTCAGGACATATACTGGTTCCCGGTGGGGGGCTGAGACTTTGGTTAATTCTTCTTCCTCCCGGGAAATTACAGTGATATGTGCCCGTCCAAATGCCTAACAGCTACTCTCTCATTGGTTCTCCCTCTTCCCTTTCATCCTCTGCCAAATTGGCAACCTGTGCGAACCAGGAGGTTAAAGGGGCTGTCTCTCCAAGTTGGGAGGTTGATAGTAAAGCAGGTGGAAAGTCAAACCGGAGCACCAGGAGAGGGACTATTCGTTGAGTTTTAGAAACCTTTCGTATTCACAGTGTGTCCGTTCTCTAGGTTTCCCGTACATGTTATAACTGTAGTAATATTCCCTTAAACCTGGAGAGTTGGGACCCATGGAATGGGTGCCATGCATTATTGCTTTAAAGGGTCTGCATTTGCTCACCCAATCTCACCAATCGTCTCAGTCCCAAGTGTCCAGCCTTATGCCACATCCAGCTGTCGTTTTAGATAGGGTTATTCCAGGTTTCATCAGAGACCCTGAAGGAATAGTAAAGAATTTCCCAGTTTTTTTGTTTTGTTTTTGAAATTCCTTTTTATCCTGGGTTTGAGCTGATTCTCGCTGCCATGTTTTTGCCAGTCTAGACACACTTGATTCCCTTACGGAGACATATCAATACATAGGTTTTAAGATTTTTACTAGTCAGATATATTCCTCTGCGGGAAATATGGGGTTTTGAGTCCCTTTCACTGAGGAAGGTGTAGGTCTTGTCTATTCCATAGTTGGTGTTTGGAACGGTACCTGTGCTTATATCAAACTCTGGTTTTATGCATCACCCCACCTCTCCTTCCCCCTTAAGCAGGCATAAGAATATTTTCTAATTGTGAGACACTGTTCTCTTTCCTAGCTCATTTCAAGTGTAGCCATGTTTACAGGATCTTCATTAGTGATATCTTATGATAAGTTTCTTTTGCTGTGTGACTTATTTCACTTAGAATCATCGTACCTGAATCCACCCATTTTGCTGCTACTGGTCTTATGTCATTGATTTCATGGCTGAGGGATATTCCATCGTACATAAGTCCCACAATTTTTTGAACCATTTTTATCTTTCCTGGGATATTTAAGGTGTACCCAAGTTGAGGTCCTTGTAAGCAGTGCAGCCCTAAATTTTGGGGTGGCTGTGTCTTATTGATTTTCAGTTTTCCCAAGGTATATTCCCTAGACTGGAAGTGCCCTTGGCTCTTTCGCTCTGTTGTTTACTTGTTTTAGGGAACGCAATTCACTCCTCCAGAGAGGCAGTTGGCAATTTACATCCCGCCCATCAGCATAACAAGGCTCCCTGTTCTCCAGGGCCTGTCTTGCCTTTCTGGTTTTTACAAATTTTGTGGATGTCCCTTTTGACCGGTGGGAAGTGATACTTCTTTGTAGTGCAGATTTGCATTGCCCGCTTGCTTGCTTGGCCAAAAAGGGCGTATGCGTTTTCTCCTGAATATATTCAGGAGAAAACGCATACGCCCTTTTTGGCCAAGTGCATCATTGTCGAAGTTGTGCCCCTCTTCCTGTGCTTTAAAGGCGATTCCAACGTACCTCTTGAAATCTGTTTCCTGCTATTCTGCCTCGCTTTCAAGTCCGCTTCGTTGCCTTCCCTCAACAGATTTTTGGACGATAGTTTTCCTTTATTACTCGGCCACTTTGTGGTTTGCTGTGCCCCTGAGCTCCATTTTTCAACTCGTTTTTGGTGAGCTGACTGCAAGTCCTAAATTTTGGTTCAGGACCTATACTGGTTCCCGGTGGGTGGCTGAGACTTTGCTTAATTCTTCTTCCTGCCGGGAAATTACAGTGATATGTGCCCGTCCAAATGCCTAACAGCTACTCTCTCATTGGTTCTCCCTCTTCCCTTTCATCCTCTGACAAATTGGCAACCTGTGCGAACCAGGAGGTTATAGGGGCTGTCTCTCCAAGTTGGGAGGTTGATTGTAAAGCAGGTGGAAAGTCAAACCGGAGAACCAGGAGAGGGACTATTCGTTGAGTTTTAGAAACCTTTCGTATTCACAGTGTGTCCGTTCTCTAGGTTTCCCGTACATGTTATAACTGTAGTAATATTCCCTTCAACCTGGAGAGTTGGGACCCATGGAATGGGTGCCATGCATTATTGCTTTAAAGGGTCTGCATTTGCTCACCCAATCTCACCAATCCTCTCAGTCCCAAGTGTCCAGCCTTATGCCACATCCAGCTGCCGTGGTAGATAGGGTCATTCCAGGTTTCATCAGAGACCCTGAAGGAATTGTAAAAAATTTCCCAGTTTTTTTGTTTTGTTTTTGAAATTCCTTTTTATAGTGGGTTTGAGCTGATTCTCGCTGCCATGTTTATGCCAGTCTAGACACACTTGATTCCCTTACGGATACATATCAATACATAGGTTTTAAGATTCTTACTAGTCAGATATATTCCTCTGTGGGAAATATGGTGTTTTGAGTCCCTTTCAGTGAGGAAAGTGTAGGTCTTGTCTATTCCATAGTTGGTTTTTGGAACGGTACCTGTGCTTATATCAAACTCTGGTTTTATGCATCACTCCACCTCTCCTTCCCCCTTAAGCAGGCATAAGAGTGTTTTCTAAATGTGAGACACTGTTCTCTTTCCTAACTCAGTTCAAGTCTAGCCATGTTTACAGGATCTTCATAAGTGATATCTTATGATAAGTTTCTTTGTCTGTGTGACTTATTTCACTTACAATCATCGTACCTGAATCCACCCATTTTGCTGCTACTGGTCTTATGACATTGATTTCATGGCTGAGGGATATTCCATCGTACGTAAGTACCACAATTTTTTGAACCATTTTTATATTTCCTGGGATATTTAAGGTGTATCCAAGTTGAGGGCCTTTTAAGTAGTGCAGCCCTAAATTTTGGGGTGGCTCTGTCTTATTGATTTTCAGTTTTCCCAAGGTATATTCCCTAGACTGGAAGTGCCCTTGGCTCTGTAGCTCTGTTGTTTACTTCTTTTAGGGAACACAATGCACTCCTCCAGAGAGGCAGTTGGCAATTTACATTGCGCCCATCAGCATAACAAGGCTCCTTGTTCTCCAGGGCCTGTCTTGCCTTTATGGTTTTTACACATTTTGTGGATGTCCCTTTTGAACGGCGGGAAGTGATACTTCTTTGTAGTGCAGATTTGCATTGCGCGCTTGCTTGCTTGGCCAAAAAGGGCGTATGCTTTTTCTCCTGAATATATTCAGGAGAAAACGCATACGCCCTTTTTGGCCAAGTGCATCATTGTCGAAATTGTGCCCCTCTTCCTGTGCTTTAAAGGGAATTCCAACGTACCTCTTGAAATCTGTTTCCTGCTATTCTGCCTCGCTCTCAAGTCCGCCTCGTTGCCTTCCCTCAACAGATTTTTGGACAATAGTTGTCCTTTATTACTCGGCCCGTTTGTGAATTGCTGTGCCCCTGAGCTCCATTTTTCAACTCGTTTTTGGTGAGCTGACTGCAAGTCCAAAATTTTGGTTCAGGGCCTATACTGGTTCCCGGTGGGTGGCTGAGACGTTGGTTAATTCTTCTTCCTTCCGGGAAATTAGAGTGATATGTGCCCGTCCAAATGCCTAACAGCTACTCTCTCATTGGTTCTCCCTCTTCCCTTTCATCCTCTGCCAAATTGGCAACGTGTGCGAACCAGGAGGTTAAAGGGGCTGTCTCTCCAAGTTGGGAGGTTGATAGTAAAGCAGATGGAAAGTCAAACCGGAGCATCAGGAGAGGGACTATTCGTTGAGTTTTAGAAACCTTTCGTATTCACAGTGTGTCCGTTCTCTAGGTTTCCCGTACATGTTATAGCTGTAGTAATATTCCCTTTAACCTGGAGATTTCGGACCCATGGAATGGGTGCCAGGCATTTTTGCTTTAAAGGGTCTGCATTTGCTCACCCACTCTCACCATTCCTCTCAGTCCTAAGTGTCCAGCCTTATGCCTCATCCAGCTGCCGTTGTACATAAGGTCATTCCAGGTTTCATCAGAGACACTGAAGGAATTGTAAAGAATTTCCAAGTTTTTTGTTTTGTTTTTGAAATTCCTTTTTATAGTGGGTTTGAGCTGATTCTCGCTGCCATGTTTATGCCAGTCTAGACACACTTGATTCCCTTACGGATACATATCCATACATAGGTTTTAAGATTCTTACTAGTCAGATATATTCCTCTGCGGGAAATATGGGGTTTTGAGTCCCTTTCACTGAGGAAAGTGTAGGTCTTGTCTATTCCATAGTTGGTTTTTGGAACGGTACCTGTGCTTATATCAAACTCTGGTTTTATGCATCACCCCACCTCTCCTTCCCCCTTAAGCAGGCATAAGAGTGTTTTCTAAATGTGAGACACTGTTCTCTTTCCTAGCTCATTTCAAGTGTAGCCATGTTTACAGTATCTTCATAAGTGATATCTTATGATAAGTTTCTTTTTCTGTGTGACTTATTTCACTTAGAATCATCGTACCTGAATCCACCCATTTTGCTGCTACTGGTCTTATGTCATTGATTTCATGGCTGAGGGATATTCCATCGTACATAAGTCCCACAATTTTTTGAACCATTTTTATATTTCCTGGGATATTTAAGGTGTACCCAAGTTGAGGTCCTTGTAAGCAGTGCAGCCCTAAATTTTGGGGTGGCTCTGTCTTATTGATTTTCAGTTTTCCCAAGGTATATTCCCTAGACTGGAAGTGCCCTTGGCTCTGTCGCTCTGTTGTTTACTTGTTTTAGGGAACACAATGCACTCCTCCAGAGAGGCAGTTGGCAATTTACATCCCGCCCATCAGCATAACAAGGCTCCCTGTTCTCCAGGGCCTGTCTTGCCTTTCTGGTTTTTACACATTTTGTGGATGTCCCTTTTGACCGGTGGGAAGTGATACTTCTTTGTAGTGCAGATTTGCATTGCCCGCTTTCTTGCTTGGCCAAAAAGAGCGTATGCGTTTTCTCCTGAATATATTCAGGAGAAAACGCATACGCCCTTTTTGGCCAAGTGGATCATTGTCGAAGTTGTGCCCCTCTTTCTGTGCTTTAAAGGCGATTCCAACGTACCTCTTGAAATCTGTTTCCTGCTATTCTGCCTCGCTTTCAAGTCCGCTTCGTTGCCTTCCCTCAACAGATTTTTGGACGATAGTTTTCCTTTATTACTCGGCCACTTTGTGGTTTGCTGTGCCCCTGAGCTCCATTTTTCAACTCGTTTTTGGTGAGCTGACCGCAAGTCCTAAATTTTGGTTCAGGACATATACTGGTTCCCGGTGGGGGGCTGAGACTTTGGTTACTTCTTCTTTCTGCTGGGAAATTACAGTGATATGTGCCCGTCCAAATGCCTAACAGCTACTCTCTCATTGGTTCTCCCTCTTCCCTTTCATCCTCTGCCAAATTGGCAACCTGTGAGAACCAGGAGGTTAAAGGGGCTGTCTCTCCAAGTTGGGAGGTTGATAGTAAAGCAGATGGAAAGTCAAACCGGAGCACCAGGAGAGGGACTATTCGTTGAGTTTTAGAAACCTTTCGTATTCACAGTGTGTCCGTTCTCTAGGTTTCCCGTACATGTTATAACTGTAGTAATATTCCCTTCACCCTGGAGAGTTGGGACCCATGGAATGGGTGCCATGCATTATTGCTTTAAAGGGTCTGCATTTGTTCACCCAATCTCACCAATCCTCTCAGTCCCAAGTGTCCAGCCTTATGCCACTTCCAGCTGTCGTTGTATATAGGGTCATTCCAGGTTTCATCAGAGACTCTGAAGGAATTGTAAAGAATTTCCCAGTTTTTTTGATTTGTTTTTGAAATTCCTTTTTATAGTGGGTTTGAGCTGATTCTCGCTGCCATGTTTATGCCAGTCTAGACACACTTGATTCCCTTATGGAGACATATAAATACATAAGTTTTAAGATTCTTACTAGTCAGATATATTCCTCTGTGGGAAATATGGTGTTTTGAGTCCCTTTCACTGAGGAAGGTGTAGGTCTTGTCTATTCCATAGTTGGTTTTTAGAATGGTACATGTGCTTATATCAAACTCTGGTTTTATGCATCACCCCACCTCTCCTTCCCCCTTAAGCAGGCATAAGAGTGTTTTCTAAATGTGAGACACTGTTCTCTTTCCTAACTCAGTTCAAGTGTAGCCATGTTTACAGGATCTTCATAAGTGATATCTTATGATAAGATCTGTTTCTGTGTGACTTATTTCACTTAGAATCATCGTACCTGAATCCAACCATTTTGCTGCTACTGGTCTTATGTCATTGATTTCATGGCTGAGGGATATTCCATCGTACGTAAGTACCACAATTTTTTGAACCATTTTTATATTTCCTGGGATATTTAAGCTGTACCCAAGTTGAGGTCCTTGTAAGCAGTGCAGCCCTACATTTTGGGGTGGCTCTGTCTTATTGATTTTCAGTTTTCCCAAGGTATATTCCCTAGACTGGAAGTGCCCTTGGCTCTGTAGCTCTGTTCTTTACATGTTTTAGGGAACGCAATGCACTCCTCCAGAGAGGCAGTTGGCAATGTACATCCCGCCCATCAGCATAACAAGGCTCCCTGTTTTCCAGGGCCTGTCTTGCCTTTCTGTTTTTTACACATTTTGTGGATGTCCCTTTTGAGCGGTGGGAAGTGATACTTCTTTGTAGTGCAGATTTGCATTGCCCGCTTGCTTGCTTGGCCAAAAAGGGCGTATGCGTTTTCTCCTGAATATATGCAGGAGAAAACGCATACGCCCTTTTTGGCCAAGTGCATCATTGTCGAAGTTGTGCCCCTCTTCCTGTGCTTTAAAGGCGATTCCAACGTACCTCTTGAAATCTGTTTCCTGCTATTCTGCCTCGCTTTCAAGTCCGCCTTGTTGCCTTCCCTCAACAGATTTTTTCACGATAGTTGTCCTTTATTACTCGGCCAGTTTGTGAATTGCTGTGCCCCTGAGCTCCATTTTTCAACTCGTTTTTGGTGAGCTGACCGCAAGTCCAAAATTTTGGTACAGGACCTATGCTGTTTCCCGGTGGGGGGCTGGAATTTGGTTAATTCTTCTTCCTGCCGGGAAATTACAGTGATATGTGCCCGTCCAAATGCCTAACAGCTACTCTCTCATTGGTTCTCCCTCTTCCCTTTCATCCTCTGCCAAATTGGCAACCTGTGCGAACCAGGAGGTTAAAGGGGCTGTCTCTCCAAGTTGGAGGGTTGATAGGAAAGCAGGTGGAAAGTCAAACCGGAGCACCAGGAGTGGGACTATTCGTTGAGTTTTAGAAACCTTTCGTATTCACAGTGTGTCCGTTCTCTAGGTTTCCCGTACACGTTATAACTGTAGTAATATTCCCTTAAACCTGGAGAGTTGGGACCCATGGAATGGGTGCCATGCATTATTGCTTTAAAGGGTCTGCATTTGCTCACCCAATCTCACCAATCCTCTCAGTCCCAAGTGTCCAGCCTTATGTCACATCCAGCTGTCGTTGTAGATAGGGTCATTCCAGGTTTCACCAGAGACTCTGAAGGAATTGTAAAGAATTTCCCAGGTTTTTTGTTTTGTATTTGAAATTCCTTTTTATCGTGGGTATGAGCTGATTCTCGCTGCCATGTTTATGCCAGTCTAGACACACTTGATTCCCTTACGGAGACATATCAATACATAGGTTTTAATATTCTTACTAGTCAGATATATTCCTCTGCGGGAAATATGGTGTTTTGAGTCCCTTTCACTGAGGAAGGTGTAGGTCTTGTCTATTCCATAGTTGGTTTTTGGAGCGGTACTTGTGCTTATATCAAACTCTGGTTTTATGCATCACCCCACCTCTCTTTCCCCCTTAAGCAGGCATAAGAATGTTTTCTAAATGTGAGACACTGTTCTCTTTCCTATCTCTGTTCAAGTGTAGCCATGTTTACAGGATCTTCATAAGTGATATCTTATGATAAGTTTCTTTTTCTGTGTTACTTATTTCACTTAGAATCATCGTACCTGAATCCACCCATTTTGCTGCTACTGGTCTTTTGTCATCGATTTCATGGCTGAGGGATATTCCATCATACGTAAGTACCACAATTTTTGAACAATTTTTATATTTCCTGGGATATTTAAGGTGTACCCAAGTTGAGGTCCTTGTAAGCAGTGCAGCCCTACATTTTGGGGTGGCTCTGTCTTATTGATTTTCAGTTTTCCCAAGGTATATTCCCTAGACTGGAAGTGCCCTTGGCTCTGTAGCTCTGTTCTTTACATGTTTTAGGGAACGCAATGCACTCCTCCAGAGAGGCAGTTGGCAATGTACATCCCGCCCATCAGCATAAAAAGGCTCCCTGTTTTCCAGGGCCTTTCTTGCCTTTCTGGTTTTTACACATTTTGTGGATGTCCCTTTTGACCGGTGGGAAGTGATATTTCTTTGTAGTGCAGATTTGCATTGCCCGCTTGCTTGCTTGGCCAAAAAGGGCCTATGCGTTTTCTCCTGAGAAAACGCATACGCCCTTTTTGGCCAAGTGCATCATTGTTGAAGATGTGCCCCTCTTCCTGTGCTTTAAAGGCGATTCCAACGTACCTCTTGAAATGTGTTTCCTTCTATTCTGGCTCACTTTCAAGTCCGCCTCGCTGCCTTCCCTCAACAGATTTTTGGACGATAGTTGTCCTTTATTACTCGGCCAGTTTGTGAATTGCTGTGCCCCTGAGCTCCATTTTTCAACTCGTTTTTGGTGAGCTGACCGCAAGTCCAAAATTTTGGTTCAGGACCTATGCTGTTTCCCGGTGGGGGGCTGAGACTTTGGTTAATTCTTCTGCCTGCCGGGAAATTACAGTGATATGTGCCCGTCCAAATGCCTAACAGCTACTCTCTCATTGGTGCTCCCTCTTCCCTTTCATCCTCTGCCAAATTGGCAACGTGTGCGAACCAGGAGGTTAAAGGGGCTGTCTCTCCAAGTTGGGAGGTTGATAGTAAAGCAGGTGGAAAGTCAAACCGGAGCACCAGGAGAGGGACTATTCGTTGAGTTTTAGAAACCTTTCGTATTCACAGTGTGTCCGTTCTCTAGGTTTCCCGTACATGTTATAACTGTAGTAATATTCCCTTCAACGTGAAGAGTTGGGACCATGGAATGGGTGCCATGCATTATTGCTTTAAAGGGTCTGCATTTGCTCACCCAATCTCACCAATCGTCTCAGTCCCAAGTGTCCAGCCTTATGCCACATCCAGCTGTTGTTGTATATAGGGTCATTCCAGGTTTCATCAGAGACTCTGAAGGAATTGTAAAGAATTTCCCAGTTTTTTTGTTTTGTATTTGAAATTCCTTTTTAACGTGGGTTTGAGCTGATTCTCGCTGCCATGTTTATGCCAGTCTAGACACACTTGATTCCCTTACGGTGACATATCAATACATAGGTTTTAAGATTCTTACTAGTGAGATATATTCCTCTGCGGGAAGTATGGGGTTTTGAGTCCCTTTCACTGAGGAAGGTGTAGGTCTTGTCTATTCCATAGTTGGTTTTTGGAACGGTACCTGTGCTTATATCAAACTCTGGTTTTATGCATCACCCCACCTCTCCTTCCCCCTTAAGCAGGCATAAGAGTGTTTTCTAAATGTGAGACACTGTTCTCTTTCCTAACTCAGTTCAAGTGTAGCCATGTTTACAGGATCTTCATAACTGATATCTTATGATAAGTTTCTTTTTCTGTGTGACTTATTTCACTTAGAATCATCGTACCTGAATCCACCCATTTTGCTGCTACTGGTCTTATGACATTGATTTCATGGCTGAGGGATATTCCATCGTACGTAAGTACCACAATTTTTTGAACCATTTTTATATTTCCTGGGATATTTAAGGTGTACCCAAGTTGAGGTCCTTGTAAGCAGTGCAGCCCTAAATTATGGGGTGACTCTCTCTTATTGATTTTCAGTTTTCCCAAGGTATATTCCCTAGACTGGAAGTGCCCTTGGCTCTGTAGCTCTGTTCTTTACTTGTTTTAGGGAACACAATGTACTGCTCCAGAGAGGCAGTTGGCAATTTACATCCCGCCCATCAGCATAACAAGGCTCCCTGTTCTCCAGGGCCTGTCTTGCCTTTCTGGTTTTTACACATTTTGTGGATGTCCCTTTTGACCGGTGGGAAGTGATACTTCTTTGTAGTGCAGATTTGCATTGCCCGCTTGCTTGCTTGGCCAAAAAGGGCGTATGCGTTTTCTCCTGAATATATTCAGGAGAAAATGCATACGCCCTTTTTGGCCAAGTGCATCATTGTCGAAGTTGTGCCCCTCTTCCTGTGCTTTAAAGGTGATTCCAACGTACCTCTTGAAATCTGTTTCCTGCTATTCTGCCTGACTTTCAAATCCGCCTCGTTGCCTTCCCTCAACAGATTTTTGGACGATAGTTTTCCTTTATTACTCGGCCAGTTTGTGAATTGCTGTGCCTCTGAGTTCCATTTTTCAACTCGTTTTTTGTTAGCTGACCGCAAGTCCAAAATTTTGGTTCAGGACCTATACTGGTTCCCGGTGGGGGGCTGAGACTTTGGTTAATTCTTCTTTCTGCCGGGAAATTACAGTGATATGTGCCCGTCCAAATGCCTAACAGCTACTCTCTCATTGGTTCTCCCTCTTCCCTTTCATCCTCTGCCAAATTGGCAACCTGTGGAAACCAGGAGGTTAAAGGGGCTGCCTCTCCAACTTGGGAGGTTGATAGTAAAGCAGGTGGAAAGTCAAACCGGAGCACGAGGAGAGGGACTACTCGTTGAGTTTTAGAAACCTTTCGTATTCACAGTGTGTCCGTTCTCTAGGTTTCCGTACATATTATAGCTGTAGTAATATTCCCTTCAACCTGGAGAGCTGGGACCCATGGAATGGGTGCCAGGCATTTGTGCTTTAAAGGGTCTGCATTTGCTCACCCAATCTCACCAATCGTCTCAGTCCCAAGTGTCCAGCCTTATGCCACATCCAGCTGCCGTTGTAGATAGGGTCATTCCAGGTTTCATCAGAGACCCTGAAGGAATTGTAAAGAATTTCCAAGTTTTTTTGTTTTGTTTTTGAAATTCCTTTTTATAGTGGGTTTGAGCTGATTCTCGCTGCCATGTTTATGCCAGTCTAGACACACTTGATTCCCTTACGGAGACATATCAATACATAGGTTTTAAGATTCTTACTAGTCAGATATATTCCTCTGCGGGAAATATGGTGTTTTGAGTCCCTTTCACTGAGGAAGGTGTAGGTCTTGTCTATTCCATAGTTGGTTTTTGGAACGGTACCTGTGCTTATATCAAACTCTGGTTTTATGCATCACCCCACCTCTCCTTCCCCCTTAAGCAGGCATAAGAGTGTTTTCTAAATGTGAGACATTCTTCTCTTTCCTAACTCAGTTCAAGTGTAGCCATGTTTACAGGATCTTCATAAGTGATATCTTATGATAAGTTTCTTTTTCTGTGTGACTTATTTCACTTAGAATCATCGTACCTGAATCCACCCATTTTGCTGCTACTGGTCTTATGTCATTGATTTCATGGCTGAGGGATATTCCATCGTACGTAAGTACCACAATTTTTTGAACCATTTTTATATTTCATGGGATATTTAAGGTGTACCCAAGTTGAGGTCCTTGTAAGCAGTGCAGCCCTACATTTTGGGGTGGCTCTGTCTTATTGATTTTCAGTTTTCCCAAGGTATATTCCCTAGACTGGAAGTGCCCTTGGCTCTGTAGCTCTGTTCTTTACATGTTTTAGGGAACGCAATGCACTCCTCCAGAGAGGCAGTTGGCAATGTAAATCCCGCCCATCAGCATAACAAGGCTCCCTGTTTTCCAGGGCCTGTCTTGCCTTTCTGGTTTTTACACATTTTGTGGATGTCCCTTTTGACCGGTGGGAAGTGATATTTCTTTGTAGTGCAGATTTGCATTGCCCGCTTGCTTGCTTGGCCAAAAAGGGCCTATGCGTTTTCTCCTGAGAAAACGCATACGCCCTTTTTGGCCAAGTGCATCATTGTTGAAGATGTGCCCCTCTTCCTGTGCTTTAAAGGCGATTCCAACGTACCTCTTGAAATGTGTTTCCTTCTATTCTGGCTCACTTTCAAGTCCGCCTCGCTGCCTTCCCTCAACAGATTTTTGGACGATAGTTGTCCTTTATTACTCGGCCAGTTTGTGAATTGCTGTGCCCCTGAGCTCCATTTTTCAACTCGTTTTTGGTGAGCTGACCGCAAGTCCTAAATTTTGGTTCAGGACATATACTGGTTCCCGGTGGGGGGCTGAGACTTTGGTTAATTCTTCTTCCTCCCGGGAAATTACAGTGATATGTGCCCGTCCAAATGCCTAACAGCTACTCTCTCATTGGTTCTCCCTCTTCCCTTTCATCCTCTGCCAAATTGGCAACCTGTGCGAACCAGGAGGTTAAAGGGGCTGTCTCTCCAAGTTGGGAGGTTGATAGTAAAGCAGGTGGAAAGTCAAACCGGAGCACCAGGAGAGGGACTATTCGTTGAGTTTTAGAAACCTTTCGTATTCACAGTGTGTCCGTTCTCTAGGTTTCCCGTACATGTTATAACTGTAGTAATATTCCCTTAAACCTGGAGAGTTGGGACCCATGGAATGGGTGCCATGCATTATTGCTTTAAAGGGTCTGCATTTGCTCACCCAATCTCACCAATCGTCTCAGTCCCAAGTGTCCAGCCTTATGCCACATCCAGCTGTCGTTTTAGATAGGGTTATTCCAGGTTTCATCAGAGACCCTGAAGGAATAGTAAAGAATTTCCCAGTTTTTTTGTTTTGTTTTTGAAATTCCTTTTTATCCTGGGTTTGAGCTGATTCTCGCTGCCATGTTTTTGCCAGTCTAGACACACTTGATTCCCTTACGGAGACATATCAATACATAGGTTTTAAGATTTTTACTAGTCAGATATATTCCTCTGCGGGAAATATGGGGTTTTGAGTCCCTTTCACTGAGGAAGGTGTAGGTCTTGTCTATTCCATAGTTGGTGTTTGGAACGGTACCTGTGCTTATATCAAACTCTGGTTTTATGCATCACCCCACCTCTCCTTCCCCCTTAAGCAGGCATAAGAATATTTTCTAATTGTGAGACACTGTTCTCTTTCCTAGCTCATTTCAAGTGTAGCCATGTTTACAGGATCTTCATTAGTGATATCTTATGATAAGTTTCTTTTGCTGTGTGACTTATTTCACTTAGAATCATCGTACCTGAATCCACCCATTTTGCTGCTACTGGTCTTATGTCATTGATTTCATGGCTGAGGGATATTCCATCGTACATAAGTCCCACAATTTTTTGAACCATTTTTATCTTTCCTGGGATATTTAAGGTGTACCCAAGTTGAGGTCCTTGTAAGCAGTGCAGCCCTAAATTTTGGGGTGGCTGTGTCTTATTGATTTTCAGTTTTCCCAAGGTATATTCCCTAGACTGGAAGTGCCCTTGGCTCTTTCGCTCTGTTGTTTACTTGTTTTAGGGAACGCAATTCACTCCTCCAGAGAGGCAGTTGGCAATTTACATCCCGCCCATCAGCATAACAAGGCTCCCTGTTCTCCAGGGCCTGTCTTGCCTTTCTGGTTTTTACAAATTTTGTGGATGTCCCTTTTGACCGGTGGGAAGTGATACTTCTTTGTAGTGCAGATTTGCATTGCCCGCTTGCTTGCTTGGCCAAAAAGGGCGTATGCGTTTTCTCCTGAATATATTCAGGAGAAAACGCATACGCCCTTTTTGGCCAAGTGCATCATTGTCGAAGTTGTGCCCCTCTTCCTGTGCTTTAAAGGCGATTCCAACGTACCTCTTGAAATCTGTTTCCTGCTATTCTGCCTCGCTTTCAAGTCCGCTTCGTTGCCTTCCCTCAACAGATTTTTGGACGATAGTTTTCCTTTATTACTCGGCCACTTTGTGGTTTGCTGTGCCCCTGAGCTCCATTTTTCAACTCGTTTTTGGTGAGCTGACTGCAAGTCCTAAATTTTGGTTCAGGACCTATACTGGTTCCCGGTGGGTGGCTGAGACTTTGCTTAATTCTTCTTCCTGCCGGGAAATTACAGTGATATGTGCCCGTCCAAATGCCTAACAGCTACTCTCTCATTGGTTCTCCCTCTTCCCTTTCATCCTCTGACAAATTGGCAACCTGTGCGAACCAGGAGGTTATAGGGGCTGTCTCTCCAAGTTGGGAGGTTGATTGTAAAGCAGGTGGAAAGTCAAACCGGAGAACCAGGAGAGGGACTATTCGTTGAGTTTTAGAAACCTTTCGTATTCACAGTGTGTCCGTTCTCTAGGTTTCCCGTACATGTTATAACTGTAGTAATATTCCCTTCAACCTGGAGAGTTGGGACCCATGGAATGGGTGCCATGCATTATTGCTTTAAAGGGTCTGCATTTGCTCACCCAATCTCACCAATCCTCTCAGTCCCAAGTGTCCAGCCTTATGCCACATCCAGCTGCCGTGGTAGATAGGGTCATTCCAGGTTTCATCAGAGACCCTGAAGGAATTGTAAAAAATTTCCCAGTTTTTTTGTTTTGTTTTTGAAATTCCTTTTTATAGTGGGTTTGAGCTGATTCTCGCTGCCATGTTTATGCCAGTCTAGACACACTTGATTCCCTTACGGATACATATCAATACATAGGTTTTAAGATTCTTACTAGTCAGATATATTCCTCTGTGGGAAATATGGTGTTTTGAGTCCCTTTCAGTGAGGAAAGTGTAGGTCTTGTCTATTCCATAGTTGGTTTTTGGAACGGTACCTGTGCTTATATCAAACTCTGGTTTTATGCATCACTCCACCTCTCCTTCCCCCTTAAGCAGGCATAAGAGTGTTTTCTAAATGTGAGACACTGTTCTCTTTCCTAACTCAGTTCAAGTCTAGCCATGTTTACAGGATCTTCATAAGTGATATCTTATGATAAGTTTCTTTGTCTGTGTGACTTATTTCACTTACAATCATCGTACCTGAATCCACCCATTTTGCTGCTACTGGTCTTATGACATTGATTTCATGGCTGAGGGATATTCCATCGTACGTAAGTACCACAATTTTTTGAACCATTTTTATATTTCCTGGGATATTTAAGGTGTATCCAAGTTGAGGGCCTTTTAAGTAGTGCAGCCCTAAATTTTGGGGTGGCTCTGTCTTATTGATTTTCAGTTTTCCCAAGGTATATTCCCTAGACTGGAAGTGCCCTTGGCTCTGTAGCTCTGTTGTTTACTTCTTTTAGGGAACACAATGCACTCCTCCAGAGAGGCAGTTGGCAATTTACATTGCGCCCATCAGCATAACAAGGCTCCTTGTTCTCCAGGGCCTGTCTTGCCTTTATGGTTTTTACACATTTTGTGGATGTCCCTTTTGAACGGCGGGAAGTGATACTTCTTTGTAGTGCAGATTTGCATTGCGCGCTTGCTTGCTTGGCCAAAAAGGGCGTATGCTTTTTCTCCTGAATATATTCAGGAGAAAACGCATACGCCCTTTTTGGCCAAGTGCATCATTGTCGAAATTGTGCCCCTCTTCCTGTGCTTTAAAGGGAATTCCAACGTACCTCTTGAAATCTGTTTCCTGCTATTCTGCCTCGCTCTCAAGTCCGCCTCGTTGCCTTCCCTCAACAGATTTTTGGACAATAGTTGTCCTTTATTACTCGGCCCGTTTGTGAATTGCTGTGCCCCTGAGCTCCATTTTTCAACTCGTTTTTGGTGAGCTGACTGCAAGTCCAAAATTTTGGTTCAGGGCCTATACTGGTTCCCGGTGGGTGGCTGAGACGTTGGTTAATTCTTCTTCCTTCCGGGAAATTAGAGTGATATGTGCCCGTCCAAATGCCTAACAGCTACTCTCTCATTGGTTCTCCCTCTTCCCTTTCATCCTCTGCCAAATTGGCAACGTGTGCGAACCAGGAGGTTAAAGGGGCTGTCTCTCCAAGTTGGGAGGTTGATAGTAAAGCAGATGGAAAGTCAAACCGGAGCATCAGGAGAGGGACTATTCGTTGAGTTTTAGAAACCTTTCGTATTCACAGTGTGTCCGTTCTCTAGGTTTCCCGTACATGTTATAGCTGTAGTAATATTCCCTTTAACCTGGAGATTTCGGACCCATGGAATGGGTGCCAGGCATTTTTGCTTTAAAGGGTCTGCATTTGCTCACCCACTCTCACCATTCCTCTCAGTCCTAAGTGTCCAGCCTTATGCCTCATCCAGCTGCCGTTGTACATAAGGTCATTCCAGGTTTCATCAGAGACACTGAAGGAATTGTAAAGAATTTCCAAGTTTTTTGTTTTGTTTTTGAAATTCCTTTTTATAGTGGGTTTGAGCTGATTCTCGCTGCCATGTTTATGCCAGTCTAGACACACTTGATTCCCTTACGGATACATATCCATACATAGGTTTTAAGATTCTTACTAGTCAGATATATTCCTCTGCGGGAAATATGGGGTTTTGAGTCCCTTTCACTGAGGAAAGTGTAGGTCTTGTCTATTCCATAGTTGGTTTTTGGAACGGTACCTGTGCTTATATCAAACTCTGGTTTTATGCATCACCCCACCTCTCCTTCCCCCTTAAGCAGGCATAAGAGTGTTTTCTAAATGTGAGACACTGTTCTCTTTCCTAGCTCATTTCAAGTGTAGCCATGTTTACAGTATCTTCATAAGTGATATCTTATGATAAGTTTCTTTTTCTGTGTGACTTATTTCACTTAGAATCATCGTACCTGAATCCACCCATTTTGCTGCTACTGGTCTTATGTCATTGATTTCATGGCTGAGGGATATTCCATCGTACATAAGTCCCACAATTTTTTGAACCATTTTTATATTTCCTGGGATATTTAAGGTGTACCCAAGTTGAGGTCCTTGTAAGCAGTGCAGCCCTAAATTTTGGGGTGGCTCTGTCTTATTGATTTTCAGTTTTCCCAAGGTATATTCCCTAGACTGGAAGTGCCCTTGGCTCTGTCGCTCTGTTGTTTACTTGTTTTAGGGAACACAATGCACTCCTCCAGAGAGGCAGTTGGCAATTTACATCCCGCCCATCAGCATAACAAGGCTCCCTGTTCTCCAGGGCCTGTCTTGCCTTTCTGGTTTTTACACATTTTGTGGATGTCCCTTTTGACCGGTGGGAAGTGATACTTCTTTGTAGTGCAGATTTGCATTGCCCGCTTTCTTGCTTGGCCAAAAAGAGCGTATGCGTTTTCTCCTGAATATATTCAGGAGAAAACGCATACGCCCTTTTTGGCCAAGTGGATCATTGTCGATGTTGTGCCCCTCTTTCTGTGCTTTAAAGGCGATTCCAACGTACCTCTTGAAATCTGTTTCCTGCTATTCTGCCTCGCTTTCAAGTCCGCTTCGTTGCCTTCCCTCAACAGATTTTTGGACGATAGTTTTCCTTTATTACTCGGCCACTTTGTGGTTTGCTGTGCCCCTGAGCTCCATTTTTCAACTCGTTTTTGGTGAGCTGACCGCAAGTCCTAAATTTTGGTTCAGGACATATACTGGTTCCCGGTGGGGGGCTGAGACTTTGGTTACTTCTTCTTTCTGCTGGGAAATTACAGTGATATGTGCCCGTCCAAATGCCTAACAGCTACTCTCTCATTGGTTCTCCCTCTTCCCTTTCATCCTCTGCCAAATTGGCAACCTGTGAGAACCAGGAGGTTAAAGGGGCTGTCTCTCCAAGTTGGGAGGTTGATAGTAAAGCAGATGGAAAGTCAAACCGGAGCACCAGGAGAGGGACTATTCGTTGAGTTTTAGAAACCTTTCGTATTCACAGTGTGTCCGTTCTCTAGGTTTCCCGTACATGTTATAACTGTAGTAATATTCCCTTCACCCTGGAGAGTTGGGACCCATGGAATGGGTGCCATGCATTATTGCTTTAAAGGGTCTGCATTTGTTCACCCAATCTCACCAATCCTCTCAGTCCCAAGTGTCCAGCCTTATGCCACTTCCAGCTGTCGTTGTATATAGGGTCATTCCAGGTTTCATCAGAGACTCTGAAGGAATTGTAAAGAATTTCCCAGTTTTTTTGATTTGTTTTTGAAATTCCTTTTTATAGTGGGTTTGAGCTGATTCTCGCTGCCATGTTTATGCCAGTCTAGACACACTTGATTCCCTTATGGAGACATATAAATACATAAGTTTTAAGATTCTTACTAGTCAGATATATTCCTCTGTGGGAAATATGGTGTTTTGAGTCCCTTTCACTGAGGAAGGTGTAGGTCTTGTCTATTCCATAGTTGGTTTTTAGAATGGTACATGTGCTTATATCAAACTCTGGTTTTATGCATCACCCCACCTCTCCTTCCCCCTTAAGCAGGCATAAGAGTGTTTTCTAAATGTGAGACACTGTTCTCTTTCCTAACTCAGTTCAAGTGTAGCCATGTTTACAGGATCTTCATAAGTGATATCTTATGATAAGATCTGTTTCTGTGTGACTTATTTCACTTAGAATCATCGTACCTGAATCCAACCATTTTGCTGCTACTGGTCTTATGTCATTGATTTCATGGCTGAGGGATATTCCATCGTACGTAAGTACCACAATTTTTTGAACCATTTTTATATTTCCTGGGATATTTAAGCTGTACCCAAGTTGAGGTCCTTGTAAGCAGTGCAGCCCTACATTTTGGGGTGGCTCTGTCTTATTGATTTTCAGTTTTCCCAAGGTATATTCCCTAGACTGGAAGTGCCCTTGGCTCTGTAGCTCTGTTCTTTACATGTTTTAGGGAACGCAATGCACTCCTCCAGAGAGGCAGTTGGCAATGTACATCCCGCCCATCAGCATAACAAGGCTCCCTGTTTTCCAGGGCCTGTCTTGCCTTTCTGTTTTTTACACATTTTGTGGATGTCCCTTTTGAGCGGTGGGAAGTGATACTTCTTTGTAGTGCAGATTTGCATTGCCCGCTTGCTTGCTTGGCCAAAAAGGGCGTATGCGTTTTCTCCTGAATATATGCAGGAGAAAACGCATACGCCCTTTTTGGCCAAGTGCATCATTGTCGAAGTTGTGCCCCTCTTCCTGTGCTTTAAAGGCGATTCCAACGTACCTCTTGAAATCTGTTTCCTGCTATTCTGCCTCGCTTTCAAGTCCGCCTTGTTGCCTTCCCTCAACAGATTTTTTCACGATAGTTGTCCTTTATTACTCGACCAGTTTGTGAATTGCTGTGCCCCTGAGCTCCATTTTTCAACTCGTTTTTGGTGAGCTGACCGCAAGTCCAAAATTTTGGTACAGGACCTATGCTGTTTCCCGGTGGGGGGCTGGAATTTGGTTAATTCTTCTTCCTGCCGGGAAATTACAGTGATATGTGCCCGTCCAAATGCCTAACAGCTACTCTCTCATTGGTTCTCCCTCTTCCCTTTCATCCTCTGCCAAATTGGCAACCTGTGCGAACCAGGAGGTTAAAGGGGCTGTCTCTCCAAGTTGGAGGGTTGATAGGAAAGCAGGTGGAAAGTCAAACCGGAGCACCAGGAGTGGGACTATTCGTTGAGTTTTAGAAACCTTTCGTATTCACAGTGTGTCCGTTCTCTAGGTTTCCCGTACACGTTATAACTGTAGTAATATTCCCTTAAACCTGGAGAGTTGGGACCCATGGAATGGGTGCCATGCATTATTGCTTTAAAGGGTCTGCATTTGCTCACCCAATCTCACCAATCCTCTCAGTCCCAAGTGTCCAGCCTTATGTCACATCCAGCTGTCGTTGTAGATAGGGTCATTCCAGGTTTCACCAGAGACTCTGAAGGAATTGTAAAGAATTTCCCAGGTTTTTTGTTTTGTATTTGAAATTCCTTTTTATCGTGGGTATGAGCTGATTCTCGCTGCCATGTTTATGCCAGTCTAGACACACTTGATTCCCTTACGGAGACATATCAATACATAGGTTTTAATATTCTTACTAGTCAGATATATTCCTCTGCGGGAAATATGGTGTTTTGAGTCCCTTTCACTGAGGAAGGTGTAGGTCTTGTCTATTCCATAGTTGGTTTTTGGAGCGGTACTTGTGCTTATATCAAACTCTGGTTTTATGCATCACCCCACCTCTCTTTCCCCCTTAAGCAGGCATAAGAATGTTTTCTAAATGTGAGACACTGTTCTCTTTCCTATCTCTGTTCAAGTGTAGCCATGTTTACAGGATCTTCATAAGTGATATCTTATGATAAGTTTCTTTTTCTGTGTTACTTATTTCACTTAGAATCATCGTACCTGAATCCACCCATTTTGCTGCTACTGGTCTTTTGTCATCGATTTCATGGCTGAGGGATATTCCATCATACGTAAGTACCACAATTTTTGAACAATTTTTATATTTCCTGGGATATTTAAGGTGTACCCAAGTTGAGGTCCTTGTAAGCAGTGCAGCCCTACATTTTGGGGTGGCTCTGTCTTATTGATTTTCAGTTTTCCCAAGGTATATTCCCTAGACTGGAAGTGCCCTTGGCTCTGTAGCTCTGTTCTTTACATGTTTTAGGGAACGCAATGCACTCCTCCAGAGAGGCAGTTGGCAATGTACATCCCGCCCATCAGCATAAAAAGGCTCCCTGTTTTCCAGGGCCTTTCTTGCCTTTCTGGTTTTTACACATTTTGTGGATGTCCCTTTTGACCGGTGGGAAGTGATATTTCTTTGTAGTGCAGATTTGCATTGCCCGCTTGCTTGCTTGGCCAAAAAGGGCCTATGCGTTTTCTCCTGAGAAAACGCATACGCCCTTTTTGGCCAAGTGCATCATTGTTGAAGATGTGCCCCTCTTCCTGTGCTTTAAAGGCGATTCCAACGTACCTCTTGAAATGTGTTTCCTTCTATTCTGGCTCACTTTCAAGTCCGCCTCGCTGCCTTCCCTCAACAGATTTTTGGACGATAGTTGTCCTTTATTACTCGGCCAGTTTGTGAATTGCTGTGCCCCTGAGCTCCATTTTTCAACTCGTTTTTGGTGAGCTGACCGCAAGTCCAAAATTTTGGTTCAGGACCTATGCTGTTTCCCGGTGGGGGGCTGAGACTTTGGTTAATTCTTCTGCCTGCCGGGAAATTACAGTGATATGTGCCCGTCCAAATGCCTAACAGCTACTCTCTCATTGGTGCTCCCTCTTCCCTTTCATCCTCTGCCAAATTGGCAACGTGTGCGAACCAGGAGGTTAAAGGGGCTGTCTCTCCAAGTTGGGAGGTTGATAGTAAAGCAGGTGGAAAGTCAAACCGGAGCACCAGGAGAGGGACTATTCGTTGAGTTTTAGAAACCTTTCGTATTCACAGTGTGTCCGTTCTCTAGGTTTCCCGTACATGTTATAACTGTAGTAATATTCCCTTCAACCTGAAGAGTTGGGACCATGGAATGGGTGCCATGCATTATTGCTTTAAAGGGTCTGCATTTGCTCACCCAATCTCACCAATCGTCTCAGTCCCAAGTGTCCAGCCTTATGCCACATCCAGCTGTTGTTGTATATAGGGTCATTCCAGGTTTCATCAGAGACTCTGAAGGAATTGTAAAGAATTTCCCAGTTTTTTTGTTTTGTATTTGAAATTCCTTTTTAACGTGGGTTTGAGCTGATTCTCGCTGCCATGTTTATGCCAGTCTAGACACACTTGATTCCCTTACGGTGACATATCAATACATAGGTTTTAAGATTCTTACTAGTGAGATATATTCCTCTGCGGGAAGTATGGGGTTTTGAGTCCCTTTCACTGAGGAAGGTGTAGGTCTTGTCTATTCCATAGTTGGTTTTTGGAACGGTACCTGTGCTTATATCAAACTCTGGTTTTATGCATCACCCCACCTCTCCTTCCCCCTTAAGCAGGCATAAGAGTGTTTTCTAAATGTGAGACACTGTTCTCTTTCCTAACTCAGTTCAAGTGTAGCCATGTTTACAGGATCTTCATAACTGATATCTTATGATAAGTTTCTTTTTCTGTGTGACTTATTTCACTTAGAATCATCGTACCTGAATCCACCCATTTTGCTGCTACTGGTCTTATGACATTGATTTCATGGCTGAGGGATATTCCATCGTACGTAAGTACCACAATTTTTTGAACCATTTTTATATTTCCTGGGATATTTAAGGTGTACCCAAGTTGAGGTCCTTGTAAGCAGTGCAGCCCTAAATTATGGGGTGACTCTCTCTTATTGATTTTCAGTTTTCCCAAGGTATATTCCCTAGACTGGAAGTGCCCTTGGCTCTGTAGCTCTGTTCTTTACTTGTTTTAGGGAACACAATGTACTGCTCCAGAGAGGCAGTTGGCAATTTACATCCCGCCCATCAGCATAACAAGGCTCCCTGTTCTCCAGGGCCTGTCTTGCCTTTCTGGTTTTTACACATTTTGTGGATGTCCCTTTTGACCGGTGGGAAGTGATACTTCTTTGTAGTGCAGATTTGCATTGCCCGCTTGCTTGCTTGGCCAAAAAGGGCGTATGCGTTTTCTCCTGAATATATTCAGGAGAAAATGCATACGCCCTTTTTGGCCAAGTGCATCATTGTCGAAGTTGTGCCCCTCTTCCTGTGCTTTAAAGGTGATTCCAACGTACCTCTTGAAATCTGTTTCCTGCTATTCTGCCTGACTTTCAAATCCGCCTCGTTGCCTTCCCTCAACAGATTTTTGGACGATAGTTTTCCTTTATTACTCGGCCAGTTTGTGAATTGCTGTGCCTCTGAGTTCCATTTTTCAACTCGTTTTTTGTTAGCTGACCGCAAGTCCAAAATTTTGGTTCAGGACCTATACTGGTTCCCGGTGGGGGGCTGAGACTTTGGTTAATTCTTCTTTCTGCCGGGAAATTACAGTGATATGTGCCCGTCCAAATGCCTAACAGCTACTCTCTCATTGGTTCTCCCTCTTCCCTTTCATCCTCTGCCAAATTGGCAACCTGTGGAAACCAGGAGGTTAAAGGGGCTGCCTCTCCAACTTGGGAGGTTGATAGTAAAGCAGGTGGAAAGTCAAACCGGAGCACGAGGAGAGGGACTACTCGTTGAGTTTTAGAAACCTTTCGTATTCACAGTGTGTCCGTTCTCTAGGTTTCCGTACATATTATAGCTGTAGTAATATTCCCTTCAACCTGGAGAGCTGGGACCCATGGAATGGGTGCCAGGCATTTGTGCTTTAAAGGGTCTGCATTTGCTCACCCAATCTCACCAATCGTCTCAGTCCCAAGTGTCCAGCCTTATGCCACATCCAGCTGCCGTTGTAGATAGGGTCATTCCAGGTTTCATCAGAGACCCTGAAGGAATTGTAAAGAATTTCCAAGTTTTTTTGTTTTGTTTTTGAAATTCCTTTTTATAGTGGGTTTGAGCTGATTCTCGCTGCCATGTTTATGCCAGTCTAGACACACTTGATTCCCTTACGGAGACATATCAATACATAGGTTTTAAGATTCTTACTAGTCAGATATATTCCTCTGCGGGAAATATGGTGTTTTGAGTCCCTTTCACTGAGGAAGGTGTAGGTCTTGTCTATTCCATAGTTGGTTTTTGGAACGGTACCTGTGCTTATATCAAACTCTGGTTTTATGCATCACCCCACCTCTCCTTCCCCCTTAAGCAGGCATAAGAGTGTTTTCTAAATGTGAGACATTCTTCTCTTTCCTAACTCAGTTCAAGTGTAGCCATGTTTACAGGATCTTCATAAGTGATATCTTATGATAAGTTTCTTTTTCTGTGTGACTTATTTCACTTAGAATCATCGTACCTGAATCCACCCATTTTGCTGCTACTGGTCTTATGTCATTGATTTCATGGCTGAGGGATATTCCATCGTACGTAAGTACCACAATTTTTTGAACCATTTTTATATTTCATGGGATATTTAAGGTGTACCCAAGTTGAGGTCCTTGTAAGCAGTGCAGCCCTACATTTTGGGGTGGCTCTGTCTTATTGATTTTCAGTTTTCCCAAGGTATATTCCCTAGACTGGAAGTGCCCTTGGCTCTGTAGCTCTGTTCTTTACATGTTTTAGGGAACGCAATGCACTCCTCCAGAGAGGCAGTTGGCAATGTAAATCCCGCCCATCAGCATAACAAGGCTCCCTGTTTTCCAGGGCCTGTCTTGCCTTTCTGGTTTTTACACATTTTGTGGATGTCCCTTTTGACCGGTGGGAAGTGATATTTCTTTGTAGTGCAGATTTGCATTGCCCGCTTGCTTGCTTGGCCAAAAAGGGCCTATGCGTTTTCTCCTGAGAAAACGCATACGCCCTTTTTGGCCAAGTGCATCATTGTTGAAGATGTGCCCCTCTTCCTGTGCTTTAAAGGCGATTCCAACGTACCTCTTGAAATGTGTTTCCTTCTATTCTGGCTCACTTTCAAGTCCGCCTCGCTGCCTTCCCTCAACAGATTTTTGGACGATAGTTGTCCTTTATTACTCGGCCAGTTTGTGAATTGCTGTGCCCCTGAGCTCCATTTTTCAACTCGTTTTTGGTGAGCTGACCGCAAGTCCAAAATTTTGGTTCAGGACCTATGCTGTTTCCCGGAGGGGGGCTGAGACTTTGGTTAATTCTTCTGCCTGCCGGGAAATTACAGTGATATGTGCCCGTCCAAATGCCTAACAGCTACTCTCTCATTGGTGCTCCCTCTTCCCTTTCATCCTCTGCCAAATTGGCAACCTGTGCGAACCAGGAGGTTAAAGGGGCTGTCTCTCCAAGTTGGGAGGTTGATAGTAAAGCAGGTGGAAAGTCAAACCGGAGCACCAGGAGAGGGACTATTCGTTGAGTTTTAGAAACCTTTCGTATTCACAGTGTGTCCGTTCTCTAGGTTTCCCGTACATGTTATAACTGTAGTAATATTCCCTTCAACCTGGAGAGTTGGGACCCATGGAATGGGTGCCATGCATTATTGCTTTAAAGGGTCTGCATTTGCTCACCCAATCTCACCAATCGTCTCAGTCCCAAGTGTCCAGCCTTATGCCACATCCTGCTGTTGTTGTATATAGGGTCATTCCAGGTTTCATCAGAGACTCTGAAGGAATTGTAAAGAATTTCCCAGTTTTTTTGTTTTGTATTTGAAATTCCTTTTTAACGTGGGTTTGAGCTGATTCTCGCTGCCATGTTTATGCCAGTCTAGACACACTTGATTCCCTTACGGTGACATATCAATACATAGGTTTTAAGATTCTTACTAGTGAGATATATTCCTCTGCGGGAAATATGGGGTTTTGAGTCCCTTTCACTGAGGAAGGTGTAGGTCTTGTCTATTCCATAGTTGGTTTTTGGAACGGTACCTGTGCTTATATCAAACTCTGGTTTTATGCATCACCCCACCTCTCCTTCCCCCTTAAGCAGGCATAAGAGTGTTTTCTAAATGTGAGACACTGTTCTCTTTCCTAACTCAGTTCAAGTGTAGCCATGTTTACAGGATCTTCATAACTGATATCTTATGATAAGTTTCTTTTTCTGTGTGACTTATTTCACTTAGAATCATCGTACCTGAATCCACCCATTTTGCTGCTACTGCTCTTATAACATTGATTTCATGGCTGAGGGATACTTCATCGTACGTAAGTACCACAATTTTTTGAACCATTTTTATACTTCCTGGGATATTTAAGGTGTACCCAAGTTGAGGTCCTTGTAAGCAGTGCAGCCCTAAATTTTTGGGTGGCTCTGTCTTATTGATTTTCAGTTTTCCCAAGGTATATTCCCTAGACTGGAAGTGCCCTTGGCTCTGTAGCTCTGTTCTTTACTTGTTTTATGGAACACAATGCACTACTCCAGAGAGGCAGTTGGCAATTTACATCCCGCCCATCAGCATAACAAGGCTCCCAGTTCTACAGGGCCTGTCTTGCCCTTCTGGTTTTTACACATTTTGTGGATGTCCCTTTTGACCGGTGGGAAGTGATACTTCTTTGTAGTGCAGATTTGCATTGCCCGCTTGCTTGCTTGGCCTAAAAGGGCGTATGCGTTTTCTCCTGAATATATTCAGAAGAAAACGCATACGCCCTTTTTGGCCAAGTGCATCATTGTCGAAGTTGTGCCCCTCCTCCTGTGCTTTAAAGGCGATTCCAACGTACCTCTTGAAATCTCTTTCCTGCTATTCTGCCTCGCTTTCAAGTCCGCCTCGGGCCTTCACTCAACAGATTTTTGGACGATAGTTGTCCTTTATTACTCGGCCAGTTTGTGAATTGCTGTGCCCCTGAGCTCCATTTTTCAACTCGTTTTTGGTGAGCTGACCGCAAGTCCAAAATTTTGGTTCAGGACCTATGCTCGTTCCCGGTGGGTGGCTGAGACTTTGGTTAATTTTTCTTCCTGCCGGGAAATTACAGTGATATGTGCCCGTCCAAATGCCTAACAGCTACTCTCTCATTGGTTCTCCCGCTTCCCTTTCATCCTCTGCCAAATTGGCTACCTGTGGAAACCAGGAGGTTAAAGGGGCTGCCTCTGCAACTTGGGAGGTTGATAGTAAAGCAGGTGGAAAGTCAAACCGGAGCACGAGGAGAGGGACTATTCGTTGAGTTTTAGAAACCTTTCGTATTCACAGTGTGTCCGTTCTCTAGGTTTCCCGTACATATTATAGCTGTAGTAATATTCCCTTCAACCTGGAGAGCTGGGACCCATGGAATGGGTGCCAGGCATTTGTGCTTTAAAGGGTCTGCATTTGCTCACCCAATCTCACCAATCGTCTCAGTCCCAAGTGTCCAGCCTTATGCCACATCCAGCTGTCGTTGTAGATAGGGTCATTCCAGGTTTCATCAGAGACCCTGAAGGAATTGTAAAGAATTTCCAAGTTTTTTTGTTTTGTATTTGAAATTCCTTTTTATAGTGGGTTTGAGTTGATTCTCGCTGCCATGTTTATGCCAGTCTAGACACACTTTATTCCCTTACGGAGACATATCAATACATAGGATTTAAGATTCTTACTAGTCAGATATATTCCTCTGCGGGAAATATAGGGTTTTGAGTTCCTTTCACTGAGGAAGGTGTAGGTCTTTTCTATTCCATAGTTGGTTTTTGGATCGGTACCTGTGCTTATATCAAACTCTGGTTTTATGCATCACCCCACCTCTCCTTCCCCCTTAAGCAGGCATAAGAGTGTTTTCTAAATGTGAGACACTGTTCTCTTTCCTAACTCAGTTCAAGTGTAGCCATGTTTACAGGATCTTCATAAGTGATATCTTATGATATGTTTCTTTTTCTGTGTGACTTATTTCACTTAGAATCATCGTAGCTGAATCCACCCATTTTGCTGCTACTGGTCTTATGACATTGATTTCATGGCTGAGCAATATTCCATCGTACGTAAGTACCACAATATTTGAACCATTTTTATATTTCCTGGAATATTTAAGGTGTACCCAAGTTGAGGTCCTTGTAAGCAGTGCAGCCCTAAATTTTGGGGTGGCTCTGTCTTATTGATTTTCAGTTTTCCCAAAGTATATTCCCTAGACTGGAAGTGCCCTTGGCTCTGTAGCTCTGTTCTTTACTTGTTTTAGGGAACACAATGTACTCCTCCAGAGAGGCAGTTGGCAATTTACATCCCGCCCATCAGCATAACAAGGCTCCCTGTTCTCCAGGGCCTGTCTTTCCTTTCTGGTTTTTACACATTTTGTGGATGTCCCTTTTGACCGGTGGGAAGTGATACTTCTCTGTAGTGCAGATTTGCATTGCCCGCTTGCTTGCTTGGCCAAAAAGGGCGTATGCGTTTTCTCCTGAATATATTCAGGAGAAAACGCATACGCCCTTTTTGGCCAAGTGCATCATTGTCGAAGTTGTGCCCCTCTTCCTGTGCTTTAAAGGCGATTCCAACGTACCTCTTGAAATCTGTTTCCTGCTATTCTGCCTCGCTTTCAAGTCCGCCTCGTTGCCTTCCCTCAACAGATTTTTGGAGGATAGTTGTCCTTTATTACTCGGCCAGTTTGTGAATTGCTGTGCCCCTGAGCTCCATTTTTCAACTCGTTTTTGGTGAGCTGACCGCAAGTCCTAAATTTTGGTTCAGGACCTATGCTGGTTCCCAGTGCGGGGCTGAGACTTTGGTTAATACTTCTTCCTGCCGGGAAATTACAGTGATATGTGCCCGTCCAAATGCCTAACAGCTAATCTCTCATTGGTTCTCCCTCTTCCCTTTCATCCTCTGCCAAATTGGCAACCTGTGCGAACCAGGAGGTTAAAGGGGCTGTCTCTCCAATTTGGGAGGTTGATAGTAAAGCAGATGGAAAGTCAAACCGGAGCACCAGGAGAGGGACTATTCGTTGAGTTTTACAAACCTTTCGTATTCACAGTGTGTCCGTTCTCTAGGTTTCCCGTACATGTTATATCTGTAGTAATATTCCCTTCAACCTGGAGATTTGGGACCCATGGAATGTGTGCCATGCATTATTGCTTTAAAGGGTCTGCATTTGCTCACCCAATCTCACCAAGCCTCTCAGTTCCAAGTGTCCAGCCTTATGCCACATCCACCTCTCATTGTAGATAGGGTCATTCCAGGTTTCATCACAGACCCTGAAGGAATTGTAAAGAATTTCCCAGTTTTTTTGTTTTGTTTTTGAAATTCCTTTTTATAGTGGGTTTGAGCTGATTCTCGCTGCCATGTTTATGCCAGTCTAGACACACTTGATTCCCTTACGGAGACATATCAATACATAGGATTTAAGATTCTTACTAGTCAGATATATTCCTCTGCGGGAAATATGGGGTTTTGAGTTCCTTTCACTGAGGAAGGTGTAGGTATTGTCTATTCCATAGTTGATTTTTGGAACGGTACCTGTGCTTATATCAAACTCTGGTTTTATGCATCACCCCACCTCTCCTTCCCCCTTAAGCAGGCATAAGAGTGTTTTCTAAATGTGAGACACTGTTCTCTTTCCTAACTCAGTTCAAGTGTAGCCATGTTTACAGGATCTTCATAAGTGATATCTTATGATAAGTTTCTTTTTCTCTGTGACTTATTTCACTTAGAATCATCGTACATGAATCCACCCATTTTGCTGCTACTGGTCTTATGACATTGATTTCATGGCTGAGGGATATTCCATCGTACGTAAGTACCACAATTTTTTGAACCATTTTTATATTTCCTGGGATATTTAAGGTGTACCCAAGTTGAGGTCCTTGTAAGCAGTGCAGCCCTAAATTTTGGGGTGGCTCTGTCTTATTGATTTTCAGTTTTCCCAAGGTATATTCCCTAGACTGGAAGTGCCCTTGGCTCTGTAGCTCTGTTCTTTACTTGTTTTAGGGAACACAATGTACTGCTCCAGAGAGGCAGTTGGCAATTTACATCCCGCCCATCAGCATAACAAGGCTCCCTGTTCTCCAGGGCCTGTCTTGCCTTTCTGGTTTTTACACATTTTGTGGATGTCCCTTTTGACCGGTGGGAAGTGATACTTCTTTGTAGTGCAGATTTGCATTGCCCGCTTGCTTGCTTGGCCAAAAAGGGCGTATGCGTTTTCTCCTGAATATATTCAGGAGAAAATGCATACGCCCTTTTTGGCCAAGTGCATCATTGTCGAAGTTGTGCCCCTCTTCCTGTGCTTTAAAGGTGATTCCAACGTACCTCTTGAAATCTGTTTCCTGCTATTCTGCCTGCCTTTCAAATCCGCCTCGTTGCCTTCCCTCAACAGATTTTTGGACGATAGTTTTCCTTTATTACTCGGCCAGTTTGTGAATTGCTGTGCCTCTGAGTTCCATTTTTCAACTCGTTTTTGGTTAGCTGACCGCAAGTCCAAAATTTTGGTTCAGGACCTATACTGGTTCCCGGTGGGGGGCTGAGACTTTGGTTAATTCTTCTTTCTGCCGGGAAATTACAGTGATATGTGCCCGTCCAAATGCCTAACAGCTACTCTCTCATTGGTTCTCCCTCTTCCCTTTCATCCTCTGCCAAATTGGCAACCTGTGGAAACCAGGAGGTTAAAGGGGCTGCCTCTCCAACTTGGGAGGTTGATAGTAAAGCAGGTGGAAAGTCAAACCGGAGCACGAGGAGAGGGACTATTCGTTGAGTTTTAGAAACCTTTCGTATTCACAGTGTGTCCGTTCTCTAGGTTTCCCGTACATATTATAGCTGTAGTAATATTCCCTTCAACCTGCAGAGCTGGGACCCATGGAATGGTTGCCAGGCATTTGTGCTTTAAAGGGTCTGCATTTGCTCACCCAATCTCACCAATCGTCTCAGTCCCAAGTGTCCAGCCTTATGCCACATCCAGCTGTCGTTGTAGATAGGGTCATTCCAGGTTTCATCAGACACCCTGAAGGAATTGTAAAGAATTTCCAAGTTTTTTTGTTTTGTTTTTGAAATTCCTTTTTATAGTGGGTTTAAGCTGATTCTCGCTGCCATGTTTATGCCAGTCTAGACACACTTGATTCCCTTACGGAGACATATCAATACATAGGTTTTAAGATTTTTACTAGTCAGATATATTCCTCTGCGGGAAATATGGGGTTCTGAGTCCCTTTCACTGAGGAAGGTGTAGGTCTTGTCTATTCCATAGTTGGTGTTTGGAACGGTACCTGTGCTTATATCAAACTCTGGTTTTATGCATCACCCCACCTCTCCTTCCCCCTTAAGCAGGCATAAGAATATTTTCTAATTGTGAGACACTGTTCTCTTTCCTAGCTCATTTCAAGTGTAGCCATGTTTACAGGATCTTCATTAGTGATATCTTATGATAAGTTTCTTTTGCTGTGTGACTTATTTCACTTAGAATCATCGTACCTGAATCCACCCATTTTGCTGCTACTGGTCTTATGTCATTGATTTCATGGCTGAGGGATATTCCATCGTACATAAGTCCCACAATTTTTTGAACCATTTTTATCTTTCCTGGGATATTTAAGGTGTACCCAAGTTGAGGTCCTTGTAAGCAGTGCAGCCCTAAATTTTGGGGTGGCTCTGTCTTATTGATTTTCAGTTTTCCCAAGGTATATTCCCTAGACTGGAAGTGCCCTTGGCTCTTTCGCTCTGTTGTTTACTTGTTTTAGGGAACGCAATTCACTCCTCCAGAGAGGCAGTTGGCAATTTACATCCCGCCCATCAGCATAACAAGGCTCCCTGTTCTCCAGGGCCTGTCTTGCCTTTCTGGTTTTTACAAATTTTGTGGATGTCCCTTTTGACCGGTGGGAAGTGATACTTCTTTGTAGTGCAGATTTGCATTGCCCGCTTGCTTGCTTGGCCAAAAAGGGCATATGCGTTTTCTCCTGAATATATTCAGGAGAAAACGCATACGCCCTTTTTGGCCAAGTGAATCATTGTCGAAGTTGTGCCCCTCTTCCTGTGCTTTAAAGGTGATTCCAACGTACCTCTTGAAATCTGTTTCCTGCTATTCTGCCTCGCTTTCAAGTCCGCTTCGTTGCCTTCCCTCAACAGATTTTTGGACGATAGTTTTCCTTTATTACTCGGCCACTTTGTGGTTTGCTGTGCCCCTGAGCTCCATTTTTCAACTCGTTTTTGGTGAGCTGACTGCAAGTCCTAAATTTTGGTTCAGGACCTATACTGGTTCCCGGTGGGTGGCTGAGACTTTGGTTAATTCTTCTTCCTGCCGGGAAATTACAGTGATATGTGCCCGTCCAAATGCCTAACAGCTACTCTCTCATTGGTTCTCCCTCTTCCCTTTCATCCTCTGACAAATTGGCAACCTGTGCGAACCAGGAGGTTATAGGGGCTGTCTCTCCAAGTTGGGAGGTTGATAGTAAAGCAGGTGGAAAGTCAAACCGGAGAACCAGGAGAGGGACTATTCGTTGAGTTTTAGAAACCTTTCGTATTCACAGTGTGTCCGTTCTCTAGGTTTCCCGTACATGTTATAACTGTAGTAATATTCCCTTCAACCTGGAGAGTTGGGACCCATGGAATGGGTGCCATGCATTATTGCTTTAAAGGGTCTGCATTTGCTCACCCAATCTCACCAATCCTCTCAGTCCCAAGTGTCCAGCCTTATGCCACATCCAGCTGCCGTGGTAGATAGGGTCATTCCAGGTTTCATCAGAGTCCCTGAAGGAATTGTAAAAAATTTCCCAGTTTTTTTGTTTTGTTTTTGAAATTCCTTTTTATAGTGGGTTTGAGCTGATTCTCGCTGCCATGTTTATGCCAGTCTAGACACACTTGATTCCCTTACGGAGACATATCAATACATAGGTTTTAAGATTCTTACTAGTCAGATATATTCCTCTGCGGGAAATATGGTGTTTTGAGTCCCTTTCACTGAGGAAAGTGTATGTCTTGTCTATTCCATAGTTGGTTTTTGGAACGGTACCTGTGCTTATATCAAACTCTGGTTTTATGCATCACCCCACCTCTCCTTCCCCCTTAAGCAGGCATAAGAGTGTTTTCTAAATGTGAGACACTGTTCTCTTTCCTAACTCAGTTCAAGTCTAGCCATGTTTACAGGATCTTCATAAGTGATATCTTATGATAAGTTTCTTTTTCTCTGTGACTTATTTCACTTAGAATCATCGTACCTGAATCCACCCATTTTGCTGCTACTGGTCTTATGACATTGATTTCATGGCTGAGGGATATTCCATCGTACGTAAGTACCACAATTTTTTGAACCATTTTTATATTTCCTGGGATATTTAAGGTGTATCCAAGTTGAGGGCCTTTTAAGTAGTGCAGCCCTAAATTTTGGGGTGGCTCTGTCTTATTGATTTTCAGTTTTCCCAAGGTATATTCCCTAGACTGGAAGTGCCCTTGGCTCTGTAGCTCTGTTGTTTACTTCTTTTAGGGAACACAATGCACTCCTCCAGAGAGGCAGTTGGCAATTTACATCCCGCCCATCAGCATAACAAGGCTCCTTGTTCTCCAGGGCCTGTCTTGCCTTTATGGTTTTTACACATTTTGTGGATGTCCCTTTTGACCGGTGGGAAGTGATACTCCTTTGTAGTGCAGATTTGCATTGCCCGCTTACTTGCTTGGCCAAAAAGAGCATGTGCGTTTTCTCCTGAATATATTCAGGAGAAAACGCATACGCCCTTTTTGGCCAAGTGCATCATTGTCGAAGTTGTGCCCCTCTTCCTGTGCTTTAAAGGCGATTCCAACGTACCTCTTGAAATCTGTTTCCTGCTATTCTGCCTCGCTTTCAAGTCTGCCTCGTTGCCTTCCCTCAACAGATTTTTCGACGATAGTTGTCCTTTATTACTCGGCCAGTTTGTGAATTGCTGTGCCCCTGAGCTTCATTTTTCAACTCGTTTTTGGTGAGCTGACCGCAAGTCCAAAATTTTGGTTCAGGACCTATACTGGTTCCCGGTGGGGGACTGAGACTTTGGTTAACTCTTTTCCTGCCGGGAAATTACAGTGATATGTGCCCGTCCAAATGCCTAACAGCTACGATCTCGTTGGTTCTCCCTCTTCCCTTTCATCCTCTGCCAAATTGGCAACCTGTGGAAACCAGGAGGTTAAAGGGGCTGCCTCTCCAACTTGGGAGGTTGATAGTAAAGCAGGTGGAAAGTCAAACCGGAGCACCAGGAGAGGGACTATTCGTTGAGTTTTACAAACCTTTCATATTCACAGTGTGTCTGTTCTCTAGGTTTCCCGTACATGTTATAGCTGTAGTAATATTCCCTTCAACCTGGAGAGTTGGGACCCATGGAATGGGTGCCATGCATTATTGCTTTAAAGGGTCTGCATTTGCTCACCCAATCTCACCAATCCTCTCAGTCCCAAGTGTCCAGCCTTATGCCACATCCAGCTGTCATTGTAGATAGGGTCATTCCAGGTTTCATCACAGACCCTGAAGGAATTGTAAAAAATTTCCCAGTTTTTTCGTTTTGTTTTTGAAATTCCTTTTTATCGTGGGTTTGAGCTGATTCTCGCTGCCATGTTGATGCCAGTCTAGACACACTTGATTCCCTTACGGAGACATATCAATACATAGGTTTTAAGATTCTTACTAGTCAGATATATTCCTCTGTGGGAAATATGGTGTTTTGAGTCCCTTTCACTGAGGAAGGTGTAGGTCTTGTCTATTCCATAGTTGGTTTTTGGAACGGTACCTATGCTTATATCAAACTCTGGTTTTATGCATCACCCCACCTCTCCTTCCCCCTTAAGCAGGCATAAGAGTGTTTTCTAAATGTGAGACACTGTTCTCTTTCCTAACTCAGTTCAAGTGTAGCCATGTTTACAGGATCTTCATAAGTGATATCTTATGATAAGTTTATTTTTCTGTGTGACATATTTCACTTAGAATCATCGTACCTGAATCCACCCATTTTGCTGCTACTGGTCTTATGACATTGATTTCATGGCTGAGGGATATTCCATCGTACGTAAGTACCACAATTTTTTGAACCATTTTTATATTTCCTGGGATATTTAAGGTGTACCCAAGTTGAGGTCCTTGTAAGCAGTGCAGCCCTAAATTTTAGGGTGGCTCTGTCTTATTGATTTTCAGTTTTCCCAAGTTATATTCCCTAGACTGGAAGTGCCTTGGCTCTGTAGCTCTGTTGTTTACTTGTTTTAGGGAACACAATGCACTCCTCCAGAGAGTCAGTTGGCAATTTATATCCCGTCCATCAGCATAACAAGGCTCCCTGTTCTCCAGGGCCTGTCTTGCCGTTCTGGTTTTTACACATTTTGTGGATGTCCCTTTTGACCGGTGGGAAGTGATACTTCTTTGTAGTGCAGATTTGCATTGCCCGCTTGCTTGCTTGGCCAAAAAGGGCGTATGCGTTTTCTCCTGAATATATTCAGGAGAAAACGCATACGCCCTTTTTGGCCAAGTGCATCATTGTCGAAGTTGTGCCCCTCTTCCTGTGCTTTAAAGGCGATTCCAACGTACCTCTTGAAATCTGTTTCCTGCTATTCTTCCTCGCTTTCAAGTCTGCCTCGTTGCCTTCCCTCAACAGATTTTTGGACGATAGTTGTCCTTTATTACTCGGCCAGTTTGTGAATTGCTGTGCCCCTGAGCTCCATTTTTCAACTCTTTTTGGTGAGCTGACCGCAAGTCCTAAATTTTGGTTCAGGACATATACTGGTTCCCGGTGGGGGGCTGAGACTTTGGTTAATTCTTCTTCCTCCCGGGAAATTACAGTGATATGTGCCCGTCCAAATGCCTAACAGCTACTCTCTCATTGGTTCTCCCTCTTCCCTTTCATCCTCTGACAAATTGGCAACCTGTGCGAACCAGGAGGTTAAAGGGGCTGTCTCTCCAAGTTGGGAGGTTGATAGTAAAGCAGGTGGAAAGTCAAACCGGAGCACCAGGAGAGGGACTATTCGTTGAGTTTTAGAATCCTTTCGTATTCACAGTGTGTCCGTTCTCTAGGTTTCCCGTACATGTTATAACTGTAGTAATATTCCCTTCAACCTGCAGAGTTGGGACCCATGGAATGGGTGCCATGCATTATTGCTTTAAAGGGTCTGCATTTGCTCACCCAATCTCACCAATCCTCTCAGTCCCAAGTGTCCAGCCTTATGCCACATCCAGCTGCCGTGGTAGATAGGGTCATTCCAGGTTTCATCAGAGACCCTGAAGGAATTGTAAAAAATTTCCCAGTTTTTTTGTTTTGTTTTTGAAATTCCTTTTTATAGTGGGTTTGAGCTGATTCTCGCTGCCATGTTTATGCCAGTCTAGACACACTTGATTCCCTTACGGATACATATCAATACATAGGTTTTAAGATTCTTACTAGTCAGATATATTCCTCTGCGGGAAATATGGTGTTTTGAGTCCCTTTCACTGAGGAAAGTGTAGGTCTTGTCTATTCCATAGTTGGTTTTTGGAACGGTACCTGTGCTTATATCAAACTCTGGTTTTATGCATCACCCCACCTCTCCTTCCCCCTTAAGCAGTCATAAGAGTGTTTTCTAAATGTGAGACACTGTTCTCTTTCCTAACTCAGTTCAAGTCTAGCCATGTTTACAGGATCTTCATAAGTGATATCTTATGATAAGTTTATTTTTCTGTGTGACTTATTTCACTTAGAATCATCGTACCTGAATCCACCCATTTTGCTGCTACTGGTCTTATGACATTGATTTCATGGCTGAGGGATATTCCATCGTACGTAAGTACCACAATTTTTTGAACCATTTTTATATTTCCTGGGATATTTAAGGTGTATCCAAGTTGAGGGCCTTTTAAGTAGTGCAGCCCTAAATTTGGGGGTGGCTCTGTCTTATTGATTTTCAGTTTTCCCAAGGTATATTCCCTAGACTGGAAGTGCCCTTGGCTCTGTAGCTCTGTTGTTTACTTCTTTTAGGGAACACAATGCACTCCTCCAGAGAGGCAGTTGGCAATTTACATCCCGCCCATCAGCATAACAAGGCTCCTTGTTCTCCAGGGCCTGTCTTGCCTTTATGGTTTTTACACATTTTGTGGATGTCCCTTTTGAACGGCGGGAAGTGATACTTCTTTGTAGTGCAGATTTGCATTGTGCGCTTGCTTGCTTGGCCAAAAAGGGTGTATGCTTTTTCTCCTGAATATATTCAGGAGAAAACGCATACGCCCTTTTTGGCCAAGTGCATCATTGTCGAAATTGTGCCCCTCTTCCTGTGCTTTAAAGGCGATTCCAACGTACCTCTTGAAATCTGTTTCCTGCTATTCTGCCTCGCTTTCAAGTCCGCCTCGTTGCCTTCCCTCAACAGATTTTTGGACAATAGTTGTCCTTTATTACTCGGCCCGTTTGTGAATTGCTGTGCCCCTGAGCTCCATTTTTCAACTCGTTTTTGGTGAGCTGACTGCAAGTCCAAAATTTTGGTTCAGGGCCTATACTGGTTCCCGGTGGGTGGCTGAGACGTTGGTTAATTCTTCTTCCTTCCGGGAAATTAGAGTGATATGTGCCCGTCCAAATGCCTAACAGCTACTCTCTCATTGGTTCTCCCTCTTCCCTTTCATCCTCTGCCAAATTGGCAACGTGTGCGAACCAGAAGGTTAAAGGGGCTGTCTCTCCAAGTTGGGAGGTTGATAGTAAAGCAGATGGAAAGTCAAACCGGAGCATCAGGAGAGGGACTATTCGTTGAGTTTTAGAAACCTTTCGTATTCACAGTGTGTCCGTTCTCTAGGTTTCCCGTACATGTTAGAGCTGTAGTAATATTCCCTTTAACCTGGAGATTTCGGACCCATGGAATGGGTGCCAGGCATTTTTGCTTTAAAGGGTCTGCATTTGCTCACCCACTCTCACCATTCCTCTCAGTCCTAAGTGTCCAGCCTTATGCCTCATCCAGCTGCCGTTGTACATAAGGTCATTCCAGGTTTCATCAGAGACCCTGAAGGAATTGTAAAGAATTTCCAAGTTTTTTGTTTTGTTTTTGAAATTCCTTTTTATAGTGGGTTTGAGCTGATTCTCGCTGCCATGTTTATGCCAGTCTAGACACACTTGATTCCCTTACGGAGACATATCAATACATAGGTTTTAAGATTCTTACTAGTCAGATATATTCCTCTGTGGGAAATATGGTGTTTTGAGTCCATTTCACTGAGGAAGGTGTAGGTCTTGTCTATTCCATAGTTGGTTTTTGGAACGGTACCTGTGCTTATATCAAACTCTGGTTTTATGCATCACCCCACCTCTCCTTCCCCCTTAAGCAGGCATAAGAGTGTTTTCTAAATGTGAGACACTGTTCTCTTTCCTAGCTCATTTCAAGTGTAGCCATGTTTACAGGATCTTCATAAGTGATATCTTATGATAAGTTTCTTTTTCTGTGTGACTTATTTCACTTAGAATCATCGTACCTGAATCCACCCATTTTGCTGCTACTGGTCTTATGTCATTGATTTCATGGCTGAGGGATATTCCATCGTACATAAGTCCCACAATTTTTTGAAACATTTTTATATTTCCTGGGATATTTAAGGTGTACCCAAGTTGAGGTCCTTGTAAGCAGTGCAGCCCTAAATTTTGGGGTGGCTCTGTCTTATTGATTTTCAGTTTTCCCAAGGTATATTCCCTAGACTGGAAGTGCCCTTGGCTCTGTCGCTCTGTTGTTTACTTGTTTTAGGGAACACAATGCACTCCTCCAGAGAGGCAGTTGGCAATTTACATCCCGCCCATCAGCATAACAAGGCTCCCTGTTCTCCAGGGCCTGTCTTGCCTTTCTGGTTTTTACACATTTTGTGGATGTCCCTTTTGACCGGTGGGAAGTGATACTTCTTTGTAGTGCAGATTTGCATTGCCCGCTTTCTTGCTTGGCCAAAAAGGGCGTATGCGTTTTCTCCTGAATATATTCAGGAGAAAACGCATACACCCTTTTTGGCCAAGTGGATCATTGTCGAAGTTGTGCCCCTCTTTCTGTGCTTTAAAGGCGATTCCAACGTACCTCTTGAAATCTGTTTCCTGCTATTCTGCCTCGCTTTCAAGTCCGCTTCGTTGCCTTCCCTCAACAGATTTTTGGACGATAGTTTTCCTTTATTACTCGGCCACTTTGTGGTTTGCTGTGCCCCTGAGCTCCATTTTTCAACTCGTTTTTGGTGAGCTGACCGCAAGTCCTAAATTTTGGTTCAGGACATATACTGGTTCCCGGTGGGGGGCTGAGACTTTGGTTACTTCTTCTTTCTGCTGGGAAATTACAGTGATATGTGCCCGTCCAAATGCCTAACAGCTACTCTCTCATTGGTTCTCCCTCTTCCCTTTCATCCTCTGCCAAATTGGCAACCTGTGCGAACCAGGAGGTTAAAGGGGCTGTCTCTCCAAGTTGGGAGGTTGATAGTAAAGCAGATGGAAAGTCAAACCGGAGCACCAGGAGAGGGACTATTCGTTGAGTTTTAGAAACCTTTCGTATTCACAGTGTGTCCGTTCTCTAGGTTTCCCGTACATGTTATAACTGTAGTAATATTCCCTTCACCCTGGAGAGTTGGGACCCATGGAATGGGTGCCATGCATTATTGCTTTAAAGGGTCTGCATTTGTTCACCCAATCTCACCAATCCTCTCAGTCCCAAGTGTCCAGCCTTATGCCACATCCAGCTGTCCTTGAAGATAGGGTCATTCCAGGTTTCATCAGAGACTCTGAAGGAATTGTAAAGAATTTCCCAGTTTTTTTGATTTGTTTTTGAAATTCCTTTTTATAGTGGGTTTGAGCTGATTCTCGCTGCCATGTTTATGCCAGTCTAGACACACTTGATTCCCTTATGGAGACATATCAATACATAAGTTTTAAGATTCTTACTAGTCAGATATATTCCTCTGCGGGAAATATGGTGTTTTGAGTCCCTTTCACTGAGGAAGGTGTAGGTCTTGTCTATTCCATAGTTGGTTTTTGGAATGGTACCTGTGCTTATATCAAACTCTGGTTTTATGCATCACCCCACCTCTCCTTCCCCCTTAAGCAGGCATAAGAGTGTTTTCTAAATGTGAGACACTGTTCTCTTTCCTAACTCAGTTCAAGTGTAGCCATGTTTACAGGATCTTCATAAGTGATATCTTATGATAAGATCTTTTTCTGTGTGACTTATTTCACTTAGAATCATCGTACCTGAATCCAACCATTTTGCTGCTACTGGTCTTATGTCATTGATTTCATGGCTGAGGGATATTCCATCGTACGTAAGTACCACAATTTTTTGAACCATTTTTATATTTCCTGGGATATTTAAGCTGTACCCAAGTTGAGGTCCTTGTAAGCAGTGCAGCCCTACATTTTGGGGTGGCTCTGTCTTATTGATTTTCAGTTTTCCCAAGGTATATTCCCTAGACTGGAAGTGCCCTTGGCTCTGTAGCTCTGTTCTTTACATGTTTTAGGGAACGCAATGCACTCCTCCAGAGAGGCAGTTGGCAATGTACATCCCGCCCATCAGCATAACAAGGCTCCCTGTTTTCCAGGGCCTGTCTTGCCTTTCTGTTTTTTACACATTTTGTGGATGTCCCTTTTGAGCGGTGGGAAGTGATACTTCTTTGTAGTGCAGATTTGCATTGCCCGCTTGCTTGCTTGGCCAAAAAGGGCGTATGCGTTTTCTCCTGAATATATGCAGGAGAAAACGCATACGCCCTTTTTGGCCAAGTGCATCATTGTCGAAGTTGTGCCCCTCTTCCTGTGCTTTAAAGGCGATTCCAACGTACCTCTTGAAATCTGTTTCCTGCTATTCTGCCTCGCTTTCAAGTCCGCCTCGTTGCCTTCCCTCAACAGATTTTTTCACGATAGTTGTCCTTTATTACTCGACCCGTTTGTGAATTGCTGTGCCCCTGAGCTCCATTTTTCAACTCGTTTTTGGTGAGCTGACCGCAAGTCCAAAATTTTGGTACAGGACCTATGCTGTTTCCCGGTGGGGTGCTGGAATTTGGTTAATTCTTCTTCCTGCCGGGAAATTACAGTGATATGTGCCCGTCCAAATGCCTAACAGCTACTCTCTCATTGGTTCTCCCTCTTCCCTTTCATCCTCTGCCAAATTGGCAACCTGTGCGAACCAGGAGGTTAAAGGGGCTGTCTCTCCAAGTTGGAGGGTTGATAGGAAAGCAGGTGGAAAGTCAAACCGGAGCACCAGGAGTGGGACTATTCTTTGAGTTTTAGAAACCTTTCGTATTCACAGTGTGTCCGTTCTCTAGGTTTCCCGTACACGTTATAACTGTAGTAATATTCCCTTAAACCTGGAGAGTTGGGACCCATGGAATGGGTGCCATGCATTATTGCTTTAAAGGGTCTGCATTTGCTCACCCAATCTCACCAATCCTCTCAGTCCCAAGTGTCCAGCCTTATGTCACATCCAGCTGTCGTTGTAGATAGGGTCATTCCAGGTTTCATCAGAGACTCTGAAGGAATTGTAAAGAATTTCCCAGGTTTTTTGTTTTGTATTTGAAATTCCTTTTTATCGTGGGTATGAGCTGATTCTCGCTGCCATGTTTATGCCAGTCTAGACACACTTGATTCCCTTACGGAGACATATCAATACATAGGTTTTAATATTCTTACTAGTCAGATATATTCCTCTGCGGGAAATATGGTGTTTTGAGTCCCTTTCACTGAGGAAGGTGTAGGTCTTGGCTATTCCATAGTTGGTTTTTGGAGCGGTACTTGTGCTTATATCAAACTCTGGTTTTATGCATCACCCCACCTCTCTTTCCCCCTTAAGCAGGCATAAGAATGTTTTCTAAATGTGAGACACTGTTCTCTTTCCTATCTCTGTTCAAGTGTAGCCATGTTTACAGGATCTTCATAAGTGATATCTTATGATAAGTTTCTTTTTCTGTGTGACTTATTTCACTTAGAATCATCGTACCTGAATCCACCCATTTTGCTGCTACTGGTCTTATGTCATCGATTTCATGGCTGAGGGATATTCCATCGTACGTAAGTACCACAATTTTTGAACCATTTTTATATTTCCTGGGATATTTAAGGTGTACCCAAGTTGAGGTCCTTGTAAGCAGTGCAGCCCTACATTTTGGGGTGGCTCTGTCTTATTGATTTTCAGTTTTCCCAAGGTATATTCCCTAGACTGGAAGTGCCCTTGGCTCTGTAGCTCTGTTCTTTACATGTTTTAGGGAACGCAATGCACTCCTCCAGAGAGGCAGTTGGCAATGTACATCCCGCCCATCAGCATAACAAGGCTCCCTGTTTTCCAGGGCCTGTCTTGCCTTTCTGGTTTTTACACATTTTGTGGATGTCCCTTTTGACCGGTGGGAAGTGATATTTCTTTGTAGTGCAGATTTGCATTGCCCGCTTGCTTGCTTGGCCAAAAAGGGCCTATGCGTTTTCTCCTGAGAAAACGCATACGCCCTTTTTGGCCAAGTGCATCATTGTTGAAGATGTGCCCCTCTTCCTGTGCTTTAAAGGCGATTCCAACGTACCTCTTGAAATGTGTTTCCTTCTATTCTGGCTCACTTTCAAGTCCGCCTCGCTGCCTTCCCTCAACAGATTTTTGGACGATAGTTGTCCTTTATTACTCGGCCAGTTTGTGAATTGCTGTGCCCCTGAGCTCCATTTTTCAACTCGTTTTTGGTGAGCTGACCGCAAGTCCAAAATTTTGGTTCAGGACCTATACTGGTTCCCAGTGGGTGGCTGAGACTTTGGTTAATTCTTCTTCCTGCCGGGAAATTACAGTGATATGTGCCCGTCCAAATGCCTAACAGCTACTCTCTCATTGGTGCTCCCTCTTCCCTTTCATCCTCTGCCAAATTGGCAACCTGTGCGAACCAGGAGGTTAAAGGGGCTGTCTCTCCAAGTTGGGAGGTTGATAGTAAAGCAGGTGGAAAGTCAAACCGGAGCACCAGGAGAGGGACTATTCGTTGAGTTTTAGAAACCTTTCGTATTCACAGTGTGTCCGTTCTCTAGGTTTCCCGTACATGTTATAACTGTAGTAATATTCCCTTCAACCTGGAGAGTTGGGACCCATGGAATGGGTGCCATGCATTATTGCTTTAAAGGGTCTGCATTTGCTCACCCAATCTCACCAATCGTCTCAGTCCCAAGTGTCCAGCCTTATGCCACATCCAGCTGTTGTTGTATATAGGGTCATTCCAGGTTTCATCAGAGACTCTGAAGGAATTCTAAAGAATTTCCCAGTTTTTTTGTTTTGTATTTGAAATTCCTTTTTAACGTGGGTTTGAGCTGATTCTCGCTGCCATGTTTATGCCAGTCTAGACACACTTGATTCCCTTACGGTGACATATCAATACATAGGTTTTAAGATTCTTACTAGTGAGATATATTCCTCTGCGGGAAATATGGGGTTTTGAGTCCCTTTCACTGAGGAAGGTGTAGGTCTTGTCTATTCCATAGTTGGTTTTTGGAACGGTACCTGTGCTTATATCAAACTCTGGTTTTATGCATCACCCCACCTCTCCTTCCCCCTTAAGCAGGCATAAGAGTGTTTTCTAAATGTGAGACACTGTTCTCTTTCCTAACTCAGTTCAAGTGTAGCCATGTTTACAGGATCTTCATAACTGATATCTTATGATAAGTTTCTTTTTCTGTGTGACTTATTTCACTTAGAATCATCGTACCTGAATCCACCCATTTTGCTGCTACTGGTCTTATGACATTGATTTCATGGCTGAGGGATATTCCATCGTACGTAAGTACCACAATTTTTTGAACCATTTTTATATTTCCTGGGATATTTAAGGTGTACCCAAGTTGAGGTCCTTGTAAGCAGTGCAGCCCTAAATTATGGGGTGGCTCTCTCTTATTGATTTTCAGTTTTCCCAAGGTATATTCCCTAGACTGGAAGTGCCCTTGGCTCTGTAGCTCTGTTCTTTACTTGTTTTAGGGAACACAATGTACTGCTCCAGAGAGGCAGTTGGCAATTTACATCCCGCCCATCAGCATAACAAGGCTCCCTGTTCTCCAGGGCCTGTCTTGCCTTTCTGGTTTTTACACATTTTGTGGATGTCCCTTTTGACCGGTGGGAAGTGATACTTCTCTGTAGTGCAGATTTGCATTGCCCGCTTGCTTGCTTGGCCAAAAAGGGCGTATGCGTTTTCTCCTGAATATATTCAGGAGAAAATGCATACGCCCTTTTTGGCCAAGTGCATCATTGTCGAAGTTGTGCCCCTCTTCCTGTGCTTTAAAGGTGATTCCAACGTACCTCTTGAAATCTGTTTCCTGCTATTCTGCCTGACTTTCAAATCCGCCTCGTTGCCTTCCCTCAACAGATTTTTGGACGATAGTTTTCCTTTATTACTCGGCCAGTTTGTGAATTGCTGTGCCTCTGAGTTCCATTTTTCCACTCGTTTTTGGTTAGCTGACCGCAAGTCCAAAATTTTGGTTCAGGACCTATACTGGTTCCGGTGGGGGGCTGAGACTTTGGTTAATTCTTCTTTCTGCCGGGAAATTACAGTGATATGTGCCCGTCCAAATGCCTAACAGCTACTCTCTCATTGGTTCTCCCTCTTCCCTTTCATCCTCTGCCAAATTGGCAACCTGTGGAAACCAGGAGGTTAAAGGGGCTGCCTCTCCAACTTGGGAGGTTGATAGTAAAGCAGGTGGAAAGTCAAACCGGAGCACGAGGAGAGGGACTATTCGTTGAGTTTTAGAAACCTTTCGTATTCACAGTGTGTCCGTTCTCTAGGTTTCCCGTACATATTATAGCTGTAGTAATATTCCCTTCAACCTGGAGAGCTGGGACCCATGGAATGGGTGCCAGGCATTTGTGCTTTAAAGGGTCTGCATTTGCTCACCCAATCTCACCAATCGTCTCAGTCCCAAGTGTCCAGCCTTATGCCACATCCAGCTGTCGTTGTAGATAGGGTCATTCCAGGTTTCATCAGAGACCCTGAAGGAATTGTAAAGAATTTCCAAGTTTTTTTGTTTTGTTTTTGAAATTCCTTTTTATAGTGGGTTTGAGCTGATTCTCGCTGCCATGTTTATGCCAGTCTAGACACACTTGATTCCCTTACGGAGACATATCAATACATAGGTTTTAAGATTCTTACTAGTCAGATATATTCCTCTGCGGGAAATATGGTGTTTTGAGTCCCTTTCACTGAGGAAGGTGTAGGTCTTGTCTATTCCATAGTTGGTTTTTGGAACGGTACCTGTGCTTATATCAAACTCTGGTTTTATGCATCACCCCACCTCTCCTTCCCCCTTAAGCAGGCATAAGAGTGTTTTCTAAATGTGAGACATTCTTCTCTTTCCTAACTCAGTTCAAGTGTAGCCATGTTTACAGGATCTTCATAAGTGATATCTTATGATAAGTTTCTTTTTCTGTGTGACTTATTTCACTTAGAATCATCGTACCTGAATCCACCCATTTTGCTGCTACTGGTCTTATGTCATTTATTTCATGGCTTAGGGATATTCCATCGTACGTAAGTACCACAATTTTTTGAACCATTTTTATATTTCATGGGATATTTAAGGTGTACCCAAGTTGAGGTCCTTGTAAGCAGTGCAGCCCTACATTTTGGGGTGGCTCTGTCTTATTGATTTTCAGTTTTCCCAAGGTATATTCCCTAGACTGGAAGTGCCCTTGGCTCTGTAGCTCTGTTCTTTACATGTTTTAGGGAACGCAATGCACTCCTCCAGAGAGGCAGTTGGCAATGTAAATCCCGCCCATCAGCATAACAAGGCTCCCTGTTTTCCAGGGCCTGTCTTGCCTTTCTGGTTTTTACACATTTTGTGGATGTCCCTTTTGACCGGTGGGAAGTGATATTTCTTTGTAGTGCAGATTTGCATTGCCCGCTTGCTTGCTTGGCCAAAAAGGGCCTATGCGTTTTCTCCTGAGAAAACGCATACGCCCTTTTTGGCCAAGTGCATCATTGTTGAAGATGTGCCCCTCTTCCTGTGCTTTAAAGGCGATTCCAACGTACCTCTTGAAATGTGTTTCCTTCTATTCTGGCTCACTTTCAAGTCCGCCTCGCTGCCTTCCCTCAACAGATTTTTGGACGATAGTTGTCCTTTATTACTCGGCCAGTTTGTGAATTGCTGTGCCCCTGAGCTCCATTTTTCAACTCGTTTTTGGTGAGCTGACCGCAAGTCCAAAATTTTGGTTCAGGACCTATGCTGTTTCCCGGAGGGGGGCTGAGACTTTGGTTAATTCTTCTGCCTGCCGGGAAATTACAGTGATATGTGCCCGTCCAAATGCCTAACAGCTACTCTCTCATTGGTGCTCCCTCTTCCCTTTCATCCTCTGCCAAATTGGCAACCTGTGCGAACCAGGAGGTTAAAGGGGCTGTCTCTCCAAGTTGGGAGGTTGATAGTAAAGCAGGTGGAAAGTCAAACCGGAGCACCAGGAGAGGGACTATTCGTTGAGTTTTAGAAACCTTTCGTATTCACAGTGTGTCCGTTCTCTAGGTTTCCCGTACATGTTATAACTGTAGTAATATTCCCTTCAACCTGGAGAGTTGGGACCCATGGAATGGGTGCCATGCATTATTGCTTTAAAGGGTCTGCATTTGCTCACCCAATCTCACCAATCGTCTCAGTCCCAAGTGTCCAGCCTTATGCCACATCCTGCTGTTGTTGTATATAGGGTCATTCCAGGTTTCATCAGAGACTCTGAAGGAATTGTAAAGAATTTCCCAGTTTTTTTGTTTTGTATTTGAAATTCCTTTTTAACGTGGGTTTGAGCTGATTCTCGCTGCCATGTTTATGCCAGTCTAGACACACTTGATTCCCTTACGGTGACATATCAATACATAGGTTTTAAGATTCTTACTAGTGAGATATATTCCTCTGCGGGAAATATGGGGTTTTGAGTCCCTTTCACTGAGGAAGGTGTAGGTCTTGTCTATTCCATAGTTGGTTTTTGGAACGGTACCTGTGCTTATATCAAACTCTGGTTTTATGCATCACCCCACCTCTCCTTCCCCCTTAAGCAGGCATAAGAGTGTTTTCTAAATGTGAGACACTGTTCTCTTTCCTAACTCAGTTCAAGTGTAGCCATGTTTACAGGATCTTCATAACTGATATCTTATGATAAGTTTCTTTTTCTGTGTGACTTATTTCACTTAGAATCATCGTACCTGAATCCACCCATTTTGCTGCTACTGCTCTTATAACGTTGATTTCATGGCTGAGGGATACTTCATCGTACGTAAGTACCACAATTTTTTGAACCATTTTTATACTTCCTGGGATATTTAAGGTGTACCCAAGTTGAGGTCCTTGTAAGCAGTGCAGCCCTAAATTTTGGGGTGGCTCTGTCTTATTGATTTTCAGTTTTCCCAAGGTATATTCCCTAGACTGGAAGTGCCCTTGGCTCTGTAGCTCTGTTCTTTACTTGTTTTATGGAACACAATGCACTCCTCCAGAGAGGCAGTTGGCAATTTACATCCCGCCCATCAGCATAACAAGGCTCCCTGTTCTACAGGGCCTGTCTTGCCCTTCTGGTTTTTACACATTTTGTGGATGTCCCTTTTGACCGGTGGGAAGTGATACTTCTTTGTAGTGCAGATTTGCATTGCCCGCTTGCTTGCTTGGCCTAAAAGGGCGTATGCGTTTTCTCCTGAATATATTCAGGAGAAAACGCATACGCCCTTTTTGGCCAAGTGCATCATTGTCGAAGTTGTGCCCCTCCTCCTGTGCTTTAAAGGCGATTCCAACGTACCTCTTGAAATCTGTGTCCTGCTATTCTGCCTTGCTTTCAAGTCCGCCTCGGTGCCTTCCCTCAACAGATTTTTGGACGATAGTTGTCCTTTATTACTCGGCCAGTTTGTGAATTGCTGTGCCCCTGAGCTCCATTTTTCAACTCGTTTTTGGTGAGCTGACCGCAAGTCCAAAATTTTGGTTCAGGACCTATACTGGTTCCCGGTGGGGGGCTGAGACTTTGGTTAATTCTTCTTTCTGCTGGGAAATTACAGTGATATGTGCCCGTCCAAATGCCTAACAGCTACTCTCTCATTGGTTCTCCCTCTTCCCTTTCATCCTCTGCCAAATTGGAAACCTGTGTGAACCAGGAGGTTAAAGAGGCTGTCTCTCCAAGTTGGGAGGTTGATAGTAAAGCAGATGGAAAGTCAAACCAGAGCACCAGGAGAGGGATTAATCGTTGAGGTTTAGAAAACTTTCGTATTCACAGTGTGTCCGTTCTCTAGGTTTCCCGTACATGTTATAGCTGTAGTAATATTCCCTTCAACCTCGAGAGTTGGGACCCATGGAATGCGTGCCATGCATTATTGCTTTAAAGGGTCTGCATTTGCTCACACAATCTCACCTATCCTCTCAGTCCCAAGTGTCCAGCCTTATGCCACATCCAGGTGTCATTGTAGATAGGGTCATTCCAGGTTTCATCACAGACCCTGAAGGAATTGTAAAGAATTTCCCAGTTTTTTCGTTCTGTTTTTGAAATTCCTTTTTATCGTGGGTTTGAGCTGATTCTCGCTGCCATGTTGATGCCAGTCTAGACACACTTGATTCCCTTACGGAGACATATCAATACATAGGTTTTAAGATTCTTACTAGTCAGATATATTCCTCTGTGGGAAATATGGTGTTTTGAGTCCCTTTCACTGAGGAAGTTGTAGGTCTTGTCTATTCCATAGTTGGTTTTTGGAACGGTACCTATGCTTATATCAAACTCTGGTTTTATGCATCACCCCACCTCTCCTTCCCCCTTAAGCAGGCAAAAGAGTGTTTTCTAAATGTGAGACACTGTTCTCTTTCCTAACTCAGTTCAAGTGTAGCCATGTTTACAGGATCTTCATAAGTGATATCTTATGATAAGTTTCTTTTTCTGTGTGACATATTTCACTTAGAATCATCGTACCTGAATCCACCCATTTTGCTGCTACTGGTCTTATGACATTGATTTCATGGCTGAGGGATATTCCATCGTACGTAAGTACCACAATTTTTTGAACCATTTTTATATTTCCTGGGATATTTAAGGTGTACCCAAGTTGAGGTCCTTGTAAGCAGTGCAGCCCTATATTTTGGGGTGGCTCTGTCTTATTGATTTTCAGTTTTCCCAAGGTATATTCCCTAGACTGGAAGTGCCTTGGCTCTGTAGCTGTGTTGTTTACTTGTTTTAGGAAACACAATGCACTCCTCCAGAGAGTCAGTTGGCAATTTATATCCCGTCCATCAGCATAACAAGGCTCCCTGTTCTCCAGGGCCTGTCTTGCCTTTCTGGTTTTTACACATTTTGTGGATGTCCCTTTTGACCGGTGGAAAGTGATACTTCTTTGTAGTGCAGATTTGCATTGCCCGCTTGCTTGCTTGGCCAAAAAGGGCGTATGCGTTTTCTCCTGAATATATTCAGGAGAAAACGCATACGCCCTTTTTGGCCAAGTGCATCATTGTTGAAGTTGTGACCCTCTTCCTGTGCTTTAAAGGCGATTCCAACGTACCTCTTGAAATCTGTTTCCTGCTATTCTGCCTCGCTTTCAAGTCTGCCTCGTTGCCTTCCCTCAACAGATTTTTGGACGATAGTTGTCCTTTATTACTCGGCCAGTTTCTGAATTGCTGTGCCCCTGAGCTCCATTTTTCAACTCGTTTTTGGTGAGCTGACCGCAAGTCCAAAATTTTGGTTCAGGACATATACTGGTTCCCGGTGGGGGGCTGAGACTTTGGTTAATTCTTCTTCCTGCTGGGAAATTACAGTGATATGTGCCCGTCCAAATGCCTAACAGCTACTCTCTCATTGGTTCTCCCTCTTCCCTTTCATCCTCTGCCAAATTGGCAACCTGTGCGAACCAGGAGGTTAAAGGGGCTGTCTCTCCAAGTTGGGAGCTTGATAGTAAAGCAGATGGAAAGTCAAACCGGAGCACCAGGAGAGGGACTATTCGTTGAGTTTTAGAAACCTTTCGTATTCACAGTGTGTCCGTTCTCTAGGTTTCCCGTACATGTTATAACTGTAGTAATATTCCCTTAAACCTGGAGAGTTGGGACCCATGGAATGGGTGCCATGCATTATTGCTTTAAAGGGTCTGCATTTGCTCACCCAATCTCACCAATCCTCTCAGTGCCATGTATCCAGCCTTATGCCACATCCAGCTGTCGTTTTAGATAGTGTTATTCCAGGTTTCATCAGAGACCCTGAAGGAATTGTAAAGAATTTGCCAGTTTTTTTGTTTTGTTTTTGAAATTCCTTTTTATCCTGGGTTTGAGCTGATTCTCGCTGCCATATTTATGCCAGTCTAGACACACTTGATTCCCTTACGGAGACATATCAATACATAGGTTTTAAGATTTTTACTAGTCAGATATATTCCTCTGTGGGAAATATGGGGTTTTGAGTCCCTTTCACTGAGGAAGGTGTAGGTCTTGTCTATTCCATAGTTGGTGTTTGAAACGGTACCTGTGCTTATATCAAACTCTGGTTTTATGCATCACCCCACCTCTCCTTCCCCCTTAAGCAGGCATAAGAATTTTTTCTAAATGTGAGACACTGTTCTCTTTCCTATCTCATTTCAAGTGTAGCCATGTTTACAGGATCTTCATTAGTGATATCTTATGATAAGTTTCTTTTTCTGTGTGACTTATTTCACTTAGAATCATCGTACCTGAATCCACCCATTTTGCTGCTACTGGTCTTATGTCATTGATTTCATGGCTGAGGGATATTCCATCGTACATAAGTCCCACAATTTTTTGAACCATTTTTATATTTCCTGGGATATTTAAGGTGTACCCAAGTTGAGGTCCTTGTAAGCAGTGCAGCCCTAAATTTTGGGGTGGCTCTGTCTTATTGATTTTCAGTTTTCCCAAGGTATATTCCCTAGACTGGAAGTGCCCTTGGCTCTGTAGCTCTGTTGTTTACTTGTTTTAGGGAACACAATGCACTCCTCCAGAGAGGCAGTTGGCAATTTACATCCCGTCCATCAGCATAACAAGGCTCCCTGTTCTCCAGGGCCTGTCTTGCCTTTCTGGTTTTTACACATTTTGTGGATGTCCCTTTTGACCGGTGGGAAGTGATACTTCTTTGTAGTGCAGATTTGCATTGCCCGCTTGCTTGCTTGGCCAAAAAGGGCGTATGCGTTTTCTCCTGAATATATTCAGGAGAAAACGCATACGCCCTTTTTGGCCAAGTGCATCATTGTCGAAGTTGTGCCCCTCTTCCTGTGCTTTAAAGGCGATTCCAACGTACCTCTTGAAATCTGTTTCCTGCTATTCTGCCTCGCTTTCAAGTCCGCTTCGTTGCCTTCCCTCAACAGATTTTTGGACGATAGTTTTCCTTTATTACTCGGCCACTTTGTGGTTTGCTGTGCCCCTGAGCTCCATTTTTCAACTCGTTATTGGTGAGCTGACCGCAAGTCCTAAATTTTGGTTCAGGACCTATACTGGTTCCCGGTGGGTGGCTGAGACTTTGCTTAATTCTTCTTCCTGCCGGGAAATTACAGTGATATGTGCCCGTCCAAATGCCTAACAGCTACTCTCTCATTGGTTCTCCCTCTTCCCTTTCATCCTCTGACAAATTGGCAACCTGTGCGAACCAGGAGGTTATAGGGGCTGTCTCTCCAAGTTGGGAGGTTGATAGTAAATCAGGTGGAAAGTCAAACCGGAGCACCAGGATAGGGACTATTCGTTGAGTTTTAGAAACCTTTCGTATTCACAGTGTGTCCGTTCTCTAGGTTTCCCGTACATGTTATAACTGTAGTAATATTCCCTTCAACCTGGAGAGTTGGGACCCATGGAATGGGTGCCATGCATTATTGCTTTAAAGGGTCTGCATTTGCTCACCCAATCTCACCAATCCTCTCTGTCCCAAGTGTCCAGCCTTATGCCACATCCAGCTGCCGTGGTAGATAGGGTCATTCCAGGTTTCATCAGAGACCCTGAAGGAATTGTAAAAAATTTCCCAGTTTTTTTGTTTTGTTTTTGAAATTCCTTTTTATAGTGGGTTTGAGCTGATTCTCGCTGCCATGTTTATGCCAGTCTAGACACACTTGATTCCCTTACGGATACATATCAATACATAGGTTTTAAGATTCTTACTAGTCAGATATATTCCTCTGCGGGAAATATGGTGTTTTGAGTCCCTTTCACTGAGGAAAGTGTAGGTCTTGTCTATTCCATAGTTGGTTTTTGGAACGGTACCTGTGCTTATATCAAACTCTGGTTTTATGCATCACCCCACCTCTCCTTCCCACTTAAGCAGGCATAAGAGTGTTTTCTAAATGTGAGACACTGTTCTCTTTCCTAACTCAGTTCAAGTGTAGCCATGTTTACAGGATTTTCATAAGTGATATCTTATGATAAGTTTCTTTTTCTGTGTGACTTATTTCACTTAGAATCATCGTACCTGAATCCACCCATTTTGCTGCTACTGGTCTTATGACATTGATTTCATGGCTGAGGGATATTCCATCGTACGTAAGTACCACAATTTTTTGAACCATTTTTATATTTCCTGGGATATTTAAGGTGTATCCAAGTTGAGGGCCTTTTAAGTAGTGCAGCCCTAAATTTGGGGGTGGCTCTGTCTTATTGATTTTCAGTTTTCCCAAGGTATATTCCCTAGACTGGAAGTGCCCTTGGCTCTGTAGCTCTGTTGTTTACATATTTTAGGGAACACAATGCACTCCTCCAGAGAGGCAGTTGGCAATTTACATCCCGCCCATCAGCATAACAAGGCTCCTTATTCTCCAGGGCCTGTCTTGCCTTTATGGTTTTTACACATTTTGTGGATGTCCCTTTTGAACGGCGGGAAGTGATACTTCTTTGTAGTGCAGATTTGCATTGCCCGCTTGCTTGCTTGGCCAAAAAGGGCGTATGCGTTTTCTCCTGAATATATTCAGGAGAAAACGCATACGCCCTTTTTGGCCAAGTGCATCATTGTCGAAATTGTGCCCCTCTTCCTGTGCTTTAAAGGCGATTCCAACGTACCTCTTGAAATCTGTTTCCTGCTATTCTGCCTCGCTTTCAAGTCCGCCTCGTTGCCTTCCCTCAACAGATTTTTGGACAATAGTTGTCCTTTATTACTCGGCCCGTTTGTGAATTGCTGTGCCCCTGAGCTCCATTTTTCAACTCGTTTTTGGTGAGCTGACCGCAAGTCCAAAATTTTGGTTCAGGGCCTATACTGGTTCCCGGTGGGTGGCTGAGACGTTGGTTAATTCTTCTTCCTTCCGGGAAATTAGAGTGATATGTGCCCGTCCAAATGCCTAACAGCTACTCTCTCATTGGTTCTCCCTCTTCCCTTTCATCCTCTGCCAAATTGGCAACGTGTGCGAACCAGGAGGTTAAAGGGGCTGTCTCTCCAAGTTGGGAGGTTGATAGTAAAGCAGATGGAAAGTCAAACCGGAGCATCAGGAGAGGGACTATTCGTTGAGTTTTAGAAACCTTTCGTATTCACAGTGTGTCCGTTCTCTAGGTTTCCCGTACATGTTATAGCTGTAGTAATATTCCCTTTAACCTGGAGATTTCGGACCCATGGAATGGGTGCCAGGCATTTTTGCTTTAAAGGGTCTGCATTTGCTCACCCACTCTCACCATTCCTCTCAGTCCTAAGTGTCCAGCCTTATGCCTCATCCAGCTGCCGTTGTACATAAGGTCATTCCAGGTTTCATCAGAGACCCTGAAGGAATTGTAAAGAATTTCCAAGTTTTTTGTTTTGTTTTTGAAATTCCTTTTTATAGTGGGTTTGAGCTGATTCTCGCTGCCATGTTTATGCCAGTCTAGACACACTTGATTCCCTTACGGAGACATATCAATACATAGGTTTTAAGATTCTTACTAGTCAGATATATTCCTCTGTGGGAAATATGGTGTTTTGAGTCCATTTCACTGAGGAAGGTGTAGGTCTTGTCTATTCCATAGTTGGTTTTTGGAACGGTACCTCTGCTTATATCAAACTCTGGTTTTATGCATCACCCCACCTCTCCTTCACCCTTAAGCAGGCTTAAGATTGTTTTCTAAATGTGAGACACTGTTCTCTTTCCTAACTCAGTTCAAGTGTAGCCATGTTTACAGGATCTTCATAAGTGATATCTTATGATAAGTTTCTTTTGCTGTGTGACTTATTTCACTTAGAATCATCGTACCTGAATCCACCCATTTTGCTGCTACTGGTCTTATGACATTGATTCCATGGCTGAGGGATATTCCATCGTACGAAAGTACCACAATTTTTTGAACCATTTTTATATTTCATGGGATATTTAAGGTGTACCCAAGTTGAGGTCCTTGTAAGCAGTGCAGCCCTAAATTTTGGGTTGGCTCTGTCTTATTGATTTTCAGTTTTCCCAAGGTATATTCCCTAGACTGGAAGTGCCCTTGGCTCTGTAGCTCTGTTGTTTATTTGTTTTAGGGAACACAATGCACTCCTCCAGAGAGGCAGTTGGCAAGTTACATCCCGCCCATCAGCATAACAAGGCTCCCTGTTCTCCAGGGCCTGTCTTGCCTTTCTGGTTTTTACACATTTTGTGGATGTCCCTTTTGGCCGGTGGGAAGGGATACTTCTTTGTAGTGCAGATTTGCATTGCCCGCTTGCTTGCTTGGCCAAAAAGGGCCTATGCGTTTTCTCCTGAATATATTCAGGAGAAAACGCATAGGCCCTTTTTGGCCAAGTGCATCATTGTCGAAGTTGTGACACTCTTCCTGTGCTTTAAAGGCGATTCCAACGTACCTCTTTAAATCTTTTTCCTGCTATTCTGCCTCGCTTTCAAGTCTGCCTCGTTGCCTTCCCTCAACAGATTTTTGGACGATAGTTGTCCTTTATTACTCGGCCAGTTTGTGAATTGCTGTGCCCCTGAGCTCCATTTTTCAACTCGTTTTTGGTGAGCTGACCGCAAGTCCTAAATTTTGGTTCAGGACCTATGCTGTTTCCCGGTGGTGGGCTGAGACTTTGGTTAATTCTTCTTCCTGCCGGGAAATTACAGTGATATGTGCCCGTCCAAATGCCTAACAGCTACTCTCTCATTGGTTCTCCCTCTTCCCTTTCATCCTCTGCCAAATTGGCAACGTGTGCGAACCAGGAGGTTAAAGGGGCTGTCTCTCCAAGTTGGGAGGTTGATAGTAAAGCAGGTGGAAAGTCAAACCGGAGCACCGGGAGAGGGACTCTTCGTTGAGTTTTAGAAACCTTTCGTATTCACAGTGTGTCCGTTCTTTAGGTTTCCCGTACATGTTATAACTGTAGTAATATTCCCTTCAACCTGGAGAGTTGGGACCCATGGAATGGGTGCCATGCATTATTGCTTTAAAGGGTCTGCATTTGCTCACCCAATCTCACCAATCGTCTCAGTCCCAAGTGTCCAGCCTTATGCCACATCCAGCTGTTGTTGTAGATAGGGTCATTCCAGGTTTCATCAGAGACTCTGAAGGAATTGTAAAGAATTTCCCAGTTTTTTTGTTTTTATTTGAAATTCCTTTTTATCGTGGGTTTGAGCTGATTCTCGCTGCCATGTTTATGCCAGTCTAGACACACTTGATTCCCTTACGGAGACATATCAATACATAGGTTTTAAGATTCTTACTAGTCAGATATATTCCTCTGCGGGAAATATGGGGTTTTGAGTCCCTTTCACTGAGGAAGGTGTAGGTCTTGTCTATTCCATAGTTGGTTTTTGGAACGGTACCTGTGCTTATATCAAACTCTGGTTTTATGCATCACCCCACCTCTCCTTCCCACTTAAGCAGGCATAAGAGTGTTTTCTAAATGTGAGACACTGTTCTCTTTCCTAACTCAGTTCAAGTGTAGCCATGTTTACAGGATCTTCGTAAGTGATATCTTATGATAAGTTTCTTTTTCTGTGTGACTTATTTCACTTAGAATCATCGTACCTGAATCCACCCATTATGCTGCTACTGCTCTTATGACAATGATTTCATGGCTGAGGGATACTTCATCGTACGTAAGTACCACAATTTTTTGAACCATTTTTATATTTCCTGGGATATTTAAGGTGTACCCAAGTTGAGGTCCTTGTAAGCAGTGCAGCCCTAAATTTTGGGGTGGCTCTGTCTTATTGATTTTCAGTTTTCCCAAGGTATATTCCCTAGACTGGAAGTGCCCTTGGCTCTGTAGCTCTGTTGTTTACTTGTTTTAGGGAACACAATGCACTCCTCCAGAGAGGCAGTTGGCAATTTACATCCCGCCCATCAGCATAACAAGGCTCCCTGTTCCACAGGGCCTGTCTTGCCCTTCTGGTTTTTACACATTTTGTGGATGTCCCTTTTGACCGGTGGGAAGTGATACTTTTTTGTAGTGCAGATTTGCATTGCCCGCTTGCTTGCTTGGCCAAAAAGGGCGTATGCGTTTTCTCCTGAATATATTCAGGAGAAAATGCATACGCCCTTTTTGGCCAAGTGCATCATTGTCGAAGTTGTGCCCCTCCTCCTGTGCTTTAAAGGCGATTCCAACGTACCTCTTGAAATCTGTTTCCTGCTATTCTGCCTCGCTTTAAAGTCCGCCTCGGTGCCTTCCCTCAACAGATTTTTGGACGATAGTTGTCCTTTATTACTCGGCCAGTTTGTGAATTGCTGTGCCCCTGAGCTCCATTTTTCAACTCGTTTTTGGTGAGCTGACCGCAAGTCCAAAATTTTGGTTCAGGACCTATGCTCGTTCCCGGTGGGTGGCTGAGACTTTGGTTAATTCTTCTTCCTGCCGGGAAATTACAGTGATATGTGCCCGTCCAAATGCCTAACAGCTACTCTCTCATTGGTTCTCCCTCTTCCCTTTCATCCTCTGCCAAATTGGCAACCTGTGGAAACCAGGAGGTTAAAGGGGCTGCCTCTCCATCTTGGGAGGTTGATAGTAAAGCAGGTGGAAAGTCAAACCGGAGCACGAGGAGAGGGACTATTCGTTGAGTTTTAGAAACCTTTCGTATTCAGAGTGTTTCCGTTCTCTAGGTTTCCCGTACATGTTATAACTGTAGTAATATTCCCTTCAATCTGGAGAGTTGGGACCCGTGGAATGGGTGCCATGCATTATTGCTTTAAAGGGTCTGCATTTGCTAACCCAATCTCACCAATCCTCTCAGTCCCAAGTGTCCAGCCTTATGCCACATCCAGCTGTCGTTGTAGATAGGGTCATTCCAGTTTTCATCAGAGACTCTGAAGGAATTGTAAAGAATTTCCCAGTTTTTTTGTTTTGTTTTTGAAATTCCTTTTTATAGTGGGTTTGAGCTGATTCTCGCTGCCATGTTTATGCCAGTCTAGACACACTTGATTCCCTTACGGAGACATATCAATACATAGGTTTTAATATTCTTACTAGTCAGATATATTCCTCTGTGGGCAATATGGTGTTTTGAGTCCCTTTCACTGAGGAAGGTGTAGGTCTTGTCTATTCCATAGTTGGTTTTTGGAACGGTACCTGTGCTTATATCAAACTCTGGTTTTATGCATCACCCCACCACTCCTTCCCCCTTAAGCAGTCATAAGAGTGTTTTCTAAATGTGAGACACTGTTCTCTTTCCTAACTCAGTTCAAGTGTAGCCATGTTTACAGGATCTTAATAACTGATATCTTATGATAAGTTTCTTTTTCTGTGTGATTTATTTCACTTAGAATAATCGTAGCTGAATCCACCCATTTTGCTGCTACTGGTCTTATGACATTGATTTCATGGCTGAGGGATATTCCATCGTACATAATTACCACAATTTTTTGAACCATTTTTATATTTCCTGGGATATTTAAGGTGTACCCAAGTTGAGGTCCTTGTAAGCAGTGCAGCCCTAAATTTTGGGGTGGCTCTGTCTTATTGATTTTCAGTTTTCCCAAGGTATATTCCCTAGACTGGAAGTGCACTTGGCTCTGTAGCTCTGTTGTTTACTTGTTTTAGGGAACACAATGCACTCCTCCAGAGAGGCAGTTGGCAAGTTACATCCCGCCCATCAGCATAAAAAGGCTCCCTGTTCTCCAGGGCCTGTCTTGCCTTTCTGGTTTTTACACATTTTGTGGATGTCCCTTTTGACCGGTGGGAAGTGATACTTCTTTGTAGTGCAGATTTGCATTGCCCGCTTGCTTGCTTGGCCAAAAAGGGCGTATACGTTTTCTCCTGAATATATTCAGGAGAAAACGCATACGCCCTTTTTGGCCAAGTGCATCATTGTCGAAGTTGTGCCCCTCTTCCTGTGATTTAAAGGCGATTCAAACGTACCTCTTGAAATCTGTTTCCTGCTATTCTGTCTCTCTCTCAAGTCCGCCTCGTTGCCTTCCCTCAACAGATTTTTGCACGATAGTTGTCCTTTATTACTCTGCCAGTTTGTGAATTGCTGTGCCCCTGAGCTCCATTTTTCAACTCGTTTTTGTGAGCTGACCGCATGTCCAAAATTTTGGTTCAGGACCTATGCTGTTTCCCGGTGGGGGGCTGAGACTTTGGTTAATTCTTCTTCCTGCAGGGAAATTAGAGTGATATGTGCCCGTCAAAATGCCTAACAGCTACTCTCTCATTGGTTCTCCCTCTTCCCTTTCATCCTCTGCCAAATTGGCAACCTGTGCGAACCAGGAGGTTAAAGGGGCTGTCTCTCCAAGTTGGGAGATTGATAGTAAAGCAGATGGAATGTCAAACCGGAGCACCGGGAGAGGGATTTTTCGTTGAGTTTTAGAAACCTTTCGTATTCACAGTGTGTCCGTTCTCTAGGTTTCCCGTACATATTATAGCTGCAGTAATATTCCCTTCAACCTGTAGAGCTGGGACCCATGGAATGGGTGCCAGGCATTTGTGCTTTAAAGGGTCTGCCTTTGCTCACCCAATCTCACCAATCTTCTCAGTCCCAAGTGTCCAGCTTTATGCCACATCCAGCTGTCATTGTAGATAGGGTCATTCCAGGTTTCATCAGAGACCCTGAAGGAATTGTAAAGAATTTCCCAGTTTTTTTGTTTTGTTTTTGAAATTCCTTTTTATAGTGGGTTTGAGCTGATTCTCGCTGCCATGTTTATGCCAGTCTAGACACACTTGATTCCCTTACGGAGACATATCAATACATAGGTTTTAAGATTCTTACTAGTCAGATATATTCCTCTGTGGGTAATATGGGGTTTGAGTCCCATTCACTGAGGAAGGTGTAGGTCTTGTCTATTCCATAGTTGGTTTTTGGAACGGTACCTGTGCTTATATCAAACTCTGGTTTTATGCATCACCCCACCTCTCCTTCCCCTTAAGCAGGCAAAAGAGTGTTTTCTAAATGTGAGACACTCTTCTCTTTCCTACTCAGTTCAAGTGTAGCCATGTTTACAGGATCTTCATAAGTGATATCTTATGATAAGTTTCTTTTTCTGTGTCAATTATTTCACTTAGAATCATCGTACCTGAATCCACCCATTTTGCTGCTACTGGTCTTATGACATTGATTTCATGAGTGAGGGATATTCCATCGTACGTAAGTACCACAATTTTTGAACCATTTTTATATTTCCTGGGATATTTAAGGTGTACCCAAGTTGAGGTCCTTGTAAGCAGTGCAGCCCTAAATTTTGGGGTGGCTTTGTCTTATTGATTTTCAGTTTTCCCAAGGTATATTCCCTAGAATGGAAGTGCCCTTGGCTCTGTAGCTCTGTTGTTTACTTGTTTTAGGGAACACAATGCCCTCGTCCGGAGAGGCAGATGGAAATTTACATCCGACCCATCAGCATAACAAGGCTCCCTGTTCTCCAGGGCCTGTCTTGCCTTTCTGGTTTTTACACATTTTGTGGATGTCCCTTTTGACCGGTGGGAAGTGATACTTCTTTGTAGTGCAGATTTGCATTGCCCGCTTGCTTGCTTGGCCAAAAAGAGCGTATGCGTTTTCTCCTGAATATATTCAGGAGAAAACACATACAACCTGTTTGGCCAAGTGCATCATTGTCGAAGTTGTGTCCCTCTTCCTGTGCTTTAAAGGCGATTCCAACGTACCTCTTGAAATCTGTTTCCTGCTATTCTGCCTCGCTTTCAAGTCTGCCTCCTTGCCTTCCCTCAACAGATTTTTGGACGATAGTTGTCCTTTATTACTCGCTAGTTTGTGAATAGCTGTGCCCCTAAGCTCCATTTTTCAACTCGTTTTTGGTGAGCTGGCGACAAGTCCAAAATTTTGATTCAAGACCTATACTGATTCCCGAGGGGGGCTGAGATTTTGGTTAATTCTTCTTCCTGCCGGGAATTTAGAGTGATATGTTCAAGTCCAAATGCCTAACAGCTACTCTCTCATTGGTTCTCCCCCTTCCCTTTCATCCTCTGCCAAGTAGGCAACCTGTGCGAACCAGGAGGTTAAAGGGGCTGTCTCTCCAAGTTGGGAGGTTGATAGTAAAGCAGGTGGAAAGTCAAACCAGAGCACCAGGAGAGGGACTATTCGTTGAGTTTTAGAAACCTTTCGTATTCACAGTGTGTCCATTCTCTAGATTTCCTGTACCTGTTATAGCTGTAGTAATATTCCCTTCATCCTGGAGAGTTGGGACCCATGGAATGGGTGCCAGGCATTTGTGCTTTAAAGGGTCTGCATTTGCTCACCCAATCTCACCAATCCTCTCAGTCCCAAGTGTCCAGCCCTATTCCACATTCAGCTGTAGTTGTAGATAGGGTCTTTCCAGGTTTCATCAGAGACGCTGAAAGAATTGTAAAGAATTTCACAGTTTTTTTGTTTTGTTTTTGAAATTCCTTTTTATAGTGGGTTTGAGCTGATTCTCGCTGCCATGATTATGCCAGTCTAGACACACTTGATTCCCTTACGGAGACATTTCTATTCATAGGTTTTAAGATTCTTACTAGTCAGATATATTCCTCTGCGGGAAATATGGGGTTTTGAGTCCCTTTCACTGAGGAAGGTGTAGGTCTTGTCTATTCCATAGTTGGTTTTTGGAACGGTACTTGTGCTTATATCAAACTCTGGTTTTATGCATCACCCCACCTCTCCTTCCCCTTAAGCAGGCATAAGAGTGTTTTCTAAATGTGAGACACTGTTCTCTTTCCTAACTCAGTTCAGGTGTAGCCATGTTTACAGGATCTTCATAAGTGATATCTTATGATAAGTATCTTTTTCTCTGTGATTTATTTCACTTAGAATCATCATACCTGAATCCACCCATTTTGCTGCTACTGTTCTTATGACATTGATTTCATGGCAGAGGGATATTCCATCGTAAGTAGGTACCACAATTTTTTGAACCATTTTTATATTTCCTGGGATATTTAAGGTGTACCCAAGTTGAGGTCCTTGTAAGCAGTGCAGCCCTAAATATTGGGGTGGCTCTGTCTTATTGATTTTCAGTTTTCCCAAGGTATATTCCCTAGACTGGAAGTGCCCTTGGCTCTGTAGCTCTGTTGTTTACTTGTTTTAGGGAACACAATGCACTCCTCCAGAGAGGCAGTTGGCAATTTACATCCCGCCCATCAGCATAACAAGGCTCCCTGTTCTCCAGGGCCTGTCTTTCCTTTCTGGTTTTTACACATTTTGTGGATGTCCCTTTTGACCGGTGGGAAGTGATACTTCTTTGTAGTGCAGATTTGCATTGCCCGCTTGCTTGCTTGGCCAAAAAGGGCGTATGCGTTTTCTCCTGAATATATTCAGGAGAAAACGCATACGCCCTTTCTGGCCAAGTGCAACATTGTCGAAGTTGGGCCCCTCTTCCTGTGCTTTAAAGGCGATTCCAACGTACCTCTTGAAATTTGTTTCCTGCTATTCTGCCTCGCTTTCAAGTCCACCTCGTTGCCTTCCCTCAACAGATTTTTGGACGATAGTTGTCTTTATTACTCGGCCTGTTTGTGAATTGCTGTGCCCCTGAGCTCCATTTTTCAACTCGTTTTTGGTGAGCTGACCGCAAGTCCAAAATTTTGGTTCAGGACGTATACTGGTTCCCGGTGGGTGGCTGAGACTTTGGTTAAAACTTCTTCCTGCCGGGAAATTACAGTGATATGTGCCCGTCCAAATGCCTAACAGCTACTCTCTCATTGGTTCTCCCTCTTCCCTTTCATTCTCTGCCAAATTGGAAACCTGTGCGAACCAGGAGTTTAAAGGGGCTGTCTCTCCAAGTTGGGAGATTGATAGTAAAGCAGATGGAAAGTCAAACCGGAGCACCAGGAGAGGAACTATTCGTTGAGTTTTAGAAACCTTTCGTATTCACAGTGTGTCCGTTCTCTAGGTTTCCCGTACATGTTATAACTGTAGTAATATTCCCTTCAACCTGGAGAGTTGGGACCCATGGAATGGGTGCCAGGCATTTGTGCTTTAAAGGGTCTGCATTTGCTCACCCAATCTCACCAATCCTCTCTGTCCCAAGTGTCCAGCCTTAAGCCACATCCAGCTGTCATTGTAGATAGGGTCATTCCAGGTTTCATCAGAGACCTTGAAGGAATTGTAAAGAATTTCCCAGTTTTTTTGTTTTGTTTTTGAAATTCCTTTTTATAGTGGGTTTGAGCTGATTCTCGCTGCCATGTTTATGCCAGTCTAGACACACTTGATTCCCTTACGGAGACATATCAATACATAGGTTTTAAGATTTTTACTAGTCAGATATATTCCTCTGCGGGAAATATGGGGTTTTGAGTCCCTTTCACTGAGGAAGGTGTAGGTCTTGTCTATTCCATAGTTGGTTTTTGGAACGGGACCTGTGCTTATATCAAACTCTGGTTTTATGCATCACCCCACCTCTCCTTCCCCCTTAAGCAGGCATAAGAGTGTTTTCTAAATATGAGACTCTGTTCACTTTCCTAATTCCTTCCATATGTAGCCATGTTTATATACCCTGCATAAGTGATATCTTATGATAAGTTTATTTTTCTGTGTGATTTTTTCAGTTAGAATCATCGTACATGAATCCCGTCATTATGCTGCTACTGGCCTTATGACATTGACTTCATGGCTGAGGGATATTCCATCATACGTATGTACGACAATTTCTTTACCATTTTTGTCCTTCCTGGTATTTATAAGGTGTCCCGAAGTCGAGGTTCTTGTAAGCAGTGCTGCCATAAATTTTGGGGTGGCTGTGTCTTATTGATTTTCAATTTTCCCAAGGTATATTCCCGTGACTGGAAGTGCCTTAGGTTGTGAAGCACTGTTGTTTACTTCTTTTTGGGAACGCAATGCACTCCTCCAGAGTGGCTGTTGGCAATTTACATCCCACCCATTTGCATAACAAGGCTCCCTGTTCTCCAGATCCTGTCTTGCCTTTCTTGTTTTTACACATTTTACGGTTGTCCCTTTTGACCGGTTGGAAGTGATACTTCTTTGTAGTGCAGATTTGCATTGTGCGGTTGCTTCGTTGGCCAAAATGGGCGTATGCGTTTTCTCCTGAATATATTCAGGAGAAAACGCATGTGCCCTTTATGGACAATTCCATAATTGTCGAAGTTGTGATGCTTTTCCTGTGTTTAAAGGCGATTCCAATGTACTTCTGGAAATCTGTTTCGTGCGCTTCTGCCTCATTTTCAAGTCCGCCTCACGGCTTTCTCTCAACAGATTTTTGGAAGAGAGTAGTCCTTTATAGCTCTGCAAGTTAGTGAATTACTGTGCCCCTGAGCTCCATTTTTCAACTCGCGTTTTGGTGAGCTGACTGCCAATCCACAATTTTGCTTCAGGACCTATACTGGTTCCATTGGGGGGGCTGACTCTGAGTTTGTTAATTCTTCTTCGTGACGGGAATTTAGAGTGACATGTGGCCATCCAAATGCCTACAGCTACTCTCTAATTGTTTCTCCCTCTTCCCTTATATCCTCTACACAACGTGCCAACTGTGCGAACCAGGAGGTTATAGGTGCTGACTCTCCAATTTGGGAGATTGATACTAAAGCAGTTGGAATGTCAAACTGGTGCACAAGGAGATAAAAAAATTAGTAGAGTTTTAGAAACCTTTCACCATCAGATGGTGTCCATTCTCTAGGTTTCCCATACATGTTATAACTGTAGTGATATTCCCTTCTACCTGGAGAGTTGGGACCCATGGAATGGGTGCCAGGTATTATTGCTTTAAATGGTCTGCATTTTCTCAACCAATCTCACGAATCCTCTCAGTCCCAAGTGACCAGCCTTATGCCACATCCAGCTGTCGTTGTAGATAGGGTCATTCTAAGTTTCATCAGAACCCCTGAAGGTATTGTGTAAGAATTTCACTGTTTATTTGTTTTGTTTTGAAATTCATTTTTATAGTGGGTTTGAGCTGATTCTCTCTGCCGTGTTTATGTCATTCTAGACACACTTGGTTACCTTATGGAGACATATCAATACATAGGTTTTCAGATTCTTACTAGTCAGATATACTACTCTGCGGCGAATAGGGGTGTTGAGCCCCGTTCAGTGAGGAAAGAGTAGGTCTTGTCTATTTTGTATTTGGATTATGCAACCGTACCTGTCCTAATATCAAACTCTGGTTTTATGCATCACCCCACCTCTCCTTTCCTCTTGAGCAGGCATAAGAGTGTTTTCTAAATGTGAGACTCTTCTCTTTCCTAATTCAGTTCATGTGTAGCCATGTTTACAAGACCTTCATAAGTGATATCTTATGATAAGTTTCTTTTTCTGTGTGACTTATTTCAGTTAGAATCATCGTACATGAATCCACTCATTATGCTGCTACTGGCCTTATGACATTGATTTCATGGCTGAGGGATATTCCATCGTACGTATGTACCACAATTTCTTTACTATTTTTGTCTTTACTGGGATATTTAAGGTGTCCCGAAGTCGAGGTTCTTGTAAGCAGTGCTGCCCTATATTGTGGGTTGGCTGTGTCTTATTGATTTTCAATTTCCCCAAGGTATATTCCCATGACTGGAAGTGCCTTAGGTTGTTAAACTCTGTTGTTTAATTCTTTTAGGGAACACAATGCACTCCTCCAGAGTGGCTGTTGGCAATCTGCATCCCACCCATCAGCATAACAAGGCTCCCTGTTCTCTAGAGCCCCTCTTGCCTTTCTGGTTTTTACACATTTTAAGGATATCCCTTTTGACTGGTGGGAATTGATACTTCTTTGAAGTGCAGATTTGCATTGTGCGGTTGCTTGGTTGGCCAAAATGGGTGTATGCGTTTTCTCCTGAATATATTCAAGAGAAAACGTATGCACCCTTTATGGACAATTCCATAATTGTCGAAGTTGTGATGCTTTTCCTGTGTTTAAAGGCGATTCCAATATACTTCTGGAAATCTGTTTCGTGCAAATCTCCCTCATTTTCAAGTCCGCCTCATGGCTTTTCCTCAACAGATTTTTGGAAGAGAGTAGTCCTGTATAACTCTGCAAGTTAGTGAATTGCTGTGCCCCTGAGCTCCATTTTTCAACTTGTGTTTTTGTGAGCTGACCGCAAACCCACAATTTTGCTTCAGGACCTATATTAGTTATGGGGGTGGGGCAGGCTGAGAGTTTGGTTAATTCTTCTTCGTGACGGGAAATTAGAGTGACATGTGGCTGTCCAAATGCCTACAGCTACTCTCTCATTGGTTCTCCCTCTTCCCTTATATCCTCTGCACAATGTGCCAACTGTGCGAACCAGGAGGTTATAGGGGCTGACTCTCCAAGTTGGGAGATTGATATTAAAGCAGTTGGAATGTCAAGCTGCAGCACATGGAGAGAAAAAAATTAGTAGAGTTTTAGAAACCTTTCACCATCAGAGGGTGTCCATTCTCTAGGTTTCCCATACATGTTATAACTGTAGTGATATTCCCTTCTACCTGGAGAGTTGGGAACCATGGAATCAGTGGCAGGCATTATTGCTTTAAAGCGTCTGCATTTTCTCACCCAATCTCACCAATCCTCTCAGTCCCAGGTGAACAGCCTTATGCCACATCCAGCTGTTGTTGTAGATAGGGTCATTCCAAGTTTCATCAGAACCCCTGAAGGTGTTGTGTAAGAATTTCACTGTTTCTTTGTTTTGTTTTGAAATTCCTGTTTATAGTGGGTTTGAGCTGATTCTCACTGCCGTGTTTATGTCATTCTAGACACACTTGGTTCCCTTATGGAGACATATCAATACATAGGTTTTAAGATCCTTACTAGTCAGATATATTTCTCTGTGGGGAATAGGGGTGTTGAGTCCCATTCACCGAGGAAGGAGTCGGGCTTGTCTCTTCTGTATTTGGATTATGGAACAGTACCTGTGTTAATATCAAACTCTGGTTTTGTGTGTCTCCCCACCTCTCCTTCCCCCTTAAGCAAGCATAAGAGTGTTTTCTAAATCTGAGACTCTGTTCTCTTTCCTAATTCAGTTCATATTTAGCCAGGTTTACATTCCCTTCATAAGTGACATCTTATATCAGAATGCACCATGGCCCTTGTCATAATAATGCTCCATGACCCCTGTCAACACAATGCTCCATTCCCTGGTTATCACAATGCTCCATGTCCCTTGTCATAACAATTCTCCACGTACTTGTCATCACAATGCTACATGACACTTCTCATCACAAAGTTACATGCTCGTTTCATCACAATTCTCCATGCACTTGTCATTGAAATGTTCCATGACCCCTGTCATAGCAAGCTCCAAGTGTTTGTCATCACAATGCTTCACGACTTTATCATCAAAATTCTCAATGGCACTTTTCATCACAATGTTCCGTACCCTTGTCATCACAATGCTCCATGCCCTTGTCATCACAATGCTCCATGACCCCTGTCATCACAATGCTCCCTGACACCTGTCATCACAATGCTTCATGCCCCTTGTCATTACAGTGCTCCATGATGCTCGTCATCACAATTACCCATGGTCTTCTCATCACAATGCTCCACGGTTTTGCCATCACAATGCTCCATGCCCTGGTCATCTCAAAGCTCAATGTCCCTTGTCCTCACAATTCTCCACGTCCTTGTCATCACAATGCTCCATGGCACTTCTCATCACAATGTTATATGCTCTTGTCATAACAATACTCCATGCACTTGTCATCGCAATGCTCCATGACCCCTGTCATAGGAAGCTCCATGCGCTTGTCATCACAATGTTTCAGGACATGGACATTAAAATTATCAATGGCCCTTGTCATCTCAATGCTCCATGCGCTTATCATCAAAATGCTCCTTTACCTTTGTCACAACAATCCTCCATGACACTTGGCATCACAATGCTCCGTGCTATTGTCATCACAATGGAACATGACATATGTCATCACAATGCTCCCTGACACCCTTCTTCACAATACTCCATGACCTTGTTATCACAATGCTCCATGCCCTTGTCATCACAATGTGCCATGCCCACTGTTATCAAAATAATCCATGAAACTTGTCAGACCAAAGCTCCACGCCACCTTTCATCACAATGCTCCATGAACCCTGTCATCACAATGCACCATGCCCATCATCATAATGCTTCATGCTCTTGTCATCACAATGAAATCAAAATGCTCTATGACCTCTGTCATCACAATGCTCCAAACCCTTGTGATCACAATGTTCCATAACACTTGTCATCACAATACCCCATGACGCTAGTCATCACAATTATCCATGGACTTCTCATCACAATGCCCCATGACATTTGTCATCACAATGCGCAATACACATGTCATCACAATGCTCCCTGACTCTTGCCATCAGTATGCTCCCTGAACCCTTTCATGACAAGGCTCCATGCCTTTTTCATCACAATGATACATGCCATTTGCATCACAATGCTCCAAGACCCCTGTAATCACAATGTTCCATGCCATTTTCATCACAATGCTCCAAGACCACTGTAATCACAATGCTCCATGCCCTTGTCATCACAAAGCTCCATGATGCATGTCATCAGAATGCTCCATGGCCTTCTCATCACAATGCTCCATGCCCTTGTCATCACAATGCTCCAAGACCCTTGTAATCACAATGGTCCATGCCCCTTTTCATCAGAATGCTCCATGAGACTTGTCATCACAAGGCTCCATGGTCTTCTCATCACAATGCTCCAGGACATTGTCATCAAAATGCTCCATTCCCTTATCATCACAATGCTCCATGACCCCTGTCATCACAATACTCCATGAACATTTTCAGCCCAATGCTCCATGACCTTCTCATCACAATGCTCCTTGACCAATATCATCACAATGCTCCATGACCACAGTCATCACAACGCTCAATATCACCTGACAACACAATGATCCGGGACTCTTGTCATCACAATGCTCCATTCCCTAGTCATCACAATGCTCCATGACCCCTGTCATCACAATACTCCATGAACATTTTCAGCCCAATGCTCCATGACACTTGTCATCACAATGATGCATGCCCTTGTCATCCCAATGCTCCATGACCCCTGTAATCACAATGCTCCGTGACGCTTGTCATCACAGTGCTCCATGACACCTGTCATCACAATGCTCCATGCCTTTGTCAGCAAAATGCTACATGACCTTGTCATTACAATGTTCTATGCACTTGTCATCACAATACTCCATTACCATTGCCATCACAATCCTCCATGAACCTTGGGATCACATTGCTCCATGCCCTTGTCATCACAATGCTCCATGCTCCTTGAAATCAAAATGATCCATGACCTCTGTCATCACAATGCTCCAAACCCTTGTGATCACAATGTTCCATAACACTTGTCATCACAATGCTCCATGATGCCTGTCATCACAATACTCCATGCCCTTTTCATCACAATGCTCCATGACCTTTGTCATCACAATTCTCGATACACTTGTCATCACAATGCTCCCTAACACTTGTCATCAGAATGCTCCTTGAACCCTGTCACAAAAAGGCTCCATGCCTTTTTCATCAAAATGCACCATGCCGTTTTCATCCCAATGCTCCATGACATTGTCATCAAAATACTCCACAAGCTTGTCATCAGAATGCTCCATGTCCCTTGTCATCACAATTTTCCATGCACTTGTCAGCACAATGCTCCCTGACCCTTGTCATCACAATGCTCCAAGCCATTGTCATCACAATGCTCCATTACCTTTGTCATCAGAATCCTCCATGACACTTGGCATCACAATGCTCCCTGACACCTGTCTTCACAATAATGAATGACCTGGTCATCACAATGCTCCATGCCCTTGTCATCACAATGCGCCATTCCAACTGTCATCGCAATAAGCCATGAAACTTATTAGACCAATGCTCCATGCCCTTGTCATCACATGCCCCATGCCCTTGTTATCACAATGCTCCATGACCCCTGTCATCACAATGCTCCGTGACTCCAGTCATCACAATGCTTCATGACCTTTGTCATCACAATGGTCCATGCCCTTGTAATCAACAGTCTCTGTGACCTTTTTAACCACAATGCTTCATGAACTTTTCATCACAATGCTCTTTGACCCTTGTCATCACAATGCTCTATGCCTTTCTCAACACAATGCTCCATGACCCTTGTCATCACAATGCTCCATGTGCTTGTCATCACAATGCACCATGCGCTTGTCGTCACAGTGCTCCACAATCTTGTCATCACAATGCTCCATAAACCTTGTCATCACAATGCTCCATGCACTTCAAATCAAAATGCTCTCTCACCACTGATATCACAATGTTACATCACTATTCATCACAATACTCCCTCAACCCTGTCATCACAATGTTCCATGACTCCTGTCATCACAATGCTACATGCACTTATCATCAAAATGTTCGATGATCCCTGACATCACAATGTGACATAACGCCTCTCATCAAAATGTTCCATGACCCTTTTCATCAAATTGGTCCATGACAATGTCATCACAATGCTCCCTGCCCTTCTCATCAAAATGCACCACGCCCTTGTCATCAAAATGCTCCATGACCTTTGTCATCACAAAGCTCCATGACCCTTGGCATCACAATGCTCCATGCCATTGTCATCACAATACTCCATGAAACCTCTCATCACATTGTTCCATGCAATTGTCATCAAAAAGCTCCATGGTGCTTGTCATCACACTGCTCGATGCCCTTCTCATCACAATGCTCCATGCCCTTGTCATTACAATCCTCCATGACCCATGTATCACTGTGTTCCGTGCCCTTGTCATCACAATGCTACATGCCCACACTCATCACAATAATCCATGAAACTTTTCAGACAAATGTTCTATGCCCTTGTCATCACAATGCTCCATTACCCCTGTCATAACAATGCTCCATGACGCCTGCCATCACAACGTTCCACGGGCTTGTCATCACAAGGCTCCATGACCCTTGTCATCACAATGCTCCAAGACCACTGTAATCACAGTGCTACATGCCCTTGTCATCACAAAGCTCCATGATGCATGTCATCAGAATGCTCCATGCCCTTGCCATCACAATGCTCCATTACCCCTGTGATAACAATGCTCCATGACCCCTGCCATCACGATGTTCCATGGCCTTGTCATCACAAGGCTCCATGACCCTTCTCATCACAATGCTCCAAGACCCCTGTAATCACAATGCTCCATGTCCCTTTTTATCTCAATGATCCATGAACCCTGTCATCACAGTGCACCATGCCCATCATCATAATGCTTCAGGCTATTGTCATCACAATGAAATCAAAATTCTCCATGACCTCTGTCATAACACTGCTCCAAACCCTTGTGATCACAATATTCCATAACACTTGTCATCACAATGCCCCATGACGCTCGTCATCACAATTATCTATGGTCTTCTCTTCACAATGCTCCATGACCTTTGTCATCACAATGCTCAATACCCTTGTCATCAAAATGCTCCCTGACACTTGTTCTCTGTATGCTCCTTGAACTCTGTCATGACAAGGCTCCATGCCTTTTTCATCACAATGATCCATGCCTTTTTCATCACAATGCTCCAAGACGCCTGTAATTACAATGCTCCATGCCCTTGTCATCACAAAGCTCAATGACGCATGTCATCAGACTGCTCCTTGGCCTTCTCATCACAATGCTCCATGCCCTTGTCATCACAATTTTCCAAGACACTCTAATCACAATGCTCCATGCCCCTTTTCATCAGTATGCTCCATGAGACTTGTCTCACAAGGCTCCATGGTTTTCTCATCACAATGCTCCAGCACCTTGTCATCACAATGCTTCACGACCTTGTCATGAAAATTTTCAATGGCCCTTGTCATCATAATGCTCCAAGCGCTAGTCATCACAATGCTCCATTATATTTGTCATCACAATCCTCCATTACATTTGGCATCACAATGCTCCATGCCATTGTCATCGCAATGGACCATGACATATGTCATCACAATGCTCCCTGACACCTGTCTTCACAATACTCCATGACCTTCTCATCACAATGCCCCATGCCCTTGTCATCACAATGCCCCATGCCCACTGTCATCACAATAATCTATTAAAATTGTCAGACCAATGCTCCATGCCCCTGTCATCACAATGCTCCACGCCCTTGTCATCACAATGCTCCATGCCCTTGTCATCACAATGCTCCATGCCCTTGTCATCACAATGCTCCATGACCCCTGTCATCACAATGCTCTGTGACTCCAGTCATCACAATGCTTCATAACATTTGTCATCACAGTGGTCCATGCCCACATCATCACAAGGCTCTTTGACTTTTGTAACCACAATACTCCATGAACTTTTCATCACAATGCTCCGTGACCCTTGTCATCACAATGCTCCATGCCTTTGTCAGAACAATGCTCCATGACCCTTGTCATCACAATGTGCCACGTGATTTTCATCACAACGGTCCACAACCTTGTCAACGTAATGCTCCATAAACCTTGTAATCACAATGCTCCATGCAGTTCTCATCAAAATGCTCTCTCAACAGAGATATCACAATGTTCCATCACTAGTCATCACAATACTCCCTCACCCCTGTAATCACAATGTTCCATGACCCCTGTCATCACAATGCTACATCCCCCTATCATCACAATGTTCCATGACCCCTGACATCACAATGTTCCATAACCCCTGTCATCAAAATGCTCCATGACCCTTTTCATCCCAAAGCTCCATGACCCCTGACATCACAATGTTCTATAACCCCTGTCATCAAAATGTTCCGTTACACTTTTCATCAAATTGCTGCATGACCCTGTCATCAAAATGCTCCCTGTCCTTCTCATCACAATGCACCACGCCCTTGACATCAAAATGCTCCATGACTTTTGTCATCACAAAGCTCCATAACCCTTGGAATCACAATGTTCCATGAACCCTCTCATCACATTGTTCCATGCCCTTGTCATCACAAAGCTCCATGACGCTTGTCAAAACAATGTTTGATGCCCTTCTCATCACAATGCTCCATGCCCTTGTCATTACAATCCTCCATGACCCATGGATCACAGTGTTCCGTGACCTTGTCATCACAATGCTCCATGCCCACTCTCATCACAATAATCCATGAAACTTTTCAGACCAATGCTCCATGCCCTTCTCATCACAATGCTCCATTACCCCTGTCATAACAATGCTCCATGACCCCTGCCATCACAATGTTCCACACCATTGTCATCACAAGGCTCCATGACCCTTGTCATCACAATGCTCCAAGACCCCTGTAATCACAATGCTCCATGCCCTTGTCATCACAAAACTCAATGACGCATGTCATCAGAATGCTCCATGGCCTTCTCATCACAATGCTCCTTGCCCTTGTCATCACAATGCTCCAAGACCCCTGTAATCACAATGCTCCATGCCCATTTTCATCTCAATGCTCCATGAACGCTGTCATCACAATGCACCATGCCCATCACCATAATGCTTCAGGCTATTGTCATCACAATGAAATCAAAATGCTCCATGACCTCTGTCATCACAATGCTCCAAACCCTTGTGATCACAATGTTCCATAAAACTTATCATCACAACACCCCATGACGCTCATCATCACAATTATCCATGGTCTTCTCATCACAATGCTCCATGAACTTTGTCATCACAATGCTCAATACACTTGTCATCACAATGCTCCGTGACACTTGTCGTCAGTATGCTCCTTGAACCCTGTCATGACAAGGCTCCATGCCTTTTTCATAACAATGATCCATGCCATTTTCATCACAATGCTCCATGCCCTTGTCAGCACAAAGCTCCATGACGCATGTCATCTGAATGCTCCATGGCCTTCTCATCACAATGCTCCATGCCCTTGTCATCACAATGCTCCCAGACCCCTGTAATCACAATGCTCCATGCCCCTTTTCATCAGAATGTTCCATGAGAATTGTCATCACAAGGCTCCATGGACTTCCCAGCACAATGCTCCAGGACCTTGTCATCACAGTGCTCAATTCCCTTCTCATTACAATGCTCCATGACCCGTGTCATCACAATACTCCATGAACATTTTCAGCCCAATGCTTTATGACCTTCTCATCACAATGCTCCATGACCCATATCATCACAGTCCTCCATGACCACTGTCATCACAACACTCCATGACCCCTGACAACACAATGATCCGGGACTCTTGTCATCACAATGCTCCATGACGCTTGTCATCACAATGCTCCATGCCCTTGTCATTGCAATCCTCCATAACACATGTATCACTGTGTTCCGTGCCCTTGTCATCACAATGCTCCATGCTCACTCTCATCACAATAATCCATGAAACTTTTCAGACCAATGTTCCATGCCCTTGTCATCACAATGCTCCATTACACCTGTCATAACAATGCTCCATGACCCTTGCCATCACAATGTTCTACGGCCTTGTCATCACAAGACTCCATGGCCCTTGTCATCACAATGCTCCAAGACCCCTGTAATCACAATGCTCCATGCCCATGTCATCACAAAGCTCCCTGACGCATGTCATCAGAATGCTCCATGGCCTTCTCATCACAATACTCCATGCCCTTGTCATCACAGTGCTCCAAGACCCTTGTTATTACAGTGATCCATGCCTCTTTTCATCTCAATGCTCCATGAACCCTGTCATCACAATGCACCATGCCCATCATCATAATGCTTCATGCTATTGTCATCACAATGAAATCAAAATTCTCCATGACCTCTCTCATCACAATGCTCCAAACCCTTGTGATCACAATGTTCCATAACACTTGTCATCACAACGCCCCATGACGCTGGTCATCACAATTATCCATGGACTTCTCATCACAATGCTCCATGACCTTTGTCATCACAATTCTCAATACAATTGTCATCACAATGCTCCCTGATACTTGTCATCAGTATGCTCATTGAACCCTGTCATGACAAGTCTCTATGCCTTTTTCATCACAATGATCCATGCCCTTTTCATCACAATGCTCCATGCCATTGTCATCACAATACTCCACAAGCTTGTCATCAGAATGCTCCGTGACACTTTTCATCTCAATGATCCATGACCCCTGTCATCACAATGCTCCATGACACCTGTCATCCCAATGCTCCATGCCCCTTTTCATTACAGTGCTCCATGATGTTCGTCATCACAATTATCCATGGTCTTCTCATCACAGTGCCCCACGGTCTTGCCATCACAATGCTCCATGCCCTGGTCATCACAATGCTCCATGTCCCCAGTCATCACAATGCTCCATGACCCCTGTCATCACAATGCTCCATACCGCTTGTCATTACAGTGCTCCATTACACTCGTAATCACAATTGTCCATGGTCTTCTCATCACAATGCTCCACGACCTTGTCATCAAAATGCTCCATGACCCTTGTCATCACAATGCTCCATGACCACTGTCATAACAATGCTCCATGACCCCTGTCATCACAAGGCTCCATACCACTTGTCATTACAGTGCTCCATGACACTCCTCATCACAATTATCCATGGTCTTCTCATCACAATGCTCCACGGTCTTGCCATCACAGTGCTCCATGCCTTGGGCATCAAAATGCTCCATGTCCCCGGTCATCACAATGCTCCATGACCACTGTCATCACAATGCTCCATACCGCTTGTCATTACAGTGCTCCATGACACTCGTAATCACAATTGTCCATGATCTTCTCATCACAGTGCTCCACGACCTTGTCATCAAAATGCTCCATGACCCTTGTCATCACAATGCTCCATGACCCCTGTCATCACAGTACTCCATGGACATTTTCAGCCCAATGCTCCATGACCTTCTCATCACAATGCGCCATGACCCCTGTCATCACAATGCTCCATGACCACTGTCATCACAACGCTCCATGAACCCTGACAACACAATGATCCGGGACTCTTGTCATTAAAATGCTCCATGACCATTGTCATCACAATGATCCATGCGCTTGTCATCCCAATGCTCCATGACCCTTGAAATCACAATGCTCCGTGATGCTTGTCATCACAGTGCTCCATGAAACTTGTCATCATAATGCTCCTTGCCTTTGTCAACAAAATGGTACATAATCTTGTCATCACAATTCTCCATGCGCTTGTCATCACAATCCTCCATGACCATTGGAATCATATTGCTTCATGCCCTTGCCATCTCTCTCTCGCCTTTCTGGTTTTTACAGATATTCGGATGTCCCTTTTGACCGGTGGTAAGTGACAATTCTTTGTAGTGTGGATTTGTATTGCGCGCTTGCTTGATTGGCCAAAAAGGGCGTATGCGTTTTCTTCTGAATATATTCAGGAGAAAAGGCATACGCCCTTTTTGGCCAAGTGCATCTCTGTCCAAGTTGGGATGCTTTTCCTGTGCTTTAAAGGCGATTCCAATTTACCTCTTGAAATATGTTTTGTGCAATTCTGCCTCATTTTCAAGTCCGCTTCATTGCCTTCCCTCAACAGATTTTTGGAAGAGAGTAGTCCTTTATAAGTCTGCAGGTTTGTGAATTGCTGTGCCCCTGAGCTCCAATTTTCAAATCCCATCTTTGTGAGCTGGCCGCAAATCCACAATTTTGCTTCAGGACCTATACTGGTTCCAGGGGTCGCTATATTGGTTCCCTGTGGGTGGTTGAGGCTTTGGTTAATTCTTCTTCCTGCCAGGAACTTAGAGTGACATGTGCCCGTCCAAATGCCTACATCTACTCTCTGATTGGTTCTCCCTCTTCCCTTTCATCCTCTGCACAATTAGAAAACTGTGCGAACCAGGAGGTTATAGGGGCTGACTCTCCTAAGTTGGGAGATTGATAGTAAAGCAGTTGGAATGCCAAAGTGGAGCACAAGGAGAGGAAAAATTAGGAGAGTTTTAGAAACCTTTCACCATCACAGGGTGTCCATTTTCTAGGTTTCCCATACATGTTATAATTGTAGTGATATACCCTTCTACCTGGAGATTTGGGACACATGGAATGGTGGCATGCATTACTACTTTAAAAGGTCTGCATTTTCTCTCCCAATCTCACCAGTCCTCTCAGTTCCAAGTGCCCAGCCTTATGACTCATCCAGCTGTCTTTGCAGATAGGGTCATTCCAGGTTTCATCAGAACCCCTGAAGGAATTGTGTAAGAATTTCGCTGTTTTTTTTGGGTTTTTTTGAAATTCATTTTTATAATGGGGTTGAGCTGATTTTCACTGACGTGTTTATGCCAGTCTAGACACAATTGATTCCCTTACGGAGACATATCAATACATAGGTTTTAAGATTCTTAGTAGTCAGATATATTCCTCTGTGGGGCATAGGGGTGTTGAGTCCCGTTCACTGAGGAAGGTGTAGGTCTTGTCTATTCTGTATTTGGTTTATGGAATGGTACCTGTGCTAATATCAAACTCTGGTTTTATGCATCACCCCACCTCTCCTTTCCCCTGAAGCAGGCATAAGTGATTTTTGCTAAATGTGAGACTCTGTTCTCTTTCGTAATTCAGTTCATGTGTTGTGATATTGACATTCCCTCTATAAGTGATATCTTATGATAAGATTCTTTTTCTGTGTGACTAATTTCCCTTAAAATCATCATACCTAAATCCACTCTTTATGCTGCTACTGGCCTTATATACATTGATTTCACGTCTGAGTGATATTCCGTTGTACAAAATTACCACAAGTTCTTTATGCATTTCTCTTTTTCCTGGGATATTTTAGGTGTACCAAAGTTGAGGTTCTTGTATGCAGAGCAGCCCTAAACTTTGGGGTGCCTGTGTCTTATTGACATTTAGTCTTCCCAAGTTATATGTCCATGAGTTGAAGTCCCCTTGCTCCGGGGCTTTGTATTTTAGATGTTTTAAAAAACAGCATACACTTCTTCAGAGTGGCTCTTGGATATTTATACCCCACCCATCAGCGTGACTAGGCTCCCTGTTTTCCATGGCCTCTCCTGCATTTCTGGTTTGTACACATTTTTTGGATGGCCTTTCTGAGCAGTGGAAATTGAGACTTCTTTGTTGTGCGGATTTGAATTTCCCTCTTGCTTGGTTGGCCAAAAACTCTGCATGTGTTTTTTTCCTGAAGATATTCACGAAAAAAACGCATACACCCTTTTGCCCAAACGCATCATTTTAGAAATTCTGCTGCTTTTCATATGCTTTAAATGTGAGTACAATCTACCTTTTGAAATCTGTTTCCTGCAATTCTGCCTCTCATTCAGATCCTCTTCGTTACCTTACCTGAATATATTTTTGGACGTTGGTTATCATTTATATCTTTGCAGGTCTTTGAATTGTCTGCTCCTGAGCTCCATTTTGCAACTCGCTTTTTTTGTGAGCTGGCCGCCAAACCATTGGATTACTTCTGGCCCTATTCTGGTTCTGGGGAGGCAGGCTGAGCCTTTGGTTAATTCTTCTTCCTAATGGGAAATTAGAGTGACATGTGCCTGTCAAAAGTCCTACAGCTAATCTCTCATTGGTTCCCCCTCTTCCCATTTACCCTCTGCACAAATTGCAAACTGTGGGAAACAGGAGGTTAAAGGTGCTGATTCTCCAAGTGGGGAGATTGTTAGTAATGTGGCTGGAATGGCGAACCCCAGCACCAGGAGATCAAAAATGAGGTGCATTTTAGACACCTTTCCTGAGCACACGGTGTACATTCATCTCGGTTTCCCAGGCATGTTTTCGCTGTCAGAAGATTCCCTTGAACCTGCAGATTTGGGACCCATGGAATGGGTACCAGGCAGTATTACTTTAAAAGGTCTGCATTTCCTCACCCAGCCTCTCTAACATCTCTTAGCGTGCATAGTTTCCAGCCTTATATAATCATCCTGCTGTGGGTCTACATGTGTTCAATCCATGTTACATCGTAGCCCTTCAACAAAAGTTGTAAGAATTTTGGTCTGTCTCACTGTTTTTATAAATAGTTTTAAATTTATTTTTATATTGATTACAGCTGATTTTCAAAGCTCTGTTTTTTGCTGCTGTACATCCACTTGATTCATGTACTGTGAGACAACAATAACTTCTTTTTCAGATGCTTACCAGTCATGTGTATTATTTTCCAGTGACTTGAGTGGGCTGAGTGCAGTTCTTTGAGGTACCGTGTAGGCCTTGTCAGTTATTCAATTTGGTACTTGGAATGGTATCTTTGCTAATTTCAACCTCCTGGATAATACCTCACCATTCCCCACCTTTCCCATTTAGCAGCCTTATGTCTATTTTCTACATATTTGACTATGTTTCTGTTTTGTAATTTATTTCATGTGTAGCCATTTTTGATTCCACCTTTAAGTGACATCTTCTGATATGTGTCTTTTTCTTTCTGACATATGTCACTTAGAATGATCGTATGTAACTCCTCCAGAGTTGTTACAACTGGCCTTATTTCATTGATTTCTGGATGAGTAATATTCCACTCTACATAAGTACCCCATCTCTTTTATCCATTTTATCCTTCCAGGGACATTTAGGTTATATCCAAGTTGAGGCCCTTTTTAACAGAGAGGTGGTAAACGTTCGGGTGCCTGTTTTCTGTCGATTTTTGTTTTTCCCAAGGTACACGCCCATGAGTGCAAGTGCCCTATGCTCTGTAGCTCATCTTTTAGATGTTTTAGCAAACACAATACACTTCTCCAGAGTGGCCGTTGGCAAATTACATTTCCACTATCAGCCTCACAGGGCTCCCTTTTCTCCTCGCCCTGTCCTGCATTTCTGGTGTTTACACTTTATGTGGATGGCCCTTCTGACTGATGTGAAGTGATACATTTTGTGATATTGATTTCCAGTGCCCACCTGTTTGGTTGGATAAAAAGTGTGTATGGCCTTTACTTGAATATATTCAGAAAAAATGCATACACCCTTTTTGGCCAACTGCATCATTGGCGATGTTCAGCCCCTTTTCTTGTGCTTTAATGGGGAGTCCTTTCTACCTCTTCAAATCTGTTTCCTGCCACTCTCCCTTGCTTACAAGTCCTTTTCTGTGACTTACCTCAAGACATTTTTCGACGATAGATATTTTCAACTCTGCAGTTTCATGAATTTTAGTGCCCCTGAGTTCCATTTTTCAACTTGTGTTTTTGGAAACTGGACACAAAACAGCGGGATTTCCTCTAGCCCTATTCTGTTTCCGTGGGCAATTCTAGCCTTTGATGAATTTGTGTTCTGGATTGGAAATTAGAGTGGCCTGTGCCTGTCCGAACACCTAAGACTTGTCTCTAAATTTTTCTCATCTTTCTGCTTCATCCTCTGGACAAATTCCAAACTGTGTGCAACAGGATGTTGACGGTGCTGATATCCCCAAGTGAGGAGATTGTTAGGAAAGATGCTGGAGGGTTGAACCCGAGCACCAGGCAATGAGGAGATGAGGTGCCTTTTCCAAACTCTTTCCGATCAAACGGTGTACCATTCTCTAGGTGTGACAGGCATGTTTTAGCTGTAGGAAGGGTCCCGTGCATGTAAGGAGAACACCAGGGATTTTTCCAAATCAGTGCCTCCCCGAACCCCAAACTGGGGAATTTTTAAGCTACGGCTACACGTATGTCCTTTAAGGGCCTTGGGAAATAGGCAGAGCCCAAACTTTAGATGACTGAAATCTTCAGGGTCAGAAGCGCTCACCATCGGCCTTGCTTAGGTTACATTTTATCTGTCATTGATAGATGATGTCAATAAAAATATCTATTCTTTTTCAGATTATTTCCCCTTATAGGTTATTGCAAAATATTCAGTGTAGTTCCCTGTGCTATACAGTAGTTCCTTGTTGATGATCTATTTTATACATAGCAGTGTGTATGTGTTAATCCCAAACTGTTAATTTATCCCTTCTCCTACCTTTCCCCTTCGGTAATAATAAATTATAAGATTTTATACTTCTCAGACATAGGGGAGTTGAAAGAGAGGTATCATTTTCAATGGAAAAGCATTCAAAACAAGATTGAAGCTTCAGCCAAGAGTATTCGATGTACATCCATGGAAATAAATCACTTCATTTCTCTAATGTTGACCTGTCAAATAAGACAGACGTCTTCACTGAACTTGCTTATAGGAAAGTGATGGAAATATCAAATGTAAGTCTTAGAAACATCTTCTTTTACCCGAGCATTATACACTGCTCTATGTTAACTACAGTTTGGCTCACACATCTGTTCATTGAAGTTACAATGTTCTCAATTTCTGTTACTGATCCTCCAGAGTGGACCCCAACAGGAGTCCCCGTGCCCAGTGTCATTGGAGCCAACAGATCAAGACTGAGTTTGGTTCAGAAGCAAAGGAAACATTATTTTGAAAACAGAATGGAGAGGTGAGAGCGTGCACTCCCCCATGGGCTGTGGGCTGGGCTGCTGTGTAGGGTCCCCGGCAGCGTCAGTGGGAGGGAGGGGATGGAGCTCTCGAGGGCTGCGTTGGCTGCAGCTCAGGCTCTATGCCGCGGAGTCTGCATGGGACCCCGCTAGCTGAGGTGTCGACCCAGCCATTCTGCACTAGGAAATCGGGTCTGAAGTGCCGGGTGTGGGACCTCTGCATGCGGAACCCTAGGAGCACGTGAAATTAGACAAAGCACAAAGGAAAAACAGGTTAGACTTTATCTTATTGCCCAGATTCTCTTTTTATCTCCCAGGAATTTTTAATGAACGTTGCCGGAGACGAACACCTCCTCTGCTTTTTGTTCCGTTCCTTATTCTTGGGGTGTTGAGGGTGCAGACCCCTCTTTTGTAACTGCTTCATGCTGTGGTGGGAGCCCTGATACATGGGGGGAGGGGCAAAACGTCTCCCCACCAACCTCCTGGTGAGGTTGATTGTCCCAAGGCCTCCTGCCTCACTTCTTGTCCGCCTGAGCACCAGCATTGGAAGTGTACAGATTCTAATGACCTTTAAGGGTCCAGGAAAGAGAGGCGCAGAGATGCTGCGGTGGCAGGTTTCACCCCACCCCACATATGTTCGGCGACCTTAGGCTGACAGTTTTTGCCAGACTAGATGCTCTGACCAGTAGTCTGTGCTTTCTTTAATTAGGTCCCTGAATTAATGTACAAACAGCACCATGTGTCAGAGCCCTGCCCACGCAACTCTCAGACAGTCCAGGGTCAGTGGTGATCCAGGACCATGACGTCCACTGAGTCAATGGCTTTTAGAAGTATCCAGCAGTCCAGCCGGTCATATTGGCCACCATCACCGCGGTGTCTCTAGGGTTTCCTATGGTGAAAGCGTGATATACGTTTCCCCCGCCAAGCTTATTAGCTCCCCTCTGGGTGCAGTAAGTCCTGCAAGCAGTAGTCTGCTCTTTCGGGGCACAGTCTTGTCGTTTTCTGAGAGAAACTCCAGGTCAAGTGATGGTCACACGAGTCATCTTGGGGGCCCGTTGCCCCCGTTTATCTCTCTGGAGGTTGGAGTTGGAGGGCCTCCTCACTCGAGGTCAGTGTGTCCACAGAGCGACCCCTGCAACTTCAGGGCATGATGGGTGGTTAGGATCACCACGTGTGGTCCTTTTCCCTTAGGAGGGAGCTGGCCTTGCGGGCTGCTGATTTCCAGCTTTTTAGATACCCCAGTATCCTGGCCTGATGAGTTGGTGGGCAAAGCCCTTGGTGACCATAGTTTATCATACCTGAAGGGCATTCTTGTGTTGCTCCATTTCAAGTGGTCCCAGTTTTTGCACTAAGGCTCCAAGGGCGATTAACCTTTGACCGGGTATGTAAAGGTCAAAGGGTTTAGCTAAATTAGGGAGTTCCTGGGCAAGGGTCTGTATTGACTGCTCTTTCCATTCTTGAAAGGCTGCTTCTGGATTCTATTCAAAAGGATCATCATCTTTTCGTGTCAGTGTTTCATGTAGAGGCCCAGCTATTACACTGTAGTCAGGGATCCAGATGCAGAAAACCTTGGCCTCCCCAGGAACCCCTAAGCTATCTTCTAGTTTTAGAAGAGGTAAGGCTGCAAATGGCTTCTTCCCTATCCTGGGATGCGTTTCTCCGAATATCTGTGAGAATGAAGCCCAGGCATGTCACCTTAGCCTGGGATATTTGAGCGTTTTTCTTGGACACCTTCTATCCTTTCTTGGCTAGGTAGTTCAGAGGCGTCTTTAGTAGGCCTGGCGATCAGAATGTCATCTGCATATTGAAGGAGGGTTCCCTTTTACAGAGGTTGAACTTTTAGGTCTTTAGAGGACATTTCCCCAATGATGGTGTGGGGATTTTTGAACCATTGGGGCAGGACGGCACAGCATTATTGCTTTTGTTGCATGTTGTGTCCTGCCACTCACAAGCCAAAAATTCTTGTGACTCTGAGATGAATGGAATACAGAAGAAGGCATCATTGAAGTCTAATACAGAATGCCATGGCCTGGTGGAAGGTAGAATGACTAGCAGGGAGTAGGAAATAGGAGCTACTGGATGTATATCCTCGGTGGCTTCACTGACTGACCTGATATCCTTTACCAGGTCTCCAGCAGCCCATGGGGCTCTCGTGGTCAGGCCAATCCCAGGATATGGAGCTCACCTGGGCTGCACCCCTACCCCACAGCCCACGGGGCTCTCGTGGTCAAGTCCCTCCCAGGGTATGGAGCTCACCTCTGCAGCTACCCAGCAGCCCATGGGGCTCTCCTACTCAGGCCCTTCCCAGGATACGGAGCTCCCCTGGGCAGGTACCCCAGCAGGGCTGGACACACAGGAACTGTGCACATAGCCCACCTTGCAGAGAACCCCCAGCTCACCTGTCGCTCACAGCTGACACAGAATACCTCAGAGCAGGACTTGAACTAACAAACAGCAGCTCTGACAGGTCTGTGACCATGGCTATCACTCTCTGCAGGCTCTTTCTGCCTGGTCTTCCAGACACTTCCACTGAAGCCAGGGCACCAGGCTTCTGTCTCCACCCACCATCACTCCTCTCCCTGACTCCTGGGTTCCTCTCATTAGGATAGTGTCTTCTTGAAGTTGTTTTCCACTCACGTACCAGATAAAATGATAAGAAAACAAGCCGCAGCTGCAGCCCCTTGTCTATCCTGACTCTCAAGAGCCCACACCTGTTCCTAGGGCCTGGCCCGTTTAGCAAGTTTCATTTTCTGCAGCTGTGAGCCCCTGAGGGGTGAGGATTGGCTGATTTTGGCAGCCTGAAACTGCCTGCCAGCCCTCCACAGGTGTGCCTGGGTTGAGGGCAATATAAACAGCTCTCCAGTGAGCGACAGCCCTTGTAGCTGTGACTGACGCCATATTCTCTGCCCCGTAGGCAGTGCCGGGGCTGTGCTGGTGGGAGGGAGTGAGGGGCCGTGGCTTTGTGGGTGGCCCAGTGTGAGTGGGGCTCTGCTGGACTTTCTGCAGGAGTTGCCAGGCTGCCACCTGCTAAAGATGAGGATGTGTCACCGATACCTGTCGCTGGAATTTCTCCCCAGGCAGAGGTGAGGAAGTAAAAAAGCAGTGGGGGCCGTGGCAGGAGGGGTATCTCAGGCACGGAAATGGAAAGCTTCCAGAAGAGCATTTGGGGCCAGGACCATCCTGACTGGCCTGCCGGCACCAAGTCGGCCTGTGTGCTGTCGCTGGTTTGGCTCCAAAGCCCTTCCTCTAAGCTTGCAAGTTCTTGTACATATTCAGTTGTTTTACCTGGAAAGGGTGGGAAGAGTTCAGCTGAAGCAGGACTGGGGCTCAGCTCACGTTTACTCACAGATGACTTGGAACGGTCCCCCAGCTTTGCAATGAGGACCCTCCTTGCTTCGGGGATGGGCTGCTGGCTGTATGGGAGATGATTCCCCACCTCTGACCAATTTCAGAATTGTTTACCGCTGGAACAAGTGCCGTGATAGGGTTTTCCTTTGTATAACTGGTGGGTTCAGGTTTTTTTTTCCTTTTTTGGTTCAAGTTAGATTTTATTCCTCTTTTATGTATTTATTGATATAAGCATGGAAATAATTCATTCATATAAATACATCTGTGTGAAGGGAAGAACTTTTTCTGTTTTATTTTTAAATTTTATTTTTTTAAATTTTAAAATTTAATTTTATTTATATTTTTATAAAGCAGGTTATTATTAGTTAAGTATTTTATGCATATACATGTATACAGGTCAATCCCAATCTCCCAACATATGCCACCAACACCACACCATGGCTTCCCACACTTGGTGTCCATACGTGTGTTCTCTACCTCTGTGTCTCTATTTCTTCCCTGCAAACCAGTTCATCTATACCATTTTTCTAGGTTCCACATATATGCATTAATATACAATATTTGTTTTTCTCTTTCTGACTTACTTCATTCTGTATGACAGTCCCTAGATCCATCGACGTCTCTACAAATGACCCAGTTTCATTCCTTCTTATGGCTGAGTAATATTCCATTTTATATATGTACCACATCTTTATCCATTCGTCTGTCTGTGGGTATTTAGGTTGCTTCCATTACCTGGCTATCGTAAATAGTGCTGAAATGAGCATGTGGTGAATGTGCCTTTTTGATTTATGGTTTTCTCTGGGTATATGCCCAGAAGTGGGATTGCTGGATCATATGGTAATTCTATTTCTAGTTTTTTTAAGGAAACTCCATACTGTTCTCCATCGTGACTGTATCAATTTACATTTCCACCACTAGTGGAAGAGGGATCCTTTTGTCCACAACCTACCCAGAATTTGTTGTTTGTAGATTTTCTGATGATGCCGATTCTAACAGGTGTGAGGTGATACCTCATTGTAGTTTTGATTTGCATTTCTCTAATAATTAGTGATGTTGAGCAGCTTTTCATGTGCGTCTTGGCCATCTCTGTGTCTTCTTTGAAGAAACGTCTCTTTAGATCTTCTGCCCATTTTTGTATTGGGTTGTTTGTTTTTTTAATATTAAGCTGCATGAGCTCTTTATATATATTGGAGATTAAACCTTTGTCCATTGATTCGTTTGCAAATATTTTCGCCCATTCTGAGGGATGCTTTTTGCCATTCCCGTTTTTTTAACAAAAAAAGAAAGAAAGAAAAAGAAGCAGAACACTAATGTGTGTAAAATATGCCTTTTGAAACTGTCGTTTTGAAATATGGACGTCCTTTGAATTTTTTGGTCGATATATGAACCCAGGATTTGTTTTCAGGGCAGGTGTCATTTACAGGCCTGCAATGATTTTGAATATCAACTGACCATTAGCGCTTGGATTAAAGCTGCTGTTTTGTGAAACGGCCACAATGTGGCAACAGTTCTCCCTTACCCAATCTGGTTACTGGGGCAACAGAGCCTCAATGGAAGTCCTGTTCTAGATTGGAATGTAGAATGGAATGTACCAGGAGAAAGCCCCTCAAGTTTGTCTCACTACTTCTTGTTCGTGTTTTCAGTTTAATTTTTTATTTTTTATTACAGCAAATTTGATTACAATGTTTGGCTTGTTGTAGGTGTGGAAGATGTGGTTCTTTTACACATATACATATGTCTGTTCTTCCTGGGATCCTTTTCCCATGTACCTTATGACAGAATGTTGAGTAGTCTTCTCTTGGTATTCTGTAGGTCTTTGGTGATTATATATGTCACCTCTCTTTGTATATGTCTGTTAACCCCAATATCAAAATGAAACCAATCCTCACACCTTTCCATTGGGGAAACATTAGTTTGTTTAATGAATCTGTGATTGCCCTTCTCCATGGAAATATCTGCCCTGGTATCCACTTTTCGGTCACACCTATAAGAGATATGATATGATATGTGTCTTTCACTTTCGGACTTACTACAAGTCACATGATTACCTCTAGACAAACCTACGGTGCTGCAAATGGCATTGTGTCCTTTTATTCCTTGGCTTCTATTCTTCCTTAGCGAGGTCCATTTTCAACAATGTGATTCCCTGAGGGCTGAGGATTAGCTGACCTGGGTAGCCTGAGCCTCCCGGCCGGCCCTCCCCAGGTGTGCCTGGGTTGAGGTCAATATAAACAGCGCTGCAGGCAGCAATAGCCCCTGAAGCTGTGCCTGACTCCATATTCTCTGCCCCGTCAGCAGTCTCGGGGCTGTGCTGGTGGGAGGGAGTGAGGGGCCACGGCTTTGTGGGTGGCCCTGTGTGAGTGGGTCTCTGCTGGACTTTCTACAGGAGTTGCCAGGCTTCCACCTTTAAAGAAGAGGATTTGTCACCCATACCTTCCACTGGAATTTCTCTCCGGACAGAGGTGAGGAAGGAAAAAGGCAGTGGGTCCCGGGACAGGAGGGGTATCTCAGGCAGGGCAATGGAAAGCTTCCAGAAGAGTGCCCAGGGCCAGGACCATCCTGGCTGGCCTGCAGGCACCAAGTTGGCCTGCGTGCTGTCGCTGGTGTGGCTCCACGCCCCTTCCTCTAGGCTTTCAAGCCCTTGTACATATTCAGGTGTTTTACCTGGGAAGGGTGGGAAAAGTTCAACAGCAGCTGGCCTGGGGCTCAGCTCACCGTTACTCACAGATGCCTCGGCATGGCCCCCAGCTTTGAAATGAGGACGCTCCTTGCATAGGAGTGGGCTGCTGGCTCTATCGCTGATGATTCCCCACCTCTGACCAATTTCAGAATTGTTTACCACTGGAGCAAGTGCCCTGATAGGGTTTTCCTCTGTCTAACTCGTGGGTTCAGGTTTTCTTTTTTCTTTTTTGGTTCAAGTTAGATTTTATTCCTCTTTTATGTATTTATAGATATAAGCATGGAAATAATTCATTCATATAAATACATCTGTGTGAAGGGAAGAACTTTTATCTGTTTTATTTTTAAATTTTATTTTTTAAAATTTTGAAATTTAATTTTATTTATTTTTTTATACAGCAGGTTATTATTGGTTATGTATTTTATGCATATACATGTATACAGGTCAATCCAAATCTCCCAACTCATCCCAACACCACCTCCCCATGGCTTCCCACACTTGGTGTCCATATGTGTGTTCTCTACCTCTGTGTCTCTATTTCTTCCCTGCAAACCAGTTCATCTGTACCATTTTTCTAGGTTCCACATATATGCATTAATATACAATGTTTGTTTGTCTCTTTCTGACTTACTTCATTCTGTATGACAGTCTCTAGATCCATCGACGTCTCTACAAATGACCCAGTTTCATTCCTTCTTATGGCTGAGTAATATTCCATTTTATATATGTACCACATCTTTATCCATTCGTCTGTCTTTGGGTATTTAGGTTGCTTTCATTACCTGGCTATCGTAAATAGTGCTGAAATGAGCATTGTGGTGAATGCGCCTTTTTGATTTATGGTTGTCTCTGGGTATATGCCCAGAAGTGGGATTGCTGGATCATATGGTAATTCTATTTCTAGTTTTTTTAAGGAAACTCCATACTGTTCTCCATCGTGACTGTATCAATTTACATTTCCACCACTTGTGGAAGAGGGATCCTTTTGTCCACACCCTCCCCAGAATTCGTTGTTTGTAGATTTTCTGATGATGCCGATTCTAACAGGTGTGAGGTGATACCTCATTGTAGTTTTGATTTGCATTTCTCTAATAATTAGTGATGATGAGCAGCTTTTCATTTGCGTCTTGGCCATCTCTGTGTCTTCTTTGAAGAAACGTCTCTTTAGATCTTCTGCCCATTTTTGTATTGGGTTGTTTGTTGTTTTAATATTAAGCTGCATGAGCTCTTTATATATATTGGAGATTAAACCTTTGTCCATTGATTCGTTTGCAAATATTTTCGCCCATTCTGAGGGATGCTTTTTGCCATTTCCGTTTTTTTAACAAAAAAAGAAAGAAAGAAAAAGAAGCAGAACACTAATGTGTGTAAAATATGCCTTTTGAAACTGTCGTTTTGAAATATGGACGTCCTTTGAATTTTTTGGTCGATATATGAACCCAGGATTTGTTTTCAGGGCAGGTGTCATTTACAGGCCTGCAATGATTTTGAATATCAACTGACCATTAGCGCTGGGATTAAAGCTGCTGTTGTGTGAAACGGCCACAAGGTGGCAGCAGTTCTCCCTTACCAAATCTGGTTACTGGGGCAACAGAGCCTCAATGGAAGTCGTGTTCTAGATTGGAATTTAGAATGGAATGTGCCAGGAGAAAGCCCCTCAAGTTTGTCTCACTACTTCTTGTTCGTGTTTTTAATTTAATTTTTTTATTTTTTATTACAACAAATTTGATTACAATGTTTGGCTTGATGTAGGTGTGGAAGATGTGGTTCTTTTACACATATACATATGTCAGTTCTTCCTGGGATCCTTTTCCCATGTAGCTTATGACAGAATGTTGAGTAGTCTTCTCTTGGTATTCTGTAGGTCTTTGGTGATTATATATGTCACCTGTGTTTGTATATGTCTGTTAACCCCAATATCATAATGAAACCAATCCTCACACCTTTCCTTTGGTGAACCATAAGTTTGTTGAATGAATCTGTGATTTGCCCTTCTCCATGGAAATATCTGCCCTGGTATCCATTTTTCGGTCACACCTATAAGAGATATGATATGATATGTGTCTTTCACTTTCTGACTTACTACAAGTCACATGATTACCTCTAGACACACCTACGGTGCTGCAAATGGCATTGTGTACTTTTATTCCTTGGCTTCTATTCTGCCTTAGCGAGGTCCATTTTCAACAATGTGATTCCCTGAGGGCTGAGGATTAGCTGACCTGGGTAGCCTGACCCTGCCGGCCGGCCCTCCCCAGGTGTGCCTGTGTTGAGGTCAATATAAACAGCGCTGCAGGCAGCAATAGCCCCTGAAGCTCTTCCTGACGCCATATTCTCTGCCCAGTAAGCAGTCTCGGGGCTGTGCTGGTGGGAGGGAGTGAGGGGTCACGGCTTTGTGGGTGACCCGGTGTGAGTGGGTCTCTGCTGGACTTTCTGCAGGAGTTGCCAGGCTTCCACCTGTAAAGAAGAGGATGTGTCACCCATACCTTCCGCTGGAATTTCTCTGTGGACAGAGGTGAGGAAGGAAAAAAGCAGTGGGGGCCGGAACAGGAGGGGTATCTCAGGCAGGGCAATGGAAAGCTTCCAGAAGAGCACCCAGGGCCAGGACCATCCTGGCTGGCCTGCAGGCACCAAGTTGGCCTGCGTGCTGTCGCTGGTGTGGCTCCACGCCCCTTCCTCTAGGCTTTCAAGGCCTTGTACATATTCAGGTGTTTTACCTGGGAAGGGTGGGAAAAGTTCAACAGCAGCTGGCCTGGGGCTCAGCTCACGGTTACTCACAGATGCCTCGGCATGACCCCCCGCTTTGCAATGAGGACGCTCCTTGCGTAGGAGTGGGCTGGTGGCTGTATGGGAAATGATTCCCCACCTCTGACCAATTTCAGAATTGTTTACCGCTGGAACAAGTGCCCTGATAGGGTTTTCCTCTGTCTAACTCGTGGGTTCAGGTTTTTTTTTCTTTTTTGGTTCAAGTTAGATTTTATTCCTCTTTTATGTATTTATAGATATAAGCATGGAAATAATTCATTCATATAAATACATCTGTGTGAAGGGAAGAACTTTTTTCTCTTTTATTTTTAAGGTTTATTTTTTAAAATTTTGAAATTTAATTTTATTTATTTTTTATACAGCAGGTTATTATTAGTTATGTATTTTATGCATATTCATGTATACAGGTCAATCCCAGTCTCCCAACTCATCCCAACACCACCTCCCCATGGCTTCCCACACTTGGTGTCCATACGTGTGTTCTCTATATCTGTGTCTCTCTTTCTTCCCTGCAAACCAGTTCATCTGTACGATTTTTCTAGGTTCCACATATATGCGTTAATATACAATATTTGTTTTTCTCTTTCTGACTTACTTCATTCTGTATGACAGTCTCTAGATCCATCGACGTCTCTACAAATGACCCACTTTCATTCCTTCTTATGGCTGAGTAATATTCCATTTTATATATGTACCACATCTTTATCCATTCGTCTGTCTGTGGGTATTTAGGTTGCTTCCATTACCTGGCTATCGTAAATAGTGCTGAAATGAGCATTGTGGTGAATGTGCCTTTTTGATTTATGGTTTTCTCTGGGTATATGCCCAGAAGTGGGATTGCTGGATCATATGGTAATTCTATTTCTAGTTTTTTTAAGGAAACTCCATACTGTTCTCCATCGTGACTCTATCAATTTACATTTCCACCACTAGTGGAAGAGGGATCCTTTTGTCCACACCCTCTCCAGAATTCGTTGTTTGTAGATTTTCTGATGATGCCGATTCTAACAGGTGTGAGGTGATACCTCATTGTAGTTTTGATTTGCATTTCTCTAATAATTAGTGATGTTGAGCAGCTTTTCATGTGTGTCTTGGCCATCTCTGTGTCTTCTTTGAAGAAACGTCTCTTTAGATCTTCTGCCCATTTTTGTATTGGGTTGTTTGTTGTTTTAATATTAAGCTGCATGAGCTCTTTATATATATTGGAGATTAAACCTTTGTCCACTGATTCGTTTGCAAATATTTTCGCCCATTCTGAGGGATGCTTTTTGCCATTCCCGTTTTTTTAAGAAAAAAAGAAAGAAAGAAAAAGAAGCAGAACACTAATGTGTGTAAAATATGCCTTTTGAAACTGTCGTTTTGAAATATGGACGTCTTTTGAATTTTTTGGTCGATATATGAACCCAGGATTTGTTTTCAGGGCAGGTGTCATTTACAGGCCTGCAATGATTTTGAATATCAACTGACCATTAGCGCTGGGATTAAAGCTGCTGTTGTGTGAAACGGCCACAAGGTGGCAGCAGGTCTCCCTTACCAAATCTGGTTACTGGGGCAACAGAGCCTCAATGGAAGTCGTGTTCTAGATTGGAATTTAGAAAGGAATGTGCCAGGAGAAAGCCCCTCAAGTTTGTCTCACTACATCTTGTTCGTGTTTTTAATTTAATTTTTTATTTTTTATTACAGCAAATTTGATTACAATGTTTGGCTTGTTGTAGGTGTGGAAGATGTGGTTCTTTTACACATATACATATGTATGTACTTCCTGGGATCCTTTTCCCATGTACCTTATGACAGAATGTTGAGTGGTCTTCTCTTGGTATTCTGTAGGTCTTTGGTGATTATATATGTCACCTGTGTTTGTATATGTCTGTTAACCCCAATATCATAATGAAACCAATCCTCACACCTTTCCATTGGTGAGCCATAAGTTTGTTGAATGAATCTGTGATTGCCCTTCTCCGTGGAAATATCTGCCCTGGTATCCATTTTTCGGTCAAACCTATAAGAGATATGATATGATATGTGTCTTTCACTTTCTGACTTACTACAAGTCACGTGATTACCTCTAGACACACCTATGGTGCTGCAAATGGCATTGTGTCCATTTATTCCTTGGCTTCTATTCTGCCTTAGCGAGTTCCATTTTCAACAATGTGGTTCCCTGAGGGCTGAGGATTAGCTGACCTGGGTAGCCTGACCCTGCCGGCCGGCCCTCCCCAGGTGTGCCTGTGTTGAGGTCAATATAAACAGCGCTGCAGGCAGCAATAGCCCCTGAAGCTGTGCCTGACTCCATATTCTCTGCCCCGTCAGCAGTCTCGGGGCTGTGCTGGTGGGAGGGAGTGAGGGGCCACGGCTTTGTGGGTGGCCCTGTGTGAGTGGGTCTCTGCTGGACTTTCTGCAGGAGTTGCCAGGCTGCCACCTGTAAAGAAGAGGATGTGGCACCCATACCTTCCGCTGGAATTTCTCTCCGGACAGAGGTGAAAGGAAAAAATCAGTGGGGCCGGGACAGGAGGGGTATCTCAGGCAGGGCAATGGAAAGCTTCCAGAAGAGCGCCCAGGGCCAGGACCATCCTGGCTGGCCTGCAGGCACCAAGTTGGCCTGCGTGCTGTCGCTGGTGTGGCTCCACGGCCCTTCCTCTAGGCTTTCAAGCCCTTGTACATATTCAGGTGTTTTACCTCGGAAGGGTGGGAAAAGTTCAAAGGCATCTGGCCTGTGGCTCATGTCACGGTCACTCACAGATGCCTCAAGTCCCTTTCACTGAGGAAGGTGTAGGTCTTTTCTATTCCATAGTTTATTTTTGGAACGGTACCTGTGCTTATATCAAACTCTGATTTTATGCATCACCCCACCTCTCATTCCCCCTTAAGCAGGCATTCGAGTGTTTTCCAAAGGTGAGACTCTGTTCTCTTTCCTAACTGAGTTCAAGTGTAGCCATGTTTACAGGATCATCATAAGTGATATCTTAATATAAGTTTCTTTTTCTGTGTGACTTATTTCAATTAGAAGCATCATACCTCATCAACCTCATTTTGCTGCTACTGGTCTTATGCCATTGATTGCATGGCTGAGGGATATTCCATCGTACGGAAGTACCACAATTTTTTGAACCATTTTTATATTTCCTGGGATATTTAAGGTGTACCCAAGTTGAGGTTTTTGTAAGCAGTGAAGCCCTAAATTTTGGGGTTGCTCTGTCTTATTGATTTTCAGTTTCCCAAGGTATATTCCCTAGACTGGAAGTGCCCTTGGCTCTGTAGCTCTGTTGTTTACTTGTTTTAGGGAACACTATGCACTCCTCCAGAGAGGCAGGTGGCAATTTACATCCCGCCCATCAGCATAACAAGACTCCCTGTTCTTCAGGGCCTGTTTTGCCTTTCTGGTTTTTACAGATTTTGTGGATGTCCCTTTTATACCTGTGGAAAGTGATACTTCTTTGTAGTGCAGATTTTCATTGCCCGCCTGCTTGCTTGGCCAAGAAGGGCTTATGCGTTTTCTCCTGAATATATTCATGAGAAAACACATACGCTCTATTTGGCCAAGTGCATCATTTTTGAAATTTTGCCACTCTTTCTGTGCTTCAAACGCGATTCCAACGTACCTCTTGAAATCTGTTTCCTGCTATTCTGCCTCGCTTTCAAGTCCGCCTCGTTGCCTTCCCTCAACAGATTTTTGGACGATAGTTGTCCTTTATTACTCTGCCAGTTTGTGAATTGCTGTGCCCCTGAGCTCCATTATTCTACTCGTTTTTTGTGAGCTGACCGCAAGTCCAAAATTTTGGTTCAGGACCTATACTGGTTTCCGATGGGGCGCTGAGACTTTGGTTAATTCCTCTTCCTGCTGGGAAATTGGATTGACATTTGCCTGTCCAAATGCCTAACAGCTACTCTCTCATTGGTTCTCCCTCTTCACTTTCATCCACAGCCAAACTGGCATCCTGTTCGAACCAGTAGGTTAAAGGGACTGTCTCTCCAAGTTGGGAGATTGATAGTAAAGCAGTTGGAAAGTCAAACGGGAGCACCAGGAGAGGGACTATTCGTTGAGTTTTAGAAACCTTTCGTATTCACAGTGTGTCCATGCTGTAGGTTTCCCGTACATGTTATATCTGTAGTAATATTCCCTTCAACCTGGAGAATTGGGACCCATGGAATGGGTGCCACGCATTATTGCTTTAAAGGGTCTGCATTTGCTCACCCAATCTCACCAATCCTCTCAGTCCCAAGTATCCAGACTTATGCCATATCCAGCTGTCATTGTAGATAGGGTAATTCCAGGTTTCATCAGAGACCATGAAGGAATTGTAAAGAATTTCCATTGTAGTTTTGTTTAGTTTTTGTAATTCCTTTATATAGTTGGTGTTAGCTGATTATGCTGCCATGTTTATGCCAGTCTAGACACACATGATTCCCTTACGGAGACATATCAATACATAGGTTTTAAGATTCTTACTAGTCAGATATATTCCTTTGTGGGAAATATGGGGTTTTGAGTCCCTTTCACTGAGGAATGTGTAGGTCTTGTCTATTCCTTAGTTGGATTTTGGAACGGTACCTGTGCTTATATCAAACTCTGGTTTTATGCATCACCCCAACTCTCCTTCCCCCTTAAGCAGCCATAAGAGTGTTTTCTAAATGTGCGACTCTGTTCTCTTTACTAACTGAGTTCAAGTGTAGCCATGTTTACAGGATCTTCATAAGTGATATCTTATGATAAGTTTCTTTTTCTGTGTGACTTATTTCACTTAGAATCATCGTACCTGAATCCACGCATTTTGCTGCTACTGGTCTTATGACATTGATTTCATGGCTGAGGTATATTCCAACTTAAGTAAGTACCGCAATTTTTTGAACCATTTTTATATTTCCTAGGTCATTTAAAGTGTACCCAAGTGGAGGTTCTTGTAAGCAGTGCAGCCCTAAATTTTGGGGTGCCTCTGTCTTATTGATTTTAAGTTTTCCCAAGGTATATTCCCTAGACTGGAAGTGCCCTTGGCTCTGTAGCTCTGTTCTTTACTTGTTTTAGGGAACTCAATGCACTCCTCCAGAGAGGCAGCTGGCAATTTACATCCCTCGCATCAGCATAACAAGGCTCCCTGTTCTCCAGGGCCTATCTTGGCTTTCTGGATTTACACATCTTGTGGATGTCCCTTTTGACCGGTGGGAAGTGATACTTCTTTGTAGTGCAGATTTGCATTGCCCGCTTGCTTGCTTGGCCAAAAAGGGCGTATGTGTTTTCTCCTGAATATATTCAGGAGAAAACGCATACGCCCTTTTTGGCCAAGTGCATCATTGTCGAAGTTGTGCCCCTCTTCCTGTGCTTTAAAGGCGATTCCAACGTACCTCTTGAAATCTGTTTCCTGCTATTCTGCCTCGCTTTCAAGTCCGCCTCGTTGCCTTCCCTCAACAGATTTTTGGACGATAGTTGTCTTTTATTACTCGGCCAGTTTGTGAATTGCTGTGCCACTGAGCTCCATTATTCAACTCGTTTTTGGTGAGCTGACCGCAAGTCCAAAATTTTGGTTCAGGACCTATACTGGTTCCCGGTGGGTGGCTGAGACTTTGGTTAATTCTTCTTCCTGCCGGGAAATTACAGTGATATGTGCCTGTCCAAATGCCTAACAGCTACTCTCTCATTGGTTCTCCCTCTTCCCTTTCATCCTCTGCCAAATTGGCAACCTGTGTGAACCAGGGGGATAAAGGGGCTGTCTCTCCAAGATGGGAGGTTGATAGTAAAGCAGATGAAAAGTCAAACCGGAGCACCAGGAGAGGGACTATTCGTTGAGTTTTAGAAACCTTTCGTATTCACAGTGTGTCCGTTCTCTAGGTTTCCCATACATGTTATAGCTGTAGTAATATTCCCTTCAACCTGGAGAGTTGGGGCCCATGGAATGGGTGCCAGGCATTTTTGATTTAAAGGGTCTGCATTTGCTCACCCAATCTCACCAATCGTCTCTGTCCCAAGTGTCCCTCCTTATGCCACATCCAGCTGTCGTTGTAGATAGGGCCATTCCAGGTTTCATCAGGGACCCTGAAGAAATTGTAAAGAATTTCCCAGTTTTTTTGTTTTGTTTTTGAAATTCCTTTTTATAGTGGGTTTGAGCTGATTCTCGCTGCCATGTTTATGCCAGTCTAGACACACTTGATTCCCTTACGGAGACATATCAATACATAGGTTTTAAGATTCTTACTAGTCAGATATATTCCTCTGCGGGAAATATGGGGTTTTGAGTCCCTTTCACTGAGGAAGGTGTAGGTCTTGTCTATTCCATAGTTGGTTTTTGGAATGGTACCTGTGCTTATATGAAACTCTGGTTTTATGCATCACCCCACCTCTCCTTCCCCCTTAAGCAGGCATAAGAGTGTTTTCTAAATGTGAGACACTGTTCTCTTTCCTAAATCATTTCAAGTGTAGCCATATTTACAGGATCTCCATAAGTGATATCTTATGATAATTTTCTTTTTCTGTGTGACTTATTTCACTTAGAATGATCGTACCTGAATCCACCCATTTTGCTGCTACTGGTCTTATGACATTGATTTCATGGCTGAGGGATATTCCATCATACGTAGGTACCACAATTTTTTGAAACAATTTTATATTTCCTGGGATATTTAAGGTGTACCCAAGTTGAGGTCCTTGTAAGCAGTGGAGCCCTAAATTTTGGGGTGGGTCTGTTTTATTGATTTTCAGTTTCCCCAAGGTATATTCCCTAGACTGGAAGTGCCCTTGGCTCTGTAGCTCTGTTCTTTACTTGTTTTAGGGAACACAATGTACTCCTCCAGAGAGGCAGTTGGCAATTTACATCCCGCCCATCAGCATAACAAGGCTCCCTGTTCTCCAGGGCCTGTCTTGCCTTTCTGGTTTTTACACATTTTGTGGATGTCCCTTTTGACTGGTGGGAAGTGATACTTCTTTGTAGTGCAGATTTGCATTGCCCGCTTGCTTTCTTGGCCAAAAAGCGCGTATGCGTTTTCTCCTGAATATATTCAGGAGAAAACGCATATGCCCTTTTTGGCCAAGTGCATCATTGTCGAAGTTGTGCCCCTCTTCCTGTGCTTTAAAGGCGATTCCAACGTACCTCTTGAAATCTGTTTCCTGCTATTCTGCCTCGCTTTCAAGTCCGCCTCGTTGCCTTCCCTCAACAGATTTTTGGACGATAGTTGTCCTTTATTATTCGGCCACTTTGTGAATTGCTGTGCCCCTGAGCTCCATTTTTCAACTCGTTTTTGGTGAGCTGACCGCAAGTCCAAAATTTTGGTTCAGGACCTATGCTGGTTTCCGGTGGGGGGCTGAGACTTTGGTTAATTCTTCTTCCTGCCGGGAAGTTAGAGTGATATGTGCCCGTCCAAATGCCTAACAGCTACTCTCTCATTGGTTCTCCCTCTTCCCTTTCATCCTCTGCCAAATTGGAAACCTGTGCGAACCAGGAGGTTAAAGGGGCTGTCTCTCCAAGTTGGGAGGTTGATAGTAAAGCAGATGGAAAGTCAAACCGGAGCACCAGGAGAGGGACTATTTGTTGAGTTTTAGAAACCTTTCGTATTCACAGTGTGTCCATTCTCTAGGTTTCCCGTACATGTTATAGCTGTAGTAATATTCCCTTCAACCTGGAGATTTGGGAATCATGGAATGGGTGCCAAGCATTTGTGCTTTAAAGGGTCTGCATTTGCTCACCCAATCTCACCAATCTTCTCAGTCCCAACTGTCCCTCCTTATGCCACATCCAGCTGTCGTTGTAGATAGGGTCATTCCAGGTTTCATCAGAGACCCTGCAGGAATTTTAAAGAATTTCCCAGTTTTTTTGTTTTGTTTTTGAAATTCCTTTTTATAGTGGGTTTGAGCTGATTCTCGCTGCCATGTTTATGCCAGTCTAGACACACTTGATTCCCTTACGGAGACATATCAATACATAGGTTTTTAGATTCTTACTAGTCAGATATATTCCTCTGCGGGAAATATGGGGTTTTGAGTCCCTTTTACTGAGGAAGGTGTAGGTCTTGTCTATTCCATAGTTGGTTTTTGGAACGGTACCTGTGCTTATATCAAACTCTGGTTGTATGCATCACCCCACCTCTCCTTCCCCCATAAGCAGGCATAAGAGTGTTTTGTAAATGAGAGACACTGTTCTATTTCCTAACTCAGTTCAATTGTAGCCATGTTTACAGGATCTTCATAAGTGATATCTTATGATAAATTTCTTTTTCTGTGTGACTTATTTCACTTAGAATCATCGTACCTGAATCCACCCATTTTGCTGCTACTGGTCTTATGACATTGATTTCATGGCTGAGGGATATTCCATCGTACGAAAGTACCACAATTTTTTGAACCATGTTTATATTTCCTGGAATACTTAAGGTGTATCCAAGTTGAGGTCTTTGTAAGCAGTGCAGCCCTTATTTTGGGGTGGCACTGTATTATTGATTTTCAGTTTTCCCAAGGTATATTCCCTAGACTGGAAGTGCCCTTGGCTCTGTAGCTCTGTTCTTTACTTGTTTTAGGGAACACAATGCACTCCTCCAGAGAGGCAGTTGGCAATTTACATCCCGCCCATCAGCATAACAAGGCTCCCTGTTCTCCAGGGCCTGTCTTGCCTTTCTGGTTTTTACACATTTTGTGGATGTCCCTTTTGACCGGTGGGAAGTGATACTTCTTTGTAGTGCAGATTTGCATTGCCCGCTTGCTTGCTTGGCCAAAAAGGGCGTATGCGTTTTCTCCTGAATATATTCAGGAGAAAACGCATACGCCCTTTTTGGCCAAGTGCATCATTGTCGAAGTTGTGCCCCTCTTCCTGTGCTTTAAAGGCGATTCCAACGTACCTCTTGAAATCTGTTTCCTGCTATTCTGCCTCGCTTTCAAGTCCGCCTCGTTGCCTTCCCTCAAGAGATTTTTGTACGATAGTTGTCCTTTATTACTCGGCCAGTTTGTGAATTGCTGTGCCCCTGAGCTCCATTTTTCAACTCGTTTTTTGTGAGCGGGCCGCAAGTCCAAAATTTTGGTTCGGGACCTATACTGGTTCCCGGTGGGTGGCTGTGACTTTGCTTAATTCTTCTACCTGCTGGGAAATTACAGTGATATGTGCCCGTCCAAATGCCTAACAGCTACTCTCTCATTGGTTCTCCCTCTTCCCTTTCATCCTCTGCCAAATTGGCAACCTGTGCGAACCAGGAGGTTAAAGGGGCTGTCTCTTCACGTTGGTCGGTTGACAGTAAAGCAGATGGAAAGTCAAACCAGAGCACCAGGTCAGGGACTATTCGTTGAGTATTAGAAACCTTTCCTATTCACAGTGTGTCCGTTCTCTAGGTTTCCCGTACATGTTATAGCTGTAGTAATATTCCCTTCAACCTAGAGAGTTGGGACCCATGGAATGTGTGCCAGGCATTTGTGCTTTAAAGGGTCTGCATTTGCTCACCCAATCTCACCAATCGTCTCAGTCCCAAGTGTCCCTCGTTATGCCACAACCAGCTGTCATTATAGATAGGGTCATTCCAGGTTTCATCAGAGACCCTGAAGGAATTGTAAAGAATTTCCCAGTTTTTTGTTTTGTTTTTGAAACTCCTTTTTATAGTGGGTTTGAGCTGATTCTCGCTGCCATATTTATGCCAGTGTAGACACACTTGATTCCCTTACGGAGACATATCAATATATAGGTTTTAAGATTCTTACTTGTCAGATATATTCCTCTGCGGGAAATATGGGGTTTTGAGTCCCTTTCAGTGAGGAAGGTGTAGGTCTTGTCTATTCCATAGTTGGTTTTTGGAACGGTACCTCTGCTTATATCAAACTCTTGTTTTATGCATCACCCCACCTCTCCTTCCCCCTTAAGCAGGCATAAGAGTGTTTTCTAAATGTGAGACACTGTTCTCTTTCCTAACTCAGTTCAAGTGTAGCCATGTTTACAGGATCTTCATAAGTGATATCTTATGATAAGTTTCTTTTTCTGTGTGACTTATTTCACTTACAATCATCGTACCTGAATCCACCCATTTTGATGCTACTGGTCTTATGACATTGATTTCATGGCTGAGGGATATTCCATCGTACGTAAGTACCACAATTTTTTGAACCATTTTTATATTTCCTGGGATATTTAAGGTGTACCCAAGTTGAGGTCCTTGTAAGAAGTGCAGCCCTAAATATTGGGGTGGCTCTGTCTTATTGAATTTCAGTTTTCCCAAGGTATATTCCCTAGACTGGAAGTGCCCTTGGCTCTGTAGCTCTGTTCTTTACTTGTTTTAGGGAACAGAATGCACTCCTCCAGAGAGGCAGTTGGCAATTTACATCCCGCCCATCAGCATAACAAGGCTCCCTGTTCTCCAGGGCCTGTCTTGCCTTTCTGGTTTTTACACATTTTGTGGATGTCCCTTTTGACGGGTGGGAAGTGATACTTCTTTGTTGTGCAGATTTCCATTGCCCGCTGGCTTGCTTGGCCAAAAAGGGCGTATGCGTTTTCTCCTGAATATATTCAGGAGAAAACGCATACGCCCTTTTTGGCCAAGTGCATCATTGTCGAAGTTGTGCCCCTCTTCCTGTGCTTTAAAGGCAATTCCAATGTACCTCTTGAAATCTGTTTCCTGCTCTTCTGCCTCGCTTTCAAGTCCGCCTCGTTGCCCTCCCTCAACAGATTTTTGTACGATAGTTTTCCTTTATTACTCGGCCAGTTTGTTAATTGCTGTGCCCCTGAGCACCTTTTGTCAACTCGTTTTTTGTGAGCTGAACGCAAGTCCAAAATTTTGGTTCAGGACCTATGCTGGTTCCCGGTGGGGGCTGAGAGTTTGGTTAATTCTTCTTCCTGCCGGGAAGTTAGAGTGATATGTTCCCGGCCAAATGCCTAACAGCTACTCTCTCATTAGTTTTCCCTCTTCCCTTTCATCCTCTGCCAAATTGGAAACCTGTGGGAACCAGGAGGTTCAAGGGGCTGTCTCTGCAAGTTGGGAGATTGATAGTAAAGCAGATGGAAAGTCAAACCGGAGCACCAGGAGAGGAACTATTCCTTGAGTTTTAGAAACCTTTCGTATTCACAGTGTGTCCGTTCTCTAGGTTTCCCGTACATGTTATAACTGTAGTAATATTCCCTTCAACCTGGAGAGTTGGGACCCATGGAATGTGTGCCATGCATTATTGCTTTAAAGGGTCTGCATTTGCTCACCCAATCTCACCAATCCTCTCAGTCCCATGTGTCCAGCCTTATGACACATCCAGCTGTCGTAGATAGGGTCATTCCAGGTTTCATCAGAGACCCTGAAGGAATTGTAAAAAAAATTCCCAGTTTTTTTTGTTTTGTTTTTGAAATTCCTTTTTATAGTGGGTTTGAGCTGATTCTCGCAGCCATGTTTATGTCAGTCTAGACACACTTGATTCGCTTACGGAGACATATCAATACATAGGTTTTAAGATTCTTACTAGTCAGATATATTCCTCTGCGGGAAATATTTGGTTTTGAGTCCCTTTCACTGAGGAAGGTGTAGGTCTTGTCTATTCCATAGTTGGTTTTTGGAACGGTACCTGTGCTTATATCAAACTCTGGTTTTATGCATCACCCCAGCTCTCCTTCCCCCTAAGCAGGCATAAGAGTGTTTTCTAAATGTGAGACACTGTTCTCTTTCCTAACTCAGTTCAAGTTTAGCCATGTTTACAGGATCTTCATAAGTGATATCTTATGATAAGTTTCTGTTTCTGTGTGACTTATTTCACTTAGAATCATCGTACCTGAATCCACCCATTTTGCTGCTAGTGGTCTTATGACATTGATGTCATGGCTGAGGGATATTCCATCGTACGTAAGTACCACAATTTTTTGAACCATTTTTATATTTCCTGGGATTCTTAATGTGTACCCAAATTGAGGTCCTTGTAAGCAGTGCAGCCCTAAATTTTGGGGTGGCTCTGTCATTGATTTTCAGTTTTCCGAAGGTATATTCCCTAGACTGGAAGTGCCCTTGGCTCTGTAGCTCTGTTCTTTACTTGTTTTAGGGAACACAATGCACTCCTCCAGAGAGGAATTTGGCAATTTACATCCCGCCCATCAGCATAACAATGCTCCCTGTTCTCCAGGGCCTGTCTTGCCTTTCTGGTTTTTACACATTTTGTGGATGTCCCTTTTGACCGGTGGGAAGTGATACTTCTTTGTAGTGCAGATTTGCATTGCCCGCTTGCTTGCTTGGCCAAAAAGGGCGTATGCGTTTTCTCCTGAATATATTCAGGAGAAAACGCATACGCCCTTTTTGGCCAAGTGCATCATTGTTGAAGTTGTGACCCTCTTCCTGTGCTTTAAAGGCGATTCCAACGTACCTCTTGAAATCTGTTTCCTGCTATTCTTCCTCGCTTTCAAGTCTGCCTCGTTGCCTTCCCTCAACAGATTTTTGGCCGATAGTTGTCCTTTATTACTCGGCCAGTTTGTGAATTGCTGTGCCCCTGAGCTCCATTTTTCAACTCGTTTTTGGTGAGCTGACCGCAAGTCCTAAATTTTGGTTCAGGACATATACTGGTTCCCGGTGGGGGGCTGAGACTTTGGTTAATTCTTCTTCCTCCCGGGAAATTACAGTGATATGTGCCCGTCCAAATGCCTAACAGCTACTCTCTCATTGGTTCTCCCTCTTCCCTTTCATCCTCTGCCAAATTGGCAACCTGTGCGAACCAGGAGGTTAAAGGGTCTGTCTCTCCAAGTTGGGAGGTTGATAGTAAAGCAGGTGGAAAGTCAAACCGGAGCACCAGGAGAGGGACTATTCGTTGAGTTTTAGAAACCTTTCGTATTCACAGTGTGTCCGTTCTCTAGGTTTCCCGTACATGTTATAGCTGTAGTAATATTCCCTTCAACCTGGAGAGTTGGGACTCATGGAATGTGTGCCAAGCATTTGTGCTTTAAAGGGTCTGCATTTGCTCACCCAATCTCACCAATCGTCTCAGTCCCAAGTGTCCCTCCATATGCCACATCCAGCTGTCGTTGTAGATAGGGTCATTCCAGGTTTCATCAGAGACCCTGAAGGAATTGTAAAGAATTTCCCAGTTTTTTTGTTTTGTTTTTGAAATTCCTTTTTATAGTGGGTTTGAGCTGATTCTCGCTGCCATGTTTATGCCAGTCTAGACACACTTGATTCCCTTAATGAGACATATCAATACATAGGTTTTAAGATTCTTACTAGTCACATATGTTCCTCTGCGGGAAATATGGGGTTTTGAGTCCCTTTCACTGAGGAATGTGTAGGTCTTGTGTATTCCATAGTTGGTTTTTGGAACGGTACCTGTGCTTATATCAAACTCTGGTTTTATGCATCACCCCACCTCTCCTTCCCCCTTAAGCAGGCATAAGAGTGTTTTCTAAATGTGAGACCCTGTTCTCTTTCCTAACTCAGTTCAAGTGTAATCATGTTTACAGGATCTTCATAAGTGATATCTTATGATAAGTTTCTTTTTCTGTGTGACTTATTTCACTTAGAATCATCGTACCTCAATCCACCCATTTTGCTGCTACTGGTCTTATGACATTGATTTCATGGCTGAGGGATATTCCATCGTACGTAAGTACCGCAATTTTTTGAACCATTTTTATATTTCCTGGGATATTTAAGGTGTACCCAAGTTGAGGTCCTTGTAAGCAGTGCAGCCCTAAATTTTGGGGTGGCTCTGTCTTATTGATTTTCAGTTTTCCCAAGGTATACTCCCTAGACTTGAAGTGCTCTTGGCTCTGTAGCTCTGTTCTTTACTTGTTTTAGGGAACACAATGTACTCCTCCAGAGAGGCAGTTGGCAATTTACATGCCGCCCATCAGCACAACAAGGCTCCCTGTTCTCCAGGGCCTGTCTTGCCTTTCTGGTTTTTACACATTTTGTGGATGTCCCTTTTTACCGGTGGGAAGTGATACTTCTTTGTAGTGCAGATTTGCATTGCCCGCTTGCTTGCTTGGGCAAAAAGGGCGTATGCGTTTTCTCCTGAATATATTCAGGAGAAAATGCATACGCCCTTTTTGGCCAAGTGCATCATTGTCGAAGTTGTGCCCCTCTTCCTGTGCTTTAAAGGCGATTCCAACGTACCTCTTGAAATCTGTTTCCTGCTATTCTGCCTCGCTTTCAAGTCCACCTCGTTGCCTTCCCTCAACAGATTTTTGGACGATAGTTGTCCTTTATTACTCGGCCAGTTTGTGAACTGCTGTGCCCCTGAGCTCCATTTTTCAACTCGTTTTTGGTGAGGTGACCGCAAGTCCGAAATTTTGGTTCAGGAACTATACTGGTTCCCGGAGGGTTGCTGAGTCTTTGGTTAATTCTTCTTCCTGCCGGGAAATTACGGTGATATGTGCCGGTCCAAATGCCTAACAGCTACTCTCTCATTGGTTCTCCCTCTTCCCTTTCATCCTCTGCCAAATTGGAAACCTGTGCGAACCAGGAGGTTAAAGGGGCTGTCTCTCCAAGTTGGGAGGTTGATAGTAAAGCAGATGGAAAGTCAAACCGGAGAACCAGGAGAGGGACTATTCGTTGAGTTTTAGAAACTTTTCGTATTCACAGTGTGTCCGATCTCTAGGTTTCCCGTACATGTTATAACTGTAGTAATATTCCCTTCAACCTGGAGAGTTGGGACACATGGATTGGGTGCCATGCATTATTGCTTTAAAGTGTCTGCATTTGCTCACCCAATCTCACCAATCGTCTCAGTCCCAAGTGTCCAGCCTTATGCCACATCCAGCTGTCATTGTAGATAGGGTCATTCCATGTTTCATCAGAGACCCTGAAGGTATTGTAAAGAATTTCCCAGTTTTTTTGTTTTGTTTTTGAAATTCCTTTTTATAGTGTGTTTGAGCTGATTCTCGCTACCATGATTATGCCAGTCTAGACACACTTGATTCCCTTACGGAGACATAACAATACATAGGTTTTAAGATTCTTACTAGTCAGATATATTCCTCTGTGGGAAATATGGTGTTTTTAGTCCCTTTCACTGAGGAAGGTGTAGGTCTTGTCTATTCCATAGTTGGTTTTTAGAACGGTACCTGTGCTTATATCAAACTCTGTTTTTATGCATCACCCCACCTCTCTTTCCCCCTTAAGCAGGCATAAGAGTGTTTTCTAAATGTGAGACACTGTTCTCTTTCCTAACTCAGTTCAAGTGTAGCCATGTTTACAGGATCTTCATAAGTGATATCTTATGATAAGTTTCTTTTTCTGTGTGACTTATTTCACTTAGAATCATCGTAGCTGAATCCACCCATTTTACTGCTACTGGTCTTATGACATTGATTTCATGGCTGAGGGATATTCCATCGTACGTAAGTACCACAATTTTTTGAACCATTTTTATATTTCCTGGGATATTTAAGGTGTACCCAAGTTGAGGTCCTTGTAAGCAGTGGAGCCCTAAATTTTGGGGTGGCTCTGTCTTATTGATTTTCAGTTTTCCCAAGGTATATTCCCTAGACTGGAGGTGCCCTTGGCTCTGTAGCTCTGTTGTTTACTTGTTTTAGGGAACACAATGCACTCCTCCAGAGAGGCAGTTGGCAATTTACATCCCGCCCATCAGCATAACAAGGCTCCCTGTTCTCCAGGGCCTGTCTTGCCTTTCTGGTTTTTACACATTTTGTGGATGTCCCTTTTGACCGGTGGGAAGTGATACTTCTTTGTAGTGCAGATTTGCATTGCCCGCTTGCTTGCTTGGCCAAAAAGTGCGTATGCGTTTTCTCCTGAATATATTCAGAAGGAAACGCATACGCCCTTTTTGGTCAAATGCATCATTGTCGAAGTTGTGCCCCTCTTCCTGTGCTTTAAAGGCGATTCCAACGTACATCTTGAAATCTGTTTCCTGCTATTCTGCTTCGCTTCCAAGTCTGCCTCGTTGCCTTCCCTCAACAGATTTTTGGACGATAGTTGTCCTTTATTACTCGGCCATTTTGTGAATTGCTGTGCCACTGAGCTCCATTTTTCAACTCGTTTTTTGTGAGCTGACCGCAAGTCCAACATTTTGGTTCAGGACCTATGCTGGTTCCGGTGGGTGGCTGAGAGTTTGGTTAATTCTTTTTCCTGCCGTGAAATTAGAGTGATATATGCCCGTCCAAATGCCTAACAGCTACTCTCTCATTGGTTCTCCCTCTTCCCTTTCATCCTCTGCCAAATTGGAAACCTGTGCGAACCAGGAGGTTAAAGGGGATGTCTCTCCAACTTGGGAGGTTGATAGTAAAGCAGATGGAAAGTCAAACCAGAGCACCAGGAGAGGGACTATTCGTTGAGTTTTAGAAACCTTTCGTATTCACAGTGTGTCCGTACTCTAGGTTTCCCGTACATGTTATAACTGTAGTAATATTCCCTTCATCCTGGAGAGTTGGGACACATGGATTGGGTGCCAGGCATTATTGCTTTAAAGCGTCTGCATTTGCTCACCAAATCTCACCAATCGTGTCAGTCCCAAGTGTCCAGCCTTATGCCACATCCAGCTGTCATTGTAGATAGGGTCATTCCAGGTTTCATCAGAGACCCTGAAGGAATTGTAAAGAATTTCCCAGTTTTTTGTTTTGTTTTTGAAATTGCTTTTTATAGTGTATTTGAGCTGATTCTCGCTGCCATGATTATGCCAGTCTAGACACACTTGATTCCCTTACGGAGACATAACAATACATAGGTTTTAAGATTCTTACTAGTCAGATATATTCCTCTGTGGGAAATATGGTGTTTTGAGTCCCTTTCACTGAGGAAGGTGTAGGTCTTGTCTATTCCATAGTTGGTTTTTAGAACGGTACCTGTGCTTATATCAAGCTCTGTTTTTATGCATCACCCCAGCTCTCTTTCCCCCTTAAGCAGGCATAAGAGTGTTTTCTAAATGTGAGACACTGTTCTCTTTCCTAACTCAGTTCAAGTGGAGCCATGTTTACAGGATCTTCATAAGTGATATCTTATGATAAGTTTCTTTTTCTGTGTGACTTATTTCACTTAGAATAATCGTAGCTGAATCCACCCATTTTGCTGCTACTGGTCTTATGACATTGATTTCATGGCTGAGGGATATTCCATCGTACGTAAGTACCACAATTTTTTGAACCATTTTTATATTTCCTGGGATATTTAAGGTGTACCCAAGTTGAGGTCCTTGTAAGCAGTGCAGCCCTAAATTTTGGGGTGGCTCTGTCTTATTGATTTTCAGTTTTCCCAAGGTATATTCCCTAGACTGGAAGTGCACTTGGCTCTGTAGCTCTGTTGTTTAATTGTTTTAGGGAACACAATGCACTCCTCTAGAGAGGCAGTTGGCAATTTACACCCCGCCAATCAGCATAACAAGGCTCCCTGTTCTCCAGGGCCTGTCTTGCCTTCTGGTTTTTACACATCTTGTGGATGTCCATTTCAACCCGTGGGAAGTGATATTATTTGTAGTACAGATTTGCATTGCCCGCTTGCTTGCTTGGCCAAAAAGGGCGTATGCGTTTTCTCCTGAATATATTCAGAAGAAAACGCATACGCCCTTTTTCGCCAAGTGCATCATTGTCGAAGTTGTGCCCCTCTTCCTCTGCTTTAAAGGCGATTCCAACGTACCTCTTGAAATCTGTTTCCTGCTATTCTGCCTCGCTTTCAAGTCCACCTCGTTGCCTTCCCTCAACAGATTTTTGGACGATAGTTGTCCTTTATTACTCGGCCAGTTTGTGAATTGCTGTGCCCCTGAGCTCCATTTTTCAACTCTTTTTTGGTGAGCTGACCGCAAGTCCAACATTTTGGTTCAGGAACTATGCTGGTTCCCGGTGGGGGGCTTAGACTTTGGTTAATTCTTCTTCCTGCCGGGAAATTACAGTGATATGTGCCCGTCCAAATGCCTAACAGCTACTCTCTCATTGGTTCTCCCTCTTCCATTTCATCCTCTGCCAAATTGGCAACCTGTGAGAACCAGGAGGTTAAAGGGGCTGTCTCTCCAAGTTGGGAGGCTGATTGTAAAGCAGATGGAAAGTCAAACCGGAGCACCAGGAGAGGGACTATTCGTTGAGTTTTAGAAACCTTTCGTATTCACAGAGTGTCCGTTCTCTAGGTTTCCCGTACATGTTATAGCTATAGTAATATTCCCTTCAACCTGGAGAGTTGGGACCCATGGAATGGGTGCCAGGCATTTGTGCTTTAAAGGGTCTGCATTTGCTCAACCAATCTCACCAATCCTCTCAGTCCCAAGTGTCCCTCCTTATGCCACATCCAGCTGTCATTGTAGATAGGGTCATTCCAGGTTTCATGAGAGACCCTGAAGGAATTGTAAAGAATTTCCCAGGTTTTTTGTTTTGTTTTTGAAATTCCTTTTTATAGTGGGTTTGAGCTGATTCTCGCTGCCATGTTTATGCCAGTCTAGACACACTTGATTCCCTTACGGAGACATATCCATACATAGGTTTTAAGATTCTTACTAGTCAGATATATTCCTCTGCGGGAAATATGGGGTTTTGAGTCCCTTTCACTGAGGAAGGTGTAGGTCTTGTCTATTCCATAGTTGGTTTTTGGAACGGTACCTGTGCTTATATCAAACTCTGGTTTTATGCATCACCCCACCTCTCCTTCCCCCTTAAGCAGGCATAAGAGTGTTTTCGAAATGTGAGACACTGTTCTCTTTCCTAACTCAGTTCAAGTGTAGCCATGTTTACAGGATCTTCATAAGTGATATCTTATGATAAGTTTCTTTTCCTGTGTGACTTATTTCACTTAGAATCATCGTACCTGAATCCACACATTTTGCTGCTACTGGTCTTATGACATTGATTTCATGGCCAAGGGATATTCCATCGTACATAAGTACCAAAATTTTTTGAACCATTTTTATATTTCCTGGGATATTTAAGGTGTACCAAAGTTGAGGTCCTTGTAAGCAGTGCAGCCCTAAATTTTGGGGTGGCTCTGTCTTATTGATTTTCAGTTTTCCCAAGGTATATTCCCTAGACTGGAAGTGCCCTTGGCTCTGTAGCTCTGTTCTTTACTTGTTTTAGGGAACACAATGTACTCCTCCAGAGAGGCAGTTGGCAATTTACATCCCTCCCATCAGCATAACAAGTCTCCCTGTTCTCCAGGGCCTGTCTTGCCTTTCTGGTTTTTACAAATTTTGTGGATGTCCCTTTTGACCGGTGGGAAGTGATACTTCTTTGTAGTGCAGATTTGCATTGCCCGCTTGCTTTCTTGGGCAAAAAGAGCGTATGCGTTTTCTCCTGTATATATTCAGGAGAAAACGCATATGCCCATTTAGGCCAAGTGCATCATTGTCGAAGTTGTGCCCGTCTTCCTGTGCTTCAAAGGTGATTCCAACGTACCTCTTGAAATCTGTTTCCTGCTATTCTGCCTCGCTTTCAGGTCCGCCATGTTGCCTTCCCTCAACAGATTTTTGGACGATAGTTGTCCTTTATTACTCGGCCAGTTTGTGAATTGCTGTGCCCCTGAGCTCCATTTTTCAACTCATTTTCGTGAGCTGACCGCAAGTCCAAATTTTGGTTCAGGACCTATGCTGTTTCCCGGTGGGGGGCTGAGACTTTGGTTACTTCTTCTTCCTGCCTGGAAGTTAGAGTGATAGGTGCCCGTCCAAATGCCTAACAGCTACTCTCTCATTGGTTCTCCCTCTTCCCTTTCATCCTCTGCCAATTTGGAAACCTGTGCGAACCAGGAGGTTAAAGGGGCTGTCTCTCCAACTTGGGAGATTGATAGTAAAGCAGATGGAAAGTCAAACCGGAGCACCAGGAGAGGGACTATTCGTTGAGTTTTAGAAACCTTTCGTATTCACAGTGTCTCCGTTCTCTAGGTTTCCCGTACATGTTATAACTGTAGTAATATTCCCTTCAACCTGGAGAGTTGGGACCCATGGAATGGGTGCCATGCATTATTGCTATAAAGGGTCTGCATTTGCTCACCCAATCTCACCAATCCTCTCAGTCCCAAGTGTCCAGCCTTATGCCACATCCAGTTGTCGTTGTAGATAGGGTCATTCCAGGTTTCATCAGAGACCCTGAAGGAATTGTAAAGAATTTCCCAGTTTTTTGTTTTGTTTTTGAAATTCCTTTTTATAGTGGGTTTGAGCTGATTCTCGCTGCCATGTTTATGCCAGTCTAGACACACTTGATTCCCTTACGGTGACATATCTATACAAAGGTTTTAAGATTCTTACTAGTCAGATATATTCCTCTGCGGGAAATATGGGGTTTTGAGTCCCTTTCACTGAGGAAGGTGTAGGTCTTGTCTATTCCATAGTTGGTTTTTGGAACGGTACCTGTGCTTATATCAAACTCTGGTTTTATGCATCACCCCACCTCTCCTTCCCGCTTAAGCAGGCATAAGAGTGTTTTCGAAATGTGAGACACTGTTCTCTTTCCTAACTCAGTTCAAGTGTAGCCATGTTTACAGGATCTTCATAATTGATATCTTATGATAACTTTCTTTTTCTGTGTGACTTATTTCACTTAGAATCATCGTACCTGAATCCACCCATTTTGCTGCTACTGGTCTTATGTCATTGATTTCATGGCTGAGGGATATTCCATCGTACGTAAGTACCACAATTTTTTGAACCATTTTAATATTTCTTGGGATATTTAAGGTGTACCCAAGTTGAGGTCCTTGTAAGCAGTACAGCCCTAAATTTTGGGGTGGCTCTCACTTATTGATTTTCAGTTGTCCCAAGGAATATTCCCTAGACTGGAAGTGCTCTTGGCTCTGTAGCTCTGTTGTTTACTTGATTTAGGGAACACTATGCACTCCTCCAGAGAGGCAGTTGGCAATTTACCTCCCGCCCATCAGCATAACAAGGCTCCCAGTTCTCCAGGGCCTGTCTTGCCTTTCTGGTTTTTACACATTTTGTGGATGTCCCTTTCGACCCGTGGGAAGTGAAACTTCTTTGTAGTGCAGATTTGCATTGCCCACTTGCTTGCTTGGCCAAAAAGGGCGTATGCGTTTTCTCCTGAATATATTCAGGAGAAAACGCATACGCCCTTTTTGGCCAAGTGCATCATTGTCGAAGTTGTGCCCCTCTTCCTGTGCTTTAAAGGCGATTCCAACGTACCTCTTGAAATCTGTTTCCTGCTATTCTGCCTCGCATTCAAGTCCGCCTCGTTGCCTTCCCTCAACAGATTTTTGGACGATAGTTGTCCTTTATTACTCGGCCAGTTTGTGAATTGCTGTGCCCCTGAGCTCCATTTTTCAACTCTTTTTTGGTGAGCTGACCGCAAGTCCAACATTTTGGTTCAGGACCTTTGCTGGTTCCCGGTGGTGGGCTGAGACTTTGGTTAATTCTTCTTCCTGCCGGGAAATTACAGTGATATGTGCCCGTCCAAATACCTAACAGCTACCCTCTCATTGGTTCTCCATCTTCCCTTTCATCCTCTGCCAAATTGGCAACCTGTGCGAAAAAGGATGTTAAACGGGCTGTCTCTCCAAGTTGGGAGGTTGATAGTAAAGCAGATGGAAAGTCAAACCGGAGCACCAGGAGAGGGACTATTCGTTGAGTTTTTGAAACCTTTCGTATTCACAGTGTGTCCGTTCTCTAGGTTTCCCGTACATGTTATAGCTGTAGTAATATTCCCTTCAACCTGGAGAGTTGGGACCCATGGAATGGGTGCCAGGCATTTGTGCTTTAAAGGGTCTGCATTTGCTCACCCAATCTCACCAATCGTCTGAGTCCCAAGTGTCCCTCCTTATGCCACATCCAGCTGTCATTGTAGATAGGGTCATTCCAGGTTTCATCAGAGACCCTGAAGGAATTGTAAAGAATTTCCCAGTTTTTTTGTTTTGTTTTTGAAATTCCTTTTTATAGTGGGTTTGAGCTGATTCCCGCTGCTATGTTTATGCCAGTCTAGACACACTTGATTCCCTTATGGAGACATATCAATACATAGGTTTTAAGATTCTTACTAGTCAGATATATTCCTTTGCGGGAAATATGGGGTTTTGAGTCCCTTTCACTGAGGAAGGTGTAGCTCTTGTCTATTCCATAGTTGGTTTTTGGAACGGTACCTGTGTTTATATCAAACTCTGGTTTTATGCATCACCCCACCTCTCCTTCCCGCTTAAGCAGGCATAAGAGTGTTTTCTAAATGTGAGACACTGTTCTCTTTCCTAACTCAGTTCAAGTGTAGCCATGTTTACAGGATCTTCATAAGTGATATCTTATGATAAGTTTCTTTTTCTGTGTGACTCATTTCACTTAGAATCATCGTACCTGAATCCACCCATTTTGCTGCTACTGGTCTTATGACATTGATTTCATGGCTGAGGGATATTCCATCGTACGTAAGTACCACAATTTTTTGAACCATTTTAATATTTCCTGGGATATTTAAGGTGTACCCAAGTTGAGGTCCTTGTAAGCAGTACAGCCCTAAATTTTGGGGTGGCTCTCTCTTATTGATTTTCAGTTGTCCCAAGGTATATTCCCTAGACTGGAAGTGCTCTTGGCTCTGTAGCTCTGTTGTTTACTTGATTTAGGGAACACTATGCACTCCTCCAGAGAGGCAGTTGGCAATTTACCTCCCGCCCATCAGCATAACAAGGCTCCCAGTTCTCCAGGGCCTGTCTTGCCTTTCTGGTTTTTACACATTTTGTGGATGTCCCTTTCGACCCGTGGGAAGTGAAACTTCTTTGTAGTGCAGATTTGCATTGCCCACTTGCTTGCTTGGCCAAAAAGGGTGTATGCGTTTTCTCCTGAATATATTCAGGAGAAAACGTATACGCAATTTTTGGCCAAGTGCATCATTGTCGAAGTTGTGCCCCTCTTCCTGTGCTTTAAAGGCGATTCCAACGTACCTCTTGAAATCTGTTTCCTGCTATTCTGCCTCGCTTTCAAGTCCGCCTCGTTGCCTTCCCTCAACAGATTTTTGGACGATAGTTGTCCTTTATTACTCGGCCAGTTTGTGAATTGCTGTGCCCCTGAGCTCCATTTTTCAACTCTTTTTTGGTGAGCTGACCGCAAGTCCAACATTTTGGTTCAGGAACTATGCTGGTTCCCGGTGGGGGGCTTAGACTTTGGTTAATTCTTCCTCCTGCCGGGAAGTTAGAGTGATATGTGCCCGTCCAAATGCCTAACAGCTACTCTCTCATTGGTTCTCCCTCTTCCATTTCATCCTCTGCCAAATTGGCAACCTGTGAGAACCAGGAGGTTAAAGGGGCTGTCTCTCCAAGTTGGGAGGTTGATAGTAAAGCAGATGGAAAGTCAAACCGGAGCACCAGGAGAGGGACTATTCGTTGAGTTTTAGAAACCTTTCGTATTCACAGAGTGTCCGTTCTCTAGGTTTCCCGTACATGTTATAGCTGTAGTAATATTCCCTTCAACCTGGAGAGTTGGGACCCATGGAATGGGTGCCAGGCATTTGTGCTTTAAAGGGTCTGCATTTGCTCAACCAATCTCACCAATCCTCTCAGTCCCAAGTGTCCCTCCTTATGCCACATCCAGCTGTCATTGTAGATAGGGTCATTCCAGGTTTCATGAGAGACCCTGAAGGAATTGTAAAGAATTTCCCAGTTTTTTTGTTTTGTTTTTGAAATTCCTTTTTATAGTGGGTTTGAGCTGATTCTCGCTGCCATGTTTATGCCAGTCTAGACACACTTGATTCCCTTACGGAGACATATCAATACATAGGTTTTAAGATTCTTACTAGTCAGATATATTCCTCTGTGGGAAATATGGGGTTTTGAGTCCCTTTCACTGAGGAAGGTGTAGGTCTTGTCTATTCCATAGTTGGTTTTTGGAACGGTACCTGTGCTTATATCAAACTCTGGTTTTATGCATCACCCCACCTCTCCTTCCCCCTTAAGCAGGCATAAGAGTGTTTTCGAAATGTGAGACACTGTTCTCTTTCCTAACTCAGTTCAAGTGTAGCCATGTTTACAGAATCTTCATAAGTGATATCTTATGATAAGTTTCTTTTCCTGGGTGACTTATTTCACTTAGAATCATCGTACCTGAATCCACCCATTTTGCTGCTACTGGTCTTATGACATTGATTTCATGGCCAAGGGATATTCCATCGTACATAAGTACCACAATTTTTTGAACCATTTTTATATTTCCTGGGATATTTAAGGTGTACCCAAGTTGAGGTCCTTGTAAGCAGTGCAGCCCTAAATTTTGGGGTGGCTCTGTCTTATTGATTTTCAGTTTTCCCAAGGTATATTCCCTAGACTGGAAGTGCCCTTGGCTCTGTAGCTCTGTTCTTTACATGTTTTAGGGAACACAATGTACTCCTCCAGAGAGGCAGTTGGCAATTTACATCCCGCCCATCAGCATAACAAGGCTCCCTGTTCTCCAGGGCCTGTCTTGCCTTTCTGGTTTTTACACATTTTGTGGATGTCCCTTTTGACCGGTGGGAAGTGATACTTCTTTGTAGTGCAGATTTGCATTGCCCGCTTGCTTTCTTGGGCAAAAAGAGCGTATGCGTTTTCTCCTGTATATATTCAGGAGAAAACACATATGCCCTTTTTGGCCAAGTGCATCATTGTCGAAGTTGTGCCCCTCTTCCTGTGCTTTAAAGGCGATTCCAACGTACCTCTTGAAATCTGTTTCCTGCTATTCTGCCTCGCTTTCAAGTCCGCCTCGCTGCCTTCCCTCAACAGATTTTTGGACGATAGTTGTCCTTTATTACTCGGCCAGTTTGTGAATTGCTGTGCCCCTGAGCTCCATTTTTCAACTCGTTTTTTGTGAGCTCACCGAAAGTCCAACAATTTGGTTCAGGACCTATACTGGTTCCCGGTGGGGGGATGAGACTTTGGTTAATTCTTCTTCCTGCCGGGAATTTAGAGTGATATGTGCCCGTCCTAATGCCTAACAGCTACCCTCTCATTGGTTCTCCCTCTTCCCTTTCATCCTCTGACAAATTGGCAACCTGTGCGAACCAGGAGGTTAAATGGGCTGTCTCTCCAAGTTGGGAGGTTGATAGTAAAGCAGATGGAAAGTCAAACCGGAGCACCAGGAGAGGGACTATTCGTTGAGTTTTAGAAACCTTTCGTATTCACAGTGTGTCCGTTCTCTAGGTTTCCCGTACATGTTATAGCTGTAGTAATATTCCCTTCAAGCTGGAGAGTTGGGACCCATGGAATTGGTGCCAGGCATTTGTGCTTTAAAGGGTCTGCATTTGCTCACCCAATCTCACCAATCCTCTCAGTCCCAAGTGTCCCTCCTTATGCCACATCCAGCTGTCATTGTAGATAGGGTCATTCCAGGTTTCATCAGAGACCCTGAAGGAATTGTAAAGAATTTCCCAGTTTTTTTGTTTTGTTTTTGAAATTCCTTTTTATAGTGGGTTTGAGCTGATTCTCGCTGCCATGTTTATGCCAGTCTAGACACACTTGATTCCCTTACGGAGACATATCAATACATAGGTTTTAAGATTCTTACTAGTCAGATATATTGCTCTGTGGGAAATATGGTGTTTTGAGTCCCTTTCACTGAGGAAGGTGTAGGTCTTGTCTATTCCATAGTTGGTTTTGGGAACGGTACCTGTGCTTATATCAAACTCTGGTTTTATGCATCACCCCACCTCTCCTTCCCCCTTAAGCAGGCATAAGAGTGTTTTCTAAATGTGAGACACTGTTCTCTTTCCTAACTCAGTTCAAGTGTAGCCATGTTTACAGGATCTTCATAAGTGATATCTTATGATAAGTTTCTTTTCTGTGTGACTTATTTCACTTAGAATCATCGTACCTGAATCCACCCATTTTGCTGCTACTGGTCTTATGACATTGATTTCATGGCTGAGGGATATTCCATCGTACGTAAGTACCACAATTTTTTGAAACATTTTTATATTTCCTGGGATATTTAAGGTGTACCCAAGTTGAGTTCCTTGTAAGCAGTGCAGCCCTAAGTTTCGGGGTGGCTCTGTCTTATTGATTTTCAGTTTTCCCAAGGTATATTCCCTAGACTGGAAGTGCCCTTGGCTCTGTAGCTCTGTTCTTTATTTGTTTTAGGGAACACAATGCACTCCTACAGAGAGGCAGTTGGCAATTTACATCCCGCCCATCAGCATGACAAGGCTCCCTGTTCTCCAGGGCCTGTCTTGCCTTTCTGGTTTTTACACATTTTGTGGATGTCCCTTTTGACCGGAGGGAAGTGATACTTCTTAGTAGTGCAGATTTGCATTGCCCGCTTGCTTGCTTGGGCAAAAAGGGCGTATGCGTTTTCTCCTGAATATATTCAGGAGAAAACGCATACGCCCTTTTTGGCCAAGTGCATCATTGTCGAAGTTGTGCCCCTCTTCCTGTGCTTTAAAGGCGATTCCAACGTACCTCTTGAAATCTGTTTCCTGCTATTCTGCCTCGCTTTCAAGTCCGCCTCGTTGCCTTCCCTCAACAGATTTTTGGACGATAGTTGTCCTTTATTACTCGGCCAGTTTGTGAATTGCTGTGCCCCTGAGCTCCATTTTTCAACCCGTTTTTGGTGAGCTGACCGCAAGTCCAACATTTTGGTTCAGGACCTATGCTGGTTCCCGGTGGGGGGCTGAGAATTTGGTTAATTCTTCTTCCTACTTGGAATTTAGAGTGATGTGTGCCCGTCCAAATGCCTAACAGCTACTCTCTCATTGGTTCTCCCTCTTCCCTTTCATCCTCTGCCAAATTGGCAACGTGTGTGAACCAGGAGGTTAAAGCGGCAGTCTCTCCAAGTTGGGAGGCTGATAGTAAAGCAGATGGAAAGTCAAACCGGAGGACCTGGAGAGGGACTATTCGTTGAGTCTTAGAAACCTTTCGTATTCACAGTGTGTCCCTTCTCTAGGTTTCCCGTACATGTTATAGCTTTAGTAATATTCCCTTAATCCTGGAGAGTTGGGACCCATGGAATGGGTGCCAGGCATTTGTGCTTTAAAGGGTCTGCATTTGCTCACACAATCTCACCAATCGTCTCAGTCCCAAGTGTCCCTCCTTATGCCACATCCAGCTGTCGTTGTAGATAGGGTCATTCCAGGTTTCATCAGAGACCCTGAAGGAATTGTAAAGAATTTCCCAGTTGTTTTGTTTTGTATTTGAAATTCCTTTTTATAGTGGGTTTGAGCTAATTCTCGCCGCCATGTTTATGCCAGTCTAGACACACTTGATTCCCTTACGGAGACATATCAATACATAGGTTTTAAGATTCTTACTAGTCAGATATATTCCTCTGCGGGAAGTATGGGGTTTTGAGTCCCTTTCACTGAGGAAGGTGTAGGTCTTGTCTATTCCATAGATGGTTTTTGGAACGGTAACTGTGCTTATATGAAACTCTGGTTTTATGCATCACCCCACCTCTCCTTCCCCCTTAAGCAGGCATAAGAGTGTTTTCTAAATGTGAGACTCTGTTCTCTTTCCTAACTCAGTTCAAGTGTAGCCATGTTTACAGGATCTTCATAAGTGATATCTTATGATAAGTTTCTTTTTCTGTGTGACTTATTTCACTTAGAATCATCGTACCTGAATCCACCCATTTTGCTGCTACTGGTCTTATGACATTGACTTCATGGCTGAGGGATATTCCATCGTACGTAAGTACCAAAATTTTTTGAACCATTTTTATTTTTCCTGGGATATTTAAGGTGTACCCAAGTTGAGGTCCTTGTAAGCAGTGCAGCCCTAAATTTTGGGGTGGCTCTGTCTTATTGATTTTCAGTTTTCCCAAGGTATATTCCCTAGACTGGAAGTGCCCTTGGCTCTGTAGCTCTGTTGTTTACTTGTTTTAGGTAACACAATGCACTCCTCCAGAGAGGCAGTTGGCAATTTACATCCCCCCCATCAGCATAACAAGGCTCCCTGTTCTCCAGGGCCTGTCTTGCCTTTCTGGTTTTTACACATTTTGTGGATGTCCCTTTTGACCGGTGGGAAGTGATACTTCTTTGTAGTGCAGATTTGCATTGCCCGCTTGCTTGCTTGGCCAAAAAGGGCGTATGCGTTTTCTCCTGAATATATTCAGGAGAAAACGCATACGCCCTTTTTGGCCAAGTGCATCATTGTCGAAGTTTTGCCCCTCTTCCTGTGCTTTAAAGGCGATTCCAACGTACCTCTTGAAATCTGTTTCCTGCTATTCTGCCTCGCTTTCAAGTCCGCCTCGCTGCCTTCCCTCAACAGATTTTTGGACGATAGTTGTCCTTTATTACTCGGCCAGTTTGTGAATTGCTGTGACACTGAGCTCCATTTTTCAACTCATTTTTTGTGAGCTGACCGCAAGTCCAGAATTTTGGTTCAGGACCTATGCTGGTTCCCGGTGGTGGGCTGAGACTTTGGTTAATTCTTCTTCCTGCCGGGAAGTTAGAGTGATATGTGCCCGTTCAAATGCCTAACAGCTACTCTCTCATTGGTTCTCCCTCTTCCCTTTCATCCTCTGCCAAATTGGAAACCTGTGCGAACCAGGAGGTTAAAGGGGCTGTCTCTCCAAGTTGGGAGATTGATAGTAAAGCAGATGGAAAGTCAAACCGGAGCATCAGGAGAGGGACTATTCGTTGAGTTTTAGAAACCTTTCGTATTCACAGTGTGTCCGTTCTCTAGGTTTCCCGTACATGTTATAACTGTAGTAATATTCCCTTCAACCTGGAGAGTTGGGACCCATGGAATAGGTGCCATGCATTATTGCTTTAAAGGGTCTGCATTTGTTCACCCAATCTCACCAATCGTCTCAGTTCCAAGTGTCCAGCCTTATGCCACATCCAGCTGTCGTTGTAGATAGGGTCATTCCAGGTTTCATCAGAGACCCTGAAGGAATTGTAAAGAATTTCCCAGTTTTTTTTGTTTTGTTTTTGAAATTCCTTTTTATAGTGGGTTTGAGCTGATTCTCGCTGCCATGTTTATGCCAGTCTAGACACACTTAATTCCCTTATGGAGATATATCAATACATAGGTTTTAAGATTCTTACTAGTCTGATATATTCCTCTGTGGGAAATATGGGGTTTTGAGTCCCTTTCACTGAGGAAGGTGTAGGTCTTGTCTATTCCATAGTTGGTTTTTGGAACGGTACCTGTGCTTATATCAAACTCTGGTTTTATGCATCACCCCACCTCTCCTTCCCCCTTAAGCAGGCATAAGAGTGTTTTCTAAATGTGAGACACTGTTCTCTTTCCTAACTCAGTTCAAGTGTAGCCATGTTTATAGGATCTTCATAAGTGATATCTTATGATAAGTTTCTTTTTCTGTGTGACTTATTTCACTTAGAATCATCGTACCTGAATCCACCCATTTTGCTGCTACTGGTCTTATGACATTGATTTTATGGCTGAGGGATATTCCATCGTACGTAAGTACCACAATTATTTGAACCATTTTTTATCTTTCCTGGGATACTTAAGGTGTACCCAAGTTGAGGTCCTTGTAAGCAGTGCAGCCTTAAATTTTGGGCTGGCTCTGTCTTATTGATTTTCAGTTTTCCCAAGGTATATTCCCTAGACTGGAAGTGCCCTTTGCTCTGTAGCTCTGTTGTTTACTTGTTTTAGGGAACACAATGCACTCCTCCAGAGAGGCAGTTGGCAATTTACATCCCGCCCATCAGCATAACAAGGCTCCCTGTTCTCCAGGGCCTGTCTTGCCTTTCTGGTTTTTACACATTTTGTGGATGTCCCTTTTGACCGGAGGGAAGTGATACTTCTTTGTAGTGCAGATTTGCATTGCCCGCTTGCTTGCTTGGCCAAAAAGGGCGTATGCGTTTTCTCCTGAATATATTCAGGAGAAAACGCATACGCCCTTTTTGGCCAAGTGCATCATTGTCGAAGTTGTGCCCCTCTTCCTGTTCTTTAAAGGCAATTCCAACGTACCTCTTGAAATCTGTTTCCTGCTGTTCTGCCTCGCTTTCAAGTCCGCCTCGTTGCCTTCCCTCAACAGATTTTTGGACGATAGTTGTCCTTTATTACTCGTCCAGTTTGTGAATTGCTGTGCCCCTGAGCTCCATTTTTCAACTCGTTTATGGTGAGCTGACCGCAAGTCCAAAATTTTGGTTCAGGACCTATACTGGTTCCCGGTGGGTGGCTGAGACTTTGGTTAATTCTTCTTCCTGCTTGGAATTTAGAGTGATGTGTGCCCGTCCAAATGACTAACAGCTACTCTCTCATTGGTTCTCCCTCTTCCCTTTCATCCTCTGCCAAATTGGCAACGTGTGTGAACCAGGAGGTTAAAGCGGCAGTCTCTCCAAGTTGGGAGGCTGATAGTAAAGCAGATGGAAAGTCAAACCGGAGGACCTGGAGAGGGACTATTCGTTGAGTCTTAGAAACCTTTCGTATTCACAGTGTGTCCCTTCTCTAGGTTTCCCGTACATGTTATAGCTTTAGTAATATTCCCTTAATCCTGGAGAGTTGGGACCCATGGAATGGGTGCCAGGCATTTGTGCTTTAAAGGGTCTGCATTTGCTCACACAATCTCACCAATCGTCTCAGTCCCAAGTGTCCCTCCTTATGCCACATCCAGCTGTCGTTGTAGATAGGGTCATTCCAGGTTTCATCAGAGACCCTGAAGGAATTGTAAAGATTTTCCCAGTTGTTTTGTTTTGTATTTGAAATTCCTTTTTATAGTGGGTTTGAGCTAATTCTCGCCGCCATGTTTATGCCAGTCTGGACACACTTGATTCCCTTACGGAGACATATCAATACATAGGTTTTAAGATTCTTACTAGTCAGATATATTCCTCTGCGGGAAGTATGGGGTTTTGAGTCCCTTTCACTGAGGAAGGTGTAGGTCTTGTCTATTCCATAGTTGGTTTTTGGAACGGTACCTGTGCTTATATGAAACTCTGGTTTTATGCATCACCCCACCTCTCCTTCCCCCTTAAGCAGGCATAAGAGTGTTTTCTAAATGTGAGACTCTGTTCTCTTTCCTAACTCAGTTCAAGTGTAGCCATGTTTACAGGATCTTCATAAGTGATATCTTATGATAAGTTTCTTTTTCTGTGTGACTTATTTCACTTAGAATCATCGTACCTGAATCCACCCATTTTGCTGCTACTGGTCTTATGACATTGATTTCATGGCTGAGGGATATTCCATCGTACGTAAGTACCAAAATTTTTTGAACCATTTTTATTTTTCCTGGGATATTTAAGGTGTACCCAAGTTGAGGTCCTTGTAAGCAGTGCAGCCCTAAATTTTGGGGTGGCTCTGTCTTATTGATTTTCAGTTTTCCCAAGGTATATTCCCTAGACTGGAAGTGCCCTTGGCTCTGTAGCTCTGTTGTTTACTTGTTTTAGGGAACACAATGCACTCCTCCAGAGAGGCAGTTGGCAATTTACATCCCCCCCATCAGCATAACAAGGCTCCCTGTTCTCCAGGGCCTGTCTTGCCTTTCTGGTTTTTACACATTTTGTGGCTGTCCCTTTTGACCGGTGGGAAGTGATACTTCTTTGTAGTGCAGATTTGCATTGCCCGCTTGCTTGCTTGGCCAAAAAGGGCGTATGCGTTTTCTCCTGAATATATTCAGGAGAAAACGCATACGCCCTTTTTGGCCAAGTGCATCATTGTCGAAATTGTGCCCCTCTTCCTGTGCTTTAAAGGCGATTCCAACGTACCTCTTGAAATCTGTTTCCTGCTATTCTGCCTCGCTTTCAAGTCCGCCTCGCTGCCTTCCCTCAACAGATTTTTGGACGATAGTTGTCCTTTATTACTCGGCCAGTTTGTGAATTGCTGTGACACTGAGCTCCATTTTTCAACTCGTTTTTTGTGAGCTGACCGCAAGTCCAGAATTTTGGTTCAGGACCTATGCTGGTTCCCGGTGGTGGGCTGAGACTTTGGTTAATTCTTCTTCCTGCCGGGAAGTTAGAGTGATATGTGCCCGTTCAAATGCCTAACAGCTACTCTCTCATTGGTTCTCCCTCTTCCCTTTCATCCTCTGCCAAATTGGAAACCTGTGCGAACCAGGAGGTTAAAGGGGCTGTCTCTCCAAGTTGGGAGATTGATAGTAAAGCAGATGGAAAGTCAAACCGGAGCACCAGGAGAGGGACTATTCGTTGAGTTTTAGAAACCTTTCGTATTCACAGTGTGTCCGTTCTCTAGGTTTCCCGTACATGTTATAACTGTAGTAATATTCCCTTCAACCTGGAGAGTTGGGACCCATGGAATAGGTGCCATGCATTATTGCTTTAAAGGGTCTGCATTTGTTCACCCAATCTCACCAATCGTCTCAGTCCCAAGTGTCCAGCCTTATGCCACATCCAGCTGTCGTTGTAGATAGGGTCATTCCAGGTTTCATCAGAGACCCTGAAGGAATTGTAAAGAATTTCCCAGTTTTTTTTGTTTTGTTTTTGAAATTCCTTTTTATAGTGGGTTTGAGCTGATTCTCGCTGTCATGTTTATGCCAGTCTAGACACACTTAATTCCCTTATGGAGATATATCAATACATAGGTTTTAAGATTCTTACTAGTCAGATATATTCCTCTGCGGGAAATATGGGGTTTTGAGTCCCTTTCACTGAGGAAGGTGTAGGTCTTGTCTATTCCATAGTTGGTTTTTGGAACGGTACCTGTGCTTATATCAAACTCTGGTTTTATGCATCATCCCACCTCTCCTTCCCCCTTAAGCAGGCATAAGAGTGTTTTCGAAATGTGAGACACTGTTATCTTTCCTAACTCAGTTTAAGTGTAGCCATGTGTACAGGATCTTCATAAGTGATATCTTATGATAAGTTTCTTTTTCTGTGTGACTTATTTGACTTAGAATCATCGTACCTGAATCCACCCATTTTGCTGCTACTGCTCTTATGACATTGATTTCATGGCTGAGGGATATTCCATCGTACGTAAGTACCACAATTTCTTGAACCATTTTTATATTTCCTGGGATATTTAAGGTGTACCCAAGTTGAGGTCCTTGTAAGCAGTGCAGCCCTAAATTTTGGGGTGGCTCTGTCTTATTGATTTTCAGTTTTCCCAAGGTATATTCCCTAGACTGGAAGTGCCCTTGGCTCTGTAGCTCTGTTGTTTACTTGTTTTAGAGAACACAATATACCTCTCCAGAGAGGCAGTTGGCAATTTACATCCCGCCCATCAGCATTACAAGGCTCCCTGTTCTCCAGGGCCTGTCTTGCCTTTCTGGTTTTTACACATTTTGTGGATGTCCCTTTTGACCGGTGGGAAGTGATACTTCTTTGTAGTGCAGATTTGCATTGCCACTTGCTTGCTTGGCCAAAAAGGGCGTATGCGTTTTCTCCTGAATATATTCAGGAGAAAACGCATACGCCCTTTTTGGCCAAGTGCATCATTGTCGAAGTTGTGCCCCTCTTCCTGTGCTTTAAAGGCGATTCCAACGTACCTCTTGAAATCTGTTTCCTGCTATTCTGCCTCGCTTTCAAGTCCGCCTCGTTGCCTTCCCTCAACAGATTTTTGGACGATAGTTGTCCTTTATTACTCGGCCAGTTTGTGAATTGCTGTGCCCCTGATCTCCATTTTTCAACTCGTTTTTGGTGAGCTGACCGCAAGTCCAACATTTTGGTTCAGGACCTATACTGGTTCCCGGTGGGGGGCGGAGACTTTGGTTAATTCTTCTTCCTGACGGGAAGTTAGAGTGACATGTGCCCATCCTAATGCCTAACAGATACTCTCTCATTGGTTCTCCATCTTTCCTTTCATCCTCTGCCAAATTGGAAACCTGTGCTAACCAGGAGGTTAAAGGGGCTGTCTCTCCAAGTTGGGAGATTGATAGTAAAGCAGATGGAAAGTCAAACCGGAGCACCAGGAGAGGGACTATTCGTTGAGTTTTAGAAACCTTTCGTATTCACAGTGTGTCCGTTCTCTAGGTTTCCCGTACATGTTATAACTGTAGTAATATTCCCTTCAACCTGGAGAGTTGGGACCCATGGAATGGGTGCCATGCATCATTGCTTTAAAGGGTCTGAATTTGCTCTCCTAATCTCACCAAGCGTCTCAGTCCCAAGTGTCCAGCCTTATGCCACATCCAGCTGTCGTTGTAGATAGAGTCATTCCAGGTTTCATCAGAGACCCTGAAGGAATTATAAAGAATTTCCCAGTTTTTTTGTTTTGTTTTTGAAATTCCTTTTTATAGTGGGTTTGAGCTGATTCTCGCTGCCAGTTTATGACAGTCTAGACACACTTGATTCCCTTACGGAGACATATCAATCCATAGGTTTTAAGATTCTTACTAGTCAGATATATTCCTCTGCGGGAAATATGGGGTTTTGATTCCCTTTCACTGAGAAAGGTGTAGGTCTTGTCTATTCCATAGTTGGTTTTTGGAACGGTACCTGTGCTTATATCAAACTCTGGTTTTATGCATCACACCACCTCTCCTTCCCCCTTAAGCAGGCATAAGAGTGTTTTCTAAATGTGAGACTCTGTTCTCTTTCTTAACTCAGTTCAAGTGTAGCCATGTTTATAGGATCTTCATAAGTGATATCTTATGATAAGTTTCTTTTTCTCTGTGACTTATTTCACTTAGAATCATCGTACCTGAATCCACCCATTTTGCTGCTACTGGTCTTATGACATTGATTTCATGGCTGAGGGATATTCCATCGTACATAAGTACCACAATTTTTTGAACCATTTTTATATTTCCTGGGATACTTAAGGTGTATCCAAGTTGAGGTCCTTGTAAGCAGTGCAGCCCTAAATTTTGGGGTGGCTCTGTCTTATTGATTTTCATTTTTCCCAAGGTATATTCCCTAGACTGGAAGTGCCCTTGGCTCTGTAGCTCTGTTCTTTACTTGTTTTAGGGAACACAATGCACTCCTCCAGAGAGGCAGTTGGCAATTTACATCCCGCCCATCAGCATAACAAGGCTCCCTGTTCTCCAGGGCCTGTCTTGCCTTTCTGGTTTTTACACATTTTGTGGATGTCCCTTTTGACCGGTGGGAAGTGATACTTCTTTGTAGTGCAGATTTGCATTGCCCGCTTGCTTGCTTGGCCAAAAAGGGCGTATGCGTTTTCTCCTGAATATATTCAGGAGAAAACGCATACGCCCTTTTTGGCCAAGTGCATCATTGTCGAAGTTGTGCCCCTCTTCCTGTGCTTTAAAGGCGATTCCAACGTACCTCTTGAAATCTCTTTCCTGCTATTCTGCCTCACTTTCAAGTCTGCCTCGTTGCCTTCCCTCAACAGGTTTTTGGACTACAGTTGTCCTTTATTACTTGGCCAGTTTGTGAATTGCTGTGCCCCTGAGCTCCATTTTTCAACTCGTTTTTGGTGAGCTGACCGCAAGTCCAACATTTTGGTTCAGGACCTATGCTGGTTCCCGGTGGTGGGCTGAGACTTTGGTTAATTCTTCTTCCTGCCGGGAAGTTAGAGTGATATGTGCCCGGCCTAATGCCTAACAGCTATTCTCTCATTGGTTCTCCCTCTTTCCTTTCATCCTCTGCCAAATTGGAAACCTGTGCTAACCAGGAGGTTAAAGGGGCTGTCTCTCCAAGTTGGGAGATTGATAGTAAAGCAGATGGAAAGTCAAAACGGAACACCAGGAGAGGGACTATTCGTTGAGTTTTAGAAACCTTTCGTATTCACAGTGTGTCCGTTCTCTAGGTTTCCCGTACATGTTATAGCTGTAGTAATATTCCATTCAACCTGGAGAGTTGGGACCCATTGAATGGGTGCCAGGCATTTGTGCTATAAAGGGTCTGCATTTGCTCACCCAATCTCACCAATCCTCTCAGTCCCAAGTGTCCAGCCTTATGCCACATCCAGCTGTCATTGTAGATAGGGACATTCCAGGTTTCATCAGAGACCCTGAAGGAATTGTAAAGAATTTCCCAGTTCTTTTGTTTTGTTTTTGAAATTCCTTTTTATAGTGGGTTTGAGCTGATTCTCGCTGCCATGTTTATGCCAGTCTAGACACACTTGATTCCCTTACGGAGACATATCAATACATAGGTTTTAAGATTCTTACTAGTCAGATAAATTCCTCTGCGGGAAATATGGGGTTTTGAGTCCCTTTCACTGAGGAAGGTGTAGGTCTTGTCTATTCCATAGTTGGTTTTTGGAACGGTACCTGTGCTTATATCAAACTCTGGTTTTATGCATCACCCCACCTCTCCTTCCCCCTTAAGCAGGCATAAGGGTGTTTTCTAAATGTGAGACAGTGTTCTCTTTCCTAACTCAGTTCAAGTGTAGCCATGTTTACAGGATCTTCATATGTGATATCTTATGATAAGTTTCTTTTTCTCTGTGACTTATTTCACTTAGAATCATCGTACCTGAATCCATCCATTTTGCTGCTACTGGTCTTATGACATTGATTTCATGGCTGAGGGATATTCCATCGTACGTAAGTACCACAATTTTTTGAACCATTTTTATATTTCCTGGGATATTTAAGGTGTACCCAAGTTGAGGTCCTTGTAAGCAGTGCAGCCCTAAATTTTGGGGTGGCTCTGCCTTATTGATTTTCAGTTTTCCCAAGGTATATTCCCTAGACTGGAAGTGCCCTTGGCTCTGTAGCTCTGTTGTTTATTTGTTTTAGGGAACACAATGCACTCCTCCATACAGGCAGTTGGCAATTTATGTCCCGCCTATCAGCATATGAAGGCTCCCTGTTCTCCAGGGCCTCTCTTGCCTTTCTGGTTTTTAAACATTTTGTGGATGTCCCTTTTGACCGGTGGGAAGTGATACTTCTTTGTAGTGCAGATTTGCATTGCCCGCTTGCTTGCATGGCCAAAAAGGGCGTATGCGTTTTCTCCTGAATATATTCAGGAGAAAATGCATACGCCCTTTTTGGCCAAGTGCATCATTGTCGAAGTTGTGCCCCTCTTCCTGTGCTTTAAAGGCGATTCCAACGTACCTCTTGAAATCTGTTTCCTGCTATTCTGCCTCGCTTTAAAGTCCGCCTCGCTGCCTTCCCTCAACAGATTTTTGGACGATAGTTGTCCGTTATTACTCAGCCTGTTTGTGAATTGCTGTGCCCCTGAGCTCCATTTTTCAACTCGTTTTTTGTGAGCTGACCGCAAGTCCAAAATTTTGGTTCAGGACCTATGCTGGTTCCCGGTGGGGGGCTGAGACTTTGGTTAATTCTTCTTCCTGCCGGGAAGTTAGAGTGATATGTGTCTGTCCAAATGCCTAACAGCTACTCTCTCATTGGTTCTCCCTCTTCCCTTTCATCCTCTGCCAAATTGGAAACCTGTGCGAACCAGGAGGTTAAAGGGGCTGTCTCTCCAAGTTGGGAGGTTGATAGTAAAGCAGATGGAAAGTCAAACCGGAGCAGCAGGAGAGGGACTATTCGTTGAGTTTTAGAATCCTTTCGTATTCACAGTGGGTCCGTTCTCTAGGTTTCCCGTTCATGTTATAGCTGTAGTAATATTCCCTTCAACCTGGAGAGTTCGGACCCATGGAATGGGTGCCATGCATTATTGCTTTAAAGGGTCTGTATTTGCTCACCCAATCTCACCAATCGTCTCAGTCCCAAGTGTCCCTCCTTATGCCACATCCAGCTGTCGTTGTAGATAGGGTCATTCCAGCTTTCATCAGAGACCCTGAAGGAATTGTAAAGAATTTCCCAGTTTTTTTGTTTTGTTTTTGAAATTCCTTTTTATAGTGGGTTTGAGCTGATTCTCGCTGCCATGTTTATGCCAGTGTAGACACACTTGATTCCCTTACGGAGACATATCAATACATAGGTTTTAAGATTCTTACTAGTCAGATATATTCCTCTGCGGGAAATATGGGGTTTTGAGTCCCTTTCACTGAGGAAGGTGTAGGACTTTTCTATTCCATAGTTGGTTTTTGGAGCGGTACCTGTGCTTATATCAAGCTCTGGTTTTATGCATCACCCCACCTCTCCTTCCCGCTTAAGCAGGCATAAGAGTGTTTTCTAAATGTGAGACACTGTTCTCTTTCCTAACTCAGTTCAAGTGTAGCCATGTTTACAGGATCTTCATAAGTGATATCTTATGATAAGTTTCTTTTTCTGTGTGACTTATTTCACTTACAATCATCGTACCTGAATCCACCCATTTTGCTGCTACTGGTCTTATGACATTGACTTCATGACTGAGGGATATTCCATCGTACATAAGTACCACAATTTTTTGAACCATTTTTATATTTCCTGGGATATTTAAGGTGTACCCTAGTTGAGGTCCTTGTAAGCAGTGCAGCCCTAAATTTTGGGTTGGCACTGTCTAATTGATTTTAAGCTTTCCCAAGGTATATTCCCTAGACTGGAAGTGCCCTTGGCTCTGTAGCTCTGTTGTTTACTTGTTTTAGGGAACACAATGCACTCCTCCGGAGAGGCAGTTGGCAATTTACATCCCGCCCATCAGCATAACAAGGCTCCCTGTTCTCCAGTGCCTGTCTTGCCTTTCTGGTTTTTACACATTTTGTGGATGTCCCTTTTGACCGGTGGGAAGTGATACTTCTTTGTATTGCAGATTTGCATTGCCCACTTGCTTCCTTGGCCAAAAAGGGCGTATGCGTTTTCTCCTGAATATATTCAGGAGAAAACTCATACACCCTTTTTGGCCAAGTGCATCATTGTCGAAGTTGTGCCCCTCTTCCTGTGCTTTAAAGGTGATTCCAATGTACCTCTTGAAATCTGTTTCCTGCTATTCTGCCTCGCTTTCAAGTCCGCCTCGTTGCCTTCCCTCAATAGATTTTTGGACGATAGTTGTCCTTTATTACTCGGCCAGTTTGTGAATTGCTGTGACACTGAGCTCCATTTTTCAACTCGTTTTTTGTGAGCTGACCGCAAGTCCAGAATTTTGGTTCAGGACCTATGCTGGTTCCCGGTGGTGGGCTGAGACTTTGGTTAATTCTTCTTCCTGCCGGGAAGTTAGAGTGATATGTGCCCGTTCAAATGCCTAACAGCTACTCTCTCATTGGTTCTCCCTCTTCCCTTTCATCCTCTGCCAAATTGGAAACCTGTGCGAACCAGGAGGTTAAAGGGGCTGTCTCTCCAAGTTGGGAGATTGATAGTAAAGCAGATGGAAAGTCAAACCGGAGCACCAGGAGAGGGACTATTCGTTGAGTTTTAGAAACCTTTCGTATTCACAGTGTGTCCGTTCTCTAGGTTTCCCGTACATGTTATAACTGTAGTAATATTCCCTTCAACCTGGAGAGTTGGGACCCATGGAATAGGTGCCATGCATTATTGCTTTAAAGGGTCTGCATTTGTTCACCCAATCTCACCAATCGTCTCAGTCCCAAGTGTCCAGCCTTATGCCACATCCAGCTGTCGTTGTAGATAGGGTCATTCCAGGTTTCATCAGAGACCCTGAAGGAATTGTAAAGAATTTCCCAGTTTTTTTTGTTTTGTTTTTGAAATTCCTTTTTATAGTGGGTTTGAGCTGATTCTCGCTGTCATGTTTATGCCAGTCTAGACACACTTAATTCCCTTATGGAGATATATCAATACATAGGTTTTAAGATTCTTACTAGTCAGATATATTCCTCTGCGGGAAATATGGGGTTTTGAGTCCCTTTCACTGAGGAAGGTGTAGGTCTTGTCTATTCCATAGTTGGTTTTTGGAACGGTACCTGTGCTTATATCAAACTCTGGTTTTATGCATCATCCCACCTCTCCTTCCCCCTTAAGCAGGCATAAGAGTGTTTTCGAAATGTGAGACACTGTTATCTTTCCTAACTCAGTTTAAGTGTAGCCATGTGTACAGGATCTTCATAAGTGATATCTTATGATAAGTTTCTTTTTCTGTGTGACTTATTTGACTTAGAATCATCGTACCTGAATCCACCCATTTTGCTGCTACTGCTCTTATGACATTGATTTCATGGCTGAGGGATATTCCATCGTACGTAAGTACCACAATTTCTTGAACCATTTTTATATTTCCTGGGATATTTAAGGTGTACCCAAGTTGAGGTCCTTGTAAGCAGTGCAGCCCTAAATTTTGGGGTGGCTCTGTCTTATTGATTTTCAGTTTTCCCAAGGTATATTCCCTAGACTGGAAGTGCCCTTGGCTCTGTAGCTCTGTTGTTTACTTGTTTTAGAGAACACAATATACCTCTCCAGAGAGGCAGTTGGCAATTTACATCCCGCCCATCAGCATTACAAGGCTCCCTGTTCTCCAGGGCCTGTCTTGCCTTTCTGGTTTTTACACATTTTGTGGATGTCCCTTTTGACCGGTGGGAAGTGATACTTCTTTGTAGTGCAGATTTGCATTGCCACTTGCTTGCTTGGCCAAAAAGGGCGTATGCGTTTTCTCCTGAATATATTCAGGAGAAAACGCATACGCCCTTTTTGGCCAAGTGCATCATTGTCGAAGTTGTGCCCCTCTTCCTGTGCTTTAAAGGCGATTCCAACGTACCTCTTGAAATCTGTTTCCTGCTATTCTGCCTCGCTTTCAAGTCCGCCTCGTTGCCTTCCCTCAACAGATTTTTGGACGATAGTTGTCCTTTATTACTCGGCCAGTTTGTGAATTGCTGTGCCCCTGATCTCCATTTTTCAACTCGTTTTTGGTGAGCTGACCGCAAGTCCAACATTTTGGTTCAGGACCTATACTGGTTCCCGGTGGGGGGCGGAGACTTTGGTTAATTCTTCTTCCTGACGGGAAGTTAGAGTGACATGTGCCCATCCTAATGCCTAACAGATACTCTCTCATTGGTTCTCCATCTTTCCTTTCATCCTCTGCCAAATTGGAAACCTGTGCTAACCAGGAGGTTAAAGGGGCTGTCTCTCCAAGTTGGGAGATTGATAGTAAAGCAGATGGAAAGTCAAACCGGAGCACCAGGAGAGGGACTATTCGTTGAGTTTTAGAAACCTTTCGTATTCACAGTGTGTCCGTTCTCTAGGTTTCCCGTACATGTTATAACTGTAGTAATATTCCCTTCAACCTGGAGAGTTGGGACCCATGGAATGGGTGCCATGCATCATTGCTTTAAAGGGTCTGAATTTGCTCTCCTAATCTCACCAAGCGTCTCAGTCCCAAGTGTCCAGCCTTATGCCACATCCAGCTGTCGTTGTAGATAGAGTCATTCCAGGTTTCATCAGAGACCCTGAAGGAATTATAAAGAATTTCCCAGTTTTTTTGTTTTGTTTTTGAAATTCCTTTTTATAGTGGGTTTGAGCTGATTCTCGCTGCCAGTTTATGACAGTCTAGACACACTTGATTCCCTTACGGAGACATATCAATCCATAGGTTTTAAGATTCTTACTAGTCAGATATATTCCTCTGCGGGAAATATGGGGTTTTGATTCCCTTTCACTGAGAAAGGTGTAGGTCTTGTCTATTCCATAGTTGGTTTTTGGAACGGTACCTGTGCTTATATCAAACTCTGGTTTTATGCATCACACCACCTCTCCTTCCCCCTTAAGCAGGCATAAGAGTGTTTTCTAAATGTGAGACTCTGTTCTCTTTCTTAACTCAGTTCAAGTGTAGCCATGTATACAGGATCTTCATAAGTGATATCTTATGATAAGTTTCTTTTTCTCTGTGACTTATTTCACTTAGAATCATCGTACCTGAATCCACCCATTTTGCTGCTACTGGTCTTATGACATTGATTTCATGGCTGAGGGATATTCCATCGTACATAAGTACCACAATTTTTTGAACCATTTTTATATTTCCTGGGATACTTAAGGTGTATCCAAGTTGAGGTCCTTGTAAGCAGTGCAGCCCTAAATTTTGGGGTGGCTCTGTCTTATTGATTTTCATTTTTCCCAAGGTATATTCCCTAGACTGGAAGTGCCCTTGGCTCTGTAGCTCTGTTCTTTACTTGTTTTAGGGAACACAATGCACTCCTCCAGAGAGGCAGTTGGCAATTTACATCCCGCCCATCAGCATAACAAGGCTCCCTGTTCTCCAGGGCCTGTCTTGCCTTTCTGGTTTTTACACATTTTGTGGATGTCCCTTTTGACCGGTGGGAAGTGATACTTCTTTGTAGTGCAGATTTGCATTGCCCGCTTGCTTGCTTGGCCAAAAAGGGCGTATGCGTTTTCTCCTGAATATATTCAGGAGAAAACGCATACGCCCTTTTTGGCCAAGTGCATCATTGTCGAAGTTGTGCCCCTCTTCCTGTGCTTTAAAGGCGATTCCAACGTACCTCTTGAAATCTCTTTCCTGCTATTCTGCCTCACTTTCAAGTCTGCCTCGTTGCCTTCCCTCAACAGGTTTTTGGACTACAGTTGTCCTTTATTACTTGGCCAGTTTGTGAATTGCTGTGCCCCTGAGCTCCATTTTTCAACTCGTTTTTGGTGAGCTGACCGCAAGTCCAACATTTTGGTTCAGGACCTATGCTGGTTCCCGGTGGTGGGCTGAGACTTTGGTTAATTCTTCTTCCTGCCGGGAAGTTAGAGTGATATGTGCCCGGCCTAATGCCTAACAGCTATTCTCTCATTGGTTCTCCCTCTTTCCTTTCATCCTCTGCCAAATTGGAAACCTGTGCTAACCAGGAGGTTAAAGGGGCTGTCTCTCCAAGTTGGGAGATTGATAGTAAAGCAGATGGAAAGTCAAAACGGAACACCAGGAGAGGGACTATTCGTTGAGTTTTAGAAACCTTTCGTATTCACAGTGTGTCCGTTCTCTAGGTTTCCCGTACATGTTATAGCTGTAGTAATATTCCATTCAACCTGGAGAGTTGGGACCCATTGAATGGGTGCCAGGCATTTGTGCTATAAAGGGTCTGCATTTGCTCACCCAATCTCACCAATCCTCTCAGTCCCAAGTGTCCAGCCTTATGCCACATCCAGCTGTCATTGTAGATAGGGACATTCCAGGTTTCATCAGAGACCCTGAAGGAATTGTAAAGAATTTCCCAGTTCTTTTGTTTTGTTTTTGAAATTCCTTTTTATAGTGGGTTTGAGCTGATTCTCGCTGCCATGTTTATGCCAGTCTAGACACACTTGATTCCCTTACGGAGACATATCAATACATAGGTTTTAAGATTCTTACTAGTCAGATAAATTCCTCTGCGGGAAATATGGGGTTTTGAGTCCCTTTCACTGAGGAAGGTGTAGGTCTTGTCTATTCCATAGTTGGTTTTTGGAACGGTACCTGTGCTTATATCAAACTCTGGTTTTATGCATCACCCCACCTCTCCTTCCCCCTTAAGCAGGCATAAGGGTGTTTTCTAAATGTGAGACAGTGTTCTCTTTCCTAACTCAGTTCAAGTGTAGCCATGTTTACAGGATCTTCATATGTGATATCTTATGATAAGTTTCTTTTTCTCTGTGACTTATTTCACTTAGAATCATCGTACCTGAATCCATCCATTTTGCTGCTACTGGTCTTATGACATTGATTTCATGGCTGAGGGATATTCCATCGTACGTAAGTACCACAATTTTTTGAACCATTTTTATATTTCCTGGGATATTTAAGGTGTACCCAAGTTGAGGTCCTTGTAAGCAGTGCAGCCCTAAATTTTGGGGTGGCTCTGCCTTATTGATTTTCAGTTTTCCCAAGGTATATTCCCTAGACTGGAAGTGCCCTTGGCTCTGTAGCTCTGTTGTTTATTTGTTTTAGGGAACACAATGCACTCCTCCATACAGGCAGTTGGCAATTTATGTCCCGCCTATCAGCATATGAAGGCTCCCTGTTCTCCAGGGCCTCTCTTGCCTTTCTGGTTTTTAAACATTTTGTGGATGTCCCTTTTGACCGGTGGGAAGTGATACTTCTTTGTAGTGCAGATTTGCATTGCCCGCTTGCTTGCATGGCCAAAAAGGGCGTATGCGTTTTCTCCTGAATATATTCAGGAGAAAATGCATACGCCCTTTTTGGCCAAGTGCATCATTGTCGAAGTTGTGCCCCTCTTCCTGTGCTTTAAAGGCGATTCCAACGTACCTCTTGAAATCTGTTTCCTGCTATTCTGCCTCGCTTTAAAGTCCGCCTCGCTGCCTTCCCTCAACAGATTTTTGGACGATAGTTGTCCGTTATTACTCAGCCTGTTTGTGAATTGCTGTGCCCCTGAGCTCCATTTTTCAACTCGTTTTTTGTGAGCTGACCGCAAGTCCAAAATTTTGGTTCAGGACCTATGCTGGTTCCCGGTGGGGGGCTGAGACTTTGGTTAATTCTTCTTCCTGCCGGGAAGTTAGAGTGATATGTGTCTGTCCAAATGCCTAACAGCTACTCTCTCATTGGTTCTCCCTCTTCCCTTTCATCCTCTGCCAAATTGGAAACCTGTGCGAACCAGGAGGTTAAAGGGGCTGTCTCTCCAAGTTGGGAGGTTGATAGTAAAGCAGATGGAAAGTCAAACCGGAGCAGCAGGAGAGGGACTATTCGTTGAGTTTTAGAATCCTTTCGTATTCACAGTGGGTCCGTTCTCTAGGTTTCCCGTTCATGTTATAGCTGTAGTAATATTCCCTTCAACCTGGAGAGTTCGGACCCATGGAATGGGTGCCATGCATTATTGCTTTAAAGGGTCTGTATTTGCTCACCCAATCTCACCAATCGTCTCAGTCCCAAGTGTCCCTCCTTATGCCACATCCAGCTGTCGTTGTAGATAGGGTCATTCCAGCTTTCATCAGAGACCCTGAAGGAATTGTAAAGAATTTCCCAGTTTTTTTGTTTTGTTTTTGAAATTCCTTTTTATAGTGGGTTTGAGCTGATTCTCGCTGCCATGTTTATGCCAGTGTAGACACACTTGATTCCCTTACGGAGACATATCAATACATAGGTTTTAAGATTCTTACTAGTCAGATATATTCCTCTGCGGGAAATATGGGGTTTTGAGTCCCTTTCACTGAGGAAGGTGTAGGACTTTTCTATTCCATAGTTGGTTTTTGGAGCGGTACCTGTGCTTATATCAAGCTCTGGTTTTATGCATCACCCCACCTCTCCTTCCCGCTTAAGCAGGCATAAGAGTGTTTTCTAAATGTGAGACACTGTTCTCTTTCCTAACTCAGTTCAAGTGTAGCCATGTTTACAGGATCTTCATAAGTGATATCTTATGATAAGTTTCTTTTTCTGTGTGACTTATTTCACTTACAATCATCGTACCTGAATCCACCCATTTTGCTGCTACTGGTCTTATGACATTGACTTCATGACTGAGGGATATTCCATCGTACATAAGTACCACAATTTTTTGAACCATTTTTATATTTCCTGGGATATTTAAGGTGTACCCTAGTTGAGGTCCTTGTAAGCAGTGCAGCCCTAAATTTTGGGTTGGCACTGTCTAATTGATTTTAAGCTTTCCCAAGGTATATTCCCTAGACTGGAAGTGCCCTTGGCTCTGTAGCTCTGTTGTTTACTTGTTTTAGGGAACACAATGCACTCCTCCGGAGAGGCAGTTGGCAATTTACATCCCGCCCATCAGCATAACAAGGCTCCCTGTTCTCCAGTGCCTGTCTTGCCTTTCTGGTTTTTACACATTTTGTGGATGTCCCTTTTGACCGGTGGGAAGTGATACTTCTTTGTATTGCAGATTTGCATTGCCCACTTGCTTCCTTGGCCAAAAAGGGCGTATGCGTTTTCTCCTGAATATATTCAGGAGAAAACTCATACACCCTTTTTGGCCAAGTGCATCATTGTCGAAGTTGTGCCCCTCTTCCTGTGCTTTAAAGGTGATTCCAATGTACCTCTTGAAATCTGTTTCCTGCTATTCTGCCTCGCTTTCAAGTCCGCCTCGTTGCCTTCCCTCAATAGATTTTTGGACGATAGTTGTCCTTTATTACTCGGCCAGTTTGTGAATTGCTGTGCCCCTGAGCTCCATTTTTCAACTCGTTTTTTGTGAGCTGAACGCAAGTCCAAAATTTTGGTTCAGGAACTATACTGGTTCCTGGAGGGTGGCTGAGACTCTGGTTAATTCTTCTTCCTGCCGGGAAATTACAGTGATATGTGCCCGTCCAAATGCCTAACAGCTACTCTCTCATTGGTTCTCCCTCTTCCCTTTCATCCTCTGCCAAATTGGAAACCTGTGCGAACCAGGAGGTTAAAGGGGCTGTCTCTCCAAGTTGGGAGGTGGATAGTAAAGCAGATGGAAAGTCAAACCGGAGCACCAGGAGAGGGACTATTCGTTGAGTTTTAGAAACCTATTGTATTCACAGTGTGTCCGTTCTCTAGGTTTCCCGTACATGTTATAACTGTAGTAATATTCCCTTCAACCTGGAGAGTTGGGACCCATGGAATGGGTGCCAGGCATTATTGCTTTAAAGGGTCTGCATTTGCTCACCCAATCTCACCAATCCTCTCAGTCCCAAGTGTCCAGCCTTATGCCACATCCAGCTGTCATTGTAGATAGGGTCATTCCAGGTTTCATCAGAGACCCTGAAGGAATTGTAAAGAATTTCCCAGTTTTTTCGTTTTGTTTTTGAAATTCCTTTTTAGAGTGTGTTTGAGCTGATTCTCGCTGCCATGTTTATGCCAGTCTAGACACACTTGATTCCCTTATGGAGACATATCAATACATAGGTTTTAAGATTCTTACTAGTCAGATATATTCCTCTGCAGGAAATATGGTGTTTTGAGTCCCTTTCACTGAGGAAGGTATAGGTCTTGTCTATTCCATAGTTGGTTTTTGGAACGGTACCTGTGCTTATATCAAATTCTGGTTTTATGCATCACCCCACCTCTCCTTCCCCCTTAAGCAGGCATAAGAGTGCTTTCTAAATGTGAGACACTGCTCTCTTTCCTAACTCAGTTCAAGTGTAGCCATGTATACAGGATCTTCATAAGTGATATCTTATGATAAGTTTCTTTTTCTGTGTGACTTATTTCACTTAGAATCATCGTACCTGAATCCACCCATTTTGCTGCTACTGGTCTTATGACATTGATTTCATGGCTGAGGGATATTCCATCGTACGTAAGTACCACAATTTTTTGAACCATTTTTATATTTCCTGGGATATTTAAGGTGTACCCAAGTTGAGGTCCTTGTAAGCAGTGCAGCCCTAAATTTTGGGGTGGCTCTGTCTTATTGATTTTCAGTTTTCCCAAGGTATATTCCCTAGACTGGAAGTGCCCTTGGCTCTGTAGCTCTGCTGTTTACTTGTTTTAGGGAACACAATGCACCCCTCCAGAGAGGCAGTTGGCAATTTACATCCCGCCCATCAGCATAACAAGGCTCGCTGTTCTCCAGGGACTGTCTTGCCTTTCTGGTTTCTACACATTTTTGTGGATGTCCCTTTTGACCGGTGGGAAGTGATACTTCTTTGTAGTGCAGATTTGCATTGCCCGCTTGCTTGCTTGGCCAAAAAGGGCGTATGCGTTTTCTCCTGAATATATTCAGGAGAAAACGCATACACCCTTTATGGCCAAGTGCATCATTGTCGAAGTTGTGCCCCTCTTCCTGTGCTTTAAAGGCGATTCCAACGTACCTCTTGAAATCTGTTTCCTGCTATTCTGCCTCGCTTTCAAGTCCGCCTCGTTGCCTTCCCTCAACAGATTTTTGGACGATAGTTGTCCTTTATTACTCGGCCAGTTTGTGAATTGCTGTGCCCCTGAGCTCCATTTTTCAACTCGTTTTTGGTGAGCTGACCGCAAGTCAAAAATTTTGGTTCAGGACCTATGCTGGTTCCCGGTGGGAGGCTGAGACTTTGGTTAATTCTTCTTCCTGCCGGGAAGTTAGAGTGATATGTGCCCGTCCAAATTCCTAACAGCTACTCTCTCATTGGTTCTCCCTCTTCCCTTTCATCCTCTGCCAATTTGGCAACCTGTGCGAACCAGGAGGTTAAAGGGGCTGTCTCTCCAAGTTGGGAGGTTGATAGTAAAGCAGATGGAAAGTAAAACCGGAGCACCAGGAGAGGGACTATTCGTTGAGTTTTAGAAACCTTTCGTATTCACAGTGTGTCCGTTCTCTAGGTTTCCCGTACATGTTATAACTGTAGTACTATTCCCTTCAACCTGGAGAGTTGGGACCCATGGAATGGGTGCCATGCATTATTGCTGTAAAGGGTTTGCATTTGCTCACCCAATCTCACCAATCCTCTCAGTCCCAAGTGTCCAGCCTTATGCCACATCCAGCTGTCTTTGTACATTGGGTCATTCCAGGTTTCATCAGAGACCCTGAAGGAATTGTAAAGAATTTCCCAGTTTTTTTTTTTTTGTTTTTGAAATTCCTTTTTATAGTGGGTTTGAGCTGATTCTCGCTGCCATGTTTATGCCAGTCTAGACACACTTGATTCCCTTATGGAGACATATCAATACATAGGTTTTAAGATTCTTACTAGTCAGATATATTCCTCTGCGGGAAATATGGGGTTTTGAGTCCCTTTCACTGAGGAAGGTGTAGGTCTTGTCTATTCCATAGTTGGTTTTTGGAACGGTACCTGTGCTTATATCAAACTCTGGTTTTATGCATCACCCCACCTCTCCTTCACCCTTAATCAGGCATAAGAGTGTTTTCTAAATGTGAGACACTGTTCTCTTTCCTAACTCAGTTCAAGTGTAGCCATGTTTACAGGATCTTCATAAGTGATATCTTATGATAAGTTTCTTTTTCTGTGTGACTTATTTCACTTCGAATAATCGTAACTGAATCCACCCATTTTGCTGCTACTGGTCTTATGACATTGATTTCATGGCTGAGGGATATTCCATCATATGTAAGTACCACAATTTTTTGAACCATTTTTATATTTCCTGGGATATTTAAGGTGTACCCAAGTTGAGGTCCTTGTAAGCAGTGCAGCCCTGAATTTTGTTGTGGCTCTGTCTTATTGATTTTCAGTTTTCCCAAGGAATATTCCCTAGACTGGAAGTGCCCTTGACTCTGTAGCTCTGTTCTTTACTTGTTTTAGGGAACACAATGCACCGCTCCAGAGAGGCAGTTGGCAAGTTACATCCCGCCCATCAGCATAACAAGGCTCCCTGTTCTCCAGGGCCTGTCTTGCCTTTCTGGTTTTTACACATTTTGTGGATGTCCCTTTTGACCGGTGGGAAGTGATACTTCTTTGTAGTGCAGATTTGCATTGCCCGCTTGCTTGCTTGGCCAAAAAGGGCGTATGCGTTTTCTCCTGAATATATTCAGGAGAAAACGCATACGCCCTTTTTGGCCAAGTGCATCATTGTCGAAGTTGTGCCCCTCTTCCTGTGCTTTAAAGGCGATTCCAACGTACCTCTTGAAATCTCTTTCCTGCTATTCTGCCTCACTTTCAAGTCTGCCTCGTTGCCTTCCCTCAACAGGTTTTTGGACTACAGTTGTCCTTTATTACTTGGCCAGTTTGTGAATTGCTGTGCCCCTGAGCTCCATTTTTCAACTCGATTTTTGTGAGCTGAACGCAAGTCCAAAATTTTGGTTCAGGACCTATACTGGTTCCCGGTGGGTGGCTGAGACTTTTGTTAATTCTTCTTCCTACCGGGAAATTAGAGTGACATGTGCCAGTCCAAATACCTAACAGCTACTCTCTCATTGGTTCTCCCTCTTCCCTTTCATCCTCTGCCAAATTGGCAACCTGTGCGAACCAGCAGGTTAAAGTAGCTGTCTCTTCAAGTTGGGAGACTGATAATAAAGCAGTTGGAAAGTCAAACCGGAGCACCAGGAGAGGGACTATTCTTTGAGTTTTAGAAACCTTCGTATTCACAGTGTGTCTGTTCTCTAGGTTTTCCGTACATGTTATAGCTGTAGTAATAGTTCCTTCAACCTGGAGAGTTGAGACCCATGGAATGGGTGCCACATATTATTGTTTTAAAGGGTCTGCATTTGCTCACCCTCTCTCACCAACCCTCTCAGTCCCAAGTGTCCAGCCTTATGCCACATCCAGCTGTCGTTGTAGATAGGGTCATTCTAGGTTTCATCAGAGACCCTGAAGGAATTGTAAAGAATTTCCCTGTTTTTTGTTTTGTTTTTGAATTTCCTTTTCTAGTGGGTTTGAGCTGATTCTCGCTGCCATGTTTATGCCAGTCTAGACACACTTGATTCCCTTACGGAGACATATCAATACATAGGTTTTAAGATTCATACTAGTAAGATATATTCCTCTGCGGGAAATATGGGGTTTTGAGTCCCGTTCACAGAGGAAGTAGTAGGTCTTGTCTATTCTGTATTTGGATTATGGAACCGTACCTGTGCTAATATCAAACTCTGGTTTTATTCATCACCCCACCTCTGCTTTCCCCTTAAGCATGCATAAGAGTGTTTTCTAAATATGAGACTCTGTTCCATTTAGTAATTCCTTCCATGTGTAGCCATGTTTATATACCCTTCATAAGTGATATCTTATGATAAGTTTATTTTTGTGTGTGATTTTTTCAGTTAGAATCATCGTACATGAATCCCGTCATGATGCTGCTACTGGCCTTATGACATTGCCTTCATGGCTGAGGGATATTCCATCATACGTATGTACCACAATTTCTTTACCTTTTTTTGTCTTTCCTGGTATTTATAAGGTGTCCCGATGTCGAGGTTCTTGTAAGCAGTGCTGCCATAAATTTTGGGGTGGCTTTGTCTTATTGATTTTCAATTTTCCCAAGGTATATTCCCGTGACTGGAAGTGCCTTAGGTTGTGAAGCACTGTTGTTTACTTCTTTTTGGGAACGCAATGCACTCCTCCAGAGTGGCTGTTGGCAATTTACATCCCACCCATCCGCATAACAAGGCTCCCTGTTCTGAGATCCTGTCTTGCCTTTCTTGTTTTTACACCTTTTACTGATGTCCCTTTTGACCGGTTGGAAATGATACTTCTTTGTAGTGCAGATTTGCATTGTGCGGTTGCTTAGTTGGCCAAAATGGGCGTATGCGTTTTCTCCTGAATATATTCAGGAGAAAACGCATGCGCCCTTTATGGACAATTCCATAATTGTCGAAGTTGTGATGCTTTTCCTGTGTTTAAAGGCGATTCCAATGTACTTCTGGAAATCTGTTTCGTGCACTTCTGCTCATTTTCAAGTCCGCCTCATGGCTTTCTCTCAACAGATTTTTGGAAGAGAGTAGTCCTTTATAACTCTGCAAGTTAGTGAATTGCTGTGCCCCTGAGCTCCATTTTTCAACTCGCATTTTTGTGAGCTGACTGCCAATCCACAGTTTTGCTTCAGGACCTATACTGGTTCCATTGTGGGGGCTGGCTCAGAGTTTGTTAATTCTTCTTCGTGACGGGAATTTAGAGTGACATGTGGCCATCCAAATGCCTACAGCTACTCTCTAATTGTTTCTCCCTCTTCCCTTATATCCTCTACACAACGTGCCAACTGTGCGAACCAGGAGGTTATAGGTGCTGACTCTCCAATTTGGGAGATTGATACTAAAGCAGTTGGAATGTCAAACTGGTGCACAAGGAAATAAAAAAAATTAGTAGAGTTTTAGAAACCTTTCACCATCAGATGGTGTCCATTCTCTAGGTTTCCCATACATGTTATAACTGTAGTGATATTCCCTTCTACCTGGAGAGTTGGGACCCATGGAATGGGTGCCAGGTATTATTGCTTTAAACGGTCTGCATTTTCTTACCCAATCTCACCAATCCTCTCAGCCCCAAGTGACCAGCCTTATGCCCCATCAAGCTGTCGTTGTAGATAGGGTCATTCTAAGTTTCATCAGAACCCCTGAAGGTATTGTGTAAGAATTTCACTGTTTATTTGTTTTGTTTTGAAATTCATTTTTATAGTGGGTTTGAGCTGATTCTCTCTGCCGTGTTTATGTCATTCTAGACACACTTGGTTCCCTTATAGAGACATATCAATACATAGGTTTTAAGCTTCTTACTAGTCAGATATACTACTCTGCGGGGAATAGGGGTGTTGAGCCCCGTTCAGTGAGGAAAGAGCAGGTCTTGTCTATTTTGTATTTGGATTATGCAACCGTATCTGTGCTAATATCAAACTCTGGTTTTATGCATCACCCCACCTCTCCTTTCCTCTTGAGCAGGCATAAGAGTGTTTTCTAAATGTGAGACACTTCTCTTTCCTAATTCAGTTCATGTGTAGCCATGTTTACAAGACCTTCATAAGTGATATCTTATGATAAGTTTCTTTTTCTGTGTGACTTATTTCAGTTAGGATCATCGAACATGAATCCACTCATTATGCTGCTACTGGCCTTATGACATTGATTTCATGGCTGAGGGATATTCCATCGTACGTATGTACCACAATTTCTTTACTATTTTTGTCTTTACTGGGATATTTAAGGTGTCCCGAAGTCGAGGTTCTTGTAAGCAGTGCTGCCCTATATTTTGGGTTGGCTGTGTCTTATTGATTTTCAATTTCCCAAGGTATATTCCCATGACTGGAAGTGCCTTAGGTTGTGAAGCTCTGTTGTTTAATTCTTTTAGGGAACACAGTGCACTCCTCCAGAGTGGCTGTTGGCAATCTGCATCCCACCCATCAGCATAACAAGGCTCCCTGTTCTCTAGAGCCCCTGTTGCCTTTCTGGTTTTTACACATTTTACGGATATCCCTTTTGACTGGTGGGAAGTGATACTTCTTTGTAGTGCAGATTTGCATTGTGCGGTTGCTTGGTTGGCCAAAATGGGTGTATGCGTTTTCTCCTGAATATATTCAGGAGAAAATGCATGCGCCCTTTATGGACAATTCCATAATTGTCGAAGTTGTGATGCTTTTCCTGTGTTTAAAGGCGATTCCAATGTACTTCTGGAAATCTGTTTCGTGCAAATCTCCCTCATTTTCAAGTCCACCTCATGGCTTTTCCTCAACAGATTTTTGGAAGAGAGTAGTCCTGTATAACTCTGCAAGTTAGTGAATTGCTGTGCCCCTGAGCTCCATTTTTCAACTTGTGTTTTTGTGAGCTGACCTTAAACCCACAATTTTGCTTCAGGACCTATACTAGTTATGGGGGTGGGGCAGGCTGAGAGTTTGGTTAATTCTTCTTCGTGATGGGAAATTAGAGTGACATGTGGCCGTCCAAATGCCTACAGCTACTCTCTCATTGGTTCTCCCTCTTCCCTTATATCCTCTGCACAATGTGCCAACTGTGCGAACCAGGAGGTTATAGGGGCTGACTCTCCCAGTTGGGAGATTGATATTAAAGCAGTTGGAATGTCAAGCTGCAGCACATGGAGAGAAAAAAATTAGTAGAGTTTTAGAAACCTTTCACCATCAGAGGGTGTCCATTCTCTAGGTTTCCCATACATGTTATAACTGTAGTGATATTCCCTTCTACTTGGAGAGTTGGGAACCATGGAATCAGTGGCAGGCATTATTGCTTTAAAGCGTCTGCATTTTCTCACCCAATCTCACCAATCCTCTCAGTCCCAGGTGAACAGCCTTATGCCACATCCAGCTGTTGTTGTAGATAGGGTCATTCCAAGTTTCATCAGAACCCCTGAAGGTGTTGTGTAAGAATTTCACTGTTTCTTTGTTTTGTTTTGAAATTCCTTTTTATAGTGGGTTTGAGCTGATTCTCACTGCTGTGTTTATGTCATTCTAGACACACTTGGTTCCCTTATGGAGACATATCAATACATAGGTTTTAAGATCCTTACTATTCAGATATATTTCTCTGTGGGGAATAGGGGTGTTGAGTCCCATTCACTGAGGAAGGAGTCGGGCTTGTCTCTTCTGTATTTGGATTATGGAACGGTACCTGTGTTAATATCAAACTCTGGTTTTGTGTGTCTCCCCACCTCTCCTTCCCCCTTAAGCAAGCATAAGAGTGTTTTCAAAATCTGAGACTCTGTTCTCTTTCCTAATTCAGTTCATATGTAGCCAGGTTTACATTCCCTTCATAAGTGATATCTTATATCAGAATGCACCATGGCCCTTGTCATAATAATGCTCCATGACCCCTGTCATCACAATGCTCCATTCCCTGGTTATCATAATGCTCCATGTCCCTTGTCATAACAATTCTCCACGTACTTGTCATCACAATGCTACATGACACTTCTCATCACAAAGTTACATGCTCGTTTCATCACAATTCTCCATGCACTTGTCATTGCAATGTTCCATGACCCCTGTCATAGCAAGCTCCAAGTGTTTGTCATCACAATGCTTCACGACTTTATCATCAAAATTCTCAATGGCACTTTTCATCACAATGTTCCGTACCCTTGTCATCACAATGCTCCATGCCCTTGACATCACAATGCTCCATGACCCCTGTCATCACAATGCTCCCTGACACCTGTCATCACAATGCTTCATGCCCCTTGTCATTACAGTGCTCCATGATGCTCGTCATCACAATTACCCATGGTCTTCTCATCACAATGCTCCACGGTTTTGCCATCACAATGCTCCATTCCCTGGTCATCTCAAAGCTCAATGTCCCTTGTCCTCACAATGCTCCATGGCACTTCTCATCACAATGTTATATGCTCTTGTCATAACAATACTCCATGCACTTGTCATCGCAATGCTCCATGACCCCTGTCATAGGAAGCTCCATGCGCTTGTCATCACAATGTTTCAGGACATGGACATTAAAATTATCAATGGCCATTGTCATCTCAATGCTCCATGCGCTTATCATCACAATGCTCCTTTACCTTTGTCACAACAATCCTCCATGACACTTGGCATCACAATGCTCCGTGCGATTGTCATCACAATGGAACATGACATATGTCATCACAATGCTCCCTGACACCTGTCTTCACAATACTCCATGACCTTGTCATCACAATGCTCCATGCCCTTGTCATCACAATGTGCCATGCCCACTGTCATCAAAATAATCCATGAAACTTGTCAGACCAAAGCTCCATGCCACCTTTCATCACAATGCTCCATGAACCCTGTCATCACAATGCACCATGCCCATCATCATAATGCTTCATGCTCTTGTCATCACAATGAAATCAAAATGCTCTATGACCTCTGTCATCACAATGCTCCAAACCAGTGTGATCACAATGTTCCATAACACTTGTCATCACAATACCCCATGACGCTAGTCATCACAATTATCCATGGACTTCTCATCACAATGCCCCATGACATTTGTCATCACAATGCGCAATACACATGTCATCACAATGCTCCCTGACTCTTGCCATCAGTATGCTCCCTGAATCCTTTCATGACAAGGCTCCATTCCTTTTTCATCACAATGATCCATGCCATTTTCATCACAATGCTCCAAGACCCCTGTAATCACAATGCTCCATGCCCTTGTCATCACAAAGCTCCATGATGCATGTCATCAGAATGCTCCATGGACTTCTCATCACAATGCTCCATGCCCTTGTCATCACAATGCTCCAAGACCCCTGTAATCACAATGGTCCATGCCCCTTTTCATCAGAATGCTCCATGAGACTTGTCATCACAAGGCTCCATGGTCTTCTCATCACAATGCTCCAGGACATTGTCATCAAAATGCTCCATTCCCTTATCATCACAATGCTCCATGACCCCTGTCATCACAATACTCCATGAACATTTTCAGCCCAATGCTCCATGACCTTCTCATCACAATGCTCCATGACCAATATCATCACAATGCTCCATGAGCACAGTCATCACAACGCTCAATATCACCTGACAACACAATGATCCGGGACTCTTGTCATCACAATGCTCCATTCCCTAGTCATCACAATGCTCCATGACCCCTGTCATCACAATACTCCATGAACATTTTCAGCCCAATGCTCCATGACACTTGTCATCACAATGATGCATGCCCTTGTCATCCCAATGCTCCATGACCCCTGTAATCACAATGCTCCGTGACGCTTGTCATCACAGTGCTCCATGACACCTGTCATCAAAATGCTCCATGCCTTTGTCAGCAAAATGCTACATGACCTTGTCTTTACAATGTTCTATGCACTTGTCATCACAATACTCCATTACCATTGCCATCACAATCCTCCATGAAACTTGGGATCACATTGCTCCATGCCCTTGTCATCACAATGCTCCATGCTCCTTGAAATCAAAATGATCCATGACCTCTGTCATCACAATGCTCCAAACCCTTGTGATCACAATGTTCCATAACACTTGTCATCACAATGCTCTATGATGCCTGTCATCACAATACTCCATGCCCTTTTCATCACAATGCTCCATGACCTTTGTCATCACAATTCTCGATACACTTGTCATCACAATGCTCCCTGACACTTGTCATCAGAATGCTCCTTGAACCCTGTCACAAAAAGGCTCCATGCCTTTTTCATCAAAAGTTTTCATCCCAATGCTCCATGCCATTGTCATCAAAATACTCCACAAGCTTGTCATCAGAATGCTCCATGTCCCTTGTCATCACAATTTTCCATGCACTTGTCAGCACAATGCTCCCTTACCCTTGTCATCACAATGCTCCAAGACATTGTCATCACAATGCTCCATTACCTTTGTCATCAGAATCCTCCATGACACTTGGCATCACAATGCTCCATGGCATTGTCATCACAATGGGCCATTACATATGTCATCACAATGCTCCCTGACACCTGTCTTCACAATAATGAATGACCTGGTCATCACAATGCTCCATGCCCTTGTCATCACAATGCGCCATTCCAACTGTCATCGCAATAAGCCATGAAACTTATTAGACCAATGCTCCATGCCCTTGTCATCACAATGCCCCATGCCCTTGTTATCACAATGCTCCATGACCCCTGTCATCACAATGCTCCGTGACTCCAGTCATCACAAGGCTTCATGACCATTGTCATCACAATGGTCCATGCCCTTGTCATCAACAGTCTCTGTGACCATTTTAACCACAATGCTTCATGAACTTTTCATCACAATGCTCTTTGACCCTTGTCATCACAATGCTCTATGCCTTTCTCAGCACAATGCTCCATGACCCTTGTCATCACAATGCTCCATGCGCTTGTCAGCACAATGCTCCATGACCCATGTCATCACAATGCACCATGCGCTTGTCGTCACAGTGCTCCACAATCTTGTCATCACAATGCTCCATAAACCTTGTCATCACAATGCTCCATGCACTTCAAATCAAAATGCTCTCTCACCACTGATATCACAATGTTACATCACTATTCATCACAATACTCCCTCAACCCTGTCATCACAATGTTCCATGACTCCTGTCATCACAATGCTACATGCACTTATCATCACAATGTTCGATGATCCCTGACATCACAATGTTCCATAACCCCTGTCATCAAAATGCTCCATGACCCTTTTCATCAAAATGCTCCATGACCCCTGACATCACAATGTTACATAACGCCTCTCATCAAAATGTTCCATGACCCTTTTCATCAAATTGGTCCATAACAATGTCATCACAATGCTCCCTGACCTTCTCATCACAATGCACCACGCACTTGTCATCAAAATGCTCCATGACCTTTGTCATCACAAAGCTCCATGACCCTTGGCATCACAATGCTCCATGCCATTGTCATCACAATACTCCATGAAACCTCTCATCACATTGTTCCATGCAATTGTCATCAAAAAGCTCCATGGTGCTTGTCATCACACTGCTCGATGCCCTTCTCATCACAATGCTCCATGCCCTTGTCATTACAATCCTCCATGACCCATGTATCACTGTGTTCCGTGCCCTTGTCATCACAATGCTCCATGCCCACTCTCATCACAATAATCCATGAAACTTTTCAGACAAATGTTCCATGCCCTTGTCATCACAATGCTCCATTACTCCTGTCATAACAATGCTCCATGACCACTGCCATCACAACGTTCCACGGCCTTGTCATCACAGGGCTCCATGACCCTTGTCATCACAATGCTCCAAGACCACTGTAATCACAGTGCTCCATGCCCTTGTCATCACAAAGCTCCATGATGCATGTCATCAGAATGCTCCATGCCCTTGCCATCACAATGCTCCATGACCCCTGCCATCACAATGCTCCATGACCCCTGCCATCACGATGTTCCATGGCCTTGTCATCACAAGGCTCCATGACCCTTCTCATCACAATGCTCCAAGACCCCTGTAATCACAATGCTCCATGTCCCTTTTTATCTCAATGATCCATGAACCCTGTCATCACAATGCACCATGCCCATCATCATAATGCTTCAGGCTATTGTCATCACAATGAAATCAAAATGCTCCATGACCTCTGTCATAACACTGCTCCAAACCCTTGTGATCACAATATTCCATAACACTTGTCATCACAATGCCCCATGAAGCTCGTCATCACAATTATCTATGGTCTTCTCATCACAATGCTCCATGACCTTTGTCATCACAATGCTCAATACACTTGTCATCAAAATGCTCCCTGACACTTGTTCTCTGTATGCTCCTTGAACCCTGTCATGACAAGGCTCCATGCCTTTTTAATCACAATGATCCATGCCTTTTTCATCACAATGCTCCAAGACGCCTGTAATTACAATGCTCCATGCCCTTGTCATCAAAAAGCTCAATGACGCATGTCATCAGACTGCTCCTTGGCCTTCTCATCACAATGCTCCATGCCCTTGTCATCACAATTTTCCAAGACACTCTAATCACAATGCTCCATGCCCCTTTTCATCAGTATGTTCCATGAGACTTGTCTCACAAGGCTCCATGGTTTTCTCATCACAATGCTCCAGCACCTTGTCATCACAATGCTTCACGACCTTGTCATGAAAATTTTCAATGGCCCTTGTCATCATAATGCTCCAAGCCCTAGTCATCACAATGCTCCATTATATTTGTCATCACAATCCTCCATTACATTTGGCATCACAATGCTCCATGCCATTGTCATCGCAATGGACCATGACATATGTCATCACAATGCTCCCTGACACCTGTCTTCACAATACTCCATGATCTTCTCATCACAATGCCCCATGCCCTTGTCATCACAATGCCCCATGCCCACTGTCATCACAATAATCTATTAAACTTGTCAGACCAATGCTCCATGCCCCTGTCATCACAATGCTCCATGCCCTTGTCATCACAATGCTCCATGACCCCTGTCATCACAATGCTCTGTGACTCCAGTCATCACAATGCTTCATAACATTTGTCATCACAGTGGTCCATGCCCACATCATCACAAGGTTCTGTGACCTTTGTAACCACAATACTCCATGAACTTTTCATCACAATTCTCCGTGACCCTTGTCATCACAATGTTCCATGCCTTTGTCAGAACAATGCTCCATGACCCTTGTCATCACAATGTGCCACGTGATTTTCATCACAACGGTCCACAACCTTGTCATTGTAATGCTCCATAAATCTTGTAATCACAATGCTCCATGCAGTTCTCATCAAAATGCTCTCTCAACAGAGATATCACAATGTTCCATCACTAGTCATCACAATACTCCCTCACCCCTGTAATCACAATGTTCCATGACCCCTGTCATCACAATGCTACATCCCCCTATCATCACAATGTTCCATGACCCCTGACATCACAATGTTCCATAACCCCTGTCATCAAAATGCTCCATGACTCTTTTCATCCCAAAGCTCCATGACCCCTGACATCACAATGTTCTATAACCCTGTCAACAAAATGTTCCATTACACTTTTCATCAAATTGCTGCATGACCCTGTCATCAAAATGCTCCCTGCCCTTCTCATCACAATGCACCACGCCCTTGACATCAAAATGCTTCATGACTTTTGTCATCACAAAGCTCCATAACCCTTGGAATCACAATGTTCCATGAACCCTCTCATCACATTGTTCCATGCCCTTGTCATCACAAAGCTCCATGACGCTTGTCAAAACAATGTTCGATGCCCTTCTCATCACAATGCTCCATGCCCTTGTCATTACAATACTCCATGACCCATGGATCACAGTGTTCCGTGACCTTGTCATCACAATGCTCCATGCCCACTCTCATCACAATAATCCATGAAACTTTTCAGACCAATGCTCCATGCCCTTCTCATCACAATGCTCCATTACCCCTGTCATAACAATGCTCCATGACCCATGCCATCACAATGTTCCACACCATTGTCATCACAAGGCTCCATGACCCTTGTCATCACAATGCTCCAAGACCCCTGTAATCACAATGCTCCATGCCCTTGTCATCACAAAGCTCAATGACCCATGTCATCAGAATGCTCCATGGCCTTCTCATCACAATGCTCCTTGCCCTTGTCATCACAATGCTCCAAGACCCCTGTAATCACAATGCTCCATGCCCCTTTTCATCTCAATGCTCCATGAAAGCTCTCATCACAATGCACCATGCCCATCACCATAATGCTTCAGGCTATTTTCATCACAATGAAATCAAAATGCTCCATGACCTCTGTCATCACAATGCTCCAAACCCTTGTGATCACAATGTTCCATAAAACTTATCATCACAACACACCATGACGCTCATCATCACAATTATCCATGGTCTTCTCATCACAATGCTCCATGAACATTGTCATCACAATGCTCAATACACTTGTCATCACAATGCTCCGTGACACTTGTCGTCAGTATGCTCCTTGAACCCTGTCATGACAAGGCTCCATGCCTTTTTCATAACAATGATCCATGCCATTTTCATCACAATGCTCCATGCCCTTGTCAGCACAAAGCTCCATGACGCATGTCATCAGAATGATCCATGGCCTTCTCATCACAATGCTCCATGCCCTTGTCATCACAATGCTCCAAGACCCCTGTAATCACAATGCTCCGTGCCCCTTTTCATCAGAATGTTCCATGAGAATTGTCATCACAAGGCTCCATGGACTTCCCATCACAATGCTCCAGGACCTTGTCATCACAGTGCTCAATTCCCTTCTCATTACAATGCTCCATGACCCCTGTCATCACAATACTCCATGAACATTTTCAGCCCAATGCTTCATGACCTTCTCATCACAATGCTCCATGACCCATATCATCACAGTCCTCCATGACCACTGTCATCACAACTCTCCATGACCCCTGACAACACAATGATCCGGGACTCTTGTCATCACAATGCTCCATTCCCTTGTCATCACAATGCTCCATGAACATTTTCAGCCCAATGCTCCATGACACTTGTCATCACAATGATCCATGCCCTTGTCATCCCCATGCTCCATGACCCCTGTAATCACAATGCTCTGTGACGCTTATCATCACAGTGCTCCATGACCCTTATCATCACAATTCTCCATTCCTGTGTCATCAAAATCCTACATGACCTTGTCATCACAATGCTCCATGAGCTTGTCATCACAATACTCCATTACCATTTTCATCACAATCCTCCATGAACCTTGGGATCACATTGCTCCATGCCCTTGTCATCACAATGCTCCATGCTCCTTGAAATCAAAATGGTCCATGACCTCTGTCATCACAATGCTCCAACCCCTTGTGATCACAATGTTCCATAACACTTGTCATCACAACACTCCATGATGACTGTCATGACAATACTCCATGCACTTGTCGTCACAATGCTCCATGACCTTTGTCATCACAATTCTCAATACACTTGTCATCACAATGCTCCCTGACACTTGTCGTCAGAATACTCCTTGAACACTGTCATGAAAAGGCTCCATGCCTTTTTCATCAGAATGCTCCATGCCCTTTTCATCACAACGCTCCAGGTCATTGTCATCACAATACTCCACAAACTTGTCATCAGAATGCTCCATGATCATTGTCTTCAGAATGCTCCATGACCCCTGTCATCACAATGCTCCATACCCCTTGTCATTACAGTGTTCCATGATGCTCGTCATCACAATTATCCATGGTCTTCTCATCACAATGCTCCACGGTCTTGCCATCACAATGCTCCATGACCCCTGTCATCACAATGCTCCATACCCCTTGTCATTACAGTGCTCCATGACGCTCGTCATCACAATTATCCATGGTCTTCTCATCACAATGCTCCACGGTCTTGCCATCACAATGCTCCATGTCCCCTGTCATCACAATTCTCCACGTTCTTGGCATCACTATGCTCCATTATACTTCTCATCACAGTGTTACATGTTTTGTCATCACAATTCTCTATGCACTTGTCATCGCAATGCTCCATGACCCCTGTCATAGCAAGCTCCATGTGATTGTCATCACAATGCTTCATGAACATGTCATCAAAATTCTCAATGGCCCTTGTTATCACAATGTTCCATGACCCTTGTCATCACAATGCTCCAAGCCCTGGTCATCAAAATGCTCCATTACCTTTGTCATCACAATCCTCCATGACACTTGGCATCACAATGCTACATTCCATTGTCATTGCAATAGACCATGACATATGTCATCACAATGCTCCCTGACACCCTTCTTCACAATACTCCATGACCTTCTCATCACAATGCTCCATGCCCTTGTCATCACAATGCGCCATGCCCACTGTCATCACAATAATCCATGAAACTTGTCAGAAAAATGCTCCATGACCCTGTCATCACAAGGCTCCATGCCCTTTCATCGCAATGCTCTATGATCCCTGTCATCACAATGCTCCGTGACTCCAGTTATCACAATGCTTCATGACCTTTGTCATCACAATGGTCCATGACATCGTCATCACAAGGCTCTGTGACCTTTGTGACCACAACACTCCATGAACATTTCATCACAATGCTCGGTGACCCTTGTCATCACAATGTTCCATGCCTTTGTCAGCACATTACTCCATGACACATGGCATCAAATGTGCCATGCGCTTGTCATCACAATGCTCCACATCGTTGTCATCACAATGCTCCACAAACCTTGTCATCACAATGCTCCATGCGTTTGTCAGCACAATGATCCATGACCCATGTCATCACAATGTGCCCTGCATTTCTCATCACAATGCTCCACAGCCTTGTCATCACAATGCTCCATGCACCTCTCATCAAAATGCTCTCTCACCACTGATATCACAATGTTCCATCACTAGTCAACACAATATTCCCTCCACACTGTCATCCCAATTTTCCATGACCCTTGTCACAACAATGCTACATGCTCTTATCATCACAATGCTCCATGACCCCTGACATCACAATGTTCCATAACCCCTGTCATCACAATGCTCCATGACCCTTTTCATCACAATGCTCCATGACCCCTAACATCACAATGTTCCATAAACACTGTCATCAAAATGTTCCATGACCCTTTTCATCCAATTGCTCCATGACCCTGTCATCACAATGCTCCCTGCCCTTCTCATCACAATGCACCACGCTCTTGTCATCAAAATGCTCCATGGCCTATGTCATCACAAAGCTCCATGACCTTTGGAATCACAATGCTCCATGCCATTGTCATCACAAAGCTCCATGAAACCTCTCATCACATTGCTCCATGCCGTTGTCATCACAAAGCTCCATGACGCTTGTCATCACAATGCTCCATGCCCTTGTCATTGCAATCCTCCATAACACATGTATCACTGTGTTCCGTGCCCTTGTCATCACAATGCTCCATGCTCACTCTCATCACAATAATCCATGAAACTTTTCAGACCAATGCTCCATGCCCTTGTCATCACAATGCTCCCTTACACCTGTCATAACAATGCTCCATGACCCCTGCCATCACAATGTTCTACGGCCTTGTCATCACAAGACTCCATGGCCCTTGTCATCACAATGCTCCAAGACCCCTGTAATCACAATGCTCCATGCCCATGTCATCACAAAGCTCCGTGACGCATGTCATCAGAATGCTCCATGGCCTTCTCATCACAATACTCCATGACCTTGTGATCACAATGCTCCAAGACCCTTGTTATTACAATGATCCATGCCTCTTTGCATCTCAATGCTCCATGAACCCTGTCATCACAATGCACCATGCCCATCATCATAATGCTTCATGCTATTGTCATCACAATGAAATCAAAATTCTCCATGACCTCTCTCATCACAATGCTCCAAACCCTTGTGATCACAATGTTCCATAACACTTGTCATCACAACGCCCCATGACGCTGGTCATCACAATTATCCATGGACTTCTCATCACAATGCTCCATTACCTTTGTCATCACAATTCTCAATACACTTGTCATCACAATGCTCCCTGATACTTGTCATCAGTATGCTCATTGAACCCTGTCATGACAAGTCTCCATGCCTTTTTCATCACAATGATCCATGCCCTTTCCATCACAATGCTCCATGCCATTGTCATCACAATACTCCACAAGCTTGTCATCAGAATGCTCCGTGACACTTTTCATCTCAATGATCCATGACCCCTGTCATCACAATGCTCCATGACACCTGTCATCACAATGCTCCATAGCTCTTGTCATTACAGTGCTCCGTGATGTTCGTCATCACAATTATCCATGGTCTTCTCATCACAGTGCTCCACGGTCTTTCCATCACAATGCTCCATGTCCTGGTCATCACAATGCTCCATGTCCCCAGTCATCACAATGCTCCATGATCCCTGTCATCACAATGCTCCATACCCCTTGTCATTACAGTGCTCCATGACACTCGTAATCACAATTGTCCATGGTCTTCTCATCACAATGCTCCACGACCTTGTCATCAAAATGCTCCATGACACTTGTCATCACAATGCTCCATGACCACTGTCATAACAATGCTCCATGACCCCTGTCATCACAACGCTCCATACCACTTGTCATTACAGTGCTCCATGACGCTCCTCATCACAATTATCCATGGTCTTCTCATCACAATGCTCCACGGTCTTGCCATCACAGTGCTCCATGCCTTGGGCATCACAATGCTCCATGTCCGCGGTCATCACAATGTTCCATGACCACTGTCATCACAATGCTCTATACCCCTTGTCATTACAGTGCTCCATGACACTCGTCATCACAATTATCCATGATCTTCTCATCACAGTGCTCCACGACCTTGCCATCACAAGGCTCCATGCCCTGGTCATCACAATGCTCCATGTCCCCAGTCATCACAATGCTCCATGTCCCCGGTCATCACAATGCTCCACGACCACTGTCATCACAATGCTCTATACCCCTTGTCATTACAGTGTTCCATGACACTCGTCATCACAATTATCTATGGTCTTCTCATCACAGTGCTCCACGGTTTTGCAATCACAATGCTCCATGCCCTGGTCATCACAATGCTCCATGTCCCCTTTCATCACAATTCTCCACGTTCTTGGCATCACTATGCTCCATGATACTTCTCATCACAGTGTTACATGTTTTGTCATCACAATTCTCTATGCACTTGTCATCGCAATGCTCCATGACACCTGTCATAGCAAGCTCCATGTGATTGTCATCACAATGCTTCATGAACATGTCATCAAAATTCTCAATGGCCCTTGTTATCACAATGCTCCATGACCCTTGTCATCACAATGCTCCAAGCCCTTGTCATCAAAATGCTCCATTTCCTTTGTCATCACAATCCTCCATGACACTTGGCATCACAATGCTACATTCCATTGTCATTGCAATAGACCATGACATATGTCATCACAATGCTCCCTGACACACTTCTTCACAATACTCCATGACCTTTTCATCACAATGCTCCATGCCCTTGTCATCACAATGCGCCATGCCCACTGTCATCACAATAATCCATGAAACTTGTCAGAAAAATGCTCCATGACCCTGTCATCACAATGCTCCATGCCCTTTCATCACAATGCTCTATGACCCCTCTCATCACAATGCTCCGTGACTCCAGTCATCACAATGCTTCATGACCTTTGTCATCACAATGGTCCATGACCTCGTCATCACAAGGCTCTGTGACCTTTGTGACCACAACACTCCATGAACATTTCATCACAATGCTCGGTGACCCTTGTCATCACAATGCTCCATGCCTTTGTCAGCACATTACTCCATGACACATGGCATCAAATGTGCCATGCACTTGTCATCACAATGCTCCACATCGTTGTCATCACAATGCTCTATAAACCTTGTCATCACAATGCTCCATAAACCTTGTCATCACAATGCTCCATGCGTTTGTCAGCACAATGTTCCATGACCCATGTCATCACAATGTGCCCTGCGTTTCTCATCACAATGCTCCACAGCCTTCTCATCACAATGTTCCATGCACCTCTCATCAAAATGCTCTCTCACCACTGATATCACAATGTTCCATCACTAGTCAACACAATACTCCCTCCACCCTGTCATCCCAATGTTCCATGACCCTTGTCACAACAATGCTACATGCTCTTATCATCACAATGCTACATGACCCCTGACATCACAATGTTCCATAACCCCTGTCATCACAATGCTCCATGACCCTTTTCATCACAATGCTCCATGACCCCTAACATCACAATGTTCCATAAACACTGTCATCAAAATGTTCCATGACCCTTTTCATCCAATTGCTCCATGACCCTGTCATCACAATGCTCCCTGCCCTTCTCATCACAATGCACCACGCCCTTGTCATCAAAATGCTCCATGGCCTATGTCATCACAAAGCTCCATGACCCTTGGAATCACAATGCTCCATGCCATTGTCATCACAAAGCTCCATGAAACCTCTCATCACATTGCTCCATGCCGTTGTCATCACAAAGCTCCATGACGCTTGTCATCACAATGCTCCATGCCCGTGTCATTGCAATCCTCCATGACACATGTATCACTGTGTTCCGTGCCCTTGTCATCACAATGCTCCATGCTCACTCTCATCACAATAATCCATGAAACTTTTCAGACCAATGCTCCATGCCCTTGTCATCACAATGCTCCCTTACACCTGTCATAACAATGCTCCATGACCCCTGCCATCACAATGTTCTACGGCCTTGTCATCACAAGACTCCATGGCCCTTGTCATCACAATGCTCCAAGACCCCTGTAATCACAATGCTCCATGACCATGTCATCACAAAGCTCCCTGACGCATGTCATCAGAATGCTCCATGGCCTTCTCATCACAATACTCCATGCCCTTGTCATCACAATGCTCCAAGACCCTTGTTATTACAATGATCCATGCCTCTTTTCATCTCAATGCTCCATGAACCCTGTCATCACAATGCACCATGCCCATCATCATAATGCTTCATGCTATTGTCATCACAATGAAATCAAAATTCTCCATGACCTCTCTCATCACAATGCTCCAAACCCTTGTGATCACAATGTTCCATAACACTTGTCATCACAACGCCCCATGACGCTGGTCATCACAATTATCCATGGACTTCTCATCACAATGCTCCATGACCTTTGTCATCACAATTCTCAATACACTTGTCATCACAATGCTCCCTGACACTTGTCATCAGTATGCTCATTGAACCCTGTCATGACAAGTCTCCATGCCTTTTTCATCACAATGATCCATGCCCTTTTCATTCCAATGCTTTATGCCATTGTCATCACAATACTCCACAAGCTTGTCATCAGAATGCTCCGTGACCCTTGTCATCTCAATGATCCATGACCCCTGTCATCACAATGCTCCATGACACCTGTCATCACAATGCTCCATGACCCTTGTCATTACAGTGCTCCATGATGTTCGTCATCACAATTATCCATGGTCTTCTCATCACAGTGCTCCACGGTCTTGCCATCACAATGCTCCATGCCCTGGTCATCACAATGCTCCATGTCCCCAGTCATCACAATGCTCCATGACCCCTGTCATCACAATGCTCCATACTGCTTGTCATTACAGTGCTCCATGACACTCATAATCACAATTGTCCATGGTCTTCTCATCACAATGCTCCACGCCCTTGTCATCAAAATGTTCCATGACCCTTGTCATCACAATGCGCCATGACCACTGTCATAACAATGCTCCATGACCCCTGTCATCACAAGGCTCCATACCACTTGTCATTACAGTGTTCCATGATGCTCCTCATCACAATTATCCATGGTCTTCTCATCACAATGCTCCACGGTCTTGCCATCACAGTGCTCCATGCCTTGGGCATCACAATGCTCCATGTCCCCGGTCATCACAGTGCTCCATGACCACTGTCATCACAATCCTCTATACCCCTTGTCATTACAGTGCTCCATGACCCTCGTCATCACAATTATCCATTGTCTTCTCATCACAATGCTCCACGATCTTGCCATCGCAATGCTCCATGCCCTGGTCATCACAATGCTCCATGTCCCCTGTCATCACAATTGTCCACGATCTTGGCATTACTATGCTCCATGACACTTCTCATCACAGTGTTGCATGCTTTGTCATCACAATTCTCTATGCACTTGTCATCGCAATGCTCCATGACCCCGTCATAGCAAGCTCCATGTGCTTGTCATCACAATACTCCATGCCCTTGTCGTCACAATTCTCCATGACCTTTGTCATCACAATGCTCCCTGACACTTGTCGTCAGAATGCTCCCTGAAAACTGTCATGAAAAGGCTCCATGTCTTTTTCATCACAATGCCCCATGCCATTTTCATCAAAATGCTCCATGTCATTGTCATCAAAATACTCCACAAGCTTGTCATCAGAATGCTCCATGAAACTTGTCATCACAATGCTCCATGACCCCTGTTATCACAATGCTCCATACCCCTTGTCATTACAGTGCTCCATGACGCTCATCATCACAATTATCCATGGTCTTCTCATCACAATGCTCCACGGTCTTGCCATCACAATACTCCATGCCCTGGTCATTACAATGCTCCATGTCCCCTGTCATCACAATTCTCCACATTCTTGGCATCACTGTGCTCCATGATGCTTTTCATCACAGTGTTACATGCTTTGTCATCACAATTCTCTATGCACTTGTCATCGCAATGCTCCATGATCCCTGTCACAGCAAGCTCCATGTGATTGTCATCACAATGCTTCATGAACATGTCATCAAAATTCTCAATGGCCCTTGTTATCACAATGCTCCATGACCCTTGTCATCACAATGCTCCAAGCGCTTGTCATCAAAATGCTCCATTACCTTTGTCATCACAATCCTCCATGACACTTGGCATCACAATGCTCCATTCCATTGTCATCGCAATGGACCATGACATATGTCATCACAATTCTCCCTGACACCCTTCCTCAAAATACTCCATGACCTTCTCATCACAATGCGCCATGCCCACTGTCATCACAATAATGCCTGAAACTTGTCAAACCAATGCAACATGCCCCTGTCATCACAATGCTCCATGCCCTTTCATCACAATGTTCTATGACCCCTGTCATCACAATGCTCCGTGACTCCAGTCATCACAATGCTTCATGACCTTTGTCATCACAATGGTTCATGCCCTCATCATCACAAGGCTCTGTGACCTTTGTCACCACAGCGCTCCATGAACATTTCATCACAATGCTCGGTGACCCTTGTCATCCAAATGCTCAATGCCTTTGTTAGCACAATACTCCATGACCCATGGCATCACAATGTGCCATGCGCTTGTCATCACAATGCTCCACATCTTTGTCATCACAATGCTCCATAAACCTTGTCATCACACTGCTCCATGCACTTCTCATCAAAATGCTCTCTCACCACTGATATCACAATGTTCCATCACTAGTCAACACAATACTCCCTCACCCCTTTCATCACAATATTCCATGACCCTTGTCACAACAATGCTACATGCCTTTATCATCACAATGCTCCATTCCCCTGACAACACAATGTTCCATAACCCCTGTCATCACAATGCTCCCTGCCCTTCACAACAGAATGCACCACACCCTTGTCATCAAAATGCTCCATGACCTTTGTCATCACAAAGCTCAATGACCCTTGTCATCACAATGCTGCATGCCATTGTCATCACAATGCTCCATGAACCCTCTCATCACATTGTTCCATGCCCTTGTCATCACAGGCTCCATGATGCTTTTCATCACAATGCTCGATGCCATTCTTATCACAATGCTCCATGCGCTTGTGATTACAATCCTCCATGACCCATGTATCACAGTGTTCCATGCCCTTGTCATCACAATGCTCCTTGCCCCCTCTCATCACAATAATCCATGAAACTTTTCAGACCAATGCTCCATGCCCTTGTCATCACAATGCTCCATTACCCCTGTCATAACAATGCTCCATGACCCCTGCCATCACAATGTTCCACAGCCTTGTCATCACAAGGCTCCATGACCCTTGTCATCACAATGCTCCAAGACCCCTGTAATCACAATGCTCCATGCCCTTGTCATCACAAAGCTCCATGACGCATGTCAACAGAATGCTCCATGGCCTTCTCATTCACGATGTTCCATGCCTTTGTCATCACAATGCTCCAAGACTCCTGTAATCGCAATGCTCCATGCCCCTTTTCATCTCAATGCTCCATGAACCCTGTCATCACAATGCACCCTGCCCATCATCATAATGCTTCAGGCTATTGTCATCACAATGAAACCAAAATGCTCCATGACCTCTGTCATCACAATGCTCCAAATCCTTGAGATCAATATGTTCCATAACACTTATCATCACAACGCCCCATGACGCTCGTCATCACAATTATCCATGGTCTTCTCATCACAATGCTCCATGACCTTTGTCATCACAATACTCAATACCCTTGTCATCACAATGCTCCCTGACACTTGTTGTCAGTTTGCTCCTTGAACCCTGTCATGACAAGGCTCCATGCCTTTTTCATCACAATGATCCATGCCCTTTTCATCACAGTGCTCCAAGACCGCTGTAATCACAATGCTCCATGCCCTTGTCATCACAAAGCTCCATGATGCATGTGATCAGAATGCTCCATGGCCTTCTCATTCCAATGCTCCATGCCCTTGTCATCACAATGCTCCAAGACCCCTGTAATCACAATGCTCCATGGCACTTTTCATCAGAATGCTCCATGAGACTTGTCATCACAAGGCTCCATGGTCTTCTCATCACAGTGCTCCAGTACCTTGTCATCACAATGCTCCATGACCCCTGTCATCACAGTACTCCATGGACATTTTCAGCCCAATGCTCCATGACCTTCTCATCACAATGCGCCATGACCCCTGTCATCACAATGCTCCATGACCACTGTCATCACAACGCTCCATGAACCCTGACAACACGATGATCCGGGACACTTGTCATTAAAATGCTCCATGACCATTGTCATCACAATGATCCATGCGCTTGTCATCCCAATGCTCCATGACCCTTGTAATCACAATGCTCCGTGACGCTTGTCATCACAGTGCTCCATGAACCTTGTCATCATAATGCTCCTTGCCTTTGTCAACAAAATGGTACATAATCTTGTCATCACAATTCTCCATGCCCTTGTCATCACAATCCTCCATGACCATTGGGATCACATTGCTTCATGCCCTTGCCATCTCTCTCTTGCCTTTCTGTGTTTTACAGATATTCGGATGTCCCTTTTGACCGGTGGTAAGTGACAATTCTTTGTAGTGTGGATTTGTATTGCGCGCTTGCTTGATTGGCCAAAAAGGGCGTATGCGTTTTCTTCTGAATATATTCAGGAGAAAAGGCATACGCCCTTTTTGGCCAAGTGCATCTCTGTCCAAGTTGGGATGCTTTTCCTGTGCTTTAAAGGCAATTCCAATTTACCTCTTGAAATATGTTTTGTGCAATTCTGCCTCATTTTCAAGGCCGCTTCATTGCCTTCCCTCAACAGGTTTTTGGAAGAGAGTAGTCCTTTATAAGTCTGCAGGTTTGTGAATTGCTGTGCCCCTGAGCTCCAATTTTCAAATCCCATCTTTGTGAGCTGGCCGCAAATCCACAATTTTGCTTCAGGACCTATACTGGTTCCAGGGGTCGCTATATTGGTTCCCTGTGGGTGGTTGAGGCTTTGGTTAATTCTTCTTCCTGCCGGGAAATTAGAGTGACATGTGCCCGTCCAAATGCCTACATCTACTTTCTGATTGGTTCTCCCTCTTCCCTTTCATCCTCTGCACAATTAGCAAACTGTGCGAACCAGGAGGTTATAGGGGCTGACTCTCCTAAGTTGGGAGATTGATAGTAAAGCAGTTGGAATGCCAAAGTGGAGCACAAGGAGAGGAAAAATTAGGAGAGTTTTAGAAACCTTTCACCATCACAGGGTGTCCATTTTCTAGGTTTCCCATACATGTTATAATTGTAGTGATATTCCCTTCTACCTGGAGATTTGGGACACATGGAATGGTGGCATGCATTACTACTTTAAAAGGTCTGCATTTTCTCTCTCAATCTCACCAGTCCTCTCAGTCCCAAGTGTCCAGCCTTATGTCTCATCCAGCTGTCTTTGCAGATAGGGTCATTCCAGGTTTCATCAGAAACCCTGAAGGAATTGTGTAAGAATTTCGCTGTTTTTTGGGGGTTTTTTGAAATTCATTTTTATAATGGGGTTGAGCTGATTTTCACTGACGTGTTTATGCCAGTCTAGATACAATTGATTCCCTTACGGAGACATATCAATACATAGGTTTTAAGATTCTTAGTAGTCAGATATATTCCTCTGTGGGGCATAGGGGTGTTGAGTCCCGTTCACTGAGGAAGGTGTAGGTCTTGTCTATTCTGTATTTGGTTTATGGAATGGTACCTGTGCTAATATCAAACTCTGGTTTTATGCATCACCCACCTCTCCTTTCCCCTGAAGCAGGCATAAGAGATTTTTGCTAAATGTGAGACTCTGTTCTCTTTCCTAATTCAGTTCATGTGTTGTGATATTGACATTCCCTCTATAAGTGATATCTTATGATAAGATTCTTTTTCTGTGTGACTAATTTCCCTTAAAATCATCATACGTAAATCCACTCATTATGCTGCTACTGGCCTTATATACATTGATTTCATGTCTGAGTGATATTCCGTTGTACAAAATTACCACAAGTTCTTTATGCATTTCTCTTTTTCCTGGGATATTTTAGGTGTACCAAAGTTGAGGTTCTTGTATGCAGAGCAGCCCTAAACTTTGGGGTGCCTGTGTCTTATTGACATTTAGTCTTCCCAAGTTATATGTCCATGAGTTGAAGTCCCCTTGCTCCAGGGCTTTGTATTTTAGATGTTTTAAAAACAGCATACACTTCTTCAGAGTGGCTCTTGGATATTTATACCCCACCCATCAGCGTGACTAGGCTCCCTGTTTTCCATGGCCTCTCCTGCATTTCTGGTTTGTACACATTTTTTGGATGGCCTTTCTGAGCAGTGGAAATTGAGACTTCTTTGTTGTGCGGATTTGCATTTCCCTCTTGCTTGGTTGGGCAAAAACTCTTAATGTGTTTTTTTCCTGAAGATGTTCACGAAAAAAACGCATACACCCTTTTGCCCAACCGCATCATTTTAGAAATTCTGCTGCTTTTCATATGCTTTAAATGTGAGTACAATCTACCTTTTGAAATCTGTTTCCTGCAATTCTGCCTCTCATTCAGATCCTCTTCGTTACCTTACCTGAATATATTTTTGGACGTTGGTTATCATTTATATCTTTGCAGGTCTTTGAATTGTCTGCTCCTGAGCTCCATTTTGCAACTCGCTTTTTTTGTGAGCTGGCCGCCAAACCATTGGATTACTTCTGGCCCTATTCTGGTTCTGGGGAGGCAGGCTGAGCCTTTGGTTAATTCTTCTTCCTAATGGGAAATTAGAGTGACATGTGCCTGTCAACACTCCTACAGCTAATCTCTCATTGTTTCCCCCTCTTCCCATTTATCCTCTGCACAAATTGCAAACTGTGTGAAACAGGAGGTTAAAGGTGCTGATTCTCCAAGTGGGGAGATTGTTAGTAATGTGGCTGGAATGGCGAACCCCAGCACCAGGAGATCAAAAATGAGGTGCATTTTAGACACCTTTCCTGAGCACACGGTGTACATTCATCTCGGTTTCCCAGGCATGTTTTCGCTGTCAGAAGATTCCCTTGAACCTGCAGATTTGGGACCCATGGAATGGGTACCAGGCAGTATTACTTTAAAAGGTCTGCATTTCCTCACCCAGCCTCTCTAACATCTCTTAGCGTGCATAGCTTCCAGCCTTATATAATCATCCTGCTGTGGGTCTACATGTGTTCAATCCATGTTACATCGTAGCCCTTCAACAAAAGTTGTAAGAAGTTTTGTCTGTCTCACTGTTTTTATAAATAGTTTTAAATTTATTTTTATATTGGTTACAGCTGATTTTCAAAGCTCTGTTTTTTGCTGCTGTACATCCACTTGATTCATGTACTGTGAGACAACAATAACTTCTTTTTCAGATGCTTACCAGTCATATGTATTATTTTCCAGTGACTTGAGTGGGCTGAGTGCAGTTCTTTGAGGTACCGTGTAGGCCTTGTCAGTTATTCAATTTGGTACTTGGAATGGTATCTTTGCTAATTTCAACCTCCTGGATAATACCTCACCATTCCCCACCTTTCCCATTTAGCAGCCTTATGTCTATTTTCTACATATTTGACTATGTTTCTGTTTTGTAATTTATTTCATGTGTAGCCATTTTTGATTCCACCTTTAAGTGACATCTTATGATATGTGTCTTTTTCTTTCTGACATATGTCACTTAGAATGATCGTATGTAACTCCTCCAGAGTTGTTACAACTGGCCTTATTTCATTGATTTCTGGATGAGTAATATTCCACTCTACATAAGTACCCCATCTCTTTTATCCATTTTATCCTTCCAGGGACATTTAGGTTATATCCAAGTTGAGGCCCTTTTTAACAGAGAGGTGGTAAACGTTCGGGTGCCTGTTTTCTGTCGATTTTTGTTTTTCCCAAGGTACACGCCCATGAGTGCAAGTGCCCTATGCTCTGTAGCTCATTTTTTAGATGTTTTAGCAAACACAGTACACTTCTCCAGAGTGGCCGTTGGCAAATTACATTTCCACTATCAGCCTCACAGGGCTCCCTTGTCTCCTCGCCCTGTCCTGCATTTCTGGTGTTTACACTTTATGTGGATGGCCCTTCTGACTGATGTGAAGTGATACATTTTGTGATATTGATTTCCAGTGCCCACCTGTTTGGTTGGATAAAAAGTGTGTATGGCCTTTACTTGAATATATTCAGAAAAAATGCATACACCCTTTTTGGCCAACTGCATCATTGGCGATGTTCAGCCCCTTTTCTTGTGCTTTAATGGGGAGTCCTTTCTACCTCTTCAAATCTGTTTCCTGCCACTCTCCCTTGCTTACAAGTCCTTTTCTGTGACTTACCTCAAGACATTTTTCGACGATAGATATTTTCAACTCTGCAGTTTCATGAATTTTAGTGCCCGTGAGTTCCATTTTTCAACTTGTGCTTTTGGAAACTGGACACAAAACAGCGGGATTTCCTCTAGCTCTATTCTGTTTCCATGGACAATTCTAGCCTTTGATGAATTTGTCTTCTGGATTGGAAATTAGAGTGGCATGTGCCTGTCCGAACACCTAAGACTTGTCTCTAAATTTTTCTCATCCTTCCGCTTCATCCTCTGGACAAATTCCAAACTGTGTGCAACAGGATGCTGACGGTGCTGATATCCCCAAGTGAGGAGGTTGTTAGGAAAGATGCTGGAGGGTTGAACCCGAGCACCAGGCGATGAGATGAGGTGCCTTTTCCAAACTCTTTCCGATCAAATGGTGTACCATCCTCTAGGTGTGACAGGCATGTTTTAGCTGTAGGAAGGGTCCCGTGCATGTAAGGAGAACACCAGGGATTTTTCCAAATCAGTGCCTCCCCGAACCCCAAACTGGGGAATTTTTAAGCTACGGCTACACGTATGTCCTTTAAGGGCCTTGGGAAATAGGCAGAGCCCAAACTTTAGATGACTGAAATCTTCAGGGTCAGAAGCGCTCACCATCGGCCTTGCTTAGGTTACATTTTATCTGTCTTTGATAGATGATGTCAATAAAAATATCTATTCTTTTTCAGATTATTTCCCCTTATAGGTTATTGCAAAATATTCAGTGTAGTTCCCTGTGCTATACAGTAGTTCCTTGTTGATGATCTCTTTTATACATAGCAGTGTGTATGTGTTAATCCCAAACTGTTAATTTATCCCTTCTCCTACCTTTCCCCTTTGGTAATAATAAATTATAAGATTTTATACTTCTCAGAAATGGGGGAGCTGAAAGAGAGGTATCATTTTCAATGGAAAAGCATTCAAAACAAGATTGAAGCTTCAGCCAAGAGTATTCGATGTACATCCATGGAAATAAATCACTTCATTTCTCTAATGTTGACCTGACAAATAAGACAGACGTCTTCACTGAACTTGCTTATAGGAAAGTGATGGAAATATCAAATGTAAGTCTTAGAAACATCTTATTTTACCCGAGCATTATACACTGCTCTATGTTAACTACAGTTTGGCTCACACATCTGTTCATTGAAGTTACAATGTTCTCAACTTGTGTTACTGATCCTCCAGAGTGGACCCCAACAGGAGTCCCCATGCCCAGTGTCATTGGAGCCAATAGATCAAGACTGAGTTTGGTTCAGAAGCAAAGGAAACATTATTTTGAAAACAGAATGGAGAGGTGAGAGCGTGCACTCCCTCATGGGCTGTGGGCTGGGCTGCTGTGTAGGGTCCCCGGCAGCGTCAGTGGGAGGGAGGGGATGGAGCTCTCGAGGGCTGCGTTGGCTGCAGCTCAAGCTCTATGCCGCGGAGTCTGCATGGGACCCCGCTAGCTGAGGTGTCGACCCAGCAATTCTGCACTAGGAAATCGGGTCTGAAGTGCCGGGTGTGGGACCTCTGCATGCGGAACCCTAGGAGCACGTGAAATTAGACAAAGCACAAAGGAAAAACAGGTTAGACTTTATTTAATTGCCCAGATTCTCTTTTTATCTCCCAGGAATTTTTAATGAACGTTGCCGGAGACGAACACCTCCTCTGCTTTTTGTTCCGTTCCTTATTCTTGGGGTGTTGAGGGTGCAGACCCCTCTTTTGTAACTGCTTCATGCTGTGGTGGGAGCCCTGATACATGGGGGGAGGGGCAAAACGTCTCCCCACCAGCCTCCTGGTGAGGTTGATTGTCCCAAGGCCTCCTGCCTCACTTCTTGTCCGCCTGAGCACCAGCATTGGAAGTGTTACAGATTCTAATGACCTTTAAGGGTCCAGGAAAGAGAGGCGCAGAGATGCTGCGGTGGCAGGTTTCACCCCACCCCACATATGTTCGGCAACCTTAGGCTGACAGTTTTTGCCAGACTAGATGCTCTGACCAGTAGTTTGTGCTTTCTTTAATTAGGTCCCTGAATTAATGTACAAACAGCACCATGTGTCAGAGCCCTGCCCGCGCAACTCCCAGACAGTCCAGGGTCAGTGGTGATCCAGGGCCATGACGTCCACTGAGTCAATGGCCTTTAGAAGTAGCCAGCAGTCCAGCCGGTCATATTGGCCACCATCACCGCGGTGTCTGTAGGGTTTTCTATGGTGAAAGCGTGATATACGTTTCCCCCGCCAAGCTTATTAGCTCCCCTCTGGGTGCAGTAAGTCCTGCAAGCAGTAGTCTGCTCTTTCGGGGCACAGTCTTGTCGTTTTCTGAGAGAAACTCCAGGTCAAGTGATGGTCACACGAGTCATCTTGGGGGCCCGTTGCCCCCGTTTATCTCTCTGGAGGTTGGAGTTGGAGGGCCTCCTCACTCGAGGTCAGTGTGTCCACAGAGCGACCCCTGCAACTTCAGGGCATGATGGGTGGTTAGGATCACCACGAGGGGTCCTTTTCCCTTAGGAGGGAGCTGGCCTTGTGGGCTGCTGATTTCCAGCTTTTTAGATATCCCAGTATCCTGGCCTGATGAGTCGGTGGGCAAAGCCCTTGGTGACCATAGTTTATCATACCTGAAGGGCATTCTTGTGTTGCTCCATTTCAAGTGGTCCCAGTTTTTGCACTAAGGCTCCAAGGGCGATTAACCTTTGACCGGGTATGTAAAGGTCAAAGGGTTTAGCTAAATTAGGGAGTTCCTGGGCAAGGGTCTGTATTGACTGCTCTTTCCATTCTTGAAAGGCTGCTTCTGGATTCTATTCAAAAGGATCATCATCTTTTCGTGTCAGTGTTTCATGTAGAGGCCCAGCTATTAGACTGTAGTTAGGGATCCAGATGCAGAAAACCTTGGCCTCCCCAGGAACCCCTAAGCTGTCTTCTAGTTTTAGAAGAGGTAAGGCTGCAAATGGCTTCTTCCCTATCCTGGGATGCGTTTCTCCGAATATCTGTGAGAATGAAGCCCAGGCATGTCACCTTAGCCTGGGATATTTGAGCGTTTTTCTTGGACACCTTCTATCCTTTCTTGGCTAGGTAGTTCAGAGGCGTCTTTAGTAGGCCTGGCGATCAGAATGTCATCTGCATATTGAAGGAGGGTTCCCTTTTACAGAGGTTGAACTTTTAGGTCTTTAGAGGACATTTCCCCAATGATGGTGTGGGGATTTTTGAACCATTGGGGCAGGACGGCCCAGCATTATTGCTTTTGTTGCATGTTGTGTCCTGCCACTCACAAGCCAAAAATTCTTGTGACTCTGAGATGAATGGAATACAGAAGAAGGCATCATTGAAGTCTAATACAGAATGCCATGGCCTGGTGGAAGGTAGAATGACCAGCAGGGAGTAGGAAATAGGAGCTACTGGATGTATATCCTCGGTGGCTTCACTGACTGTCCTGATATCCTTTACCAAGTCTCCAGCAGCCCATGGGGCTCTCGTGGTCAGGCCCTTCCCAGGATACGGAGCTCCCCTGGGCAGGTACCCCAGCAGGGCTGGACACACAGGAACTCTGCACATAGCCCACATTGCAGAGAACCCCCAGCTCACCTGTCGCTCACAGCTGACACAGAATACCTCAGAGCAGGACTTGAACTAACAAACAGCAGCTCTGACAGGTCTGTGACCATGGATATCACTCTCTGCAGGCTCTTTCTGCCTGGTCTTCCAGACACTTCCACTGCAGCCAGGGCACCAGGCCTCTGTCTCCACTCACCATCACTCCTCTCCCTGACTCCTGGGTTCCTCTCATTAGGATAGTGTCTTCTTGAAGTTGTTTTCCACTCATGGACCAGATAAAATGATAAGAAAACAAGCCGCAGCTGCAGCCCCTTGTCTATCCTGACTCTCAAGAGACCACACCTGTTCCTAGGGCCTGGCCCGTTTAGCAAGTTTCATTTTCTGCAACTGTGAGCCCCTGAGGGGTGAGGATTGGCTGATTTTGGTAGACTGAAACTGCCTGCCAGCCCTCCACAGGTGTGCCTGGGTTGAGGGCAATATAAACAGCTCTCCAGTGAGCGACAGCCCTTGTAGCTGTGACTGACGCCATATTCTCTACCCCGTAGGCGGTGCCGGGGCTGTGCTGGTGGGAGGGAGTGAGGGGCCGTGGCTTTGTGGGTGGCCCAGTGTGAGTGGGGCTCTGCTGGACTTTCTGCAGGAGTTGCCAGGCTGCCAACTGCTAAAGAAGAGGATGTGTCACCGATACCTGCCGCTGGAATTTCTCCCCAGGCAGAGGTGAGGAAGTAAAAAAGCAGTGGGGGCCGTGGCAGGAGGGGTATCTCAGGCAGGGAAATGGAAAGCTTCCAGAAGAGCATCTGGGGCCAGGACCATCCTGACTGGCCTGCAGGCACCAAGTCGGCCTGTGTGCTGTCGCTGGTTTGGCTCCACAGCCCTTCCTCTAAGCTTGCAAGTTCTTGTACATATTCAGGTGTTTTACCTGGAAAGGGTGGGAAGAATTCAGCTGCAGCAGGACTGGTGCTCAGCTCACGTTTACTCACAGATGCCATGGAACGGTCCCCCAGCTTTGCAATGAGGACCCTCCTTGCTTGGGGGGTGGGCTGCTGGCTGTATGGGAGATGATTCCCCACCTCTGACCAATTTCAGAATTGTTTACCGCTGGAGCAAGTGCCCTGATAGGGTTTTCCTCTGTCTAACTCGTGGGTTCAGGTTTTTTTTTTCTTTTTTTGTTCAAGTTAGATTTTATTCCTCTTTTATGTATTTATAGATATAAGCATGGAAATAATTCATTCATATAAATATATCTGTGTGAAGGGAAGAACTTTTTTTCTGTTTTATTTTTAAATTTTATTTTTTAAAATTTTGATATTTAATTTTATTTATTTTTTTATACAGCAGGTTATTATTAGTTATGTATTTTATGCATATACATGTATACAGGTCAATCCCAATCTCCCAACTCATCCCAACACCACCTCCCCATGGCTTCCCACACTTGGTGTCCATACGTGTGTTCTCTACCTCTGTGTCTCTATTTCTTCCCTGCAAACCAGTTCATCAGTTCCATTTTTCTAGGTTCCACGTATATTCATTAATATACAATATTTGTTTGTCTCTTTCTGACTTACTTCATTCTGTATGACAGTCTCTAGATCCATTGACGTCTCTACAAATGACCCAGTTTCATTCCTTCTTATGGCTGAGTAATATTCCATTTTATATATGTACCACATCTTTATCCATTCGTCTGTCTGTGGGTATTTAGGTTGCTTCCATTACCTGGCTATCGTAAATAGTGCTGAAATGAGCATTGTGGTGAATGTGCCTTTTTGATTTATGGTTTTCTCTGGGTATATGCCCAGAAGTGGGATTGCTGGATCATATGGTAATTCTATTTCTAGTTTTTTTAAGGAAACTCCATACTGTTCTCCATCGTGACTGTATCAATTTACATTTCCACCACTAGTGGAAGAGGGATCCTTTTGTCCACACCCTCCCCAGAATTCGTTGTTTGTAGATTTTCTGATGCTGCTGATTCTAACAGGTGTGAGGTGATACCTCATTGTAGTTTTGATTTGCATTTCTCTAATAATTAGTGATGTTGAGCAGCTTTTCATGTGCGTCTTGGCCATCTCTGTGTCTTCTTTGAAGAAACGTCTCTTTAGATCTTCTGCCCATTTTTGTATTGGGTTGTTTGTTGTTTTAATATTAAGCTGCATGAGCTCTTTATATATATTGGAGATTAAACCTTTGTCCATTGATTCGTTTGCAAATATTTTCGCCCATTCTGAGGGATGCCTTATTCCATTCCCGTTTTTTTAACAAAAACAGAAAGAAAGAAAAAGAAGCAGAACACTAATGTGTGTAAAATATGCCTTTTGAAACTGTCATTTTGAAATATGGACGTCCTTTGAATTTTTTGGGCGATATATGAACCCAGGATTTGTTTTCAGGGCAGGTGTCATTTACAGGCCTGCAATGATTTTGAATATCAACTGACCATTAGCGCTGGGATTAAAGCTGCTGTTGTGTAAAACGGCCACAAGGTGGCAGCAGCTCTCCCTTACCAAATCTGGTTACTGGGGCAACAGAGCGTCAATGGAAGTCGTGTTCTAGATTGTAATTTAGAATGGAATGTGCCAGGAGAAAGCCCCTCAAGTTTGTCTCACTACTTATTGTTCGTGTTTTTAATTTAATTTTTTTTTATTTTTTATTACAGCAAATTTGATTACAATGTTTGGCTAGTTGTAGGTGTGGAAGATGTGGTTCTTTTACACATATACATATGTCAGTTCTTCCTGGGATCCTTTTCCCATGTACCTTATGACAGAATGTTGAGTAGTCTTCTCTTGGTATTCTCTAGGTCTTCGGTGATTATATATGTCACCTGTGTTTGTATATGTCTTTTAACCCCAATATCATAATGAAACCAATCCTCACACCTTTCCATTGGTGAACCATAAGTTTGTTGAATGAATCTGTGATTGCCCTACTCCGTGGAAATATCTGCCCTGGTATCCATTTTTCGGTCACACCTATAAGAGATATGATATGATATGTGTCTTTCACTTTCTGACTTACTACAAGTCACGTGATTACCTGTAGACACACCTACGGTGCTGCAAATGGCATTGTGTCCTTTTATTCCTTGGCTTCTATTCTGCCTTAGCGAGGTCCATTTTCAACAATGTGGTTCCCTGAGGGCTGAGGATTAGCTGACCTGTGTAGCCTGACCCTGCCGGCCGGCCCTCCCCAGGTGTGCCTGGGTTGAGGTCAATATAAACAGAGCTGCAGGCAGCAATAGCCCCTGAAGCTGTGCCTGACTCCATATTCTCTGCCCCGTCAGCAGTCTCGGGGCTGTGCTGGTGGGAGGGAGTGAGGGGCCACGGCTTTGTGGGTGGCCCGGTGTGAGTGGGTCTCTGCTGGACTTTCTGCAGGAGTTGCCAGGCTGCCACCTGTAAAGAAGAGGATGTGGCACCCATACCTTCCGCTGGAATTTCTCTCCGAACAGAGGTGAAAGGAAAAAATCAGTGGGGGCCGGGACAGGAGGGTTATCTCAGGCAGGGCAATGGAAAGCTTCCAGAAGAGCGCCCAGGGCCAGGACCATCCTGGCTGGCCTGCAGGCCCCAAGTTGGCCTGCGTGCTCTTGCTGGTGTGGCTCCATGGCCCTTCCTCTAGGCTTTCATGCCCTTGTACATATTCAGGTGTTTTACCTCGGAAGGGTGGGAAAAGTTCAAAGGCATCTGGCCTGTGGCTCAGGTCACGGTTACTCACAGATGCCTCGGAATGGCCCCCACCATTGCAATGAGGACGCTCTTTTCATAGGAGTGGGCTGCTGGCTGTATGGGAGATGATTGCCCACCTCTGACCAATTTCAGAATTGTTTACCGCTGGAGCAAGTGCCCTGATAGGGTTTTCCTCTGTTTAACTGGAGGGTTAAGGTTTTTTTTTTTTCTTTTTTGGTTCAAGTTAGATTTTATTCCTCTTTTATGTATTTATAGATATAAGCATGGAAATAATTCATTCATATAAATACATCTGTGTGAAGGGAAGGACTTTTTTCTGTTTTATTTTTAAATTTTATTTTTTAAAATTTTGAAATTTAATTTTATTTATTTTTTTATACAGCAGGTTATTATTAGTTATGTATTTTATGCATATACATGTATACAGGTCAATCCCAATCTCCCAACTCATCCCACCACCACCAACCCATGGCTTCCCACACTTGGTGTCCATACGTGTGTTCTCTACCTCTGTGTCTCTATTTCTTCCCTGCAAACCAGTTCATCTGTACCATTTTTCTAGGTTCCACATATATGCATTAATATACAATATTTGTTTTTCTCTTTCTGACTTACTTCATTCTGTATGACAGTCTCTAGATCCATCGACGTCTCTACAAATGACCCACTTTCATTCCTTCTTATGGCTGAGTAATATTCCATTTCATATATGTACCACATCTTTATCCATTCGTCTGTCTGTGGGTATTTAGGTTGCTTCCATTACCTGGCTATCGTAAATAGTGCTGAAATGAGCATTGTGGTGAATGTGCCTTTTTGATTTATGGTTTTCTCTGGGTATATGCCCAGAAGTGGGATTGCTGGATCATATGGTAATTCTATTTCTAGTTTTTTTAAGGAAACTCCATACTGTTCTCCATCGTGACTGTATCAATTTACATTTCCACCACTAGTGGAAGAGGGATCCTTTTGTCCACACCCTCCCCAGATTTCGTTGATTGTAGATTTTCTGATGATGCCGATTCTAACAGGTGTGAGGTGATACCTCATTGTAGTTTTGATTTGCATTTCTCGAATAATTAGTGATGTTGAGCAGCTTTTCATGTGCGTCTTGGCCGTCTCTGTGTCTTCTTTGAAGTAATGTCTCTTTAGATCTTCTGCCCATTTTTGTATTGGGTTGTTTGTTTTTTTAATATTAAGCTGCATGAGCTCTTTATATATATTGGAGATTAATCCTTTGTCCATTGATTCGTTTGCAAATATTTTCGCCCATTCTGAGGGATGCTTTTTGCCATGCCCGTTTTTTTAACAAAAACAGAAAGAAAGAAAAAGAAGCAGAACACTAATGTGTGTAAAATATGCCTTTTGAAACTGTCGTTTTGAAATATGGACGTCCTTTGAATTTTTTGGTCGATATATGAACCCAGGATTAGTTTTCAAGGCAGGTGTCATTTACAGGCCTGCAATGATTTTGAATATCAACAGACCATTAGCCCCGGAATTAAAGCTGCTGTTGTGTGAAACGGCCACAAGGTGGCAGCAGTTCTCCCTTACCAAATCTCTTTACTAGGGCAACAGAGCCTCAATGGAAGTCCTGTTCTAGATTGGAATTTAGAATGCAATGTGCCAGGAGAAAGCCCCTCAAGTTTGTCTCACTACTTCTTGTTCGTGTTTTTAATTTAATTTTTTATTTTTTATTACAGCAAATTTGATTACAATGTTTGGCTTGTTGTAGGTGTGGAAGATGTGGTTCTTTTACACATATATATATGTCTGTTCTTCCTGGGATCCTTTTCCCATGTACCTTATGACAGCATGTTGAGTAGTCTTCTCTTGGTATTCTGTAGGTCTTTGGTGATTATATATGTCACCTGTGTTTGTATATGCTGTTAACCCCAATATCATAATGAAACCAACCCTCACACCTTTCCATTGGTGAACCATAAGTTTGTTGAATGAATCTGTGATTGCCCTTCTCCGTGGAAATATCTGTCCTTGTATCCATTTTTCGGTCACACCTATAAGAGATAAGATATCATATGTGTCTTTCACATTCTTACTTACTTCAAGTCACGTGATTACCTCTAGGCACATCTACGGTGCTGCAAATGTCATTGTGTCCTTTTATTCCTTGGCTTCTTTTCTGCGTTAGCGAGGTCCATTTTCAACAATGTGATTCCCTGAGGGATGAGGATTAGCTGACCTGTGTAGCCTGACCCTGCCGGCCTGCCCTCCCCAGGTGTGCCTGGGATGAGGTCAATAAAACAGTGTTGCAGGCAGCAATAGCCACTAAAGCTGTGCCTGACTCCATATTCTCTGCCCCATCAGCAGTCTCGGTGCTGTGCTGGTGGGAGGAAGTGAGGGGCCACGGCTTTGTGGGTGGGCCGTAGTGAGTGGTTCTCTGCTGGACTTTCTCCAGGAGTTGCCAGGCTGCCACCAGTAAACAGGAAGATATGTCACCCATACCTTCTGCTGGAATATCTCTCTGGACAAGGGTGAGGAAGGAAAAAAGCAGTGGGGGCCGGGACAGGAGGGGTATCTCAGGCAGGGCAATGGAAAGCTTTCAGAAGAGCGCCCAAGGCTAGGACCATCATGGCTGGCCTGCAGGCACCAAGTTGGCCTGCGTGCTGTCGCTGGTGTGGCTCCACGGCCCTTCCTCTAGGCTTTCAAGGCATTGTACATATTCAGGTGTTTTACCTGGGAAGGGTGGGAAAAGTTCAACAGCAGCTGGCCTGGGGCTCAGCTCACGGTTACTCACAGATGCCTCGGCATGGCCCGCAGCTTTGCAATGAGAACGCTCCTTGCGTAGGAGTGGGCTGCTGGCTCTATGAGAGATGATTCCCCACCTCTGCCCAATTTCAGAATTGTTTACCGCTGGAGCAAGTGCCCTGATAGGGTTTTCCTGTGTATAACTGGTGGGTTCAGGTTTTTTTTTTCTTTTTTGGTTCAAGTTAGATTTTATTCCTCTTTTATGTATTTATAGATATAAGCATGGAAATAATTCATTCATATAAATACATCTGTGTGAAGGGAAGAACTTTTTTCTGTTTTATTTTTAAATTTTATTTTTTAAAATTTTGAAATTTAATTTTATTTATTTTTTTATACAGCAGGTTATTATTAGTTATGTATTTTATGCATATACATGTATACAGGTCAATCCCAATCTCCCAACTCATCCCACCACCACCACCCCATGGCTTCCCACACTTGGTGTCCATACATGTGTTCTCTACCTCTGTGTCTCTATTTCTTCCCTGCAAACCAGTTCATCTGTACCATTTTTCTAGGTTCCACATATATGCATTAATATACCATATTTGTTTGTCTCTTTCTGACTTACTTCATTCTGTATGACAGTCTCTAGATCCATCGACGTCTCTACAAATGACCCAGTTTCATTCCTTCTTATGGCTGAGTAATATTCCATTTTATATATGTACCACATCTTTATCCATTCGTCTGTCTGTGGGTATTTAGGTTGCTTCCATTAACTGGCTATCGTAAATAGTGCTGAAATGCGCATTGTGGTGAATGTGCCTTTTTGATTTATGGTTTTCTCTGGGTATATGCCCAGAAGTGGGATTGCTGGATCATATGGTAATTCTATTTCTAGTTTTTTTAAGGAAACTCCATACTGTTCTCCATCGTGACTGTATCAATTTACATTTCCACCACTAGTGGAAGAGGGATCCTTTTGTCCACACCCTCCCCAGAATTCGTTGTTTGTAGATTTTCTGATGATGCCGATTCTAACAGGTGTGAGGGGATACCTCATTGTAGTTTTGATTTGCATTTCTCTAATAATTAGTGATGTTGAGCAGCTTTTCATGTGCGTCTTGGCCATCTCTGTGTCTTCTTTGAAGAAACGTCTCTTTAGATCTTCTGCCCATTTTTGTATTGGGTTGTTTGTTTTTTTTATATTAAGCTGCATGAGCTCTTTGTATATATTGGAGATTAAACCTTTTTCCATTGATTCGTTTGCAAATATTTTCGCCCATTCTGAGGGATGCTTTTTGCCATTCCCGTTTTTTTAACAAAGAAAGAAAGAAAGAAAAAGAAGTAGAACACTAATGTGTGTAAAATATGCCTTTTGAAACTGTCGTTTTCAAATATGGACGCCCTTTGAAATTTTTGGTCGGTATATGAATCCAGGATTTGTTTTCAGGGCAGGTGTCATTTACAGGCCTGCAATGATTTTGAATATCAACTGACCATTAGCGCTGGGATTAAAGCTGCTGTTGTGTGAAACGGCCACAAGGTGGCAGCAGTTCTCCCTTACCAAATCTGGTTACTGGGGCAACAGAGCCTCAATGGAAGTTGTGTTCTAGATTGGAATTTAGAATGGAATGTGCCAGGAGAAAGCCCCTCAAGTTTGTCTCACTACTTATTGTTCGTGTTTTTAATTTAATTTTTTATTTTTTATTACAGCAAATTTGATTACAATGTTTGGCTTGTTGTAGGTGTGGAAGATGTGGTTCTTTTACACATATACATATGTCTGTTCTTCCTGGGATCCTTTTCCCATGTACCTTATGACAGAATGTTGAGTAGTCTTCTCTTGGTATTCTGTAGGTCTTCGGTGATTATATATGTCACCTGTGATTGTATATGTCTGTTAACCCCAATATCATAATGAAACCAATACTCACACCTTTCCATTGGTGAACCATAAGTTTGTTTAATGAATCTGTGATTGCCCTTCTCCGTGGAAATATCTGCCCTGGTATCCATTTTTTGGTCACACCTATAAGAGATATGATATGATATGTGTCTTTCATTTTCTGACTTACTACAATTCACGTGATTACCTCTAGACACACCGAAGGTGCTGCAAATGGCATTGTGTCCTTTTATTCCTTGGCTTCTATTCTGCCTTAGCGAGGTCCATTTTCAACAATGTGATTCCCTGAGGGCTGAGGATTAGCTGACCTGGGTAGCCTGACCCTGCCGGCCGGTCCTCCCCTGGTGTGCCTGGGTTGAGGTCAATATAAACAGCACTGCAGGCAGCAATAGCCCCTGAAGCTGTGCCTGACTCCATATTCTCTGCCCCGTCAGCAGTCTCGGGGCTGTGCTGGTGGGAGGGAGTGTGGGGCCACGGTTTTGTGGGTGGCCCGGTGTGAGTGGGTCTCTGCTGGACTTTCTGCAGGAGTTGCCAGGATGCCACGTGTAAACAAGAAGATGTATCACCCACACCTTCCGTGGGAATTTCTCTCCGGACAGAGGTGAGGAAGGAAAAAAGCAGTGGGGGCAGGGACAGGAGGGGTATCTCAGGCAGGGCAATGGAAAGCTTCCAGAAGAGCGCCCAGGGACAGGACCATCCTGGCTGGCCTACAGGCATCATGTTGGCCGGCGTGCTGTCGCTGTTGTGGCTCCACGGCCCTTCCTCTAAGCTTTCAAGCCCTTGTACATATTCAGGAGTTGTTCCTGGGAAGGGTGGGTAAAGTTCAGTAGCAGCTGGCCTGGGGCTCAGCTCACGGTTACTCACATATGCCTCAAGTCCCATTCACTGAGGAAGGTGTAGGTCTTGTCTATTACATAGATGGTTTTTGGAACGGTACCTGTGCTTATATCAAACTCTGGTTTTATGCATCACCCCACCTCTCATTCCCTCTTAAGCAGGCATAAGAGTGTTTTCCAAAGGTGAGACTCTGTTCTCTTTCCTAACTGAGTTCAAGTGTAGCCATGTTTACAGGATATTCATAAGTGATATCTTAATATAAGTTTCTTTTTCTGTGTGACTTTTTTCACTTAGAAGCATCATACCTCAATCCACTCATTTTGCTGCTACTGGTCTTACGCCATTTATTGCATGGCTGAGGGATATTCCATCGTACGGAAGTACCACAATTTTTTGAACCATTTTTATATTTTCTGGGATATTTAAGGTGTACCCAAGTTGAGGTTTTTTTAAGCAGTGCAGCCCTAAATTTTGGGGTGGCTCTGTCTAATTGATTTTCAGGTTTCCCAAGGTATATTCCCTAGACTGGAAGTGCCCTTGGCTCTGTAGCTCTGTTGTTTACTTGTTTTAGGGAACACAATGCACTCCTCCAGAGAGGCAGGTGGCAATTTACATCCCGCCCATCAGCATAACAAGACTCCCTGTTCCCCAGGGCCTGTTTTGCCTTTCTGGTTTTTACACATTTTGTGGATGTCCCTTTTAGACCTGTGGAAAGTGATACTTCTTTGTAGTGCAGATTTTCATTGCCCGCCTGCTTGCTTGGCCAAAAAGGGCGTATGCGTTTTCTCCTGAATATATTCATGAGAAAACACATACGCTCTATTTGGCCAAGTGCATCATTTTTGAAATTTTGCCCCTCTTCCTGTGCTTCAAACGCGATTCCAACGTACCTCTTGAAATCTGTTTCCTGCTATTCTGCCTCACATTCATGTCCGCCTCGTTGCCTTCCCTCACCAGATTTTTGGACGATAGTTGTCCTTTATTACTCTGCCAGTTTGTGAATTGCTGTGCCCCTGAGCTCCATTATTCTACTCGTTTTTTGTGAGCTGACCGCAAGTCCAAAATTTTGGTTCAGGACCTATACTGGTTTCCAATGGGGCGCTGAGACTTTGGTTAATTCTTTTTCCTGCTGGGAAATTAGATTGACATTTGCCCGTCCAAATGCCTAACAGCTACTCTCTCATTGGTTCTCCCTCTTCCCTTTCATCCTCAGCCAAACTGGCATCCTGTCTGAACCAGTAGGTTAAAGGGGCTGTCTCTCCAAGTTGGGAGATTGATAGTACAGCAGTTGGAAAGTCAAATGGGAGCACCAGGACACGGACTATTCGTTGAGTTTTAGAAACCTTTCGTATTCACAGTTTGTCCATGCTCTAGGTTTCCCGTACATGTTATAGCTGTAGTAATATTCCCTTCAACCTGGAGAATTGGGACCCATGGAATGGGTGCCACACATTATTGCTTTAAAGGGTCTGCATTTGTTCACCCAATCTCACCAATCGTCTCAGTCCCAAGTGTCCAGACTTATGCCACATCCAGCTGTCATTGTAGATAGGGTAATTCCAGGTTTAATCAGAGACCATTAAGGAATTGTAAAGAATTTCCCAGTTTTTTTGTTTAGTTTTTGAAATTCCTTTTTATAGTGGGTTTGAGCTGATTCTCGCTGCCATGTTTATGCCAGTCTAGACACACATGATTCCCTTACGGAGACATATCAATACATAGGTTTTAAGATTCTTACTAGTCAGATATATTCCTCTGCGGGAAATATGGGGTTTTGAGTCCCTTTCACTGAAGAAGGTGTAGGTCTTGTCTATTCCATAGTTGGTTTTTGGAAAGGTACCTGTGCTTATATCAAACTCTGGTTTTATGCATCACCCCACCTCTCCTTCCCCCTTAAGCAGGCATAAGAGTGTTTTCTAAATGTGAGACACTGTTCTCTTTCCTAACTCAGTTCAAGTGTAACCATGTTTACAGGATCTTCATAAGTGATATCTTATGATAAGTTTCTTTTTCTGTGTGACTTATTTCACTTAGAATCATCGTACCTGAATCCACCCATTTTGCTGCTACTGGTCTTATGACATTGATTTCATGGCTGATGGATATTCCATCGTACGTAAGTACCACAATTTTTTGAACCATTTTTATATTTCCTGGGATATTTAAGGTGTACCCAAGTTGAGGTCCTTGTAAGCAGTGCAGCCCTAAATTTTGGGGTGGCTCTGTCTTATTGATTTTCAGTTTTCCCAAGGTTTATTCCCTAGACTGGAAGTGCCCATGGCTCTGGTGATCTGTTGTTTACTTGTTTTAGGGAACACAATGCACTCCTCCAGAGAGGCAGTTGGCAACGTACATCCCGCCCATCAGCATAACAAGGCTCCCTGTTCTCCAGGGTCTGTCTTACATTTCTGGTTTTTACACATTTTGTGGATGTCCCTTTTGACCCGTGGGAAGTGATACTTCTTTGTAGTGCAGATTTGCATTGCCCGCTTGCTTGCTTGGCAAAATAGGGCGTATGCGTTTTCTCCTGAATATATTCAGGAGAAAACGCATACGCCCTTTTTGGCCAAGTGCATCATTGTCGAAGTTGTGCCCCTCTTCCTGTGCTTTAAGGGAGATTCCAACGTACCTCTTGAAATCTAATTCCTGCTATTCTGCCTCGCTTTCATGTCCACCTCGTTGCCTTCCCTCAACAGATTTTTGGACGATAGTTGTCCTTTATTACTCGGCCAGTTTGTGAATTGCTGTGCCCCTGATCTCCATTTTTCAACTCGTTTTTTGTGAGCTGACCCCAAGTCCAAAATTTTGGTTCAGGTCCTATGCTGGTTACCGGTGGGGGGCTGAGACTTTGGTTAATTCTTCTTTCTGCTGGGAAGTTAGTGTGATATGTGCCCGTCCAGATGCCTAACAGCTACTCTCTCATTGGTTCTCCCTCTTCCCTTTCATCCTCTGCCAAATTGGAAACCTGTGCGAACCAGGAGGTTAAAGGGGCTGTCTCTCCAAGTTGGGATATTGATAGTAAAGCCGATGGAAAGTCAAACCGGAGCACCAGGAGAGGGAATATTCGTTGAGATTTAGAAAGCTTTCATATTCACAGTGTGTTCGTTCTCTAGGTTTCCCGTATATGTTATAGCTGTAGTAATATTCCCTTCAACCTGGAGAGTTGGGTCCAATGGAATGGGTGCCATGCATTATTGCATTAAAGGTTCTGCATTTGCTCACAAAATCTCACCAATCCTCTCAGTCCCAAGTGTCCAGCCTTATGCCACATCCAGCTGTCGTTGTACATAGGGTCATTCCAGGTTTCATCAGAGACCCTGAAGGAATTGTAAAGAATTTCCCGGTGTATTTGTTTTGTTTTTGAAATTCCTTTTTATAGTGGGTTTGAGATGATTATCACTGCCATGTTTATGCCAGTCTAGACACACTTGATTCCCTTATGGAGACATATCAATACATAGGTTTTAAGATTCTTACTAGTCAGATATATTCCTCTGTGGGAAATATGGGGTTTTGAGTCCCTTTCACTGAGGAATGTGTAGGTCTTGTCTATTCCATAGTTGGTTTTTGGAACGGTACCTGTGCTTATATCAAACTCTGGTCTTATGCATCACCGCACCTCTCCTTCCCCCTTAAGCAGGCATAAGAGTGTTTTCTAAATGTGAGACACTGTTCTCTTTCCTAACTCATTTCTAGTGTAGCCATGTTTACAGGATCTTCATAAGTGATATCTTATGATAAGTTTCTTTTTCTCTGTGACTTATTTCACTTAGAATCATCGTACCTGAATCCACCCATTTTGCTGCTACTGGTCTTATGACATTGATTTCATGGCTGAGGGATATTCCATCGTACGTAAGTACCTCATTTTTTTGAACCATTTTTATATATCCTGGGATAGTAATGTGTACCCAAGTTGAGGTCCTTGTAAGCACTGCAGACCTAAATATTGGGGTGGCTCTGACTTATTGATTTTCAGTTTTCCCAAGGTATATTCCCTAGACTGGAAGTGCCCTTGGCTCTGTAGCTCTGTTGCTTGCTTGTTTTAGGGAACACAATGCACTCCTCCAGAGAGGCAGTTTGCAATTTACATCCCGCCCATCAGCATAACAAGGCTCCCTGTTCTCCAGGGCCTGTCTTGCCTTTCTGGTTTTTACACATTTTGTGGATGTCCCTTTTGACCGGTGGGAAGTGATACTTCTTTGTAGTGCAGATTTGCATTGCCCGCTTGCTTGCTTGGCCAAAAAGGGAGTATGCGTTTTCTCCTGAATATATTCAGGAGAAAACGCATACGCCCTTTTTGGCCAAGTGCATCATTGTCGAAGTTGTGCCCCTCTTCCTGTGCTTTAAAGGTGATTCCAACGTACCTCTTGAAATCTGTTTCCTGCTATTCTGCCTCGCTTTCAAGTCGCCTCGTTGCCTTCCCTCAACAGATTTTTGGACGATAGTTTTCCTTTATTACTCGGCCAGTTTGTGAATTGCTGTGCCCCTGAGCTCCATTTTTCAACTCGTTTTTTTTTGAGCTGACCACCAGTCCAAAATTTTGGTTCAGGACCTATGTTGGTTCCCGGTGCGGGGCTGAGACTTTGGTTAATTCTTCTTCCTGCTAGGAATTTAGAGTGATATGTGCCAGTCCAAATGCCTAACAGCTACTCTCTCATTGGTTCTCCCTCTACCCTTTCATCCTCTGCCAAATTGGAAACCTGTGCAAACCAGGAGTTTAAAGGGGCTGTCTCTCCAAGTTGGGAGGTTGATAGTAAAGCAGATGGAAAATCAAACCAGAGCCCCAGGAGACGGACTATTTGTTGAGTTTTAGAAACCTTTCGTATTCACAGTGTGTCCGTTCTCTAGGTTTCCCGTACATATTATAGCTGTAGTAATATTCCCTTCAACCTGGAGTGTTGGGACCCATGGAATGGGTGCCAGGCATTTGTGCTTTAAAGGGTCTGCATTTGTTCACCCAATCTCACCAATCGTCTCAGTGCCAAGTGTCCAGTCTTATGCCACATCCAGCTGTCGTTGTAGATAGGGTCATTCCAGGTTTCATCAGAGACCCTGAAGGAATTGTAAAGAATTTCCCAGTTTTTTTGTTTAGTTTTTAAAATTCCTTTTTATAGTGGGTTTGAGCTGATTCTCGCTGCCATGTTTATGCCAGTCTAGACACACTTGATTCCCTTACGGAGACATATCAATACATAGGTTTTAAGATTCTTACTAGTCAGATATATTCCTCTGCGGGAAATATGGGGTTTTGAGTCCCTTTCACTGAGGAAGGTGTAGGTCTTGTCTATTCCATTGTTGGTTTTTGGAATGGTACCTGTGCTTATATCAAACTCTGGTTTTATGTATCACCCCACCTCTCCTTCCCCCTTAAGCAGGCCTAAGAGTGTTTCCTAAATGTGAGACTCTGTTCTCTTTCCTAACTCAGTTCAAGTGTAGCCATGTGTACAGGATCTTCATAAGTGATATCTTATGATAAGTTTCTTTTTCTGTGTGACTTATTTCACTTAGAATCATCGTACCTGAATCCACCCATTTTGCTGCTACTGGTCTTATGACATTGATTTCATGGCTGAGGGATATTCCATCGTACGTAAGTACCACAATTTTTTGAACCATTTTTATAATTCCTGGGATATTTAAGGTGTACCCAAGTTGAGGTCCTTGTAAGCAGTGCAGCCCTAAATTTTTGGGTGGCTCTGGCTTATTGATTTTCAGTTTTCCCAAGGTATATTCCCTAGACTGGAAGTGCCCTTGGCTCTGTAGCTCTGTTCTTTACTTGTTTTAGGGAACACAATGCACTCCTCCAGAGAGGCAGTTGGCAAGTTACATCCCCCCCATCAGCATAACAAGGCTCCCTGTTCTCCAGGGCCTGTCTTGCCTTTCTGGTTTTTACACATCTTGTGGATGTCCCTTTTGAACGGTGGGAAGTGATACTTCTTTATAGTGCAGATTTGCATTGCCCGCATGCTTGCTTGGCCAAAAAGGGCGTATGCGTTTTCTCCTGAATATATTCAGGAGAAAACGCATACGCCCTTTTTGGCCAAGTGCATCATTGTCGAAGATGTGCCTCTCTTCCAGTGCTTAAAAGGCGATTCCAACGTACCTCTTGAAATCTGTCTCCTGCTATTCTGCCTCGCTTTCAAGTCCGCCTCGTTGCCTTCCCTTAACTGATTTTTGGACGATAGTTGTCCTTTATTACTCGGCCAGTTTGTGAATTGCTGTGCCCCTGAGCTCCATTTTTCAACTCGTTTTTTGTGAGCTGACCGCATTCCAAAATTTTGGTTCAGGAGTTATACTGGTTCCCGGTGAGTGGCTGAGACTTTGCTTAATTCTTTTTCAGGCCAGGAAATTAGAGTGATATGTGCCCGTCCAAATGCCTAACAGCTACTCTCTCATTGGTTCTCCCTCTTCCCTTTTATCCTCTGCCAAATTGGAAACCTGTGCGAACCAGGAGGTTAAAGGGGCTGTCTCTCCAAGTTGGGAGGTTGATAGTAAAGCAGATGGAAAGTCCAACCCGAGCACCAGGAGAGGGACTATTCGTTGAGTTTTAGAAACCTTTTGTATTCACAGTGTGTCCATTCTCTAGGTTTCCCGTACATATTATAGCTGTAGTAATATTCCCTTTAATCTGGAGAGTTGGGACCCATGGAATGGGTGCCAGGCATTTGTACTTTAATGGGTCTGCATTTGCTCACACAATCTCACCAATCCTCTAAGTGCCAAGTGTCCAGGCTTATGCCATATCCAGCAGTCGTTGTACATAGGGTCATTCCAGGTTTCATCAGAGACCCTGAAGGAATTGTAAAGAATTTCCCAGATTTTTGTTTTGTTTTTGAAATTCCTTTTTATACTGGTTTGAGCTGATTCTCGCTGCCATGTTTATGCCAGTCTAGACACACTTGATTCCCTTACGGAGACATATCAATACATAGGTTTTAAGATTCTTACTAGTCAGATATATTCCTCTGCAGGAAATATGTGGTTTTGAGTCCCTTTCACTCAGCAAGGTGTAGGTCTTGTCTATTCCATAGTTGGTTTTTGGAACGGTACCTGTGCTTATATCAAACTCTGGTTTTATGCATCACCCCACCTCTCCTTCCCCCTTAAGCAGGCATAAGAGTGTTTTCTAAATGTGAGACACTGTTCTCTTTCCTAACTCAGTTCAATCGTTGCCATGTGTACAGGATCTTCATAAGTGATATCTTATGATAAGTTTCTTTTTCTGTGTGACTTATTTCACTTAGAATCATCGTACCTGAATCCACCCATTTTGCTGCTACTGGTCTTATGACATTGATTTCATGTCTGAGGGATATTCCATCGTATGAAAGTACCACAATTTTTTGAACCATTTTTATATTTCCTGGGATACTTAAGGTGTATCCAAGTTGAGGTCCTTGTAAGCAGTGCAGCCCTAAATTTTGGGGTGGCTCTGTCTCATTGATTTTCAGTTTTCCCAAGGTATATTCCCTAGACTGGAAGTGCCCTTGGCTCTGTAGCTCTGTTCTTTACTTGTTTTAGGGAACACAATGCACTCCTCCAGAGAGGCAGTTGGCAATTTACATCCCGCCCATCTGCATAACAAGGCTCCCTGTTCTCCAGGGCCTGTCTTCCTTTCTGGTTTTTACACATTTTTTGGATGTCCCTTTTGAACGGTTGGAAGTGATACTTCTTTGTAGTGCAGATTTGCATTGCCCGCTTGCTTGCTTGGCCAAAAAGTGCGTATCCATTTTCTCCTGAATATGTTCAGGAGAAAACACATACAACCTGTTTGGCCAAGTGAATCATTGTCGAAGTTGTGCCCCTCTTCCTGTGCTTTAAAGGCGATTCCAACGTACCTCTTGAAATCTGTTTCCTGCTATTCTGCCTCGCTTTCAAGTCCGCCTCGTTGCCTTCCCTCAACAGATTTTTGGACGATAGTTGTCCTTTATTACTCGGCCAGTTTGTGAATTGCTGTGCCCCTGAGCTCCATTTTTCAACTCGTTTTTGGTGAGCTGACCGCAAGTCCAAAATTTTGGTTCAGGACCTCTACTGGATCCCGGTGGGTGGCTGAGACTTTGGTTAATTCTTCTTCCTGCCGGGAAATTACAGTGATATGTGCCCGTCCAAATGCCTAACAGCTACTCTCTCATTGGTTCTCCCTTTTCCCTTTCATCCTCTGCCAAATTGGCATCCTGTGTGAACCAGGAGGTTAAAGGGGCTGTCTCTCCAAGATGGGAGGTTGATAGTAAAGCAGATGAAAAGTCAAACCGGAGCCCCAGGAGAGGGACTATTCGTTGAGTTTTAGAAACCTTTCGTATTCACAGTGTGTCCGTTCTCTAGGTTTCCCGTACATGTTATATCTGTAGTAATATTCCCTTCAACCTGGAGAGTTGGGACCCATGGAATGGGTGCCAGGCATTTGTGCTTTAAAGGGTCTGCATTTCCTCACCCAATCTCACCAATCGTCTCAGTCCCAAGTGTCCCTCCTTATACCACATCCAGCTGTCGTTGTAGATACGGTCTTTCCAGGTTTCATCAGAGACCCTGAAGGAATTGTAAAGAATTTCCCAGGTTTTCTGTTTTGTTTTTGAAATTCCTTTTTATAGTGGGTTTGAGCTGATTCTCGCTGACATGTTTATGCCAGTCTAGATACACTTGATTCCCTTATGGAGACATATCAATACATAGGTTTTAAGATTCTTACTAGTCAGATATATTCCTCTGCGGGAAATATGGGGTTTTGAGTCCCTTTCACTGAGGAAGGTTTAGGTCTTGTCTATTCCATAGTTGGTTTTTGGAACGGCACTTGTGCTTATATCAAACTCTGGTTTTATGCATCACCCCACCTCTCCTTCCCACTTAAGCAGGCATAAGTGTGTTTTCTAAATGTGAGACACTGTTCTCTTTCCTAACTAAGTTCAAGTGTAGCCATGTTTATAGGATCTTCATAAGTGATATCTTATGATAAGTTTCTTTTTCTGTGTGACTTATTTCACTTAGAATCATCGTACCTGAATCCACCCATTTTGCTGCTACTGGTCTTATGACATTGATTTCATGGCTGAGGGATATTCCATCGTACGTAAGTACCACAATTTTTTGAACCATTTTTATATTTCCTGGGATACTTAAGGTGTATCAAAGTTGAGGTCCTTGTAAGCAGTGCAGCCCTAAATTTTGGGGTGGCTCTGTCTTATTGATTTTCAGTTTTCCCAAGGTATATTCCCTAGACTGGAAGTGCCCTTGGCTCTGTAGCTCTGTTGTTTACTTGTTTTAGGGAACACAATGCACTCCTCCAGAGAGGCAGTTGGCAATTTACATCCCGCCCATCAGCATAACAAGGCTCCCTGTTCTCCAGGGCCTGTCTTGCCTTTCTGGTTTTTACACATTTTGTGGATGTCCCTTTTGACCGGTGGGAAGTGATACTTCTTTGTAGTGCAGATTTGCATTGCCCGCTTGCTTCCTTGGCCAAAAAGGGCGTATGCGTTTTCTCCTGAATATATTCAGGAGAAAACGCATACGCCTTTTTTGGCCAAGGGCATCATTGTCGAAGTTGTGCCCCTCTTCCTGTGCTTTAAAGGCGATTCCAACGTACTTCTTGAAATCTCTTTCTATCTATTCTGCCTCGCTTTCAAGTCCGCCTCATTGACTTCCCTCAACCGATTTTTGGACGATAGTTGTCCGTTATTACTCGGCCAGTTTGTGAATTGCTGTGCCCCTGAGCTCCATTTTTCAACTCGTTTTTGGTGAGCTGACCGCAAGTCCAAAATTTTGGTTCATGACCTATACTGGTTCCCGGTGGGTGGCTGAGACTTTGGTTAATTCTTCTTTGTGCCGAGAAATTACAGTGATATGTGCCCGTCCAAATGCCTAACAGCTACTCTCTCATTGATTCTCCCTCTTTCCTTTTATCCTCTGCCAAATTGGCAACCTGTGCGAACCAGGAGGTTAAAGGGGCTGTCTCTCCAAGTTGGGAGGTTGATAGTAAAGCAGATGGAAAGTCAAACCGGAGCACCAGGAGAGGGACTATTCGTTGAGTTTTAGAAACTTTTCGTATTCACAGTGTGTCCGTTCTCTAGGTTTCCCGTACATGTTATAGCTGTAGTAATATTCCCTTCAACCTGGAGAGTTGGGACCCATGGAATGGGTGCCATGCATTATTGCTTTAAAGGGTCTGCATTTACTCACCCAATCTCACCAATTCACTCAGTCACAATTGTCCAGCCTTATGCCATATCCAGCTGTCGTTGTAGATAGGGTCATTCCAGGTTTCATCAGAGACCCTGAAGGAATTGTAAAGAATTTCCCAGTTTTTTTGATTTGTTTTTGAAATTCCTTTTTATAGTGGGTTTGAGCTGATTCTCGCTGACATGTTTATGCCAGTCTAGATACACTTGATTCCCTTATGGAGACATATCAATACATAGGTTTTAAGATTCTAACTAGTCATATATATTCCTCTGCGGGAAATATGGGGTTTTGAGTCCCTTTCACTGAGGAAGGTTTAGGTCTTGTCTATTCCATAGTTGGTTTTTGGAACGGTACGTGTGCTTATATCAAACTCTGGTTTTATGCATCACCCCACCAATCCTTCCCCCTTAAGCAAGCATAAGAGTGTTTTCTAAATGTGAGACACTGTTCTCTTTCCTAACTCAGTTCAAGTGTAGCCATGTTTACAGGATCTTCATAAGTGATATCTTATGATAAGTTTCTTTTCTGTGTGACTTATTTCACTTAGAATCATCGTACCTGAATCCACCCATTTTGCTGCTACTGGTCTTATGATATTGGTTTCATGGTTGAGGGATATTCCATCGTACGTAAGTACCACAATTTTTTGAACCACTTTTATATTTCCTGGGATACTTAATGTGTATCCAAGTTGAGCTCCTTGTAAGCAGTGGAGCCCTAAATTTTGGGGTGGCTCTGTCTTATTGATTTTCAGTTTTCCCAAGGTATATTCCCTAGACTGGAAGTGCCCTTGGCTCTGTAGCTCTGTTCTTTACTTGTTTTAGGGAACACAATGCACTCCTCCATAGAGGCAGTTGGCAATTTATATCCTGCCCATCAGCATAACAAGGCTCCCTGTTCTCCAGGGCCTGTCTTGTCTTTCTGGTTTTTACACATTTTGTGGATGTCCCTTTTGACCGGTGGGAAGTGATACTTCTTTGTAGTGCAGATTTGCATTGCCCGCTTGCTTGCTTGGCCAAAAAGGGCGTATGTGTTTTCTCCTGAATATATTCAGGAGAAAACGCATATGCACTTTTTGGCCAAGTGCATCATTGTCGAAGTTGTGCCCCTCTTCCTGTGCTTTAAAGGCGATTCCAAGGTACCTCTTGAAATCTGTTTCCTGCTATTCTGCCTCGCTTTCAAGTCCACCTCGTTGCCTTCCCTCAACAGATTTTTGGACGATAGTTGTCCTTTATTACTCGGCCAGTTTGCGAATTGCTGTGCCCCTGAGCTCCATTTTTCAACTCGTTTTTGGTGAGCTGACCGCAAGTCCAAAATTTTGGTTCAGGACCTATACTGTTTCCCGGTGGTTGGCTGAGACTTTGGTTAATTCTTCTTCCTGCTGGGAAATTACAGTGATATATGCCCGTCCAAATGCCTAACAGCTACTCTCTCATTGGTTCTCCCTCTTCCCTTTCATCCTCTGCCAAATTGGAAACCTGTGCGAACCAGGAGGTTAAAGGGGCTGTCTCTCCAAGTTGGGAGGTTGATAGTAAAGCAGATGGAAAGTCAAACCGGAGCACCAGGAGAGGGACTATTCTTTGAGTTTTAGAAACCTTTCGTATTCACAGTGTGTCCGTTCTCTAGGTTTCCCGTACATGTTATAGCTGTAGTAATATTCCCTTCAACTTGGAGAGTTGGGATTCATGGAGTGGGTGCCAAGCATTTGTGCTTTAAAGGGTCTGCATTTGCTCACCCAATCTCACCATTCGTCTCAGTCCCAAGTGTCCCTCCTTATGCCACATCCATCTTTCGTTGTAGATAGGGTCATTCCAGGTTTCATCAGAGACCCTGAAGGAATTGTAAAGAATTTCCCAGTTTTTTTGTTTTGTTTTTGAAATTCCTTTTTATAGTGGGCTTGAGCTGATTCTCGCTGCCATGTTTATGCCAGTCTAGACACACTTGATTCCCTTACGGAGACATATCAATACATAGGTTTTAAGATTCTTACTAGTCAGATATATTCCTCTGCGGGAAATATGTGGTTTTGAGTCCCTTTCACTGAGGAAGGTGTAGGTCTTCTCTATTCCATACTTGGTTTTTGGAACGGTAACTGTGCTTATATCAAACTCTGGTTGTATGCATCACCCCACCTCTCCTTCCCCCTTAAGCAGGCATAAGAGTGTTTTCTAAATGAGAGACCCTGTTCTCTTTCCTAACTCAGTTCAAGTGTAGCCATGTTTATAGGATCTTCATAAGTGATATCTTATGATAAGTTTCTTTTTCTGTGTGACTTATTTCACTTAGTATCATCGTACCTGAATCCACCCATTTTGCTGCTACTGGTCTTATGACATTGATTTCATGGCTGAGCGATATTCCATCGTACGTAAGTACCACAATTTTTTGAACCATTTTTATATTTCCTGGGATACTTAAGGTGTATCCAAGTTGAGGTCCTTGTAAGCAGTGCAGCCCTAAATTTTGGGGTGGCTCTGTCTTATTGATTTTCAGTTTTCCCAAGGTATATTCCCTAGAATGGAAGTGCCCTTGGCTCTGTAGCTCTGTTCTTTACTTCTTTTAGGGAACACAAGGCACTCCTCCAGAGAGGCAGTTGGCAATTTACATCCCGCCCATCAGCATAACAAGGCTCCCTGTTCTCCAGGGCCTGTCTTGCCTTTCTCGTTTTTACACATTTTGTGGATGTCCCTTTTGACCGGTGGAAAGTGATGCTTCTTTGTAGTGCAGATTTGCATTGCCCTCTTGCTTGCTTGGCCAAAAAGGGCGTATGCATTTTCTCCTGAATATATTCAGGAGAAAACGCATACGCCCTTTTTGGCCAAGTGCATCATTGTCGAAGTTGTGCCTCTCTTCCTGTGCTTTAAAGGCGATTCCAACGTACCTCTTGAAATCTGTTTCCTGCTATTCTGCCTCGCTTTCAAGTCCACCTCGTTGCCTTCCCTCAATAGATTTTTGGACGATAGTTGTCCTTTATTTCTCGGCCAGTTTGTGAATTGCTGTGCCCCTGAGCTCCTTTTTTCAACTCGTTTTTGGTGAGCTGACCGCAAGTCCAAAATTTTGGTTCAGGACCTATACTGGTTCCCGGTGGGTGGCTGAGACTTTGGTTAATACTCCTTCCTGCCGGGAAATTACAGTGATATGTGCCCGTCCAAATGCCTAAGAGCTACTCTATCATTGGTTCTCCCTCTTCCCTTTCATCCTCTGCCAAATTGGAAACCTGTGCGAACCAGGATGTTAAAGGGGCTGTCTCTCCAAGTTGGGAGATTGATAGTAAAGCAGATGGAAAGTCAAACCGGAGCACCAGGATAGGGTCTATTCGTTGAGATTTAGAAACCTTTCGTATTCACAGTGTGTCCGTTCTCTAGGTTTCCCGTACATGTTATAGCTGTAGTAATATTCCCTTCAACCTGGAGAGTTGGGACTCATGGAATGGGTGCCAAGCATTTGTGCTTTAAAGGGTCTGCATTTGCTCACCCAATCTCACCAATACTCTCAGTCCCAAGTGACCCTCCTTATGCCACATCCAGCTCTCGTTGTAGATAGGGTCATTCCAGGTTTCATCAGAGACCCTGAAGGAATTGTAAAGAATTTCCCAGTTTTTTTGTTTTGTTTTTGAAATTCCTTTTTATAGTGGGTTTGAGCTGATTCTCGCTGCCATGTTTATGCCAGTCTAGACACACTTGATTCCCTTACAGAGACATATCAATACATAGGTTTTAAGATTCTTACTAGTCAGATATATTCCTCTGCGGGAAATATGGGGTTCTGAGTCCCTTTCACTGAGGAAGGTGTAGGTCTTGTCTATGCCATAGTTGGTTTTTGGAACGGTACGTGTGCTTATATCAAACTCTGGTTGTATGCATCACCCCACCTCTCCTTCCCCCTTAAGCAGGCATAAGAGTGTTTTCTAAAGGAGAGACACTGTTCTCTTTCCTAACTCAGTTCAAGTGTAGCCATGTTTATAGGATCTTCATAAGTGATATCTTATGATAAGTTTCTTTTTCTGTGTGACTTATTTCACTTAGTATCATCGTACCTGAATCCACCCATTTTGCTGCTACTGGTCTTATGACATTGATTTCATGGTTGAGGGATATTCCATCGTACGTAAGTACCACAATTTTTTGAACCATTTTTATATTTCCTGGGATACTTAAGGTGTATCCAAGTTGAGGTCCTTGTAAGCAGTGCAGCCCTAAATTTTGGGGTGGCTCTGTCTTATTGATTTTCAGTTTTCCCAAGGTATATTCCCTAGACTGGAAGTGCCCTTGGCTCTGTAGCTCTGTTCTTTACTTCTTTTAGGGAACACAAGGCACTCCTCCAGAAAGGCAGTTGGCAATTTACATCCCGCCCATCAGCATAACAAGGCTCCCTGTTCTCCAGGGCCTGTCTTGCCTTTCTCGTTTTTACACATTTTGTGGATGTCCCTTTTGACCGGTGGAAAGTGATGCTTCTTTGTAGTGCAGATTTGCATTGCCCTCTTGCTTGCTTGGCCAAAAAGGGCGTATGCATTTTCTCCTGAATATATTCAGGAGAAAACGCATACGCCCTTTTTGGCCAAGTGCATCATTGTCGAAGTTGTGCCTCTCTTCCTGTGCTTTAAAGGCGATTCCAACGTACCTCTTGAAATCTGTTTCCTGCTATTCTGCCTCGCTTTCAAGTCCACCTCGTTGCCTTCCCTCAATAGATTTTTGGACGATAGTTGTCCTTTATTTCTCGGCCAGTTTGTGAATTGCTGTGCCCCTGAGCTCCTTTTTTCAACTCGTTTTTGGTGAGCTGACCGCAAGTCCAAAATTTTGGTTCAGGACCTATACTGGTTCCCGGTGGGTGGCTGAGACTTTGGTTAATACTCCTTCCTGCCGGGAAATTACAGTGATATGTGCCCGTCCAAATGCCTAAGAGCTACTCTATCATTGGTTCTCCCTCTTCCCTTTCATCCTCTGCCAAATTGGAAACCTGTGCGAACCAGGATGTTAAAGGGGCTGTCTCTCCAAGTTGGGAGATTGATAGTAAAGCAGATGGAAAGTCAAACCGGAGCACCAGGATAGGGTCTATTCGTTGAGATTTAGAAACCTTTCGTATTCACAGTGTGTCCGTTCTCTAGGTTTCCCGTACATGTTATAGCTGTAGTAATATTCCCTTCAACCTGGAGAGTTGGGACTCATGGAATGGGTGCCAAGCATTTGTGCTTTAAAGGGTCTGCATTTGCTCACCCAATCTCACCAATACTCTCAGTCCCAAGTGTCCCTCCTTATGCCACATCCAGCTCTCGTTGTAGATAGGGTCATTCCAGGTTTCATCAGAGACCCTGAAGGAATTGTAAAGAATTTCCCAGTTTTTTTGTTTTGTTTTTGAAATTCCTTTTTATAGTGGGTTTGAGCTGATTCTCGCTGCCATGTTTATGCCAGTCTAGACACACTTGATTCCCTTACAGAGACATATCAATACATAGGTTTTAAGATTCTTACTAGTCAGATATATTCCTCTGCGGGAAATATGGGGTTCTGAGTCCCTTTCACTGAGGAAGGTGTAGGTCTTGTCTATGCCATAGTTGGTTTTTGGAACGGTACGTGTGCTTATATCAAACTCTGGTTGTATGCATCACCCCACCTCTCCTTCCCCCTTAAGCAGGCATAAGAGTGTTTTCTAAAGGAGAGACACTGTTCTCTTTCCTAACTCAGTTCAAGTGTAGCCATGTTTATAGGATCTTCATAAGTGATATCTTATGATAAGTTTCTTTTTCTGTGTGACTTATTTCACTTAGTATCATCGTACCTGAATCCACCCATTTTGCTGCTACTGGTCTTATGACATTGATTTCATGGTTGAGGGATATTCCATCGTACGTAAGTACCACAATTTTTTGAACCATTTTTATATTTCCTGGGATACTTAAGGTGTATCCAAGTTGAGGTCCTTGTAAGCAGTGCAGCCCTAAATTTTGGGGTGGCTCTGTCTTATTGATTTTCAGTTTTCCCAAGGTATATTCCCTAGACTGGAAGTGCCCTTGGCTCTGTAGCTCTGTTCTTTACTTCTTTTAGGGAACACAAGGCACTCCTCCAGAGAGGCAGTTGGCAATTTACATCCCGCCCATCAGCATAACAAGGCTCCCTGTTCTCCAGGGCCTGTCTTGCCTTTCTCGTTTTTACACATTTTGTGGATGTCCCTTTTGACCCGTGGGAAGTGATACTTCTTTGTAGTGCAGATTTGCATTGCCCTCTTGCTTGCTTGGCCAAAAAGGGCGTATGCATTTACTCCTGAATATATTCAGGAGAAAACGCATACGCCCTTTTTGGCCAAGTGCATCATTGTCGAAGTTGTGCCTCTCTTCCTGTGCTTTAAAGGCGATTCCAACGTACCTCTTGAAATCTGTTTCCTGCTATTCTGCCTCGCTTTCAAGTCCACCTCGTTGCCTTCCCTCAATAGATTTTTGGACGATAGTTGTCCTTTATTTCTCGGCCAGTTTGTGAATTGCTGTGCCCCTGAGCTCCTTTTTTCAACTCGTTTTTGGTGAGCTGACCGCAAGTCCAAAATTTTGGTTCAGGACCTATACTGGTTCCCGTTGGGTGGCTGAGACTTTGGTTAATACTCCTTCCTGCCGGGAAATTACAGTGATATGTGCCCGTCCAAATGCCTAAGAGCTACTCTATCATTGGTTCTCCCTCTTCCCTTTCATCCTCTGCCAAATTGGAAACCTGTGCGAACCAGGATGTTAAAGGGGCTGTCTCTCCAAGTTGGGAGATTGATAGTAAAGCAGATGGAAAGTCAAACCGGAGCACCAGGATAGGGTCTATTCGTTGATATTTAGAAACCTTTCGTATTCACAGTGTGTCCGTTCTCTAGGTTTCCGGTACATGTTATAGCTGTAGTAATATTCCCTTCAACCTGGAGAGTTGGGACTCATGGAATGGGTGCCAAGCATTTGTGCTTTAAAGGGTCTGCATTTGCTCACCCAATCTCACCAATCCTCTCAGTCCCAAGTGTCCCTCCTTATGCCACATCCAGCTCTCGTTGTAGATAGGGTCATTCCAGGTTTCATCAGAGACCCTGAAGGAATTGTAAAGAATTTCCCAGTTTTTTTGTTTTGTTTTTGAAATTCCTTTTTATAGTGGGTTTGAGCTGATTCTCGCTGCCATGTTTATGCCAGTCTAGACACACTTGATTCCCTTACGGAGACATATCAATACATAGGTTTTAAGATTCTTACTAGTCAGATATATTCCTCTGCGGGAAATATGGGGTTCTGAGTCCCTTTCACTGAGGAAGGTGTAGGTCTTGTCTATTCCATAGTTGGTTTTTGGAACGGTACGTGTGCTTATATCAAACTCTGGTTGTATGCATCACCCCACCTCTCCTTCCCCCTTAAGCAGGCATAAGAGTGTTTTCTAAATGAGAGACACTGTTCTCTTTCCTAACTCAGTTCAATTTTAGCCATGTTTACAGGATCTTCATAAGTGATATCTTATGATAAGTTTCTTTTTCTGTGTGACTTATTTCCCTTAGAATCAACGAACCTGAATCCACCCATTTTGCTGCTACTGGTCTTATGACATTGATTTCATGGCTGAGGGATATTCCATCGTACGTAAGTACCACAATTTTTTGAACCATTTTTATATTTCCTGGGATATTTAAGGTGTACCCAAGTTGAGGTCATTGTAAGCAGTGCAGCCCTAAATTTTGGGGTGGCTCTGTATTATTGATTTTCAGTTTTCCCAAGTTATATTCCCTAGACTGGAAGTGCCCTTGGCTCTGTAGCTCTGTTCTTTACTTGTTTTAGGGAACACAATGCACTCCTCCAGAGAGGCAGTTGGCAATTTACATCCCGCCAATCAGCATAAGAAGGCTCCCTGTTCTCCAGGGCCTGTCTTGCCTTTCTGGTTTTTACACATTTTGTGGATGTCCCTTTTGACCGGTGGGAAGTGATACTTCTTTGTAGTGCAGATTTGCATTGCCCACTTGCTTGCTTGGCCAAAAAGGGCGTATGCGTTTTCTCCTGAATATATTCAGGAGAAAACGCATACGCCCTTTTTGGCCAAGGGCATCATTGTCGAAGTTGTGCCCCTCTTCCTGTGCTTTAAAGGCGATTCCAACGTACCTCTTGAAATCTGTTTCCTGCTATTCTGCCTCGCTTTCAAGTCCGCCTCGTTGCCTTCCCTCAACAGATTTTTGGACGATACGTTTCCTTTATTACTCGGCCAGTTTGTGAATTGCTGTGCCCCTGAGCTCCATTTTTCAACTCGTTTTTCGTGAGCTGACCGCAAGTCCAAAATTTTGGTTCAGGACCTATACTGGTTCCCGGTGGGTGGCTGAGACTTTGGTTAATTCTTCTTCCTGCCGCGAAATTACAGTGATATGTGCCCGTCCAAATGCCTAACAGCTACTGTCTCATTGGTTCTCCCTTTTCCATTTCATCCTCTGCCAAATTGGCATCCTGTGTGAACCAGGAGGTTAAAGGGGCTGTCTCTCCAAGTTGGGAGGTTGATAGTAAAGCAGATGGAAAGTCAAACCGGAGCACCAGGAGAGGGACTATTCGTTGAGTTTTAGAAACCTTTCGTATTCACAGTGTGTCCGTTCTCTAGGTTTCCCGTACATGTTATAACTGTAGTAATATTCCCTTCAACCTGGAGAGTTGGGACCCATGGAATGGGTGCCATGTATTATTGCATTAAAGGGTCTGCATTTGCTCAACCAATCTCACCAATTCTCTCAGTCACAAGTGTCCAGCCTTATGCCACATCCAGCTGTCGTTGTAGATAGGGTCATTCCAGGTTTCATCAGATATCCTGAAGGAATTGTAAAGAATTTCCCAGTTTTTTTGTTTTGTTTTTGAAATTCCTTTTTATAGTGGGTTTGAGCTGATTCTCGCTGCCATGTTTATGCCAGACTAGACACACTTGTTTCCCTTACGGAGACATATCAATACATAGGTTTTAATATTCCTACTAGTCAGATATATTCCTCTGCGGGAAATATGGTGTTTTGAGTCCCTTTCACTGAGGAAGGTGTAGGTTTTGTCTATTCCATAGTTGGTTTTTGGAACGGTACCTGTGCTTATATCAAACTCTGGTTTTATGCATCACCCCACCTCTCCTTCCCCCTTAAGCAGGCATAAGTGTGTTTTCTAAATGTGAGACACTGTTCTCTTTCCTAACTCAGTTCAAGTGTAGCCAAGTTTATAGGATCTTCATAAGTGATATCTTATGATAAGTTTCTTTTTCTGTGTGACTTATTTCACTTAGAATCATCGTACCTGAATCCACCCATTTTGCTGCTACTGATCTTATGACATTGATTTCATGGCTGAGGGATATTCCATCGTATGTAAGTACCACAATTTTTTGAAACATTTTTATATTTCCTGGGATACTTAATGTGTATCCAACTTGAGGTCCTTGTAAGAAGTGCAGCCCTAAATTTTGGGGTCTCTCTGTCTTATTGATTTTCAGTTTTCCCAAGGTATATTCCCTAGACTGGAAGTGCCCTTGGCTCTGTAGCTCTGTTGTTTACTTGTTTTAGGGAACACAATGCACTCCTCCAGAGTGGCAGTTGGCAATTTACATCCCGCCCATCAGCATAACAAGGCTCCCTGTTCTCCAGGGCCTGTCTTGCCTTTCTGGTTTTTACACATTTTGTGGATGTCCCTTTTGACCGGTGGGAAGTGATACTTCTTTGTAGTGCAGATTTGCATTGCCCGCTTGCTTGCTTGGCCAAAAAGGGCGTATGCGTTTTCTCCTGAATATATTCAGGAGAAAACGCATACGCCCTTTTTGGCCAAGTGCATCATTGTCGAAGTTGTGCCCCTCTTCCTGTGCTTTAAAGGCGATTCCAACGTACCTCTTGGAATCCGTTTCCTGCTATTCTGCCTCGCTTTCAAGTCCACCTCGTTGCCTTTCCTCAACAGATTTTTGGACGATAGTTGTCCTTTATTACTCGGCCAGTTTGTGAATTGCTGTGCCCCTGAGCTCCATTTTTCAACTCGTTTTTGGTGAGCTGACCGCAAGTCCAAAATTTTGGTTCAGGACCTATACTGGTTCCCGGTAGGTGGCTGAGACTTTGGTTAATTCTTCTTCCTGCCGGGAAATTACAGTGATATGTGCCCGTCCAAATGACTAACAGCTACTCTCTCATTGGTTCTCCCTCTTCCCATTCATCCTCTGCCAAATTGGAAACCTGTGCGAACCAGGAGGTTAAAGGGGCTGTCTCTCCAAGTTGGGAGGTTGATAGTAAAGCAGATGGAAAGTCAAAGCGGAGCACCAGGAGAGGGACTATTCGTTGAGTTTTAGAAACCTTTCGTATTCACAGTGTGTCCGTTCTCTAGGTTTCCCGTACATGTTATAGCTGGAGTAATATTTACTTCAACCTGGAGAGTTGGGGCCCATGGAATGGGTGCCAGGCATTTGTGATTTAAAGGGTCTGCATTTGCTCACCCAATCTCACCAATACTCTCAGTCCCAAGTGTCCCTCCTTATGCCACATCCAGCTGTCATTGTAGATAGGGTATTCCAGGTTTCATCAGGGACCCTGAAGGAATTGTAAAGAATTTCCCAGTTTTTTTGTTTTGTTTTTGAAATTCCTTTTTATAGTGGGCTTGAGCTGATTCTCGCTGCCATGTTTATGCCAGTCTAGACACACTTGATTCCCTTACGGAGACATATCAATACATAGGTTTTAGGATTCTTACTAGTCAGATATATTCCTCTGTGGGAAATATGGGGTTTTGAGTCCCTTTCACTGAGGAAGGTGTAGGTCTTGTCTATTCCATAGTTGGTTTTTGGAACGGTACCTGTGCTTATATCAAACTCTGGTTTTATGCATCACCCCACCTCTCCTTCCCCCTTAAGCTGGCATAAGTGTGTTTTCTAAATATGAGACACTGTTCTCTTTCCTAACTCAGTTCAAGTGTAGCCATGTTTATAGGATCTTCATAAGTGATATCTTATGATAAGTTTCTTTTTCTGTGTGACTTATTTCACTTAGAATCATCGTACCTGAATCCACCCATTTTGCTGCTACTGGTCTTATGACATTGATTTCATGGCTGAGGGATATTCCATCGTACGTAAGTACCACAATTTTTTGAACCATTTTTATATTTCCTGGGATACTTAAGGTGTATCCAAGTTGAGGTCCTTGTAAGCAGTGCAGCCCTAAATTTTGGGGTGGCTCTGTCTTATTGATTTTCAGTTTTCCCAAGGTATATTCCGTAGACTGGAAGTGCCCTTGGCTCTGTAGCTCTGTTCTTTACTTGTTTTAGGGAACACAATGCACTCCTCCAGAGAGGCAGTTGGCAATTTACATCCCGCCCATCAGCATAACAAGTATCCCTGTTCTCCATGGCCTGTCTTGCCTTTCTGGTTTTTACACATTTTGTGGATGTCCCTTTTGACCAGTGGGAAGTGATACTTCTTTGTAGTGCAGATTTGCATTGCCCGCTTGCTTGCTTGGCGAAAAAGGGCGTATGCGTTTTCTCCTGAATATATTCAGGAGAAAACGCATACGCCCTTTTTGGCCAAGTGCATCATTGTCGAAATTGTGCCCCTCTTCCTTTGCTTTAAAGGCGATTCCAACGTACCTCTTGAAATCTGTTTCCTGCTATTCTGCCTCGCTTTCAAGTCCACCTCGTTGCCTTCCCTCAACAGATTTTTGGACGATAGTTGTCCTTTATTACTGGGCCAGTTTGTGAATTGCTGTGCCCCTGAGCTCCATTTTTCAACTCGTTTTTGGTGAGCTGACCGCAAGTCCAAAATTTTGGTTAAGGACCTATACTGGTTCCAGGTGGGTGGCTGAGACTTTGGTTAATTCTTCTTCCTGCCGGGAAATTACAGTGATATGTGCCCGTCCAAATGCATAACAGCTACTCTCTCATTGGTTCTCCCTCTTCCCTTTCATCCTCTGCCAAATTGGCAACCTGTGCGAACCAGGAGGTTAAAGCGGCTGTCTCTCCAAGTTGGGAGGTTGATAGTAAAGCAGATGTAAAGTCAAAGCGGAGCACCAGGTGAGGGACTATTCGTTGAGTTTTAGAAACCTTTCGTATTCACAGTGTGTCTGTTCTCTAGGTTTCCCGTACATGTTAGAGCTGTAGTAATATTCCCTTCAACCTGGAGAGTTGGGACCCATGGAATGGGTGCCAGGCATTTGTGCTTTAAAGGGTCTGCATTTGCTCACCCAATCTCACCAATCCTGTCAGTCGCAAGTGTCCAGCCTTATGCCACATCCAGCTGTCGTTGTAGATAGGGTCATTCCAGGTTTCATCAGAGACCCTGAAGGAATTGTAAAGAATTTCCCAGTTTTTTTGTTTTGTTTTTGAAATTCATTTTTATAGTGGGTTTGAGCTGATTCTCGCTGCCATGTTTATGCCAGTCTAGACACACTTGATTCCCTTACGGAGACATATCAATACATAGGTTTTAAGATTCTTACTAGTCAGATATATTCCTCTGCGGGAAATATGGGGTTTTGAGTCCCTTTCACTGAGGAAGGTGTAGGTCTTGGCTATTCCATAGTTGGTTTTTGGAACGGTACCTGTGCTTATATCAAACTCTGGTTTTATGCATCACCCCACCTCTCCTTCCCCCTTAAGCAGGCCTAAGAGTGTTTTCTAAATGTGAGACACTGTTCTCTTTCCTAACTCAGTTCAAGTGTAGCCATGTTTACAGGATCTTCATAAGTGATATCTTATGATAAGTTTCTTTTTCTCTGTCACTTATTTCACTTAGAATCATCGTACCTGAATCCACCCATTTTGCTCCTACTGGTCTTATGACATTGATTTCATGGCTGAGGGATATTCCATCGTACGTAAGTACCACAATTTTATGAACCATTTTTATATTTCCGGGATATTTAAGGTGTACCCAAGTTGAGGTCCTTGTAAGCAGTGCAGCCCTAAATTTTGGGGTGGCTCTGTCTTATTGATTTTCAGTTTTCTCAAGGTATATTCCCTAGACTGGAAGTGCCCTTGGCTCTGTAGCTCTGTTCTTTACTTGTTTTAGGGAACACAATGCACTCCTCCAGAGAGGCAGTTGGCAATTTACATCCCGCCCATCAGCATAAAAAGGCTCCCTGTTCTCCAGGGCCTGTCTTGCCTTTCTCGTTTTTAAATATTTTGTGGATGTCCCTTTTGACCGGAGGGAAGTGATACTTCTTTGTAGTGCAGATTTGCATTGCCCGCTTGCTTGCTTGGGCAAAATGGGCGTATGCGTTTTCTCCTGAATATATTCAGGAGAAAACACATACGCCCTTTTTGGCCAAGTGCATCATTGTTGAAATTGTGCCCCTCTTCCTGTGCTTTAAAGGCGATTCCAACGTACCTCTTGAAATCTGTTTCCTCCTATTCTGCCTCACTCTGAAGTCCGCCTCGTTGCCTTCCCTCAACAGATTTTTGGATGATAGTTGTCCTTTATTACTCGGCCAGTTTGTGAATTGCTGTGCCCCTGAGCTCCATTATTCAACTCGTTTTTGGTGAGCTGACCGCAAGTCCAAAATTTTGGTTCAGGACCTATACTGGTTCCCGGTGGGTGGCTGAGACTTTGGTTAATACTTCTTCGTGCCGGGAAATTACAGTGATATTTGCCCGTCCAAATGCCTAACAGCCACTCTCTCATTGGTTCTCCCTCTACCCTTTCATCCTCTGCCAAATTGGCAACCTGTGCGAACCAGGAGGTTAAAGGGGCTGTCTCTCCAAGTTGGGAGGTTAATAGTAAAGCAGATGGAAAGTCAAACCGGAGCACCAGGAGAGGGACTATTCGTTGAGTTTTAGAAAACTTTCATATTCACAGTGTGTCCGTTCTCTAGGTTTCCCGTATATGTTATAACTGTAGTAATATGCCCTTCAACCTGGAGAGTTGGGACCCATGGAATGGGTGCCATGCATTATTGCTTTAAAAAGTCTGCAATTGCTCACCCAATCTCACCAATCCTCTCAGTCTCAAGTGTCCAGCCTTATGCCATATCCAGCTGTCGTTGTAGATAGGGTAATTCCAGGTTTCATCAGAGACCCTGAAGGAATTGTAAAGAATTCCCCAGTTTTTTTGTGTTGTTTTTGAAATTCCTTTTTATAGTGGGTTTGAGCTGATTCTCGCTGCCATGTTTATGCCAGTCTAGACACACTTGATTCCCTTACGGAGACATATCAATACATAGGTTTTAAGATTCTTACTATTCAGATATATTCCTCTGAGGGAAATATGGGGTTTTGAGGCCCTTTCACTGAGGAAGGTGTAGGTCTTGTCTATTCCATAGTTGGATTTGGAACGGTACCTGTGCTTATATCAAACTCTGGTTTTATGCATCACCCCCCTCTCCTTCCCCCTGAAGCAGGCATAAGAGTGTTTTCTAAATGTGAGACACTGTTCTTTTTCCTAACTCAGTTCAAGTGTAGCCATTTTTACAAGATATTCATAAGTGATCTCTTATGATATGTTTCTTTTTCTGTGTGACATATTTCACTTAGAATCATCGTACCTGAATCCACCCATTTTGCTGCTACTGGTCTTATGACATTGATTTCATGGCTGAGGGATATTCCATCGTACGTAAGTACCACAATTTTTTGAAGCATTTTTATATTTCCTGGGATATTTAAGGTGTACCCAAGTTGAGGTCCTTGTAAGCAGTGCAGCCCTAAATTTTGGGGTGGCTCTGTCTTATTGATTTTCAGTTTTCCAAAGGAATATTCCTTAGACTTGAAGTGCCCTTGGCTCTGTAGCTCTGTTGTTTACTTGTTTTAGGGAACACAATGCACTCCTCCAGAGAGGCAGCTGGCAATTTACATCCCGCCCATCAGCATAACAAGGCTCCCTGTTCTCCAGAGCCTGTCTTGCCTTTCTGGTTTTTACACATTTTGTGGATGTCCCTTTTGACCGGTGGGAAGTGATACGTCTTTGTAGTGCAGATTTGCATTGCCCGATTGCTTGCTTGACCAAAAAGGGCGTATGCGTTTTCTCCTGAATATATTCAGGAGAAGACGCATACGCCCTTTTTGGCCAAGTGCATCATTGTCGAAATTGTGCCCCTCTTCCTGTGCTTTAAAGGCGATGCCAACGTACCTCTTGAAATCTGTTTCCTGCTATTCTGCCTCGCTTTCAAGTCCGCCTCGTTGCCTTCCCTCAACAGATTTTTGGACGATAGTTGTCCTTTATTACTCGGCCAGTTTGTGAATTGCTGTGCCCCTGAGCTCCATTTTTCAACTCGTTTTTGGTGAGCTGAACGCAAGTCCAAAATTTTGGTTCAGGACCTATGCTGTTTCCTGGTGGGTGGCTGAGACTTTGGTTAATTCTTCTTCCTGCTGGGAAATTACAGTGATATGTGCCCGTCCAAATGCCTAACAGCTTCTCTCTCATTGGTTGTCCCTCCTCCCTTTCAACCTCTGCCAAATTGGCAACCTGTGCGAACCAGGAGGTTAAAGGGGCTGTCTCTCCAAGTTGGGAGGTTGATAGTAAAGCAGATGGAAAGTCAAACCGGAGCACCAGGAGAGGGACTATTCGTTGAGTTTTAGAAACCTTTCGATTTCACAGTGTGTCCGTTCTCTAGGTTTCCCATACATGTTATAGCTGTAGTAATATTCCCTTCAACCTGGAGAGTTGGGACCCATGGAATGGGTGCCATGCATTATTGCTTTAAAGGGTCTGCATTTGCTCAACCAATCTCACCAAACCTCTCAGTCACAAGTGTCCAGCCTTATGCCACATCCAGCTGTGGTTGTAGATTGGGTCATTCAAGGTTTCATCAGAGACCCTGAAGGAATTGTAAAGAATTTCCGAGGTTTTTGTTTTGTTTTTGAAATTCCTTTTTATACTGGGTTTGAGCTGATTTTCGCTGCCATGTTTATGCAAGTCTACACACACATGATTCCCTTACGGAGACATATCAATACATAGGTTTTAAGATTCTTACTAGTCAGATATATTCCTCTGAGGGAACTATGGGGTTTTGAGTCCCTTTCACTGAGGAAGGTGTAGGTCTTGTCTATTCCCTGGTTGGTTTTTGGAACGGTACCTGTGCTTATATCAAACTCTGGTTTTATGCATCACCCCACCTCTCCTTCCCCCTTAAGCAGGCATAAGAGTGTTTTCTAAATGTGAGACACTGTTCTCTTTCCTAACTCAGTTCAAGTGTAGCCATGTTTACAGGATCTTCATAAGTGATACCTTATGATAAGTTTCTTTTTCTGTGTGACTTATTTCACTTAGAATCATCGTACCTGAATCCACCCATTTTGCTGCTACTGGTCTTATGACATTGATTTCATGGCTGAGGGATATTCCATCGTACGTAAGTACAATTTTTTGAAGCATTTTTATATTTCCTGGGATATTTAAGGTGTACCCAAGGTGAGGTCCTTGTAAGCAGTGCAGCCCTAAATTTTGGGGTGGCTCTGTCTTATTGATTTTCAGTTTTCCCAAGGAATATTCCCTAGACTTGAAGTGCCCTTGGCTCTGTAGCTCTGTTGTTTACTTGTTTTAGGGAACTCAATGCACTCCTCCAGAGAGGCAGCTGGCAATTTACATCCCGCCCATCAGCATAACAAGGCTCCCTGTTCTCCAGAACCTGTCTTGCCTTTCTGGTTTTTACACATTTTGTGGATGTCCCTTTTGACCGGTGGGAAGTGATACTTCTTTGTAGTGCAGATTTGCATTGCCCGCTTGCTTGCTTGGCCAAAAAGGGCGTATGCGTTTTCTCCTGAATATATTCAGGAGAAAACGCATACGCCCTTTTTGGCCAAGTGCATCATTGTCGAAGTTGTGCCCCTCTTCCTGTGCTTTAAAGGCGATTCCAACGTACCTCTTGAAATCTGTTTCCTGCTATTCTGCCTCGCTTTCAAGTCCGCCTCGTTGCCTTCCCTCAACAGATTTTTGGACGAGAGTTGTCCTTTATTACTCGGCCAGTTTGTGAATTGCTGTGCCCCTGAGCTCCATTTTTCAACTCGTTTTTGGTGAGCTGACCGCAAGTCCAAAATTTTGGTTCAGGACCTATGCTGTTTCCCGGTGGGTGGCTGAGACTTTGGTTAATTCTTCTTACTGCCGGGAAATTACAGTGATATGTGCCCGTCCAAATGCCTAACAGCTTCTCTCTCATTGGTTGTCCCTCTTCCCTTTCAACCTCTGCCAAACTGGCAACCTGTGCGAACCAGGAGGTTAAAGGGGCTATCTCTCCAAGTTGGGATGTTGATAGTAAAGCAGATGGAAAGTCAAACCGGAGCACCAGGAGAGGGACTATTCGTTGAGTTTTAGAAACCTTTCGATTTCACAGTGTGTCCGTTCTCTAGGTTTCCCATACATGTTATAGCTGTAGTAATATTCCCTTCAACCTGGAGAGTTGGGACCCATGGAATGGGTGCCATGCATTATTGCTTTAAAGCGTCTGCATTTGCTCAACCAATCTCACCAAACCTCTCAGTCACAAGTGTCCAGCCTTATGCCACATCCAGCTGTGGTTGTAGATAGGGTCATTCAAGGTTTCATCAGAGACCCTGAAGGAATTGCAAAGAATTTCCGAGGTTTTTGTTTTGTTTTTGAAATTCCTTTTTATACTGGGTTTGAGCTGATTTTCGCTGCCATGTTTATGCCAGTCTACACACACTTGATTCCCTTACGGAGACATATCAATTCATAGGTTTTAAGATTCTTACTAGTCAGATATATTCCTCTGAGGGAACTATGGGGTTTTGAGTCCCTTTCACTGAGGAAGGTGTAGGTCTTGTCTATTCCCTGGTTGGTTTTTGGAACGGTACCTGTGCTTATATCAAACTCTGGTTTTATGCATCACCCCACCTCTCCTTCCCCCTTAAGCAGGCATAAGAGTGTTTTCTAAATGTGAGACACTGTTCTCTTTCCTAACTCAGTTCAAGTGTAGCCATGTTTACAGGATCTTCATAAGTGATACCTTATGATAAGTTTCTTTTTCTGTGTGACTTATTTCACTTAGAATCATCGTACCTGAATCCACCCATTTTGCTGCTACTGGTCTTATGACATTGATTTCATGGCTGAGGGATATTCCATCGTACGTAAGTACAATTTTTTGAAGCATTTTTATATTTCCTGGGATATTTAAGGTGTACCCAAGTTGAGGTCCTTGTAAGCAGTGCAGCCCTAAATTTTGGGGTGGCTCTGTCTTATTGATTTTCAGTTTTCCCAAGGAATATTCCCTAGACTTGAAGTGCCCTTGGCTCTGTAGCTCTGTTGTTTACTTGTTTTAGGGAACACAATGCACTCCTCTAGAGAGGCAGCTGGCAATTTACATCCCGCCCATCAGCATAACAAGGCTCCATGTTCTCCAGGGCCTGTCTTGCCTTTCTGGCTTTTACACATTTTGTGGATGTCCCTTTTGACCGGTGGGAAGTGATACTTCTTTGTAGTGCAGATTTGCATTGCCCGCTTGCTTGCTTGGCCAAAAAGGGCGTATGCGTTTTCTCCTGAATATATTCAGGAAAAAACGCATACGCCCTTTTTGGCCAAGTGCATCATTGTCGAAGTTGTGCCCCTCTTCCTGTGCTTTAAAGGCGATTCCAACGTACCTCTTGAAATCTGTTTCCTGCTATTCTGCCTCGCTTTCAAATCCGCCTCGTTGCCTTCCCTCAACAGACTTTTGGACGATAGTTGTCCTTTATTACTCGGCCAGTTTGTGAATTGCTGTGCCCCTGAGCTCCATTTTTCAACTCGTTTTTGGTGAGCTGACCGCAAGTCCAAAATTTTGGTTCAGGACCTATACTGGTTCCCGGTGGGTGGCTGAGACTTTGGTTAATTCTTCTTCCTGCCGGCAAATTACAGTGATATGTGCCCGTCCAAATGCCTAACAGTTACTCACTCATTGGTTCTCCCTCTTCCCTTTCATCCTCTGCCAAATTGGCAACCTGTGCGAACCAGGAGGTTAAAGGGGCTGTATCTCCAAGTTGGGAGGTTGATAGTAAAGCAGATGGAAAGTCAAACCGGAGCACCAGGAGAGGGACTATTCGTTGAGTTTTAGAAACCTTTCGTATTCACAGTGTGTCCGTTCTCTAGGTTTCCCGTACATGTTATAACTGTAGTAATATTCCCTTCAACCTGGAGAGTTGGGACCCATGGAATGGGTGCCATGCATTATTGCTTTAAAGGGTCTGCATTTGCTCACCCAATCTCACCAATCCTCTCAGTCCCAAGTGTCCAGCCTTATGCCACATCCAGCTGTCGTTGTAGATAGGGTCATTCCTGTTTTCATCAGAGACCCTGAAGGAATTGTAAAGAATTTCCCAGTTTTTTTGTTTTGTTTTTGAAATTCCTTTTTATATTGGGTTTGAGCTGATTCTCGCTGCCATGTTTATGCCAGTCTAGACACACTTGATTCCCTTACGGAGACATATCAATACATAGGTTTTAAGATTCTTACTAGTCAGATATATTCCTCTGCGGGAAATATGGGGTTTTGAGTCCCTTTCACTGAGGAAGGTGTAGGTCTTGTCTATTCCATAGTTGGTTTTTGGAACGGTACCTGTGCTTATATCAAACTCTGGTTTCATGCATCACCCCACCTCTCCTTCCCCCTTAAGCAGGCATAAGAGTGTTTTCTAAATGTGAGACACTGTTCTCTTTCCTAACTCAGTTCAAGTGTAGCCATGTTTACAGGATCTTAATAAGTGATATCTTATGATAAGTTCCTTTTTCTGTGTGACTTATTTCACTAAGAATCATCGTACCTGAATCCACCCATTTTGCTGCTACTGGTCTTATGACATTGATTTCATGGCTGAGGGATATTCCATCGTACGTAAGTACCACAATTTTTTGAACCATTTTTATATTTCCTGGGATATTTAAGGTGTACCCAATTTGAGGTCCTTGTAAGCAGTGCAGCCCTAAATTTTGGGGTGGCTCTGTCTTATTGATTTTCAGTTTTCCCAAGGAATATTCCCTAGACTTGAAGTGCCCTTGGCTCTGTAGCTCTGTTGATTACTTGTTTTAGGGAACACAATGCACTCCTCCAGAGAGGCAGCTGGCAATTTACATCCCGCCCATCAGCATAACAAGGCTCCATGTTCTCCAGAGCCTGTCTTGCCTTTCTGGTTTTTACACATTTTGTGGATGTCCCTTTTGACCGGTGGGAAGTGATACTTCTTTGTAGTGCAGATTTGCATTGCCCGCTTGCTTGCTTGGCCAAAAAGGGCGTATGCGTTTTCTCCTGAATATATTCAGGAAAAAACGCATACGCCCTTTTTGGCCAAGTGCATCATTGTCGAAGTTGTGCCCCTCTTCCTGTGCTTTAAAGGCGATTCCAACGTACCTCTTGAAATCTGTTTCCTGCTATTCTGCCTCGTTTTCAAGTCCGCCTCGTTGCCTTCCCTCAACAGACTTTTGGACGATAGTTGTCCTTTATTACTCGGCCAGTTTGTGAATTGCTGTGCCCCTGAGCTCCATTTTTCAACTCGTTTTTGGTGAGCTGACCGCAAGTCCAAAATTTTGGTTCAGGACCTATGCTGTTTCCCGGTGGGAGGCTGAGACTTTTGTTAATTCTTCTTCCTGCTGGGAAATTACAGTGATATGTGCCCGTCCAAATGCCTAACAGCTACTCTCTCATTGGTTCTCCCTCTTCCCTTTTATCCTCTGCCAAATTGCAACCGGTGCGAACCAGGAGGTTAAAGGGGCTGTCTCTCCAAGTTGGGAGGTTGATAGTAAAGCAGATGGAAAGTCAAACCGGAGCACCAGGAGAGGGACTATTCGTTGAGTTTTAGAAACCTTTCGTATTCACAGTGTGTTCGTTCTCTAGATTTCCCGTACATGTTATAGTTGTAGTAATATTCCCTTCAAACAGGAGAGTTGGGACCCATGGAATGTGTGCCATGCATTATTGCTTTAATGGGTCTGCATTTGCTCACCCTATCTCACCAATCCTCTCAGTCCCAAGTGTCCAGCCTTATGCCACATCCAGCTGTTCTTGTAGATAGGGTCATTCCAGGTTTCACCAGAGACCCTGAAGGAATTGTAAAGAATTTCCCAGTTTTTTTGTTTTGTTTTTGAAATTCCTTTTTATAGTGGTTTTGAGCTGATTCTCGCTGCCATGTTTATGCCAGTCTAGACACACTTGATTCCCTTACGGAGACATATCAATACATAGGTTTTAAGATTCTTACTAGTCAGATATATTCCTCTGCGGGAAATATGGTGTTTTGAGTCCCTTTCACTGAGGAAGGTGTAGGGCTTGTCTATTCCATAGTTGGTTTTTGGAACGGTACCTGTGCTTATATCAAACTCTGGTTTTATGCATCACCCCACCTCTCCTTCCCCCTTAAGCAGGCATAAGAGTGTTTTCTAAATGTGAGACACTGTTCTCTTTCCTAACTCAGTTCAAGTGTAACCATGTTTACAGGATCTTCATAAGTGATATCTTATGATAAGTTTCTTTTTCTGTGTGACTTATTTCACTTAGAATCATCGTACCTGAATCCACCCATTTTGCTGCTACTGGTCTTATGACATTGATTTCACGGCTGAGGGATATTCCATCGTACGTAAGTACCACAATTTTTTGAACCATTTTTATATTTCCTGGGATATTTAAGGTGTACCCAAGTTGAGGTCCTTGTAAGCAGTGCAGCCCTAAATTTTGGGGTGGCTCTGTCTTATTGATTTTCAGTTTTCCCAAGGTATATTCCCTAGACTGGAAGTGCCCTTGGCTCTGTAGCTCTGTTGTTTACTTGTTTTAGGGAACACAATGCACTCCTCCAGAGAGGCAGTTGGCAATTTACATCCCGCCCATCAGCATAACAAGGCTCCCTGTTCTCCAGGGCCTGTCTTGCCTTTCTGGTTTTTACACATTTTGTGGATGTCCCTTTTGACCGGTGGGAAGTGATACTTCTTTGTAGTGCAGATTTGCATTGCCCGCTTGCTTGCTTGGCCAAAAAGGTCATATGCGTTTACTCCTGAATATATTCTGGAGAAAACGCATACGCCCTTTTTTGCCAAGTGCATCATTGTCGAAGTTGTGCCCCTCTTCCTGTGCTTTAAAGTGATTCCACCGTACCTCTTGAAATCTGTTTCCTACTATTCTGCCTCGCTTTCAAGTCCTCCTCGTTGCCTTCCCTCAAAAGATTTTTGGACGATAGTTGGCCTTTATTACTCGGCCAGTTTGTGAATTGCTGTGCCCCTGAGCTCCATTTTTCAACTCGTTTTTGGTGAGCTGACCACAAGTCCAAGATTTTGGTTCAGAACCTTTGCTGGTTCCCGGTGGTGGGCTGAGACTTGGTTAATTCTTCTTCCTGCCGGGAAATTACAGTGATATGTGCCCGTCCAAATACCTAACAGCTACCCTCTCATTGGTTCTCCCTCTTCCCTTTCATCCTTTGCCAAATTGGCAACCTTTGCGAACCAGGAGGTTAAACGGGCTGTCTCTCCAAGTTGGGAGGTTGATAGTAAAGCAGATGGAAAGTCAAACCGGAGCACCAGGAGAGGGACTATTCGTTGAGTTTTAGAAACCTTTCGTATTCACAGTGTGTCCGTTCTCTAGGTTTCCCGTACATGTTATAGCTGTAGTAATATTCCCTTCAACCTGGAGAGTTGGGACCCATGGAATGGGTGCCAGGCATTTGTGCTTTAAAGGGTCTGCATTTGCTCACCCAATCTCACCAATCCTCTCAGTCCCAAGTGTCCCTCCTTATGCCACATCCAGCTGTCATTGTAGATAGGGTCATTCCAGGTTTCATGAGAGACACTGAAGGAATTGTTAAGAATTTCCCAGTTTTTTTGTTTTGTTTTTGAAATTCCATTTTATAGTGGGTTTGAGCTGATTCTCGCTGCCATGTTTATGCCAGTCTACACACACTTGATTCCCTTACGGAGACATATCAATACATAGGTTTTAAGATTCTTACTAGTCAGATATATTCCTCTGCGGGAAATATGTGGTTTTGAGTCCCTTTCACTGAGGGAGTTGTAGGTCTTGTCTATTCCTTAGTTGGTTTTTGGAACGGTACCTGTGCTTATATCAAACTCTGGTTTGATGCATCACCCCACTTCTCCTTCCCCTTTAAGCAGGCATAAGAGTGTTTTCTAAATGTGAGACACTGTGCTCTTTCCTAACTCAGTTCAAGTGTAGCCATGTTTACAGGATCTTCATAAGTGATATCTTATGATAAGTTTCTTTTTCTGTGTGACTTATTTAACTTAGAATCCTCGTACCTGAATCCACCCATTTTGCTGCTACTGGTCTTATGACATTGATTTCATGGCTAAGGGATATTCCATCGTACATAAGTACCACAATTTTTTGAACCATTTTTATATTTCCTGGGATATTTAAGGTGTACCCAAGTTCAGGTCCTTGTAAGCAGTGCAGCCCTAAATTTTGGGGTGGCTCTGTCTTATTGATTTTCAGTTTTCCCAAGGTATATTCCCTAGACTGGAAGTGCCCTTGGCTCTGTAGCTCTGTTCTTTACTTGTTTTAGGGAACACAATGTACTCCTCCAGAGAGGCAGTTGGCAATTTACATCCCTCCCATCAGCATAACAAGGATCCCTGTTCTCCAGGTCCTGTCTTGCCTTTCTGGTTTTTACACATTTTGTGGATGTCCCTTTTGACCGGTGGGAAGTGATACTTCTTTGTAGTGCAGATTTGCATTGCCCGCTTGCTTGCTTGGCCAAAAAGGGCGTATGCGTTTTCTCCTGAATATATTCAGGAGAAAACGCATACGCCCTTTTTGGCCAAGTGCATCATTGTCGAAGTTGTGCCCCTCTTCCTGTGCTTTAAAGGCGATGCCAACGTACCTCTTGAAATCTGTTTCCTGCTATTCTGCCTCGCTTTCAAGTCCGCCTCGTTGCTTTCCCTCAACAGATTTTTGGACGATAGTTGTCCTTTATTACTCGGCCAGTTTGTGAATTGCTGTGCCCCTGAGCTCCATTTTTCAACTCGTTTTTGGTGAGCTGACCGCAAGTCCAACATTTTGGTTCAGGACCTATGCTGGTTCCCGGAGGGAGGCTGAGACTTTGGTTAATTCTTCTTCCTGCCAGGAAGTTAGAGTGATATGTGCCCGTCCAAATGCCTAACAGCTACTCTCTCATTGGTCCTCCCTCTTCCCTTTCATCCTCTGCCAAATTGGAAACCTGTGCGAACCAGGAGGTTAAAGAGGCTGTCTCTCCAAGTTGGTAGGTTGATAGTAAAGCAGATGGAAAGTCAAACCGGAGCACCAGGAGAGGAACTATTCTTTGAGTTTTAGAAACCTTTTGTATTCACAGTGTGTCCGTTCTCTAGGTTTCCCGTACATGTTATAGCTGTAGTAATATTCTCTTCAACCTGGAGAGTTGGGACCCATGGAATGGGTGCCAGGCATTATTGCTTTAAAGGGTCTGCATTTGCTCACCCAATCTCACCAATCGTCTCAGTCCCAAGTGTCCCTCCTTATGCCACATCCAGCTGTCATTGTAGATAGGGTCATTCCAGGTTTCATCAGAGACCCTGAAGGAATTGTAAATAATTTCCCAGTGTTTTTGTTTTGTGTTTGAAATTCCTTTTTATAGTGGGTTTGACCTGATTCTCGCTGCCATGTTTATGCCACTCTAGACACACTTGATTCCCTTATGGAGACATATCAATACATAGGTTTTAAGATTCTTACTAGTCAGATATATTCCTCTGCGGGAAATATGGGGTTTTGAGTCCCTTTCACTGAAGAAGGTGTAGGTCTTGTCTATTCCATAGTTGGTTTTTGGAACGGTACCTGTGCTTATATCAAACTCTGGTTTTATGCATCACCCCACCTCTCCTTCCCCCTTAAGCAGGCATAAGAGTGTTTTCTAAATGTGAGACACTGTTCTCTTTCCTAACTCAGTTCAAGTGTAGCCATGTTTACAGGATCTTCATAAGTGATATCTTATGATAAGTTTCTTTTTCTGTGTGACTCATTTCACTTAGAATCATCGTACCTGAATCCACCCATTTTGCTGCTACTGGTCTTATGACATTGATTTCATGGCTGAGGGATATTCCATCGTACGTAAGTACCACAATTTTTTGAACCATTTTTATATTTCCTGGGATATTTAAGGTGTACCCAAGTTGAGGTCCTTGTAAGCAGTACAGCCCTAAATTTTGGGGTGGCTCTCTCTTATTGATTTTCAGTTGTCCAAAGGTATATTCCCTAGACTGGAAGTGCCCTTGGCTCTGTAGCTCTGTTGTTTACTTGATTTAGGGAACACTATGCACTCTTCAAGAGAGGCAGTTGGCAATTTACATCCCGCTCATCAGCATAACAAGGCTCCCAGTTCTCCAGGGCCTGTCTTGCCTTTCTGGTTTTTACACATTTTGTGGATGTCCCTTTCGACCCGTGGGAAGTGATACTTCTTTGTAGTGCAGATTTGCATTGCCCACTTGCTTGCTTGGCCAAAAAGGGCGTATGCGTTTTCTCCTGAATATATTCAGGAGAAAACGCATACGCCCTTTTTGGCCAAGTGCATCATTGTCGAAGTTGTGCCCCTCTTCCTGTGCTTTAAAGGCGATGCCAACGTACCTCTTGAAATCTGTTTCCTGCTATTCTGCCTCGCTTTCAAGTCCGCCTCGTTGCCTTCCCTCAACAGATTTTTGGACGATAGTTGTCCTTTATTACTCGGCCAGTTTGTGAATTGCTGTGCCCCTGAGCTCCATTTTTCAACTCGTTTTTGGTGAGCTGACCGCAAGTCCAACATTTTGGTTCAGGACCTTTGCTGGTTCCCGGTGGTGGGCTGAGACTTTGGTTAATTCTTCTTCCTGCCGGGAAATTACAGTGATATGTGCCCGTCCAAATACCTAACAGCTACCCTCTCATTGGTTCTCCCTCTTCCCTTTCATCCTCTGCCAAATTGGCAACCTGTGTGAACCAGGAGGTTAAAGGGGCTGTCTCTCCAAGTTGGGAGGTTGATAGTAAAGCAGATGGAAAGTCAAACCGGAGCACCAGGAGAGGGACTATTCGTTGAGTTTTAGAAACCTTTCATATTCACAGTGTGTCCGTTCTCTAGGTTTCCCGTACATGTTATAGCTGTAGTAATATTCCCTTCAACCTGGAGAGTTGGGACCCATGGAATGGGTGCCAGGCATTTGTGCTTTAAAGGGTCTGCGTTTGCTCACCCAATCTCACCAATCCTCTCAGTCCCAAGTGTCCCTCCTTATGCCACATCCAGCTGTCATTGTAGATAGGGTCATTCCAGGTTTCATGAGAGACCCTGAAGGAATTGTAAAGAATTTCCCAGTTTTTTTGTTTTGTTTTTGAAATTCCTTTTTATAGTGGGTTTGAGCTGATTCTCGCTGCCATGTTTATGCCATTCTAGAAACACTTGATTCCCTTACGGAGACATATCAATACATAGGTTTTAAGATTCTTACTAGTCAGATATATTGCTCTGCGGGAAATATGGGGTTTTGAGTCCCTTCCACTGAGGGAGTTGTAGGTCTTGTCTATTCCATAGTTGGTTTTTGGAACGGTACCTGTGCTTATATCAAACTCTGGTTTTATGCATCACCCCACTTCTCCTTCCCCCTTAAGCAGGCATAAGAGTGTTTTCTAAATGTGAGACACTGTTCTCTTTCCTAACTCAGTTCAAGTGTAGCCATGTTTACAGGATCTTCATAAGTGATATCTTATGATAAGTTTCTTTTTCTGTGTGACTTATTTCACTTAGAATCCTCGTACCTGAATCCACCCATTTTGCTCCTACTGGTCTTATGACATTGATTTCATGGCTACGGGATATTCCATCGTACATAAGTACCACAATTTTTTGAACCATTTTTATATTTCCTAGGATATTTAAAGTGTACCCAAGTAGAGGTCCTTGTAAGCAGTGCAGCCCTAAATTTTGGGGTGGCTCTGTCTTATTGATTTTCAGTTTTCCCAAGGTATATTCCCTAGACTGGAAGTGCCCTTGGCTCTGTAGCTCTGTTCTTTACTTGTTTTAGGGAACACAATGTACTCCTCCAGAGAGGGAGTTGGCAATTTACATCCCTCCCATCAGCATAACAAGGCTCCCTGTTCTCCAGGACCTGTCTTGTCTTTCTTGTTTTTACACATTTTGTGGAAGTCCCTTTTGACTGGTGGGAAGTGATACTTCTTTGTAGTGCAGATTTGCATTGCCCGCTTGCTTGCTTGGGCAAAAAGGGCGTATGCGTTTTCTCCTGAATATATTCAGGAGAAAACGCATACGCCCTTTTTGGCGAAGTGCATCATTGTCGAAGTTGTGCGCCTCTTCCTGTGCTTTAAAGGCGATGCCAACGTACCTCTTGAAATCTGTTTCCTGCTATTCTGCCTCGCTTTCAAGTCCGCCTCGTTGCCTTCCCTCAACAGATTTTTGGACGATAGTTGTCCTTTATTACTCGGCCAGTTTGTGAATTGCTGTGCCCCTGAGCTCCATTTTTCAACTAGTTTTTGGTGAGCTGACCGCAAGTCCAACATTTTGGTTCAGGACCTATGCTGGTTCCCGGAGGGAGGCTGAGACTTTGGTTAATTCTTCTTCCTGCTAGGAAGTTAGAGTGATATGTGCCCGTCCAAATGCCTAACAGCTACTCTCTCATTGGTTCTCCCTCTTCCCTTTCATCCTCTGCCAAATTGGCAACCTGTGCGAACCAGGAGGTTAAAGAGCCTGTCTCTCCAAGTTGGGAGGTTGATAGTAAAGCAGATGGAAAGTCAAACCGGAGCACCAGGAGAGGGACTATTCGTTGAGTTTTAGAAACCTTTCGTATTCACAGTGTGTCCGTTCTCTAGGTTTCCTGTACATGTTATAGCTGTAGTAATATTCCCTTCAACCTGGAGAGTTGGGACCCATGGAGTGGGTGCCAGGCATTTGTGCTTTAAAGGGTCTGCATTTGCTCACCCAATCTCACCAATCCTCTCAGTCCCAAGTGTCCCTCCTTATGCCACATCCAGCTGTCATTGTAGATAGGGTCATTCCAGGTTTCATGAGAGACCCTGAAGGAATTGTAAAGAATTTCCCAGTGTTTTTGTTTTGTTTTTGAAATTCCTTTTTATAGTGGGTTTGAGCTGATTCTAGCTGACATGATTATGCCAGTCTAGACACACTTGATTCCCTTATGGAGACATATCAATATATAGGTTTTAAGATTCTTACTAGTCAGATATTTTCCTCTGCGGGAAATATGGGGTTTTGAGTCCCTTTCACTGAGGAAGGTGTAGGTCTTGTCTATTCCATAGTTGGTTTTTGGAACGGTACCTGTGCTTATATCAAACTCTGGTTTTATGCATCACCCCACCTCTCCTTCCCCCTTAAGCAGGCATAAGAGTGTTTTCTAAATGTGAGACACTGTTCTCTTTCCTAAATCAGTTCAAGTGTAGCCATGTTTACAGGATCTTCATAAGTGATATCTTATGATAAGTTTCTTTTTCTGTGTGACACATTTCACTTAGAATCATCGTACCTGAATCCACCCATTTTGCTGCTACTGGTCTTATGACATTGATTTCATGGCTGAGGGATATTCCATCGTACGTAAGTACCACAATTTTTTGAACCATTTTAATATTTCCTAGGATATTTAAGGTGTACCCAAGTTGAGGTCCTTGTAAGCAGTACAGCCCTAAATTTTGGGGTGGCTCTGTCTTATTGATTTTCAGTTTTCCCAAGGTATATTCCCTAGACTGGAAGTGCCCTTGGCTCTGTAGCTCTGTTGTTTACTTGATTTAGGGAACACTATGCACTCCTCCAGAGAGGCAGTTGGCAATTTACATCCCGCCCATCAGCATAACAAGGCTCCCAGTTCTCCAGGGGCTGTCTTGCCTTTCTCGTTTTTACACATTTTGTGGATGTACCTTTCGACCCGTGGGAAGTGAAACTTCTTTGTAGTGCAGATTTGCATTGCCCACTTGCTTGATTGGGCAAAAAGGGCGTATGCGTTTTCTCCTGAATATATTCAGGAGAAAACGCATACGCCCTTTTTGGCCAAGTGCATCATTGTCGAAGTAGTGCCCCTCTTCCTGTGCTTTAAAGGCGATTCCAACGTACCTCTGGAAATCTGTTTCCTGCTATTCTGCCTCGCTTTCAAGTCCGCCTCGTTGCCTTCCCTCAACAGATTTTTGGACGATAGTTGTCCTTTATTACTCGGCCAGTTTGTGAATTGCTGTGTCCCTGAGCTCCATTTTTCAACTCGTTTTTGGTGAGCTGACCGCAAGTCCAACATTTTGGTTCAGGACCTTTGCTGGTTCCCGGTGGTGTGCTGAGACTTTGGTTAATTCTTCTTCCTGCCGGGAAATTACAGTGATATGTGCCCGTCCAAATGCCTAACAGCTACCCTCTCATTGGTTCTCCCTCTTCACTTTCATCCTCTGCCAAATTGGCAACGTGTGCGAACCAGGAGGTTAAAGGGGCTGTCTCTCCAAGTTGGGAGGTTGATAGTAAAGCAGATGGAAAGTCAAACCGGAGCACCAGGAGAGGGACTATTCGTTGAGTTTTAGAAACCTTTCGTATTCACAGTGTGTCCGTTCTCTAGGTTTCCCGTACATGTTATAGCTGTAGTAATATTCCCTTCAACCTGGAGAGTTGGGACCCATGGAATGGGTGCCAGGCATTTGTGCTTTAAAGGGTCTGCATTTGCTCACCCAATCTCAGCAATCCTCTCAGTCACAAGTGTCCCTCCTTATGCCACATCCAGCTGTCATTGTAGATAGGGTCATTCCAGGTTTCATGAGTGACCCTGAAGGAATTGTAAAGAATTTCCCAGTGTTTTTGTTTTGTTTTTGAAATTCCTTTTTATAGTGGGTTTGAGCTGATTCTCGCTGCCATGTTTATGCCAGTCTACACACACTTGATTCCCTTACGGAGACATATCAATACATAGGTTTTAAGATTCTTACTAGTCAGATATATTCCTCTGCGGGAAATATGGGGTTTTGAGTCCCTTTCACTGAGGGAGTTGTAGGTCTTGTCTTTCCATTGTTGGTTTTTGGAACGGTACCTGTGCTTATATCAAACTCTGGTTTTATGCATCACCCCACCTCTCCTTCCCCCTTAAGCAGGCATAAGAGTGTTTGCTAAATGTGAGACACTGTTCTCTTTCCTAACTCAGTTCAAGTGTAGCCATGTTTACAGGATCTTCATAAGTGACATCTTATGATAAGTTTCTTTTTCTGTGTGACTTATTTCACTTAGAATCCTCGTACCTGAATCCACCCATTTTGCTGCTACTGGTCTTATGACATTGATTTCATGGCTACGGGATATTCCATCGTACAAAAATACCACAATTTTTTGAACCATTTTTATATTTCCTGGGATATTTAAGGTGTACCCAAGTTGAGGTCCTTGTAAGCAGTGCAGCCCTAAATTTTGGGGTGGCTCTGTCTTATTGATTTTCAGTTTTCCCAAGGTATATTCCCTAGACTGGAAGTGCCCTTGGCTCTGTAGCTCTGTTCTTTACTTGTTTTAGGGAACACAATGTACTCCTCCAGAGAGGCAGTTGGCAATTTACATCCCGCCCATCAGCATAACAAGGCTCCCAGTTCTCCAGGGCCTGTCTTGCCTTTCTGGTTTTTACACATTTTGTGGATGTCCCTTTCGACCCGTGGGAAGTGAAACTTCTTTGTAGTGCAGATTTGCATTGCCCACTTGCTTGCTTGGCCAAAAAGGGCGTATGCGTTTTCTCCTGAATATATTCAGGAGAAAACGCATACGCCCTTTTTGGCCAAGTGCATCATTGTCGAAGTTGTGCCCCTCTTCCTGTGATTTAAAGGCGATTCCAACGTACCTCTGGAAATCTGTTTCCTCCTATTCTGCCTCGCTTTCAAGTCCGCCTCGTTGCCTTCCCTCAACAGATTTTTGGACGATAGTTGTCCTTTATTACTCGGCCAGTTTGTGAATTGCTGTGTCCCTGAGCTCCATTTTTCAACTCGTTTTTGGTGAGCTGACCGCAAGTCCAACATTTTGGTTCAGGACCTTTGCTGGTTCCCGGTGGTGGGATGAGACTTTGGTTAATTCTTCTTCCTGCCGGGAAATTACAGTGATATGTACCCGTCCAAATGCCTAACAGCTACTCTCTCATTGGTTCTCCCTCTTCCATTTCATCCTCTGCCAAATTGGCAACCTGTGCGAACCAGGAGGTTAAAGGGGCTGTCTCTCCAAGTTGGGAGGTTGATAGTAAAGCAGATGGAAAGTCAAACCGGAGCACCAGGAGAGGGACTATTCGTTGAGTTTTAGAAAACTTTCGTATTCACAGTGTGTCCGTTCTCTAGGTTTCCCGTACATGTTATAGCTGTAGTAATATTCCATTCAACGTGGATAGTTGGGACCCATGGAATGGGTGCCAGGCATTTGTGCTTTAAAGGGTCTGAATTTGCTCACCCACCCTCACCAATCGTCTCAGTCCCAACTGTCCCTCCTTATGCCACATCCAGCTGTCATTGTAGATAGGGTCATTCCAGGTTTCATCAGAGACCCTGAAGGAATTGTAAAGAATTTCCCAGGTTTTTTGTTTTGTTTTTGAAATTCCTTTTTATAGTGGGTTTGAGCTGATTCTCGCTGCCATGTTTATGCCAGTCTAGACACTCTTGATCCCCTTACGGAGACATATCAATACATAGGTTTTAAGATTCTTACTAGTCAGATATATTCCTCTGCGGGAAATATGGGGTTTTGAGTCCCTTTCACTGAGGAAGGTGTAGGTCTTGTCTATTCCATAGTTGGTTTTTGGAACGGTACCTGTGCTTATATCAAACTCTGGGTTTATGCATCACCCCACCTCTCCTTCCCCCTTAAGCAGGCATAAGAGTGTTTTCTAAATGTGAGACACTGTTCTCTTTCCTAACTCAGTTCAAGTGTAGCCATGTTTACAGGATCTTCATAAGTGATATCTTTTGATAAGTTTATTTTTCTGTGTGACTTATTTCGCTTAGAATCATCGTACCTGAATCCACTCATTTTGCTGCTACTGGTCTTATGACTTTTATTTCATGGTTGAGGGATATTCCATCGTACGTAAGTACCACAATATTTTGAACCATTTTTATATTTCCTGGGATATTTAATGTGTACCCAAGTTGAGGTTCTTGTAAGCAGTGCAGCCCTAAATTTTGAGGTGGCTCTTTCTTATTGATTTTCAGTTATCCCAAGGTATATTCCCTAGACTGGAAGTGCCCTTGGCTCTGTAGCTCTGTTGTTTACTTGTTTTAGGCCACACAATGCATTCCTCCAGAGAAGCAGTTGACAGTTTTTATCTCGCCCAACACCATAACAAGGCTCCCTGTTCTCCAGGGCCTGTCTTGCCTTTCTGGATTTTACACATTTTGTGGCTGTCCCTTTTGACCACTGGGAAGTGATACTTCTTTGTAGTGCAGATTTGCATTGCCCGCTTACTTGCTTTTCCAAGAAGGGCGTATGCGTTTTCTCCTGAATATATTCAGGAGAAAACGCATACGCCCTTGTTGGCCAAGTGCATTATTGTCAAAGTTGTGCCCCTGTTCCTGTGCTTTAAAGGCGATTCCAACGTACCTCTTGAAATCTGTTTCCTGCTATTCTGCCTGCCTTTCAAACCGCCTCGTTTCCTTCCCTCAACAGATTTTTGGACGATAGTTGTCCTTTATTACTCTGCCAGTTTTTAAATTGCTGTGCCCCTGAGCTGCATTTTTCAACTCGTTTTTTTTGAGCTGAACGCAAGTCCAAAATTTTGGTTCAGTACCTATACTGGTTCCCGGTGGGTGGCTGAGACTTTTTTTAATTCTTCTTCCTGCCGGGAAATTAGAGTGACATGTGCCCGTGCAAATCCCTAACAGCTACTCTCTCATTGGTTCTCCCTCTTCCCTTTCATCCTCTGCCAAATTGGCAACCTGTGCGAACCAGCATGTTAAAGTGGCTGTCTCTTCAAGTTGGAAGACTGACAATAAAGCAGTTGTAAAGTGAAACCGGAGCACCAGGAGAGGGACTATTCTTTGAGATTTAGAAACATTTCGTATTCACAGTGTGTCCGTTCTCTAGGTTTTCCGTACATGTTATAGCTGTAGTAATAGTTCCTTCAACCTGGAGAGTTGAGACCCATGGAATGGGGGCCACATATTATTGTTTTAAAGGGTCTGCATTTGCTCACCCTCTCTCACCAACCCTCTCAGTCCCAAGTGTCCAGCCTTATGCCACATCCCGGTGTCGTTGTAGATAGGGTCATTCCAGGTTTCATCAGAGACCCTGAAGGAATTGTAAAGAATTTCCCTGTTTTTTGTTTTGTTTTTGAAATTCCTTTTCTAGTGGGTTTGAGCCGATTCTCGCTGCTATGTTTATGCCAGTCTAGACACACTTGATTCCCTTACGGAGACATATCAATACATAGGTTTGAAGATTATTACTAGTAAGATATATTCCTCTGCGGGAAATATGGGGTTTTGAGTCCCATTCACAGAGGAAGTAGTAGGTCTTGTCTATTCTGTATTTGGATTATGGAACCGTACCTGTGCTAATATCAAACTCTGGGTTTATTCATCACCCCACCTCTGCTTTCCCCTTAAGCATGCATAAGAGTGTTTTCTAAATATGAGACTCTGTTCCTTTTCCTAATTCATTCCATGTGTAGCCATGTTTATATACCCTTCATAAGTGATATCTTATGATAAGTTTATTTTTCTGTGTGACTTATTTCAGTTAGAATCATCGTACATGAATCCCGTCATTATGCTGCTACTGGCCTTATGACATTGACTTCATGGCTGAGGGATATTCCATCATACGTATGTACCACAATTTCTTTACCATTTTTGTCTTTCCTGGTATTTATAAGGTTTCCCGAAGTCGAGGTTCTTGTAAGCAGTGCTGCCATAAATTTTGGGGTGGCTGTGTCTTATTGATTTTCAATTTTCCCAAGGTATATTCCCGTGACTGGACCTGCCTTAGGTTGTGAAGCACTGTTGTTTACTTCTTTTTGGGAACACAATGCACTCCTCCAGAGTGGCTGTTGGCAATTTACATCCCACCCATCCGCATAACAAGGCTCCCTGTTCTCCAGATCCTGTCTTGCCTTTCTTGTTTATACACATTTTACGGATGTCCCTTTTGACCGGTTGGAAGTGATACTTCTTTGTAGTGCAGATTTGCATTGTGCGGTTGCTTGGTTGGCCAAAATTGGTGTATGCGTTTTCTCCTGAATATATTCAGGAGAAAACGCATGTGCCCTTTATGGACAATTCCATAATTGTCGAAGTTGTGATGCTTTTCCTGTGTTTAAAGGCGATTCCAATGTACTTCTGGAAATCTGTTTCGTGCACTTCTGCCTCATTTTCAAGTCCGCCTCATGGCTTTCTCTCAACAGAATTTTGGAAGAGAGTAGTCCTTTATAACTCTGCAAGTTAGTGAATTGCTGTGCCCCTGAGCTCCATTTTTCAACTCGCGTTTTTGTGAGCTGACTGCCAATCCACACTTTTGCTTCAGGACCTATACTGGTTCCATTGGGGGGGCTGGCTCAGAGTTTGTTAATTCTTCTTCGTGACGGGAATTTAGAGTGACATGTGGCCATCCAAATGTCTACAGCTACTCTCTAATTGTTTCTCCCTCTTCCCTTATATCCTCTACACAATGTGCCAACTGTGCGAACCAGGAGGTTATAGGTGCTGACTCTCCAATTTGGGAGATTGATACTAAAGCAGTTGGAATGTCAAACTGGTGCACAAGGAGATAAAAAAATTAGTAGAGTTTTAGAAACCTTTCACCATCAGATGGTGTCCATTCTCTAGGTTTCCCATACATGTTATAACTGTAGTGATATTCCCTTCTACCTGGAGAGTTGGGACCCATGGAATGGGTGCCAGGTATTATTGCTTTAAACGGTCTGCATTTTCTCACCCAATCTCACCAATTCTCTCAGTCCCAAGTGACCAGCCTTATGCCACATCCAGCTGTCGTTGTAGATAGGGTCATTCTAAGTTTCATCAGAACCACTGAAGGTATTGTGTAACAATTTCACTGTTTATTTGTTTTGTTTTGAAATTCATTTTTATAGTGGGTATGAGCTGATTCTCTCTGCCGTGTTTATGTCATTCTAGACACACTTGGTTACCTTATGGAGACATATCAATACATAGGTTTTAAGATTCTTACTAGTCAGATATACTACTCTGCGGGGAATAGGGGTGTTGAGCCCCGTTCAGTGAGGAAAGAGTAGGTCTTGTCTATTTTGTATTTGGATTATGCAACCGTACCTGTGCTAATATCAAACTCTGGTTTTATGCATCACCCAACCTCTCCTTTCCTCTTGAGCAGGCATAAGAGTGTTTTCTAAATGTGAGACTCTTCTCTTTCCTAATTCAGTTCATGTGTAGCCATGTTTACAAGACCTTCATAAGTGATATCTTATGATAAGTTTCTTTTTCTGTGTGACTTATTTCAGTTAGAATCATCGTACATGAATCCACTCATTATGCTGCTACTGGCCTTATCACATTGATTTCATGGCTGAGGGATATTCCATCATACGTATGTACCACAATTTCTTTACTATTTTTGTCTTTACTGGGATATTTAAGGTGTCCCGAAGTCGAGGTTCTTGTAAGCAGTGCTGCCCTATATTTTGGGTTGGCTGTGTCTTATTGATTTTCAATTTCCCCAAGGTATATTCCCATGACTGGAAGTGCCTTTGGTTGTGAAGCTCTGTTGTTTAATTCTTTTAGGGAACACAATGCACTCCTCCAGAGTGGCTGTTGGCAATCTGCATCCCACCCATCAGCATAACAAGGCTCCCTGTTCTCTAGAGCCCCTCTTGCCTTTCTGGTTTTTACACATTTTACAGATATCCCTTTTGACTGGTGGGAAGTGATACTTCTTTGTAGTGCAGATTTGCATTGTGCGGTTGCTTGGTTGGCTAAAATGGGTGTATGCGTTTTCTCCTGAATATATTCAGGAGAAAACGCATGCGCCCTTTATGGACAATTCCCTAATTGTCGAAGTTGTGATGCTTTTCCTGTGTTTAAAGTCGATTCCAATGTACTTCTGGAAATCTGTTTCGTGCAAATCTCCCTCATTTTCAAGTCCGCCTCATGGCTTTTCCTCAACAGATTTTTGGAAGAGAGTAGTCCTGTATAACTCTGCAAGTTAGTGAATTGCTCTGCCCCTGAGCTCCATTTTTCAACTTGTGTTTTTGTGAGCTGACCTTAAACCCAAAATTTTGCTTCAGGACCTATACTAGTTATGGGGGTGGGGCAGGCTGAGAGTTTGGTTAATTCTTCTTCATGACGGGAAATTAGAGTGACATGTGGCCGTCCAAATGCCTACAGCTACTCTCACATTGGTTCTCCCTCTTCCCTTATATCCTCTGCACAATGTGCCAACTGTGCGAACCAGGAGGTTATAGGGGCTGACTCTCCAAGTTGGGAGATTGATATTAAAGCAGTTGGAATGTCAAGCTGCAGCACATGGAGAGAAAAAAATTAGTAGAGTTTTAGAAACCTTTCACCATCAGAGGGTGTCCATTCTCTAGGTTTCCCATACATGTTATAACTGTAGTGATATTCCCTTCTACCTGGAGAGTTGGGAACCATGGAATCAGTGGCAGGCATTATTGCTTTAAAGCGTCTGCATTTTCTCACCCAATCTCACCAATCCTCTCAGTCCCAGGTGAACAGCCTTATGCCACATCCAGCTGTTGTTGTAGATAGGGTCATTCCAAGTTTCATCAGAACCCCTGAAGGTGTTGTGTAAGAATTTCACTGTTTCTTTGTTTTGTTTTGAAATTCCTTTTTATAGTGGGTTTGAGCTGATTCTCACTGCCGTGTTTATGTCATTCTAGACACACTTGTTTCCCTTATGGAGACATATCAATACATAGGTTTTAAGATTCTTACTTGTCAGATATATTTCTCTGTGGGGAATAGGGGTGTTGAGTCCCATTCACTGAGGAAGGAGTCGGGCTTGTCTCTTCTGTATTTGCATTATGGAACGGTACCTGTGTTAATATCAAACTCTGGTTTTGTGTGTCTCCCCACCTCTCCTTCCCCCTTAAGCAAGCATAAGAGTGTTTTCTAAATCTGAGACTCTGTTCTCTTTCCTAATTCAGTTCATATGTAGCCAGGTTTACAGTCCCTTCATAAGTGATATCTTATATCAGAATGCACCATGGCCCTTGTCATAATAATGCTCCATGACGCCTGTCATCACAATGCTCCATTCCCTGGTTATCACAATGCTCCATGTCCCTTGTCATAACAATTCTCCACGTACTTGTCATCACAATGCTACATGACACTTCTCTTCACAAAGTTACATGCTCGTTTCGTCATAATTCTCCATGCACTTGTCATTGCAATGTTCCATGACCCCTGTCATAGCAAGCTCCAAGTGTTTGTCATCACAATGATTCATGACTTTATCATCAAAATTCTCAATGGCACTTTTCATCACAATGTTCCGTACCATTGTCATCACAATGCTCCATGCCCTTGTCATCACAATGCTTCCTGACACCTGTCATCACAATGCTTCATGCCCCTTGTCATTACAGTGCTCCATGATGCTCGTCATCACAATTACCCATAGTCTTCTCATCACAATGCTCCACGGTTTTGCCATCACAATGCTCCATGCCCTGGTCATCTCAAAGCTCAATGTCCCTTGTCCTCACAATTCTCCACGTCCTTGTCATCACAATGCTCCATGGCACTTCTCATCACAATGTTATATGCTCTTGTCATAACAATACTCCATGCACTTGTCATCGCAATGCTCCATGAACCCTGTCATAGGAAGCTCCATGCGCTTGTCATCACAATGTTTCAGGACATGGACTTTAAAATTATCAATGGCCCTTGTCATCTCAATGCTCCATGCGCTTATCATCACAATGCTCCTTTACCTTTGTCACAACAATCCTCCATGACACTTGGCATCACAATGCTCCGTGCTATTGTCATCACAATGGAACATGACATAGGTCATCACAATGCTCCCTGACACCTGTCTTCACAATACTCCATGACCTTGTCATCACAATGCTCCATGCCCTTGTCATCACAATGTGCCATGCCCACTGTCATCAAAATAATCCATGAAACTTGTCAGACCAAAGCTCCATGCCACCTTTCATCACAATGCTCCATGAACCCTGTCATCACAATGCACCATGCCCATCATCATAATGCTTCATGCTCTTGTCATCACAATGAAATCAAAATGCTCCATGACCTCTGTCATCACAATGCTCCAAACCCTTGTGATCACAATGTTCCATAACACTTGTCATCACAATACCCCATGACGCTACAAATCACAATTATCCATGGACTTCTCATCACAATGCCCCATGACATTTGTCATCACAATGCGCAATACACATGTCATCACAATGCTCCCTGACTCTTGCCATCAGTATGCTCCCTGAACCCTTTCATGACAAGGCTCCATGCCTTTTTCATCACAATGATCCATGCCATTTTCATCACAATGCTCCAAGACCCCTGTAATCACAATGTTCCATGCCCTTGTCATCACAAAGCTCCATGATGCATGTCATCAGAATGCTCCATGGCCTTCTCATCACAATGCTCCATGCCCTTGTCATCACAATGCTCCAAGACCCCTGTAATCACAATGGTCCATGCCCCTTTTCATCAGAATGCTCCATGAGACTTGTCATCACAAGGCTCCATGGTCTGCTCCTCACAATGCTCCAGGACATTGTCATCAAAATTCTCCATTCCCTTATCATCACAATGCTCCATGACCCCTGTCATCACAATACTCCATGAACATTTTCAGCCCAATGCTCCATGACCTTCTCACCACAATGCTCCATGACCAATATCATCACAATGCTCCATGACCACAGTCATCACAACGCTCAATATCACCTGACAACACAATGATCCAGGACTCTTGTCATCACAATGCTCCATTCCCTAGTCATCACAATGCTCCATGACCCCTGTCATCACAATACTCCATGAACATTTTCAGCCCAATGCTCCATGACACTTGTCATCACAATGATGCATGCCCTTGTCATCCCAATGCTCCATGACCCCTGTAATCACAATGCTCCGTGACGCTTGTCATCACAGTGCTCCATGACACCTGTCATCAAAATGCTCCATGCCTTTGTCAGCAAAATGCTACATGACCTTGTCATTACAATGTTCTATGCACTTGTCATCTCAATACTCCATTACCATTGCCATCACAATCCTCCATGAAACTTGGGATCACATTGCTCCATGCCCTTGTCATCACAATGCTCCATGCTCCTTGAAATCAAAATGATCCATGACCTCTTGTCATCACAATGCTCCAAACCCTTGTGATCACAATGTTCCATAACACTTGTCATCACAATGCTCCATGATGCCTGTCATCACAATACTCCATGCCCTTTTCATCACAATGCTCCATGACCTTTGTCATCACAATTCTCGATACACACGTCATCACAATGCTCCCTGACACTTGTCATCAGAATGCTCCTTGAACCCTCTCACAAAAAGCCTCCATGCCTTTTTCATCAAAATGCACCATGCCATTTTCAACACAATGCTCCATGCCATTGTCATCAAAATACTCCACAAGCTTGTCATCAGAATGCTCCATGTCCCTTGTCATCACAATTTTCCATGCACTTGTCAGCACAATGCTCCCTTACCCTTGTCATCACAATGCTCCAAGACATTGTCATCACAATGCTCCATTACCTTTGTCATCAGAATCCTCCATGACACTTGGCATCACAATGCTCCATGGCATTGTCATCACAATGGGCCATTACATATGTCATCACAATGCTCCCTGACACCTGTCTTCACAATAATGAATGACCTGGTCATCACAATGCTCCATGCCCTTGTCATCACAATGCGCCATTCCAACTGTCATCGCAATAAGCCATGAAACTTATTAGACCAATGCTCCATGCCCTTGTCATCACAATGCCCCATGCACTTGTTATCACAATGCTCCATGACCCCTGTCATCACAATGCTCCGTGACTCCAGTCATCACAAGGCTTCATGACCTTTGTCATCACAATGGTCCATGCCCTTGTCATCAACAGTCTCTGTGACCTTTTTAAGCACAATGCTTCATGAACTTTTCATCACAATGCTCTTTGACCCTTGTCATCACAATGCTCTATGCCTTTCTCAGCACAATGCTCCATGACCCTTGTCATCACAATGCTCCATGCGCTTGTCAGCACAATGCGCCATGACCCATGTCATCACAATTCACCATGCGCTTGTCGTCACAGTGCTCCACAATCTTGTCATCACAATGCTCCATAAACCTTGTCATCACAAGGCTCCATGCACTTCAAATCAAAATGCTCTCTCACCACTGATATCACAATGTTACATCACTATTCATCACAATACTCCCTCAACCCTGTCATCACAATGTTCCATGACTCCTGTCATGGCAATGCTCCATGACTCCTGTCATCACAATGCTACATGCACTTATCATCACAATGTTCGATGATCCCTGACATCACAATGTTCCATAACCCCTGTCATCAAAATGCTCCATGACCCTTTTCATCAAAATGCTCCATGACCCCTGACATCACAATGTTACATAATGCCTCTCATCAAAATGTTCCATGACCCTTTTCATCAAATTGGTCCATGACAATGTCATCACAATGCTCCCTGCCCTTCTCATCACAATGCACCATGCCCTTGTCATCAAAATGCTCCATGACCTTTGTCATCACAAAGCTCCATGACCCTTGGCATCACAATGCTCCATGCCATTGTCATCACAATACTCCATGAAACCTCTCATCACATTGTTCCATGCAATTGTCATCAAAAAGCTCCATGGTGCTTGTCATCACACTGCTCGATGCCCTTCTCATCACAATGCTCCATGCCCTTGTCATTACAATCCTCCATGACCCATGTATCACTGTGTTCCCTGCCCTTGTCATCACAATGCTCCATGCCCACTCTCATCACAATAATCCATGAAACTTTTCAGACAAATGTTCCATGCCCTTGTCATCACAATGCTCCATGACCCCTGTCATAACAATGCTCCATGACCCCTGCCATCACAACGTTCCACGGCCTTGTCATCACAAGGCTCCATGACCCTTGTCATCACAATGCTCCAAGAACCCTGTAATCACTGTGCTACATGCCCTTGTCATCACAAAGCTCCATGATGCATGTCATCAGAATGCTCCATGCCCTTGCCATCACAATGCTCCATTACCCCTGTCATAACAATGCTCCATGACCCCTGCCATCACAACGTTCCACGGCCTTGTCATCACATGGCTCCATGACCCTTGTCATCACAATGCTCCAAGACCCCTGTAATCACAGTGCTACATGCCCCTGTCATCACAAAGCTCCATGATGCATGTCATCACAATGCTCCATGCCCTTGCCATCACAATGCTCCATTACCCCTGTGATAACAATGCTCCATGACCCCTGCCATCACGATGTTCAATGGCCTTGTCATCACAAGGCTCCATGACCCTTCTCATCACAATGCTCCAAGACCCCTGTAATCACAATGCTCCATGTCCCTTTTTATCTCAATGATCCATGAACCCTGTCATCACAATGCACCATGACCATCATCATAATGCTTCAGGCTATTGTCATCACAATGAAATCAAAATTCTCCATGACCTCTGTCATAACACTACTCCAAACCCTTGTGATCACAATATTCCATAACACTTGTCATCACAATGCCCCATGATGCTCGTCATCACAATTATCTATGGTCTTCTCATCACAATGCTTCATGACCTTTGTCATCACAATGCTCAATACACTTGTCATCAAAATGCTCCCAGACACTTGTTCTCTGTATGCTCCTTGAACTCTGTCATGACAAGGCTCCATGCCTTTTTCATCACAATGATCCATGCCTTTTTCATCACAATGCTCCAAGACACCTGTAATTACAATGCTCCATGCCCTTGTCATCACAAAGCTCAATGACGCATGTCATCAGACTGCTCCTTGGCCTTCTCATCACAATGCTCCATGCCCTTGTCATCACAATTTTCCAAGACACTCTAATCACAATGCTCCATGCCCCTTTTCATCAGTATGCTCCATGAGACTTGTCTCACAAGGCTCCATGGTTTTCTCATCACAATGCTCCAGCACCTTGTCATCACAATGCTTCACGACCTTGTCATGAAAATTTTCAATGGCACTTGTCAGCATAATGCTCCAAGCCCTAGTCATCACAATGCTCCATTATATTTGTCATCACAATCCTCCATTACATTTGGCATCACAATGCTCCATGCCATTGTCATCGCAATGGACCATGACATATGTCATCACAAGGCTCCCTGACACCTGTCTTCACAATACTCCATGACCTTCTCATCACAATGCCCCATGCCCTTGTCATCACAATGCCCCATGCCCACTGTCATCACAATAATCTATTAAACTTGTCAGGCCAATGCTCCATGCCCCTCTCATCACAATGCTCCATGCCCTTGTCATCACAATGCTCCATGACCCCTGTCATCACAATGCTCTGTGACTCCAGTCATCACAATGCTTCATAACATTTGTCATCACAGTGGTCCATGCCCACATCATCACAAGGCTCTGTGACCTTTGTAACCACAATACTCCATGAACTTTTCATCACAATGCTCCGTGACCCTTGTCATCACAATGCTCCATGCCTTTGTCAGAACAATGCTCCATGACCCTTGTCATCACAATGTGCCACGTGATTTTCATCACAACGGTCCACAACCTTGTCATCGTAATGCTCCATAAACCTTGTAATCACAATGCTCCATGCACTTCTCTTCAAAATGCTCTCTCAACAGAGATATCACAATGTTCCATCACTAGTCATCACAATACTCCCTCACCCCTGTAATCACAATATTCCATGACCCCTGTCATCACAATGCTACATCCCCTTATCATCACAATGTTCCATGACCCCTGACATCACAATGTTCCCTAACGCCTGTCATCAAAATGCTCCATGACCCTTTTCATCACAAAGCTCCATGACCCCTGACATCACAATGTTCTATAACCCCTGTCATCAAAATGTTCCATTACACTTTTCATCAAATTGCTGCATGACCCTGTCATCAAAATGCTCCCTGCCCTTCTCATCACAATGCACCACGCCCTTGACATCAAAATGCTCCATGACTTTTGTCATCACAAAGCTCCATAACCCTTGGAATCACAATGTTCCATGAACCCTCTCATCACATTGTTCCATGCCCTTGTCATCACAAAGCTCCATGACGCTTGTCAAAACAATGTTCGATGCCCTTCTCATCACAATGCTCCATGCCCTTGTCATTACAATCCTCCATGACCCATGGATCACAGTGTTCCGTGACCTTGTCATCACAATGCTCCATGCCCACTCTCATCACAATAATCCATGAAACTTTTCAGACCAATGCTCCATGCCCTTCTCATCACAATCCTCCATTACCCCTGTCATTACAATGCTCCATGACCACTGCCATCACAATGTTCCACACCATTGTCATCACAAGGCTCCATGACCCTTGTCATCACAATGCTCCATGCCCTTGTCATCACAAAGCTCAATGACGCATGTCATCAGAATGCTCCATGGCCTTCTCATCACAATGCTCCTTGCCCTTGTCATCACAATGCTCCAAGACCCCTGTAATCACAATGCTCCATGCCCCTTTTCATCTCAATGCTCCATGAACCCTGTCATCACAATGCACCATGCCCATCACCATAATGCTTCAGGCTATTGTCATCACAATGAAATCAAAATGCTCCATGACCTCTGTCATCACAATGCTCCAAAACCTTGTGATCACAGTGTTCCATAAAACTTATCATCACAACACCCCATGACGCTCATCATCACAATTATCCATGGTCTTCTCATCACAATGCTCCATGAACTTTGTCATCACAATGCTCAATACACTTGTCATCACAATGCTCCATGACACTTGTCGTCAGTATGCTCCTTGAACCCTGTCATGACAAGGCTCCATGCCTTTTTCATAACAAAGATCCATGCCATTTTCATCACAATACTCCATGCCCTTGTCAGCACAAAGCTCCATGACGCATGTCATCAGAATGCTCCATGGCCTTCTCATCACAATGCTCCAAGACCCCTGTAATCACAATGCTCCATGCCCCTTTTCATAAGAATGTTCCATGAGAATTGTCATCACAAGGCTCCATGGACTTCCCATCACAATGCTCCAGGACCTTGTCATCACAGTGCTCAATTCCCTTCTCATTACAATGCTCCATGACCCCTGTCATCACAATACTCCATGAATATTTTCAGCCCAATGCTTCATGACCTTCTCATCACAATGCTCCATGACCCATATCATCACAATCCTCCATGACCACTGTCATCACAACACTCCATGACCCCTGACAACACAATGATCCGGGACTCTTGTCATCACAATGCTCCATTCCCTTGTCATCACAATGCTCCATGAACATTTTCAGCCCAATGCTCCATGACACTTGTCATCACAATGATCCATGCCCTTGTCATCCCAATGCTCCATGACCCCTGTAATCACAATGCTCCATGACGCTTATCATCACAGTGCTCCATGACCATTATCATCACAATTCTCCATGCCTGTGTCATCAAAATCCTACATGACCTTGTCATCACAATGCTCCATGAGCTTGTCATCACAATACTCCATTACCATTTTCATCACAATCCTCCATGAACCTTGGGATCACATTGCTCCATGCCCTTGTCATCACAATGCTCCATGCTCCTTGAAATCAAAATGGTCCATGACCTCTGTCATCACAATGCTCCAACCCCTTGTGATCACAATGTTCCATAACACTTGTCATCACAACACTCCATGATGACTGTCATGACAATACTCCATGCACTTGTCGTCACAATGCTCCATGACCTTTGTCATCACAATTCTCAATACACTTGTCATCACAATGCTCCCTGACACTTGTCGTCAGAATACTCCTTGAACACTGTCATGAAAAGGCTCCATGCCTTTTTCATCAGAATGCTCCATGCCCTTTTCATCACAACGCTCCATGTCATTGTCATCACAATACTCCACAAGCTTGTCATCAGAATGCTCCCTGATCATTGTCATCAGAATGCTCCAAGACCCCTGTCATCAAAATGCTCCATACCCCTTGTCATTACACTGTTCCATGACGCTCGTCATCACAATTATCCATGGTCTTCTCATCACAATCCTCCACGGTCTTGCCATCACAATGCTCCATGCCTTGGTCATCACGATGCTCCATGTCCTCAGTCATCACAATGCTGCATGACCACTGTCATCACAATGCTCCATACCCCTTGTCATTACAGTGCTCCATGACGCTCGTCATCACAATTATCCATGGTCTTCTCATGACAATGCTCCACGGTCTTGCCATCACAGTGCTCTATGCCCTGGTCATCACAATGCTCCATGTCCCCTGTCATCACAATTCTCCACGTTCTTGGCATCACTATGCTCCATGATACTTCTCATCACAGTGTTACATGTTTTGTCATCACAATTCTCTATGCACTTGTCATCGTAATGCTCCATGACCCCTGTCATAGCAAGCTCCATGTGATTGTCATCACAATGCTTCATGAACATGTCATCAAAATTCTCAATGGCCCTTGTTATCACAATGCGCCATGACCCTTGTCATCACAATGCTCCAAGCCCTTGTCATCAAAATGCTCCATTACCTTTGTCATCACAATCCTCCATGACACTTGGCATCACAATGCTACATTCCATTGTCATTGCAATAGACCATGACATATGTCATCACAATGCTCCCTGACACCCTTCTTCACAATACTCCATGACCTTCTCATCACAATGCTCCATGCCCTTGTCATCACAATGCGCCATGCCCACTGTCATCACAATAATCCATGAAACTTGTCAGAAAAATGATCCATGACCCTGTCATCACAAGGCTCCATGCCCTGTCATCACAATGCTCTATGACCCCTGTCATCACAATGCTCCGTGACTCCAGTCATCACAATGCTTCATGACATTTGTCATCACAATGGTCCATGCCCTCGTCATCACAAGGCTCTGTGACCTTTGTGACCACAACGCTCCATGAACATTTCATCACAATGCTCGGTGACCCTTGTCATCACAATGCTCCATGCCTTTGTCAGCACATTACTCCATGACACATGGCATCAAATGTGCCATGCGCTTGTCATCACAATGCTCCACATCGTTGTCATCACAATGCTCCATAAACCTTGTCATCACAATGCTCCATGCCTTTGTCAGCACAATGTTCCATGACCCATGTCATCACAATGTGCCCTGCGTTTCTCATCACAATGCTCCACAGCCTTGTCATCACAATGCTCCATGCACCTCTCATCAAAATGCTCTCTCACCACTGATATCACAATGTTCCATCACTAGTCAACACAATACTCCCTCCACCCTGTCATCCCAATGTTCCATGACCCTTGTCACAACAATGCTACATGCTCTTATCATCACAATGCTCCATGACCCCTGACATCACAATGTTCCATAACCCCTGTCATCACAATGCTCCATGACCCTTTTCATCACAATGCTCCATGACCCCTAACATCACAATGTTCCATAAACACTGTCATCAAAATGTTACATGACCCTTTTCATCCAATTGCTCCATGACCCTGTCATCACAATGCTCCCTGCCCTTCTCATCACAATGCACCACGCCCTTGTCATCAAAATGCTCCATGGCCTATGTCATCACAAAGCTCCATGACCCTTGGAATCACAATGCTCCATGCCATTGTCATCACAAAGCTCCATGAAACCTCTCATCACATTGCTCCATGCCGTTGTCATCACCAAGCTCCATGACGCTTGTCATCACAATGCTCCATGCCCTTGTCATTGCAATCCTCCATGACACATGTATCACTGTGTTCCGTGCCCTTGTCATCACAATGCTCCATGCTCACTCTCATCACAATAATCCATGAAACTTTTCAGACCAATGCTCCATGCCCTTGTCATCACAATGCTCCCTTACACCTGTCATAACAATGCTCCATGACCCCTGCCATCACAATGTTCTACGGCCTTGTCATCACAAGACTCCATGGCCCTTGTCATCACAATGCTCCAAGACCCCTGTAATCACAATGCTCCATGCCCATGTTATCACAAAGCACCCTGACGCATGTCATCAGAATGCTCCATGGCCTTCTCATCACAATACTCCATGCCCTTGTCATCACAATGCTCCAAGACCCTTGTTATTACAATGATCCATGCCTCTTTGTATCTCAATGCTCCATGAACCCTGTCATCACAATGCACCATGCCCATCATCATAATGCTTCATGCTATTGTCATCACAATGAAATCAAAATTCTCCATGACCTCTCTCATCACAATGCTCCAAACCCTTGTGATCACAATGTTCCATAACACTTGTCATCACAACGCCCCATGACGTTGGTCATCACAATTATCCATGGACTTCTCATCACAATGCTCCATGACCTTTGTCATCACAATTCTCAATACACTTGTCATCACAATGCTCCCTGACACTTGTCATCAGTATGCTCATTGAACCCTGTCATGACAAGTCTCCATGCCTTTTTCATCACAATGATCCATGCCCTTTTCATCACAATGCTTCATGCGATTGTCATCACAATACTCCACAAGCTTGTCATCAGAATGCTCCGTGACCCTTGTCATCTCAATGGTCCATGACCCCTGTCATCACAATGCTCCATGACACCTGTCATCACAATGCTCCATGCCCCTTGTCATTACAGTGCTCCATGATGTTCGTCATCACAATTATCCACGGTCTTCTCATCACAGTGCTCCACGGTCTTGCCATCACAATGCTCCATGCTCTGGTCATCACAATGCTCCATGACCCCTGTCATCACAATGCTCCATACTGCTTGTCATTACAGTGCTCCATGACACTCGTAATCACAATTGTCCATGGTCTTCTCATCACAATGCTGCACGCCCTTGTCATCAAAATGCTCCATGACACTTGTCATCACAATGCTCCATGACCACTGTCATAACAATGCTCCATGACCCCTGTCATCACAAGGCTCCATACCACTTGTCATTACAGTGCTCCATGACGCTCCTCATCACAATTATCCATGGTCTTCTCATCACAGTGCTCCACGGTCTTGCCATCACAGTGCTCCATGCCTTGGGCATCACAATGCTCCATGTCCCCGGTCATCACAATGCTCCATGACCACTGTCATCACAGTGCTCTATACCCCTTGTCATTACAGTGCTCCATGACCCTCGTCATCACAATTATCCATGGTCTTCTCATCACAATGCTCCACGATCTTGCCATCGCAATGCTCCATGCCCTGGTCATCACAATGCTCCATGTCCCCTGTCATCACAATTCTCCACGATCTTGGCATCACTATGCTCCATGACACTTCTCATCACAGTGTTACATGCTTTGTCATCACAATTCTCTATGCACTTGTCATCGCAATGCTCCATGTCCCCGTCATAGCAAGCTCCATGTGCTTGTCATCACAATACTCCATGCCCTTGTCGTCACAATTCTCCATGACCTTTGTCATCACAATGCTCCCTGACACTTGTCGTCAGAATGCTCCCTGAAAACTGTCATGAAAACGCTCCATGTCTTTTTCATCACAATGCCCCATGCCATTTTCATCAAAATGCTCCATGTCATTGTCATCAAAATACTCCACAAGCTTGTCATCAGAATGCTCCATGAACCTTGTCATCACAATGCTCCATGACCCCTGTTATCACAATGCTCCATACACCTTGTCATTACAGTGCTCCATGACGCTCATCATCACAATTATCCATGGTCTTCTCATCACAATGCTCCACGGTCTTGCCATCACAATACTCCATGCCCTGGTCATCACAATGCTCCATGTCCCCTGTCATCACAATTCTCCACGTTCTTGGCATCACTGTGCTCCATGATGCTTTTCATCACAGTGTTACATGCTTTGTCATCACAATTCTCTATGCACTTGTCATCGCAATGCTCCATGATCCCTGTCACAGCAAGCTCCATGTGATTGTCATCACAATGCTTCATGAACATGTCATCAAAATTCTCAATGGCCCTTGTTATCACAATGCTCCATGACCCTTGTCATCACAATGCCCCAAGTGCTTGTCATCAAAATGCTCCATTACCTTTGTCATCACAATCCTCCATGACACTTGGCATCACAATGCTCCATTCCATTGTCATCGCAATGGACCATGACATATGTCATCACAATGCTCCCTGACACCCTTCTTCACAATACTCCATGACCTTCTCATCACAATGCTCCATGCCCTTGTCATCACAATGCGCCATGCCCACTGTCATCACAATAATCCCTGAAACTTGTCAAACCAATACAACATGCCCCTGTCATCACAATGCTCCATGCCCTGTCATCACAATGCTCTATGACCCCTGTCATCACAATGCTCCGTGACTCCAGTCATCACAATGCTTCATGACATTTGTCATCACAATGGTCCATGCCCTCGTCATCACAAGGCTCTGTGACCTTTGTCACCACAGCGCTCCATGAACATTTCATCACAATGCTCGGTGACCCTTGTCCTCCCAATGCTCAATGCCTTTGTTAGCACAATACTCCATGACCCATGGCATCACAATGTGCCATGCGCTTGTCATCACAATGCTCCACATCTTTGTCATCACAATGCTCCATAAACCTTGGCATCACACTGCTCCATGCACTTCTCATCAAAATGCTCTCTCACCACTGATATCACAATGTTCCATCACTAGTCAACACAATACTCCCTCACCCCTGTCATCACAATATACCATGACACTTGTCACAGCAATGCTACATGCCTTTATCATCACAATGCTCCATTCCCCTGACATCACAATGTTCCATAACCCCTGTCATCACAATGCTCCCTGCCCTTCACAACAGAATGCACCACACCCTTGTCATCAAAATGCTCCATGACCTTTGTCATCACAAAGCTCAATGACCCTTGTCATCACAATGCTGCATGCCATTGTCATCACAATGCTCCATGAACCCTCTCATCACATTGTTCCATGCCCTTGTCATCACAGGCTCCATGATGCTTTTCATCACAATGCTCGATGCCATTCTTATCACAATGCTCCATGCGCTTGTCATTACAATCCTCCATGACCCATGTATCACAGTGTTCCATGCCCTTGTCATCACAATGCTCCTTGCCCCCTCTCATCACAATAATCCATGAAACTTTTCAGACCAATGCTCCATGCCCTTGTCATCACAATGCTCCATTACCCCTGTCATAACAATGCTCCATGACCCCTGCCATCACAATGTTCCACAGCCTTGTCATCACAAGGCTCCATGACCCTTGTCATCACAATGCTCCAAGACCCCTGTAATCACAATGCTCCATGCCCTTGTCATCACAAAGCTCCATGACGCATGTCAACAGAATGCTCCATGGCCTTCTCATTCACGATGTTCCATGCCTTTGTCATCACAATGCTCCAAGACTCCTGTAATCGCAAGGCTCCATGCCCCTTTTCATCTCAATTCTCCATGAACCCTGTCATCACAATGCACCATGCCCATCATCATAATGCTTCAGGCTATTGTCATCACAATGAAACCAAAATGCTCCATGACCTCTGTCATCACAATTCTCCAAATCCTTGTGATCAATATGTTCCATAACACTTATCATCACAATGCCCCATGACGCTCGTCATCACAATTATCCATGGTCTTCTCATCACAATGCTCCATGACCTTTGTCATCACAATACTCAATACCCTTGTCATCACAATGCTCCCTGACACTTGTTGTCAGTTTGCTCCTTGAACCCTGTCATGACAAGGCTCCATGCCGTTTTCATCACAATGATCCATGCCCTTTTCATCACAGTGCTCCAAGACCACTGTAATCACAATGCTCCATGCCCTTGTCATCACAAAGCTCCATGATGCATGCCATCAGAACGCTCCATGGCCTTCTCATCCCAATGCTCCATGCCCTTGTCATCACAATGGTCCAAGACCCCTGTAATCACAATGCTCCATGGCACTTTTCATCAGAATGCTCCATGAGACTTGTCATCACAAGGCTCCATGGTCTTCTCATCACAGTGCTCCAGTACCTTGTCATCACAATGCTCCATGACCCCTGTCATCACAGTACTCCATGGACATTTTCAGCCCAATGCTCCATGACCTTCTCATCACAATGCGCCATGACCCCTGTCATCACAATGCTCCATGACCACTGTCATCACAACGCTCCATGAACCCTGACAACAAAATGATCCGGGACTCTTGTCATTAAAATGCTCCATGACCATTGTCATCACAATGATCCATGCGCTTGTCATCCCAATGCTCCATGACCCCTGTAATCACTATGCTCCGTGATGCTTGTCATCACAGTGCTCCATGAACCTTGTCATCATAATGCTCCTTGCCTTTGTCAACAAAATGGTACATAATCTTGTCATCACAATTCTCCATGCGCTTGTCATCACAATCCTCCATGACCATTGGGATCACATTGCTTCATGCCCTTGCCATCTCTCTCTTGCCTTTCTGGTTTTTACAGATATTCGGATGTCCCTTTTGACCGGTGGTAAGTGACAATTCTTTGTAGTGTGGATTTGTATTACGCGCTTGCTTGATTGGCCAAAAAGAGCGTATGCGTTTTCTTCTGAATATATTCAGGAGAAAAGGCATATGCCCTTTTTGGCCAAGTGCATCTCTGTCCAAGTTGGGATGCTTTTCCTGTGCTTTAAAGGCGATTCCAATTTACCTCTTGAAATATGTTTTGTGCAATTCTGCCTCATTTTCAAGGCCGCTTCATTGCCTTCCCTCAACAGATTTTTGGAAGAGAGTAGTCCTTTATAAGTCTGCAGGTTTGTGAATTGCTGTGCCCCTGAGCTCCAATTTTCAAATCCCATCTTTGTGAGCTGGCAGCAAATCCACAATTTTGCTTCAGGACCTATACTGGTTCCAGGGGTGGCTATATTGGTTCCCTGTGGGTGGCTGAGGCTTTGGTTAATTCTTCTTCCTGCCGGGAAATTAGAGTGACATGTGCCCGTCCAAATGCCTACATCTACTTTCTGATTGGTTCTCCCTCTTCCCTTTCATCCTCTGCACAATTAGCAAACTGTGCGAACCAGGAGGTTATAGGGGCTGACTCTCCTAAGTTGGGAGATTGATAGTAAAGCAGTTGGAATGCCAAGTGGAGCACAAGGAGAGGAAAAATTAGGAGAGTTTTAGAAACCTTTCACCATCACAGGGTGTCCATTTTCTAGGTTTCCCATACATGTTATAATTGTAGTGATATTCCCTTGTACCTGGAGATTTGGGACACATGGAATGGGGGCATGCATTACTACTTTAAAAGGTCTGCATTTTCTCGCCCAATCTCACCAGTCCTCTCAGTCCCAAGTGTCCAGCCTTATGTCTCATCCAGCTGTCTTTGCAGATAGGGTCATTCCAGGTTTCATCAGAGACCCTGAAGGAATTGTCAAGAATTTCCCAGTTTTTTTGTTTTGTTTTTGAAATTCCTTTTTATAGTGGGTTTGAGCTGATTCTCGCTGCCATGTTTATGCCAAGGTAGACACACTTGATTCCCTTACGGAGACATATCAATCCATAGGTTTTAAGATTCTTACTAGTCAGATATATTCCTCTGCGGGAAATATGGGGTTTTGAGTCCCTTTCACTGAGGAAGGTGTAGGTCATGTCTATTCCATAGTTGGTTTTTGGAACGGTACCTGTGCTTATATCAAACTCTGGTTTTATGCGTCACCCCACCTCTCCTTCCCCCTTAGGCAGGCATAGGAGTGTTTTCTAAAGGTGAGACACTGTTCTCTTTCCTAACTCAGTTCAAGTGTAGCCATGTTTACAGGATCTTCATAAGTGATATCTTATGATAAGTTTCTTTTTCTCTGTGCCTTATTTCACTTATAATCATCGGACCTGAATCCAACCATTTTGCTGATACTGGTCTTATGACATTGATTTCATTCCTGAGGGATATTCCATCGTACGTAAGTACCACAATTTTTTGAACCATTTTTATATTTCCTGGGATATTTAAGGTGTACCCAAGTTGAGGTCCTTGTAAGCAGTGCAGCCCTAAATTTTGGGGTGGCTCTGTCTTATTGATTTTCAGTTTTCCCAAGGTATATTCCCTAGACTGGAAGTGCCCTTGGCTCTGTAGCTCTGTTCTTTACTTGTTTTAGGGAACACAATGCACTCCTCCAGAGAGGCAGTTGGCAATTTACATCCCGCCCATCAGCATAACAAGGCTCCCTGTTCTCCAGGGCCTGTCTTGCCTTTCTGGTTTTTACACATTTTGTGGATGTCCCTTTTGACCGGTGGGAAGTGATACTTCTCTGTAGTGCAGATTTGCATTGCCCGCTTGCTTGCTTGGCCAAAAAGGGCGTATGCGTTTTCTCCTGAATATATTCAGGAGAAAACACACAGGCCCTTTTTGGCCAAGTGCATCATTGTCCAAGGTGTGCTCCTCTTCCTGTGCTTTAAAGGTGATTCCAACGTACCTATTGAAATCTGTTTCCTGCTATTCTGCCTCGCTTTCAAGTCTGCCTCGTTACCTTCCCTCAACAGATTTTTGGACGATAGTTGTCCTTTATTACTCGGCCTGTTTGTGAATTGCTGTGCCACTGAGCTCCATTTTTCAACTCGTTTTTTGTGAGCTGACCGCAAGTCCAAAATTTTGGTTCAGGACCTATGCTGGTTCCCGGTGGGTGGCTGAGACTTTGGTTAATTCTTCTTCCTGCCGGAAAATTACAGTGATATGTGCCCGTCCAAATGCCTAACAGCTACTCTCTCATTGGTTCTCCCTCTTCCCTTTCATCCTCTGCCAAATTGGAAACCTGTGCGAACCAGGAGGTTAAAGGGGCTGTCTCTCCAAGTTGGGAGGTTGAAAGTAAAGCAGATGCAAAGTCATACCCGAGCACCAGGAGAGGGAATATTCGTTGAGTTTTAGAAACCTTTCGTATTCACAGTGTGTCCGTTCTCTAGGTTTCCCGTACATGTTATAGCTGTAGTAATATTCCCTTCAACCTGGAGAGTTGGGACCCATGGAATGAGTGCCAGGCATTTGTGCTTTAAAGGGTCTGCATTTGCTCACCCAATCTCACCAATCGTCTCAGTCCCAAGTGTCCCTCGTTATGCCACATCCAGCTGTCATTGTAATTAGGGTCATTCCAGGTTTCATCAGAGACCCTGAAGGAATTGTAAAGAATTTCCCAGTTTTTTTGTTTTGTTTTTGAAATTCCTTTTTATAGTGGGTTTGAGCTGATTCTCGCTGCCATGTTTATGCCAGTCTAGACACACTTGATTCCCTTACGGAGACATATCAATACATAGGTTTTAAGATTCTTACTAGTCAGATATATTCCTCTGCGGGAAATATGGGGTTTTCAGTCCGTTTCGTTGAGGAAGGTGTAGGTCTTGTCTATTCCATAGTTGGTTTTTGGAAAGGTACCTGTGCTTATATCAAACTCTGGTTTTATGCATCACCCCACCTCTCCTTCCCCCTTAAGCAGGCATAAGAGTGTTTTCTAAATGTGAGACACTGTTCTCTTTCCTAACTCAGTTCAAGTGTAGCCATGTTTACAGGATTTTCATAAGTGATATCTTATGATAAGTTTCTTTTTCTGTGTGACTTATTTCACTTAGAATCATCGTACCTGAATCTACCCATTTTGCTGCTACTGGTCTTATGACATTGATTTCATGGCTGAGGGATATTCCATCGTACGTAAGTACCACAATTTTTTGAACCAGTTTTATATTTCCTGGGATATTTAAGGTGTACCCAAGTTGAGGTCCTTGTAAGCAGTGCAGCCCTAAATTTTGGGGTGGCTCTGTCTTATTGATTTTCAGTTTTCCCAAGGTATATTCTCTAGACTGGAAGTGCCCTTGGCTCTGTAGCTCTGTTGTTTGTTTGTTTTAGGGAACACAATGCACTCCTCCAGATAGGCAGTTGGCAATTTACATCCCGCCCATCAGCATAACAAGGCTCCCTGTTCTCCAGGGCCTGTCTTGCCTTTCTGGATTTTACACATTTTGTGGATGTCCCTTTGGACCGGTGGGAAGTGATACTTCTTTGTAGTGCAGATTTGCATTGCCCGCTTGCTTGCTTGGCCAAAAAGGGCGTATGCGTTTTCTCCTGAATATATTCAGGAGAAAACGCATACGCCCTTTTTGTCCAAGTGCATCATTGTCGAAGTTGTGCCCCTCTTCCTGTGCTTTAAAGGCGATTCCAACGTACCTCTTGAAATCTGTTTCCTGCTATTCTGCCTCGCTTTCAAATCCGCCTCGTTGCCTTCCCTCAACAGATTTTTGGACTATAGTTGTCCTTTATTACTTGGCCAGTTTTTGAATTGCTGTGCCCCTGAGCTACATTTTTCAACTCGTTTTTTGTGAGCTGACAGCAAGTCCAAAATTTCGGTTCAGGACCTATGCTGGTTCCCGGTGGGGGGCTGAGACTTTGGTTAATTCTTCTTCCTGCTGGGAAGTTAGAGTGATATGTGCCCGTCCTAATGCCTAACAGCTACTCTCTCATTGGTTCTCCCTCTTCCCTTTCATCCTCTGCCAAATTGGCAACCTGTGTGAGCCCGGAGGTTAAAGGGGCTGTCTCTCCAAGTTGGGAGATTGATAGTAAAGCAGATTGAAAGTCAAACCGGAGCACCAGGAGAGGGACTATTCGTTAGTTTTAGAAACCTTTCATATTCACAGTGTGTCCGTTCTCTAGGTTTACCGTACATGTTAGAGCTGTAGTAATATTCCCTTCATCCTGGAGAGTTGGGACCCATGAAATGGTTGCCAGGCATTTGTGCTTTAAAGGGTCTGCATTTGCTCACCCAATCTCACCAATCCTCTCAGTCCCAAGTGACCAGCCTTATGCCACATCCAGCTGTCATTGTAGATAGGGTCATTCCAGGTTTCATCAGAGACCCTGAAGGAATTGTAAAGAAATTCCCAGTTCTTTTGTTCTGTTTTTGAAATTCCTTTTTATAGTGGGTTTGAGCTGATTCTCGCTGCCATGTTTATGCCAGTCTAGACACACTTGATTCCCTTACGGAGACATATCAATACATAGGTTTTAAGATTCTTACTAGTCAGATATATTCCTCTGCGGGAAATTTGGGGTTTTGAGTCCCTTTCACTGAGGAAGGTGAAGGTCTTGTCTATTCCATAGTTGGTTTTTGGAACGGTACCTGTGCTTATATCAAACTCTGGTTTTATGCATCACCCCACCTCTCCTTCCCCCTTAAGCAGGCATAAGAGTGTTTTCTAAATGTGAGACACTGTTCTCTTTCCTAACTCAGTTCAAGTGTAGCCATGTTTACAGGATCTTCATAAGTGATATCTTATGATAAGTTTCTTTTTCTCTGTGACTTATTTCACTTAGAATCATCGTACCTGAATCTACCCATTTTGCTGCTACTGGTCTTATGACATTGATTTCATGGCTGAGGGATATTCCATCGTACGTAAGTAGCACAATTTTTTGAACCAGTTTTATATTTCCTGTGATATTTAAGGTGTACCCAAGTTGAGGTCCTTGTAAGCAGTGCATCCCTAAAATTTGGGGTGGCTCTGTCTTATTGATTTTCAGTTTTCCCAAGGTATATTCCCTAGACTGGAAGTGCCCTTGGCTCTGTAGCTCTGTTGTTTGTTTGTCTTAGGGAACACAATGTACTCCTCCAGATAGGCAGTTGGCAATTTACATTCCGCCTATCAGCATAACAATGCTCCCTGTTCTCCAGGGCCTGTCTTGCCTTTCTGGATTTTACACATTTTGTGGATGTCCCTTTGGACCGGTGGGAAGTGATACTTCTTTGTAGTGCAGATTTGCATTGCCCGCTTGCTTGCTTGGCCAAAAAGGGCGTATGCGTTTTCTCCTGAATATATTCAGGAGAAAACGCATACGCCCTTTTTGGCCAAGTGCATCATTGTCGAAGTTGTGCCCCTCTTCCTGTGCTTTAAAGGCGATTCCAACGTACCTCTTGAAATCTGTTTCCTGCTATTCTGCCTCGCTTTCAAATCCGCCTCGTTGCCTTCCCTCAACAGATTTTTGGACTATAGTTGTCCTTTATTACTCGGCCAGTTTGTGAATTGCTGTGCCCCTGAGCTACATTTTTCAACTCGTTTTTTGTGAGCTGACAGCAAGTCCAAAATTTCGGTTCAGGACCTATGCTGGTTCCCGGTGGGGGGCTGAGACTTTGGTTAATTCTTCTTCCTGCTGGGAAGTTAGAGTGATATGTGCCCGTCCTAATGCCTAACAGCTACTCTCTCATTGGTTCTCCCTCTTCCCTTTCATCCTCTGCCAAATTGGCAACCTGTGTGAGCCCGGAGGTTAAAGGGGCTGTCTCTCCAAGTTGGGAGATTGATAGTAAAGCAGATTGAAAGTCAAACCGGAGCACCAGGAGAGGGACTATTCGTTGAGTTTTAGAAACCTTTCGTATTCACAGTGTGTCCGTTCTCTAGGTTTACCGTACATGTTAGAGCTGTAGTAATATTCCCTTCATCCTGGAGAGATGGGACCCATGAAATGGTTGCCAGGCATTTGTGCTTTAAAGGGTCTGCATTTGCTCACCCAATCTCACCAATCGTCTCAGTCCCAAGTGTCCCTCGTTATGCCTCATCCAGCTGTCCTTGTAATTAGGGTCATTCCAGGTTTCATCAGAGACCCTGAAGGAATTGTAAAGAATTTCCCAGTTTTTTTGTTTTGTTTCTGAAATTCCTTTTTATAGTGGGTTTGAGCTGATTCTCGCTGCCATGTTTATGCCAGTCTAGACACACTTGATTCCCTTACGGAGACATATCAATACATAGGTTTTAAGATTCTTACTAGTCAGATATATTCCTCTGCGGGAAATATGGGGTTTTGAGTCCCTTTCACTGAGGAAGGTGTAGGTCTTGTCTATTCCATAGTTGGTTTTTGGAACGGTACCTGTGCTTATATCAAACTCTGGTTTTATGCATCACCCCACCTCTCCTTCCCCCTTAAGCAGGCATAAGAGTGTTTTCTAAATGTGAGACACTGTTCTCTTTCCTAACTCAGTTCAAGTGTAGCCATGTTTACAGGATCTTCATCAGTGATATCTTATGATAAGTTTCTTTTTCTGTGTGACTTATTTCACTTAGAATCATCGTACCTGTATCCACCCATTTTGCTGCTACTGGTCTTATGACATTGATTTCATGGCTGAGGGATATTCCATCGCAATTAAGTACCACAATTTTTTGAACCATTTTTATATTTCCTGGGATATTTCAGGTGTACCCAAGTTGATGTCCTTGTAAGCAGTGCAGCCCTAAATTTTGGGGTGGCTCTGTCTTATTAATTTTCAGTTTTCCCAAGGTATATTCCCTAGACTGGAAGTGCCCTTGGCTCTGTAGCTCTGTTCTTTACTTGTTTTAGGGAACACAATGCACTCCTCCAGAGAGGCAGTTGGCAATTTACATCCCGCCCATCAGCATATCAAGGCTCCCTGTTCTCCAGGGCCTGTCTTGCCTTTCTGGGTTTTACACATTTTGTGGATGTCCCTTTTGACCGGTGGGAAATGATACTTCTTTGTAGTGCATATCTGCATTGCCCGCTTTCTTGCTTGGCAAAAAAGGGCGTATGCGTTTTCTCCTGAATATATTCAGGAGAAAGCGCATACGCCCTTTTTGGCCAAGTGCATCACTGTCGAAGTAGTGCCCCTCTTCCTGTGCTTTAAAGGAGATTCCAACGGACCTCTTGAAATCTGTTTCCTGCTATTCTGCCTCGCTTTCAAGTCCGCCTCGTTGCCTTCCCCCAACAGATTTTTGGACGATAGTTGTCCTTTATTACTCGGCCGGTTTGTGAATTGTTGTGCCCCTGAGCTCCATTTTTCAACTCGTTTTTGGTGAGCTGATCGCAAGTCCAAAATTTTGGTTCAGAATCTATACTGGTTCCCAGTGGGTGGCTGAGACTTTGGTTAATTCTTCTTCCTGCCGGGAAATTACAGTGATATGTGCCCGTCCAAATGCCTAACAGCTACTCTCTCATTGGTTCTCCCTCTTCCCTTTCATCCTCTGTCAAATTGGAAACCTGTGCGAACCAGGAGGTTAAAGGGGCTGTCTCTCCAAGTTGGGAGGTTGATAGTAAAACAGATGGAAAGTCAAAACGGAGCACCAGGAGAGGGACTATTCGTTGAGTTTTAGAAACCTTTCGTATTCACAGTGTGTCCGTTCTCTAGGTTTCCCGTACATGTTATAACTGTAGTAATATTCCCTTCAACCTGGAGAGTTGGGACCCATGGAATGGGTGCCAGGCATTATTGCTTTAAAGGGTCTGCATTTGCTCACCCAATCTCACCAATCCTCTCAGTCCCAAGTGTCCAGCCTTATGCCACATCCAGCTGTCGTTGTAGATAGGGTCATTCCAGGATTCATCAGAGACCCTGAATGAATTGTAAAGAATTTCCCAGTTTTTTTGTTTTGTTTTTGAAATTCCTTTTTATAGTGGGTTTGAGCTGATTCTCGCTGCCATGTTTATGCCAGTCTAGACACACTTGATTCCCTTACGGAGACATATCAATACATAGGTTTTATGATTCTTACTAGTCAGATATATTCCTCTGCGGGAAATATGGGGTTTTGAGTCCCTTTCACTGAGGAAGGTGTAGGTCTTGTCTATTCCATAGTTGGTTTTTGGAACAGTACCTGTGCTTATATCAAACTCTGGTTTTATGCATCACCCCACCTCTCCTTCCTCCTTAAGCAGGCATAAGAGTGTTTTCTAAATGTGAGACACTGTTCTCTTTCCTAACTCAGCTCAAGTGTAGCCATGTTTACAGGATCTTCATAAGTGATATCTTATGATAAGTTTATTTTTCTGTGTGACTTATTTCACTTAGAATCATCGTACCTGAATCTACCCATTTTGCTGTTACTGGTCTTATGACATTGATTTCATGGCTGAGGGTTATTCCATCGTACGTAAATACCACAATTTTTTGAACCATTTTTATATTTCCTGGGATATTTAAGGTGTACCCAAGTTGAGGTCCTTGTAAGAAGTGCAGCCCTAAATTTTGGGGTGGCTCTGCCTTATTGATTTTCATTTTTCCCAAGGTATATTCCCTAGACTGGAAGTGACATTGGCTTGTAGCTCTTTTCTTTACTTGTTTTAGGGAACACAATGTACTCATCCAGAGAGGCAGTTGGCAATTTACATCCCGTCCATCAGCATAACAAGGCTCCCTGTTCTCCAGGGCCTGTCTTGCCTTTCTGGTTTTTACACATTTTGTGGATGTCCCTTTTGACCTGTGGGAAGTGATACTTCTTTGTAGTGCAGATTTGAATTGCCCGCTTGCTTGTTTGGCCAAAAAGGGCGTATGTGTTTTCTCCTGAATATATTCAGGAGAAAACGCATACGCCCTTTTTGACCAAGTGCATCATTGTCGAAGTTGTGCCCCTCTTCCTGTGCTTTAAATTCGATTCCAACGTACATATTGAAATCTGTTTCCTGCTATTCTGCCTCGCTTTCAAGTCCACCTCGTTGCCTTCCCTCAACAGATTTTTGGACTATAGTTGTCCTTTATTACTCGGCCAGTTTGTGAATTGCTGTGCCCCTGAGCTCCATTTTTCAACTCGTTTTTGGTAAGCTGACCGCAAGTCCAAAATTTTGGTTCAGGACCTATGCTGGTACCCGGTGGGGGGCTGAGACTTTGGTTAATTCTTCTTCCTGCCGGGAAATTACTGTGATATATGCCCGTTCAAATGCCTAACAGCTACTCTCTCATTGGTTCTCCCTCTTCCCTTTCATCCTCTGCCAAATTGGCAACCTGTGCGAACCAGGAGGTTAAAGGGGCTGTCTCTCCAAGTTGGGAGGTTGATAGTAAAACAGATGGAAAGTCAAACCGGAGCACCAGGAGAGGGACTATTCGTTGAGTTTTAGAAACCTTTCGTATTCACAGTGTGTCCGTTCTCTAGGTTTCTCGTACATGTTATAACTGTAGTAATATTCCCTTCAACCTGGAGAGTTGGGACCCATGGAATGGGTGCCATGCATTATTGCTTTAAAGGGTCTGCATTTGCTCACCCAATCTCACCAATCCTCTCAGTCCCAACTCTCCAGCCTTATGCCACATCCAGCTGTCGTTGTAGATAGGGTCATTCCAGGTTTCATCAGAGACCCTGAAGGAATTGTAAAGAATTTCCCAGTTTTTTTGTTTTGTTTTTGAAATTCCTTTTTATAGTGGGTTTGAGCTGATTCTCGCTGCCATGTTTATGCCAGTCTAGACACACTTGATTCCCTTATGGAGACATATCAATACATAGGTTTTAAGATTCTTACTAGTCAGATATATTCCTCTGTGGGAAATATGGGGTTTTGAGTCCCTTTCACTGAGGAAGGTGTAGGTCTTGTCTATTCCATAGTTGGTTTTTGGAACGGTACCTGTGCTTATATCAAACTCTGGTTTTATGCATCACCCCACCTCTGCTTCCCCCTTAAGCAGGCATAAGAGTGTTTTCTAAATGTGAGACACTGTTCTCTTTCCTAACTCATTTCAAGTGTAGCCATGTTTACAGGATCTTCATAAGTGATATCTTACGATAAGTTTCTTTTTCTGTGTGACTTATTTCACTTAGAATCATCATACCTGTATCCACCCATTTTGCTGCTACTGGTCTTATGACATTGATTTCATGGCTGAGGGATATTCCATCATACGTAAGTACCACAATTTTTTGAACCATTTTTATATTTCCTTGGATATTTAAGGTGTACCCAAGTTGAGGTCCTTGTAAGCAGTGCAGCCCTAAATTTTGGGGTGGCTCTGTCTTATTGATTTTCAGTTTTCCAAGGTATATTCCCTAGACTGGAAGTGCCCTTGGCTCTGTAGCTCTGTTGTTTACTTGTTTTAGGGAACACAATGCACTCCTCCAGGGAGGCAGTTGGCAATTTACATCCCGCCCATCAGCATAACAAGGCTCCCTGTTCTCCAGGGCCTGTCTTGCCTTTCTGGTTTTTACACATTTTGTGGATGTCCCTTTTGCCCGGTGGGAAGTGATACTTCTTTGTAGTGCAGATTTGCATTGCCCGCTTGCTTGCTTGGCCAAAAAGGGCGTATGCGTTTTCTCCTGAATATATTCAGGAGAAAACGCATATGCCCTTTTTGGCCAAGTGCAAGATTGTTGAATTTGTGACCCTCTTCCTGTGCTTTAAAGGCGATTCCAACGTACCTCTTGAAATCTGTTTCCTGCTATTCTGCCTCGCTTTCAAGTCCGCCTCGTTGCCTTCCTTCAACAGATTTTTGGACTATAGTTGTCCTTTATTACTCGGCCAGTTTGTGAATTGCTGTGCCCCTGAGCTCCATTTTTCAACTCGTTTTGGTGAGCTGACCGCAAGTCCAAAATATTGGTTCAGGACCTATACTGGTTCCCGGTGGGTGGCTGAGACTTTGGTTAATTCTTCTCCCTGCCGGGAAATTAGAGTGATATGTGCCCGTCCAAATGCCTAACAGCTACTCTCTCATTGGTTCTCCCTCTTCCCTTTCATCCTCTGCCAAATTGGAAACCTGTGCGAACCAGGAGGTTAAAGGGGCTGTCTCTCCAAGTTGGGAGGTTGATAGTAAAGCAGATGGAAAGTCAAACCGGAGCACCAGGAGAGGGACTATTCGTTGAGTTTTAGAAACCTTTCGTATTCACAGTGTGTCCGTTCTCTTGGTTTCCCGTACATGTTATAACTGTAGTAATATTCCCTTCAACCTGGAGAGTTGGGACCCATGGAATGGGTGCCATGCATTATTGCTTTAAAGGGTCTGCATTTGCTCACCCAATCTCACCAATCCTCTCAGTCCCAAGTGTCCAGCCTTATGCCACATCCAGCTGTCGTTGTAGATAGGGTCATTCCAGGTTTCATCAGAGACCCTGAAGGAATTGTAAAGAATTTCCCAGTTTTTTTGTTTTGTTTTTGAAATTCCTTTTTATAGTGGGTTTGAGCTGATTCTCGCTGCCATGTTTATGCCAGTCTAGACACACTTGATTCCCTTACGGAGACATATCAATACATAGGTTTTAAGATTCTTACTAGTCAGATATATTCCTCTGCGGGAAATATGGTGTTTGGAGTCCCTTTCACTGAGGAAGGTGTAGGTCTTGTCTATTCCATAGTTGGTTTTTGGAACGGTACCTGTGCTTATATCAAACTCTGGTTTTATGCATCACCCCACCTCTCCTTCCCCCTTAAGCAGGCATAAGAGTGTTTTCTAAATGTGAGACACTGTTCTCTTTCCTAACTCAGTTCAAGTGTAGCCATGTTTACAGGATCTTCATAAGTGATATCTTATGATAAGTTTCTTTTTCTGTGTGACTTATTTCACTTAGAATCATCGTACCTGAATCCACCCATTTTGCTGCTACTGGTCTTATGACATTGATTTCATGGCTGAGGGATATTCCATCGTACGTAAGTACCACAATTTTTTGAACCATTTTTATATTTCCAGGGATATTTAAGGTGTACCCAAGTTGAGGTCCTTGTAAGCAGTGCAGCCCTAAATTTTGGGATGGTTCCGTCTTATTGATTTTCAGTTTGCCCAAGGAATATTCCCTAGACTTGAAGTGCCCTTGGCTCTGTAGCTCTGTTGTGTACTTGTGTTCGGGAACACAATATACTCCTCCAGAGAGGCAGTTGGCAATTTACATCCCGCCCATCAGCATAACAAAGCACCCTGTTCTCCAGGGCCTGTCTTGCCTTTCTGGTTTGTACATATTTTGTGGATGTACCTTTTGACCGGTGGGAAGTGATACTTCTTTGTAGTGCAGATTTGCATTGCCCGCTTGCTTGCTTGGCCAAAAAGGGCGTATGCGTTTTCTCCTGAATATATTCAGGAGAAAACGCATACGCCCTTTTTGGCCAAGTGCATCATTGTCGAAGTTGTGCCCCTCTTCCTGTGCTTTAAAGGCGATTCCAACGTACCTCTTGAAATCTGTTTCCTGCTATTCTGCCTCGCTTTCAAGTACGCCTCGTTGCCTTACCACAACAGATTTTTGGACGATAGTTGTCCTTTATTACTCGGCCATTTTGTGCATTGTTGTGACCCTGAGCTCCATTTTTCAACTCGTTTTTCGTGAGCTGACCGCATGTCCAAATTTTGGTTCAGGACCTATGCTGGTTCCCGGTGTGTGGCTGAGACTTTGGTTAATTCTTCTTCCTGCCGAGAAATTAGAGTGATATGTGCCCGTCTAAATGCCTAACAGCTACTCTCTCATTGGTTCTCCCTCTTCCCTTTCATCCTCTGCCAAATTGGCAACCTGTGCGAACCAGGAGATTAAAGGGGCTGTCTCTCCAAGTTGGGAGGTTGATAGTAAAGCAGATGGAAAGTCAAACCGGGGCACCAGGAGAGTGACTATTCGTTGAGTTTTAGAAACCTTTCGTATTCACAGTGTGTCCGTTCTGTAGGTTTCCCGTACATGTTATAGCTTTAGTAATATTCCCTTCAACCTGGAGAGTTGGGACCCATGGAATGGGTGCCAGGCATTTGTGCTTTAAAGGGTCTGCATTTGCTCACTCAGTCTCACCAATCGTCTCAGTCTCAAGTGTCCCTCATTATGCCAAATACAGCTGTCATTGTAGATAGGGTCATTCCAGGTTTCATCAGAGACCCTGAAGGAATTGTAAAGAATTTCCCAGGCTTTTTGTTTTGTTTTTCAAATTCCTTTTTATTGTGGGTATGAGCTGATTCTCGCTGCCATGTTTATGCCAGTCTAGACACACTTGATTCCCTTACGGAGACATATCAATATATAGGTTTTAAGATTCTTACTAGTCAGATATATTCCTCTGCGGGAAATATGTTTTTTTGAGTCCCTTTCACTGAGGAAGGTGTAGGTCTTGTCTATTCCATAGTTGGTTTTTGGAACGGTACCTGTGCTTATATCAAACTCTGGTTTTATGCATCACCCCACCTCTCCTTCCCCCTTAAGCAGGCATAAGAGTGTTTTCTAAATGTCAGACTCTGTTCTCTTTCCTAACTCAGTTCAAGTGTAGCCATGTTTACAGGAACTTCATAAGTGATATCTTATGATAAGTTTCTGTTTCTCTGTGACTTATTTCACTTAGAATCATCGTACCTGAATCCACCCATTTTGCTGCTACTGGTCTTATGACATTGATTTCATGGCTGAGGGATATTCCATCGTACGTAAGTACCACAATTTTTTGAACCATTTTTATATTTGCTGGGATATTTAAGGCGTACCCAAGTTGAGGTCCTTGTAAGCAGTGCAGCCCTAAATTTTGGGGTGGCTCTGTCTTATTGATTTTCTGTTTTCCCAAGGTACATTCCCTAGACTGGAAGTGCCATTGGCTCTGTAGCTCTGTTGTTTACTTGTTTTAGGGAACACAATGCACTCCTCCAGAGAGGCAGTTGGCAATTTACATCCCGCCCATCAGCATAACAAGGATCCCTGTTCTCAGGGCCTGTCTTGCCTTTCTGGTTTTTACACATTTTGTGGATGTCCCTTTTGACCGGTGGGAAGTGATACTTCTTTGTAGTGCAGATTTGCATTGCCCGCTTGTTTGCTTGGCCAAAAAGGGCGTATACGTTTTCCCTTGAATATATTCAGGAGAAAACGCATACGCCCTTTTTGCCGAAGTGCATCATTGTCGAAGTTGGGCCCATCTTCCTGTGCTGTAAAGGCGATTCCAACGTACCTCTTGAAATCTGTTTCCTGCTATTCTGCCTCGCTTTCAAGTCCGCCTCGTTGCCTTCCCTCAACAGATTATTGGGCGATAGTTGACCTATATTACTCAGCCAGTTTGTGAATTGCTGTGCCCCTGAGCTCCATTTTTCAACTCGTTTTTGGTGAGCTGACCGCAAGTCCAAAATTTTGGTTCAGGACCTATGCTGGTTCCCGGTGGTGGGCTGAGACTTTGGTTAATTCTTCTTCCTGCCGGGAAGTTAGAGTGATATGTGCCCGTCCAAATGCCTAACAGCTACTCTCTCATTGGTTCTCCCTCTTCCCTTTCATCCTCTGCCAAAATGGCAACCTGTGTGAACCAGGAGGTTAAAGGGGCTGTCTCTGCAAGTTAGGAGATTGATAGTAAAGCAGATGGAAAGTCAAACCGGAGCACCAGGAGAGGGACTATTCGTTGAGTTTTAGAAACCTTTCGTGTTCACAGTGTGTCCATTCTCTAGGTTTCCCATACATGTTATAACTGTAGTAATATTCCCTTTAACCTGGAGAGTTGGGACCCATGGAATGGGTGCCAGGCATTTGTGCTTTAAAGGGTCTGCATTTGCTCACCCAATCTCACCAATCCTCTCAGTCCCAAGTGTCCAGCCTTATGCCACATCCAGCTGTCGTTGTACATAGGGTCATTCCAGGTTTCATCAGAGACCCTGAAGGAATTGTAAAAAATTTCCCAGTTTTTTTGTTTTGTTTTTGAAATTCCTTTTTATAGTGGGTTTGAGCTGATTCTCGCTGCCATGTTTATGCCAGTCTAGACACACTTGATTCCCTTACGGAGACATATCAATACATAGGTTTTAAGATTCTTACTAGTCAGATATATTCCTCTGCGGGAAATATGGGGTTTTGAGTCCCTTTCACTGAGGAAGGTGTAGGTCTTGTCTATTCCATAGTTGGTTTTTGGAACGGTACCTGTGCTTATATCAAACTCTGGTTTTATGCATCACCCCACCTCTCCTTCCCCCTTAAGCAGGCATAAGAGTGTTTTCTAAATGTGAGACAGTGTTCTCTTTCCTAACTCAGTTCAAGTGTAGCCATGTTTACAGGATCTTCATAAGTGATATCTTATGATAAGTTTCTTTTTCTGTGTGACTTATTTCACTTAGAATCATCGTACCTGAATCCACACATTTTGCTGCTACTGTTCTTACGACATTGATTTCATGGCTGAGGGATATTCCATCGTACGTAAGTACCACAATTTTTTGAACCATTTTTATATTTCCTGGGATATTTAAGGTGTACCCAAGTTGAGGTCCTTGTAAGCAGTGCAGCCCTAAATTTTGGGGTGGCTCTGTCTTATCGATATTCAGTTTTCCCAAGGTATATTCCCTAGACTGCAAGAGCCCTTGGCTCTGTAGCTCTGTTGTTTCTTTTTTTTAGGGAACACAATGCACACCTCCAGAGAGGCAGTAGGCAATTTACATCCCGCCTATCAGCATAACAAGGCTCCCTGTTCTCCAGGGCCTGTCTTGCCTTTCTGGTTTTTACACATTTTGTGGATATCCCTTTTGACCGGTGGGAAGTGATACTTCTTTGTAGTGCAGATTTGCATTGCCCGCTTGCTTGCTTGGCCAAAAAGCGCGTATGTGTTTTCTCCTGAATATATTCAGGAGAAAACGCATACGCCCTTTTTGGCCAAGTGTATCATTGTCGAAGTTGTGCCCCTCTTCCTGTGCTTTAAAGGCGATTCCAACGTACCTCTTGAAATCTGTTTACTGCTTTTCTGCCTCGCTTTCAAGTCCGCCTCGTTGCCTTCCCTCAACAGATTTTTGGACGATAGTTGTCCTTTATTACTCTGAAAGTTTGTGAATTGCTTAGCCCCTGAGCTCCATTTTTCAACACGTTTTTTGTGAGCTGAACGCATGTCCAAAACTTTGGTTCAGGACCTATGCTGGTTCCCAGTGGGTGGCTGAGACTTTGGTTAACTCTCCTTCCTTCCGGGAAATTAGAGCGATATGTGCCCGTACAAATGCCTAACAGCTACTCTCTCATTGGTTCTCCCTCTTCCCTTTCATCCTCTGCCAAATTGGCAACCTGTGCGAACAAGGAGGTTAAAGGGGCTGTCTCTCCAATTTGGGAGGTTGATAGTAAAGCAGATGGAAAGTCAAACAGGTGCACCAGGAGAGGGACTATTCGTTGAGCTTTAGAAACCTTTCGTATTCACAGTGTGTCCGTTCTCTAGGTTTCCCGTACATGTTATAGCTGTAGTAATATTCCCTTCAACATGGAGAGTTGGGACCCTTGGAATGGGTGCCAGGTATTTGTGCATAAAAGGGTCTGCGTTTGCTCACCCAATCTCACCAATCGTCTCAGTCCCAAGTGTCCAGCCTTATGCCACATCCAGCTGTCGTTGTAGATAGGGTCATTCCAGGTTTCATCAGAGACCCTGAAGGAATTGTAAAGAATTTCCCAGTTTTTTTGTTTTGTTTTTGAAATTCCTTTTTATAGTGGTTTTGAGCTGATTCTTGCTGCCATGTTTATGCCAGTCTAGATACACTTGATTCCCTTATGGAGACATATCAATACATAGGTTTTAAGATTCTTACTAGTCAGATATATTCTTCTGTGTGAAATATGGGGTTTTGCGTCCCTTTCACTGACGAAGGTGTAGGTCTTGTCTATTCCATAGTTGGTTTTTGGAACGGTACCTGTGCTTATATCAAACTCTGGTTTTATGCGTCACCCCACCTCTCCTTCCCCCTTAAGCAGGCATAAGAGTGTTTTCTAAATGAGAGACATTGTTCTCTTTCCTAACTCAGTTCAAGTGTAGCCATGTTTACAGGATCCTCATAAGTGATATCTTATGATAAGTTTCTTTTTCTCTGTGACTTATTTCACTTAGCATCATCGTACCTGAATCCACCCATTTTGCTGCTACTGGTCACATGACATTGATTTCTTGGCTGAGGGATATCCCATCGTACGTAAGTACTACAATTTTTTGAACCATTTTTATATTTCCTGGGATATTTAAGGTGTACCCAAGTTGAGGTCCTTGTAAGCAGTGCAGCCCTAAATTTTGGGGTGGCTCTGTCTTATTGATATTCAGTTTTCCCAAGGTATATACCCTAGACTGTAAGTGCCCTTGGCTCTGTAGCTGTGTTGTTTACTTGTTTTAGGGAACACAATGCACTCCTCCAGAGAGGCAGTTGGCAATTTACATCCCGCCCATCAGCATAACAAGGCGCCCTGTTCTCCAGGGCCTGTCTTGCCTTTCTGGTTTGTACACATTTTGTGGATGTACCTTTTGACCGGTGGGAAGTGATACTTCTTTGTAGTGCAGATTTGCATTGCCCGCTTGCTTGCTTGGCCAAAAAGGGCGTATGCGTTTTCTCCTGAATATATTCAGGAGAAAACGCATACGCCCTTTTTGGCCAAGTGCATCATTGTCGAAGTTGTGCCCCCTCTTCCAGTGCTTTAAAGGCGTTTCCAACTTACCTCTTGAAATCTGTTTCCTGCTATTCTGCCTCGCTTTCAAGTACGCTTCGTTGCCTTCCCACAGCAGATTTTTGGACGATAGTTGTCCTTTATTACTCGGCCATTTTGTGCATTGCTGTGACCCTGAGCTCCATTTTTCAACTCGTTTTTTATGAGCTGACCGCATGTCCAAATTTTGGTTCAGGACCTATGCTGGTTCCCGGTGGGTGGCTGAGACTTTGGTTAATTCTTCTTCCTCCCGAGTAATTAGAGTGATATGTGCCCGTCTAAATGCCTAACAGCTACTCTCTCATTGGTTCTCCCTCTTCCCTTTCATCCTCTGCCAAATTGGCAACCTGTGAGAACCAGGGGATTAAAGGGGCTGTCTCTCCAAGTTGGGAGGTTGATAGTAAAGCAGATGGAAAGTCAAACCGGAGCACCAGGAGAGGGACTATTCGTTTAGTTTTAGAATCCTTTCGTATTCACAGTGTGTCCTTTCTCTAGGTTTCCCATACATGTTATAGCTTTAGTAATATTCCCTTCAACCTGGAGAGTTGGGACCCATGGAATGGGTGCCAGGCATTTGTGCTTTAAAGGGTCTGCATTTGCTCACTCAGTCTCACCAATCGTCTCAGTCTCAAGTGTCCCTCTTTTTGCCAAATACAGCTGTCATTGTAGATAGGGTCATTCCAGGTTTCATCAGAGACCCTGAATGTATTGTAAAGAATTTCCCAGTTTTATTTTTTTGTTTTTGAAATTCCTTTTTATTGTGGGTATGAGCTGATTCTTGCTGACATGTTTATGCCAGTCTAGACACACTTGATTACCTTACGGAGACATATCAATATATAGGTTTTAAGATTCTTACTAGTCAGATATATTCCTCTGCGGGAAATATGGTGTTTTGAGTCCCTTTCACTGAGGAAGGTGTAGGTCTTGTCTATTCCATAGTTGGTTTTTGGAACGGTACCTGTGCTTATATCAAACTCTGGTTTTATGCATCACCCCACCTCTCCTTCTCCCTTAAGCAGGCATAAGAGTGTTTTCTAAATGTCAGACTCTGTTCTCTTTCCTAACTCAGTTCAAGTGTAGCCATGTTTACAGGATCTTCATAAGTGATATCTTATGATAAGTTTCTGTTTCTCTGTGACTTATTTCACTTAGAATCATCGTACCTGAATCCACCCATTTTGCTGCTACTGGTCTTCTGACATTGATTTCATGGCTGAGGGATATTCCATCGTACGTAAGTACCACAATTTTTTGAACCATTTTTATATTTCCTGGGATATTTAAGGTGTACCCAAGTTGAGGTCCTTGTAAGCAGTGCAGCCCTAAATTTTGGGGTGGCTCTGTCTTATTGATTTTCAGTTTTCCCAAGGTATAATCCCTAGACTGGAAGTGCCCTTGGCCCTGTAGCTCTGTTGTTTACTTGTTTTAGGGAACACAATGCACTCCTCCAGAGAGGCAGTTGGCAATTTACATCCCGCCCATCAGCATAACAAGGCTCCCTGTTCTCCAGGGCCTGTCTTGCCTTTCTGGTTTTTACACATTTTGTGGATGTCCCTTTTGACCGGTGGGAAGTGATACTTCTTTGTAGTGCAGATTTGCATTGCCCGCTTGCTTGCTTGACCAAAAAGGGCGTATGCGTTTTCTCCTGAATATATTCAGGAGAATACCCATATGCCCTTTTTGGCCAAGTGCATCATTGTCGAAGTTGTGCCCCTCTTCCTGTGCTTTAAAGGCGATTCCAACGTACCTCTTGAAATCTGTTTCCTGCTATTCTGCCTCGCTTTCAAGTCCGCCTCATTGCCTTCCCTCAACAGATTTTTGGACGATAGTTTTCCTTTATTACTCTGCCAGTTTGTTTGTTGCTGTGACCTTGAGCTCCATTTTTCAACTCGTTTTTTGTGAGCTAACCGCATGTCCAAAATTTTGGTTCAGGACATATGCTGGTTCCTGGTGGGTGGCTGAGACTTTGGTTAATTCTTCTTCCTGCCGAGAAATTAGAGCAATATGTGCCCGTCCAAATGCCTAACAGCTACTCTCTCATTGGTTCTCCCTCTTCCCTTTCATCCTCTGACAAATTGGCAACATCTGCGAACCAGGAGGTTAAAGGGTCTGTCTCTCCAATTTGGGAGGTTTATAGTAAAGCCGATGGAAAATCAAACCGGAGCACCAGGAGAGGGACTATTCATTTAGTTTTAGAAACCTTTCGTATTCACAGTGTGTCCATTCTCTAGGTTTCCCATACATGTTATAGCTGTAGTAATATTCCCTTCAACCTGGAGAGTTGGGACCCATGGAATGGGTGCCAGGCATTTGTGCTTTAAAGGGTCTGCATTTGCTCACTCAATCTCACCAATCCTCTCAGTCTCAAGTGTCCCTCCTTATGCCACATCCAGCTGTCATTGTAGATATGGTCATTCCAGGTTTCATCAGAGACCCTGAAGGAATTGTAAAGAATTTCCCAGTTTTTTTGTTTTGTTTTTGAAATTCCATTTTATAGTGGGTTTGAGCTGATTCTCGCTGCCATGTTTTTGCCAGTCTAGACACACTTGATTCCCTTACGGAGACATATCAATACATAGGTTTTAAGACTCTTACTAGTCAGATATATTCCTCTGTGTGAAATATGGGGTTTTGAGTCCCTTTCACTGAGGAAGGTGTAGGTCTTGTCTATTCCATAGTTGGTTTTTGGAACGGTACCTGTGCTTATATCAAACTCTGGTTTTATGCATCACCCCACCTCTCCTTCCCCCTTAAGCAGGCATAAGAGTGTTTTCTAAATGTGAGACACTGTTCTCTTTCCTAACTCAGTTCAAGTGTAGCCATGTTTACAGGATCTTCATAAGTGATATCTTATGATAAGTTTCTTTTTCTGTGTGACTTATTTCACTTAAAATCATCGTACCTGAATCCACCCATTTTGCTGCTACTGGTCTTATGACATTGATTTCATGGCTGAGGGATATTCCATCGTACGTAAGTACCACAATTTTTTGAACCATTCTTATATTTCCTGGCATATTTATGGTGTACCCAAGTTGAGGTCCTTGTAAGCAGTGCAGCCCTAAATTTTGGGGTGGCTCTGTCTTATTGATTTTCGGTTTTCCCAAGGTATATTCCCTAGACTGGAAGTGCCCTTGGCTCTGTAGCTCTGTTGTTTACTTGTTTTGGGAACACAATGCACTACTCCAGAGAGGCAGTTGGCAATTTACATCCCGCCCATCAGCATAACAAGGCTCCCTTTTCTCCAGGGCCTGTCTTGCCTTTCTGCTTTTTACACATTTTGTGGATGTCGCTTTTGACCGGTGGGAAGTGATACTTCTTTCTAGTGCAGATTTGCATTGCCTGCTTGCTTACTTGGCTAAAAAGGGCGTATGCGTTTTCTCCTGAATATATTCAGGAGAAAACGCATACGCCCTTTTTGGCCAAGTGCATCATTGTCGAAGTTGGGCCCCTCTTCCTGTGCGTTAAAGGCGATTCCAACGTACCTCTTGAAATCTGTTTCCTGCTATTCTGCCTCGCTTTCAAGTCCGCCTCGTTGCCTTCCCTCAACAGATTTTTGGACGATAGTTGTCCTTTATTACTCGGCCAGTTTGTGAATTGCTGTGCCCCTGAGCTCCATTTTTCAACTCGTTTTTTGTGAGCTGACTGCAAGTCCAAAATTTTGGTTCAGGACCTATGCTGGTGCCCGGTGGGTGGCTGAGACTTTGGTTAATTCTTCTTCCTGCTGGAAAATTACAGTGATATGTGCCCGTCCAAATGCCTAACAGCTACTCTCTCATTGGTTCTCCCTCTTCCCTTTCATCCTCTGCCAAATTGGAAACCTGTGCGAACCAGGAGGTTAAAGGGGCTGTCTCTCCAAGTTGGGAGATTGATTGTAAAGCAGATGGAAAGTCAAACTGGAGAATCAGGAGAGGGAGTATTCGTTCAGTTTGAGAAAACTTTCATATTCACAGTGTGTCCGTTCTCTAGGTTTCCCGTATATGTTATAACTGTAGTAATATTCCCTTCAACCTGGAGAGTTGGGACCCATGGAATGGGTGCCATGCATTACTGCTTTAAAGGGTCTGCATTTGCTCACACAATCTCACCAATCCTCTCAGTCCCAAGTGTCCAGCCTTATGCCACATCCAGCTGTCGTTGTAGATAGGGTCATTCCAGGTTTCATCAGAGACCCTGAAGGAATTGTAAAGAATTTCCCAGTTTTTTTGTTTTGTTTTTGAAATTCCTTTTTATAGTGGGTTTGAGCTGATTCTCGCTGCCATGTTTCTGCCAGTCTAGACACACTTGATTCCCTTACGGAAACATATCAATATATAGGTTTTAAGATTCTAACTAGTCAGATATATTCCTCTGCGGGAAATATGGGGTTTTGAGTCCGTTTCACTGTGGAAGGTGTAGGTCTTGTCTATTCCATAGTTGGTTTTTGGAACGGTACCTGTGCTTATATCAAACTCTGGTTTTATGCATCACCCCACCTCTCCTTCGCCCTTAAGCAGGCATAAGAGTGTTTTCTAAATGTCAGACTCTGTTCTCTTTCCTAACTCAGTTCAAGTGTAGCCATGTTTACAGGATCTTCATAAGTGATATCTTATGATAAGTTTCTGTTTCTCTGTGACTTATTTCACTTAGAATCATCGTACCTGAATCCACCCATTTTGCTGCTACTGGTCTTCTGACATTGATTTCATGGCTGAGGGATATTCAATCGTACGTAAGTACCACAATTTTTTGAACCATTTTTATATTTCCTGGGATATTTAAGGTGTACCAAAGTTGAGGTCCTTGTAAGCAGTGCAGCCCTAAATTTTGGGGTGGCTCTGTCTTATTGATTTTCAGTTTTCCCAAGGTATATTCCCTAGACTGGAAGTGCCCTTGGCTCTGTAGCTCTGTTGTTTACTTGTTTTAGGGAACACAATGCACTCCTCCAGAGAGGCAGTTGGCAATTTACATCCCGCCCATCAGCATAACAAGGCTCCCTGTTCTCCAGGGCCTGTCTTGCCTTTCTGGTTTTTACACATTTTGTGGATGTCCCTTTTGACCGGTGGGAAGTGATACTTCTTTGTAGTGCAGATTTGCATTGCCCGCTTGCTTGCTTGACTGAAAAGGGCGTATGTGTTTTCTCCTGAATATATTCAGGAGAATACGCATACGCCCTTTTTGGCCAAGTGCATCATTGTCGAAGTTGTGCCCCTCTTCCTGTGCTTTAAAGGCGATTCCAACGTACCTCTTGAAATCTGTTTCCTGCTATTCTGCCTCGCTTTCAAGTCCGCCTCATTGCCTTCCCACAACAGATTTTTGGATGATAGTTGTCCTTTATTACTCTGCCAGTTTGTGCATTGCTGTGACCTTGAGCTCCATTTTTGAACTCGTTTTTTGTGAGCTAACCGCATGTCCAAAATTTTGGTTCAGGACATATGCTGGTTCCTGGTGGGTGGCTGAGACTTTGGTTAATTCTTCTTCCTGCCGAGAAATTAGAGTAATATGTGCCCGTACAAATGCCTAACAGCTACTCTCTCATTGGTTCTCCCTCTTCCCTTTCGTCCTCTGACAAATTGGCAACATCTGCGAACCAGGAGGTTAAAGGGTCTGTCTCTCCAAGTTGGGAGGTTGATAGTAAAGCAGATGGAAAATCAAACCGGAGCACCAGGAGAGGGACTATTCATTTAGTCTTAGAAACCTTTCGTATTCACAGTGTGTCCATTCTCTAGGTTTCCCATACATGTTATAGCTGTAGTAATATTCCCTTCAACCTGGAGAGTTGGGACCCATGGAATGGGTGCCAGGCATTTGTGCTTTAAAGGGTCTGCATTTGCTCACTCAATCTCACCAATCCTCTCAGTCTCAAGTGTCCCTCCTTATGCCACATCCAGCTGTCATTGTAGATTGGGTTATTCCAGGTTTCATCAGAGACCCTGAAGGAATTGTAAAGAATTTCCCAGTTTTTTTGTTTTGTTTTTGAAATTCCTTTTTATAGTGGGTTTGAGCTGATTCTCGCTGCCATGTTTATGCCAGTCTAGACACACTTGATTCCCTTACGGAGACATATCAATACATAGGTTTTAAGATTCTTACTAGTCAGATATATTCCTCTGTGTGAAATATGGTGTTTTGAGTCCCATTCACTGAGGAAGGTGTAGGTCTTGTCTATTCCATAGTTGGTTTTTGGAACGGTACCTGTGCTTATATCAAACTCTGGTTTTATGCATCACCCCACCTCTCCTTCCCCCTTAAGCAGGCATAAGAGTGTTTTCTAAATGTGAGAAACTGTTCTCTTTCCTAACTCAGTTCAAGTGTAGCCATGTTTACAGGATCTTCATAAGTGATATCTTATGATAAGTTTCATTTTCTGTGTGACTTATTTCACTTAGAATCATCGTACCTGAATCCACCCATTTTGCTGCTACTGGTCTTATGACATTGATTTCATGGCTGAGAGATATTCCATCGTACGTAAGTACCACAATTTTTTGAACCATTTTTATATTTCCGGGAAATTTAAGGTGTACCCAAGTTGAGGTCCTTGTAAGAAGTGCAGCCCTAAATTTAGGGGTGGCTCTGTCTTATTGATTTTCAGGTTTCCCAAGGTATAATCCCTAGACTGGTAGTGCCCTTGGCCCTGTAGCTCTGTTGTTTACTTGTTTTAGGGAACACAATGCACTCCTCCAGAGAGGCAGTTGGCAATTTACATCCCGCCCATCAGCATAACAAGGCTCCCTGTTCTCCAGGGCCTGTCTTGCCTTTCTGGTTTTTACACATTTTGTGGATGTCCCTTTTGACCGGTGGGAAGTGATACTTCTTTGTAGTGCAGATTTGCATTGCCCGCTTGCTTGCTTGACCAAAAAGGGCGTATGCGTTTTCTCCTGAATATATTCAGGAGAATACCCATATGCCCTTTTTGGCCAAGTGCATCATTGTCGAAGTTGTGCCCCTCTTCCTGTGCTTTAAAGGCGATTCCAACGTACCTCTTGAAATCTGTTTCCTGCTATTCTGCCTCGCTTTCAAGTCCGCCTCATTGCCTTCCCTCAACAGAATTTTGGACGATAGTTTTCCTTTATTACTCTGCCAGTTTGTTTGTTGCTGTGACCTTGAGCTCCATTTTTCAACTCGTTTTTTGTGAGCTAACCGCATGTCCAAAATTTTGGTTCAGGACATATGCTGGTTCCTGGTGGGTGGCTGAGACTTTGGTTAATTCTTCTTCCTGCTGAGAAATTAGAGCAATATGTGCCCGTCCAAATGCCTAACAGCTACTCTCTCATTGGTTCTCCCTCTTCCCTTTCATCCTCTGACAAATTGGCAACATCTGCGAACCAGGAGGTTAAAGGGTCTGTCTCTCCAATTTGGGAGGTTTATAGTAAAGCAGATGGAAAATCAAACCGGAGCACCAGGAGAGGGACTATTCATTTAGTTTTAGAAACCTTTCGTATTCACAGTGTGTCCATTCTCTAGGTTTCCCATACATGTTATAGCTGTAGTAATATTCCCTTCAACCTGGAGAGTTGGGACCCATGGAATGGGTGCCAGGCATTTGTGCTTTAAAGGGTCTGCATTTGCTCACTCAATCTCACCAATCCTCTCAGTCTCAAGTGTCCCTCCTTATGCCACATCCAGCTGTCATTGTAGATATGGTCATTCCAGGTTTCATCAGAGACCCTGAAGGAATTGTAAAGAATTTCCCAGTTTTTTTGTTTTGTTTTTGAAATTCCATTTTATAGTGGGTTTGAGCTGATTCTCGCTGCCATGTTTTTGCCAGTCTAGACACACTTGATTCCCTTACGGAGACATATCAATACATAGGTTTTAAGACTCTTACTAGTCAGATATATTCCTCTGTGTGAAATATGGGGTTTTGAGTCCCTTTCACTGAGGAAGGTGTAGGTCTTGTCTATTCCATAGTTGGTTTTTGGAACGGTACCTGTGCTTATATCAAACTCTGGTTTTATGCATCACCCCACCTCTCCTTCCCCCTTAAGCAGGCATAAGAGTGTTTTCTAAATGTGAGACACTGTTCTCTTTCCTAACTCAGTTCAAGTGTAGCCATGTTTACAGGATCTTCATAAGTGATATCTTATGATAAGTTTCTTTTTCTGTGTGACTTATTTCACTTAGAATCATCGTACCTGAATCCACCCATTTTGCTGCTACTGGTCTTATGACATTGATTTCATGGCTGAGGGATATTCCATCGTACGTAAGTACCACAATTTTTTGAACCATTCTTATATTTCCTGGCATATTTATGGTGTACCCAAGTTGAGGTCCTTGTAAGCAGTGCAGCCCTAAATTTTGGGGTGGCTCTGTCTTATTGATTTTCGGTTTTCCCAAGGTATATTCCCTAGACTGGAAGTGCCCTTGGCTCTGTAGCTCTGTTGTTTACTTGTTTTGGGAACACAATGCACTACTCCAGAGAGGCAGTTGGCAATTTACATCCCGCCCATCAGCATAACAAGGCTCCCTGTTCTCCAGGGCCTGTCTTGCCTTTCTGGTTTTTACACATTTTGTGGATGTCCCTTTTGACCGGTGGGAAGTGATACTTCTTTGTAGTGCAGATTTGCATTGCCTGCTTGCTTGCTTGACCGAAAAGGGCGTATGTGTTTTCTCCTGAATATATTCAGGAGAATACGCATACGCCCTTTTTGGCCAAGTGCATCATTGTCGAAGTTGTGCCCCTCTTCCTGTGCTTTAAAGGCGATTCCAACGTACCTCTTGAAATCTGTTTCCTGCTATTCTGCCTCGCTTTCAAGTCCGCCTCATTGCCTTCCCTCAACAGATTTTTGGACGATAGTTGTCCTTTATTACTCTGCCAGTTTGTGCATTGCTGTGACCTTGAGCTCCATTTTTGAACTCGTTTTTTGTGAGCTAACCGCATGTCCAAAATTTTGGTTCAGGACATATGCTGGTTCCTGGTGGGTGGCTGAGACTTTGGTTAATTCTTCTTCCTGCCGAGAAATTAGAGTAATATGTGCCCGTACAAATGCCTAACAGCTACTCTCTCATTGGTTCTCCCTCTTCCCTTTCATCCTCTGACAAATTGGCAACATCTGCGAACCAGGAGGTTAAAGGGTCTGTCTCTCCAAGTTGGGAGGTTGATAGTAAAGCAGATGGAAAATCAAACCGGAGCACCAGGAGAGGGACTATTCATTTAGTTTTAGAAACCTTTCGTATTCACAGTGTGTCCATTCTCTAGGTTTCCCATACATGTTATAGCTGTAGTAATATTCCCTTCAACCTGGAGAGTTGGGACCCATGGAATGGGTGCCATGCATTATTGCTTTAAAGGGTCTGCATTTGCTCACTCAATCTCACCAATCCTCTCAGTCTCAAGTGTCCCTCCTTATGCCACATCCAGCTGTCATTGTAGATTGGGTCATTCCAGGTTTCATCAGAGACCCTGAAGGAATTGTAAAGAATTTCCCAGTTTTTTTGTTTTGTTTTTGAAATTCCTTTTTATAGTGGGTTTGAGCTGATTCTCGCTGCCATGTTTATGCCAGTCTAGACACACTTGATTCCCTTACGGAGACATATCAATACATAGGTTTTAAGATTCTTACTAGTCAGATATATTCCTCTGTGTGAAATATGGGGTTTTGAGTCCCTTTCACTGAGGAAGGTGTAGGTCTTGTCTATTCCATAGTTGGTTTTTGGAACGGTACCTGTGCTTATATCAAACTCTGGTTTTATGCATCACCCCACCTCTCCTTCCCCCTTAAGCAGGCATAAGAGTGTTTTCTAAATGTGAGAAACTGTTCTCTTTCCTAACTCAGTTCAAGTGTAGCCATGTTTACAGGATCTTCATAAGTGATATCTTATGATAAGTTTCATTTTCTGTGTGACTTATTTCACTTAGAATCATCGTACCTGAATCCACCCATTTTGCTGCTACTGGTCTTATGACATTGATTTCATGGCTGAGAGATATTCCATCGTACGTAAGTACCACAATTTTTTGAACCATTTTTATATTTCCGGGGAAATTTAAGGTGTACCCAAGTTGAGGTCCTTGTAAGAAGTGCAGACCTAAATTTAGGGGTGGCTCTGTCTTATTGATTTTCAGGTTTCCCAAGGTATATTCCATAGACTGGAAGTGCCCTTGGCTCTGTAGCTCTGTTGTTTACTTGTTTTAGGGAACACAATGCACTCCTTCAGTTAGGCAGTTGGCAATTTACATCCCGCCCATCAGCATAACAAGGCTCCCTGTTCTCCAGGACCTGTCTTGCCTTTCTGCTTTTTACATATTTTGTGGATGTCCCTTTTGACCGGTGGGAAGTGATACTTCTTTGTAGTGCAGATTTGCATTGCCCGCTTGCTTGCTTGGCCAAAAAGGGCATATGTGTTTTCTCCAGAATGGAGAAAACGCATATGCCCTTTTTGGCCAAGTGCATCATTGTCGATGTTGTGCCCCTCTTCCTGTGCTTTAAAGGCGATTACAACGTACCTCTTGAAATCTGTTTCCTGCTATTCTGCCTTGCTTTCAAGTCCGCCTCGTTGCCTTCCCTTAACAGATTTTTGGACGATAGTTGTCCTTTATTACTCGGCCAGTTTGTGAATTGCTGTGCCCCTGAGCTCCATTTTTCAACTCGTTATTTGTGAGCTGACCGCAAGTCCAAAATTTTGGTTCAGGACCTATGCTGGTTCCCGGTGGGGGGCTGAGACTTTGGTTAATTCTTCTTCCTGCCGGAAAATTACAGTGATATGTGCCCGTCCAAATGCCTAACAGCTACTCTCTCATTGGTTCTCCCTCTTCCCTTTCATCCTCTGCCAAATTGGAAACCTTTGCGAACCAGGAGGTTACAGGGGCTGTCTCTACAAGTTGGGAGGTTGATAGTAAAGCAGATGGAAAGCCAAACAGGAGCACCAGGAGAGGGAATTTTCGTTGAGTTTTAGAAACCTTTCGTATTCACAGTGTGTCCGTTCTCTAGGTTTCCCGTACATGTTATACCTGTAGTAATATTCCCTTCAACGTGGAGAGTTGGGACCCATGGAATGGGTGCCATGCATTATTGCTTTAAAGGGTCTGCATTTGCTCACTCAATCTCACCAATCCTCTCAGTCTCAAGTGTCCCTCCTTATGCCACATCCAGCTGTCATTGTAGATATGGTCATTCCAGGTTTCATCAGAGACCCTGAAGGAATTGTAAAGAATTTCCCAGTTTTTTTGTTTTGTTTTTGAAATTCCATTTTATAGTGGGTTTGAGCTGATTCTCGCTGCCATGTTTTTGCCAGTCTAGACACACTTGATTCCCTTACGGAGACATATCAATACATAGGTTTTAAGACTCTTACTAGTCAGATATATTCCTCTGTGTGAAATATGGGGTTTTGAGTCCCTTTCACTGAGGAAGGTGTAGGTCTTGTCTATTCCATAGTTGGTTTTTGGAACGGTACCTGTGCTTATATCAAACTCTGGTTTTATGCATCACCCCACCTCTCCTTCCCCCTTAAGCAGGCATAAGAGTGTTTTCTAAATGTGAGACACTGTTCTCTTTCCTAACTCAGTTCAAGTGTAGCCATGTTTACAGGATCTTCATAAGTGATATCTTATGATAAGTTTCTTTTTCTGTGTGACTTATTTCACTTAAAATCATCGTACCTGAATCCACCCATTTTGCTGCTACTGGTCTTATGACATTGATTTCATGGCTGAGGGATATTCCATCGTACGTAAGTACCACAATTTTTTGAACCATTCTTATATTTCCTGGCATATTTATGGTGTACCCAAGTTGAGGTCCTTGTAAGCAGTGCAGCCCTAAATTTTGGGGTGGCTCTGTCTTATTGATTTTCGGTTTTCCCAAGGTATATTCCCTAGACTGGAAGTGCCCTTGGCTCTGTAGCTCTGTTGTTTACTTGTTTTGGGAACACAATGCACTACTCCAGAGAGGCAGTTGGCAATTTACATCCCGCCCATCAGCATAACAAGGCTCCCTTTTCTCCAGGGCCTGTCTTGCCTTTCTGCTTTTTACACATTTTGTGGATGTCGCTTTTGACCGGTGGGAAGTGATACTTCTTTCTAGTGCAGATTTGCATTGCCCGCTTGCTTACTTGGCTAAAAAGGGCGTATGCGTTTTCTCCTGAATATATTCAGGAGAAAACGCATACGCCCTTTTTGGCCAAGTGCATCATTGTCGAAGTTGGGCCCCTCTTCCTGTGCGTTAAAGGCGATTCCAACGTACCTCTTGAAATCTGTTTCCTGCTATTCTGCCTCGCTTTCAAGTCCGCCTCGTTGCCTTCCCTCAACAGATTTTTGGACGATAGTTGTCCTTTATTACTCGGCCAGTTTGTGAATTGCTGTGCCCCTGAGCTCCATTTTTCAACTCGTTTTTTGTGAGCTGACTGCAAGTCCAAAATTTTGGTTCAGGACCTATGCTGGTGCCCGGTGGGTGGCTGAGACTTTGGTTAATTCTTCTTCCTGCTGGAAAATTACAGTGATATGTGCCCGTCCAAATGCCTAACAGCTACTCTCTCATTGGTTCTCCCTCTTCCCTTTCATCCTCTGCCAAATTGGAAACCTGTGCGAACCAGGAGGTTAAAGGGGCTGTCTCTCCAAGTTGGGAGATTGATTGTAAAGCAGATGGAAAGTCAAACTGGAGAATCAGGAGAGGGAGTATTCGTTCAGTTTGAGAAAACTTTCATATTCACAGTGTGTCCGTTCTCTAGGTTTCCCGTATATGTTATAACTGTAGTAATATTCCCTTCAACCTGGAGAGTTGGGACCCATGGAATGGGTGCCATGCATTACTGCTTTAAAGGGTCTGCATTTGCTCACACAATCTCACCAATCCTCTCAGTCCCAAGTGTCCAGCCTTATGCCACATCCAGCTGTCGTTGTAGATAGGGTCATTCCAGGTTTCATCAGAGACCCTGAAGGAATTGTAAAGAATTTCCCAGTTTTTTTGTTTTGTTTTTGAAATTCCTTTTTATAGTGGGTTTGAGCTGATTCTCGCTGCCATGTTTCTGCCAGTCTAGACACACTTGATTCCCTTACGGAAACATATCAATATATAGGTTTTAAGATTCTAACTAGTCAGATATATTCCTCTGCGGGAAATATGGGGTTTTGAGTCCGTTTCACTGTGGAAGGTGTAGGTCTTGTCTATTCCATAGTTGGTTTTTGGAACGGTACCTGTGCTTATATCAAACTCTGGTTTTATGCATCACCCCACCTCTCCTTCGCCCTTAAGCAGGCATAAGAGTGTTTTCTAAATGTCAGACTCTGTTCTCTTTCCTAACTCAGTTCAAGTGTAGCCATGTTTACAGGATCTTCATAAGTGATATCTTATGATAAGTTTCTGTTTCTCTGTGACTTATTTCACTTAGAATCATCGTACCTGAATCCACCCATTTTGCTGCTACTGGTCTTCTGACATTGATTTCATGGCTGAGGGATATTCAATCGTACGTAAGTACCACAATTTTTTGAACCATTTTTATATTTCCTGGGATATTTAAGGTGTACCAAAGTTGAGGTCCTTGTAAGCAGTGCAGCCCTAAATTTTGGGGTGGCTCTGTCTTATTGATTTTCAGTTTTCCCAAGGTATATTCCCTAGACTGGAAGTGCCCTTGGCTCTGTAGCTCTGTTGTTTACTTGTTTTAGGGAACACAATGCACTCCTCCAGAGAGGCAGTTGGCAATTTACATCCCGCCCATCAGCATAACAAGGCTCCCTGTTCTCCAGGGCCTGTCTTGCCTTTCTGGTTTTTACACATTTTGTGGATGTCCCTTTTGACCGGTGGGAAGTGATACTTCTTTGTAGTGCAGATTTGCATTGCCCGCTTGCTTGCTTGACTGAAAAGGGCGTATGTGTTTTCTCCTGAATATATTCAGGAGAATACGCATACGCCCTTTTTGGCCAAGTGCATCATTGTCGAAGTTGTGCCCCTCTTCCTGTGCTTTAAAGGCGATTCCAACGTACCTCTTGAAATCTGTTTCCTGCTATTCTGCCTCGCTTTCAAGTCCGCCTCATTGCCTTCCCACAACAGATTTTTGGATGATAGTTGTCCTTTATTACTCTGCCAGTTTGTGCATTGCTGTGACCTTGAGCTCCATTTTTGAACTCGTTTTTTGTGAGCTAACCGCATGTCCAAAATTTTGGTTCAGGACATATGCTGGTTCCTGGTGGGTGGCTGAGACTTTGGTTAATTCTTCTTCCTGCCGAGAAATTAGAGTAATATGTGCCCGTACAAATGCCTAACAGCTACTCTCTCATTGGTTCTCCCTCTTCCCTTTCGTCCTCTGACAAATTGGCAACATCTGCGAACCAGGAGGTTAAAGGGTCTGTCTCTCCAAGTTGGGAGGTTGATAGTAAAGCAGATGGAAAATCAAACCGGAGCACCAGGAGAGGGACTATTCATTTAGTCTTAGAAACCTTTCGTATTCACAGTGTGTCCATTCTCTAGGTTTCCCATACATGTTATAGCTGTAGTAATATTCCCTTCAACCTGGAGAGTTGGGACCCATGGAATGGGTGCCAGGCATTTGTGCTTTAAAGGGTCTGCATTTGCTCACTCAATCTCACCAATCCTCTCAGTCTCAAGTGTCCCTCCTTATGCCACATCCAGCTGTCATTGTAGATTGGGTTATTCCAGGTTTCATCAGAGACCCTGAAGGAATTGTAAAGAATTTCCCAGTTTTTTTGTTTTGTTTTTGAAATTCCTTTTTATAGTGGGTTTGAGCTGATTCTCGCTGCCATGTTTATGCCAGTCTAGACACACTTGATTCCCTTACGGAGACATATCAATACATAGGTTTTAAGATTCTTACTAGTCAGATATATTCCTCTGTGTGAAATATGGTGTTTTGAGTCCCATTCACTGAGGAAGGTGTAGGTCTTGTCTATTCCATAGTTGGTTTTTGGAACGGTACCTGTGCTTATATCAAACTCTGGTTTTATGCATCACCCCACCTCTCCTTCCCCCTTAAGCAGGCATAAGAGTGTTTTCTAAATGTGAGAAACTGTTCTCTTTCCTAACTCAGTTCAAGTGTAGCCATGTTTACAGGATCTTCATAAGTGATATCTTATGATAAGTTTCATTTTCTGTGTGACTTATTTCACTTAGAATCATCGTACCTGAATCCACCCATTTTGCTGCTACTGGTCTTATGACATTGATTTCATGGCTGAGAGATATTCCATCGTACGTAAGTACCACAATTTTTTGAACCATTTTTATATTTCCGGGAAATTTAAGGTGTACCCAAGTTGAGGTCCTTGTAAGAAGTGCAGCCCTAAATTTAGGGGTGGCTCTGTCTTATTGATTTTCAGGTTTCCCAAGGTATAATCCCTAGACTGGTAGTGCCCTTGGCCCTGTAGCTCTGTTGTTTACTTGTTTTAGGGAACACAATGCACTCCTCCAGAGAGGCAGTTGGCAATTTACATCCCGCCCATCAGCATAACAAGGCTCCCTGTTCTCCAGGGCCTGTCTTGCCTTTCTGGTTTTTACACATTTTGTGGATGTCCCTTTTGACCGGTGGGAAGTGATACTTCTTTGTAGTGCAGATTTGCATTGCCCGCTTGCTTGCTTGACCAAAAAGGGCGTATGCGTTTTCTCCTGAATATATTCAGGAGAATACCCATATGCCCTTTTTGGCCAAGTGCATCATTGTCGAAGTTGTGCCCCTCTTCCTGTGCTTTAAAGGCGATTCCAACGTACCTCTTGAAATCTGTTTCCTGCTATTCTGCCTCGCTTTCAAGTCCGCCTCATTGCCTTCCCTCAACAGAATTTTGGACGATAGTTTTCCTTTATTACTCTGCCAGTTTGTTTGTTGCTGTGACCTTGAGCTCCATTTTTCAACTCGTTTTTTGTGAGCTAACCGCATGTCCAAAATTTTGGTTCAGGACATATGCTGGTTCCTGGTGGGTGGCTGAGACTTTGGTTAATTCTTCTTCCTGCTGAGAAATTAGAGCAATATGTGCCCGTCCAAATGCCTAACAGCTACTCTCTCATTGGTTCTCCCTCTTCCCTTTCATCCTCTGACAAATTGGCAACATCTGCGAACCAGGAGGTTAAAGGGTCTGTCTCTCCAATTTGGGAGGTTTATAGTAAAGCAGATGGAAAATCAAACCGGAGCACCAGGAGAGGGACTATTCATTTAGTTTTAGAAACCTTTCGTATTCACAGTGTGTCCATTCTCTAGGTTTCCCATACATGTTATAGCTGTAGTAATATTCCCTTCAACCTGGAGAGTTGGGACCCATGGAATGGGTGCCAGGCATTTGTGCTTTAAAGGGTCTGCATTTGCTCACTCAATCTCACCAATCCTCTCAGTCTCAAGTGTCCCTCCTTATGCCACATCCAGCTGTCATTGTAGATATGGTCATTCCAGGTTTCATCAGAGACCCTGAAGGAATTGTAAAGAATTTCCCAGTTTTTTTGTTTTGTTTTTGAAATTCCATTTTATAGTGGGTTTGAGCTGATTCTCGCTGCCATGTTTTTGCCAGTCTAGACACACTTGATTCCCTTACGGAGACATATCAATACATAGGTTTTAAGACTCTTACTAGTCAGATATATTCCTCTGTGTGAAATATGGGGTTTTGAGTCCCTTTCACTGAGGAAGGTGTAGGTCTTGTCTATTCCATAGTTGGTTTTTGGAACGGTACCTGTGCTTATATCAAACTCTGGTTTTATGCATCACCCCACCTCTCCTTCCCCCTTAAGCAGGCATAAGAGTGTTTTCTAAATGTGAGACACTGTTCTCTTTCCTAACTCAGTTCAAGTGTAGCCATGTTTACAGGATCTTCATAAGTGATATCTTATGATAAGTTTCTTTTTCTGTGTGACTTATTTCACTTAGAATCATCGTACCTGAATCCACCCATTTTGCTGCTACTGGTCTTATGACATTGATTTCATGGCTGAGGGATATTCCATCGTACGTAAGTACCACAATTTTTTGAACCATTCTTATATTTCCTGGCATATTTATGGTGTACCCAAGTTGAGGTCCTTGTAAGCAGTGCAGCCCTAAATTTTGGGGTGGCTCTGTCTTATTGATTTTCGGTTTTCCCAAGGTATATTCCCTAGACTGGAAGTGCCCTTGGCTCTGTAGCTCTGTTGTTTACTTGTTTTGGGAACACAATGCACTACTCCAGAGAGGCAGTTGGCAATTTACATCCCGCCCATCAGCATAACAAGGCTCCCTGTTCTCCAGGGCCTGTCTTGCCTTTCTGGTTTTTACACATTTTGTGGATGTCCCTTTTGACCGGTGGGAAGTGATACTTCTTTGTAGTGCAGATTTGCATTGCCTGCTTGCTTGCTTGACCGAAAAGGGCGTATGTGTTTTCTCCTGAATATATTCAGGAGAATACGCATACGCCCTTTTTGGCCAAGTGCATCATTGTCGAAGTTGTGCCCCTCTTCCTGTGCTTTAAAGGCGATTCCAACGTACCTCTTGAAATCTGTTTCCTGCTATTCTGCCTCGCTTTCAAGTCCGCCTCATTGCCTTCCCTCAACAGATTTTTGGACGATAGTTGTCCTTTATTACTCTGCCAGTTTGTGCATTGCTGTGACCTTGAGCTCCATTTTTGAACTCGTTTTTTGTGAGCTAACCGCATGTCCAAAATTTTGGTTCAGGACATATGCTGGTTCCTGGTGGGTGGCTGAGACTTTGGTTAATTCTTCTTCCTGCCGAGAAATTAGAGTAATATGTGCCCGTACAAATGCCTAACAGCTACTCTCTCATTGGTTCTCCCTCTTCCCTTTCATCCTCTGACAAATTGGCAACATCTGCGAACCAGGAGGTTAAAGGGTCTGTCTCTCCAAGTTGGGAGGTTGATAGTAAAGCAGATGGAAAATCAAACCGGAGCACCAGGAGAGGGACTATTCATTTAGTTTTAGAAACCTTTCGTATTCACAGTGTGTCCATTCTCTAGGTTTCCCATACATGTTATAGCTGTAGTAATATTCCCTTCAACCTGGAGAGTTGGGACCCATGGAATGGGTGCCATGCATTATTGCTTTAAAGGGTCTGCATTTGCTCACTCAATCTCACCAATCCTCTCAGTCTCAAGTGTCCCTCCTTATGCCACATCCAGCTGTCATTGTAGATTGGGTCATTCCAGGTTTCATCAGAGACCCTGAAGGAATTGTAAAGAATTTCCCAGTTTTTTTGTTTTGTTTTTGAAATTCCTTTTTATAGTGGGTTTGAGCTGATTCTCGCTGCCATGTTTATGCCAGTCTAGACACACTTGATTCCCTTACGGAGACATATCAATACATAGGTTTTAAGATTCTTACTAGTCAGATATATTCCTCTGTGTGAAATATGGGGTTTTGAGTCCCTTTCACTGAGGAAGGTGTAGGTCTTGTCTATTCCATAGTTGGTTTTTGGAACGGTACCTGTGCTTATATCAAACTCTGGTTTTATGCATCACCCCACCTCTCCTTCCCCCTTAAGCAGGCATAAGAGTGTTTTCTAAATGTGAGACACTGTTCTCTTTCCTAACTCAGTTCAAGTGTAGCCATGTTTACAGGATCTTCATAAGTGATATCTTATGATAAGTTTCTTTTTCTGTGTGACTTATTTCACTTAGAATCATCGTACCTGAATCCACCCATTTTGCTGCTACTGGTCTTATGACATTGATTTCATGGCTGAGGGATATTCCATCGTACGTAAGTACCACAATTTTTTGAACCATTCTTATATTTCCTGGCATATTTATGGTGTACCCAAGTTGAGGTCCTTGTAAGCAGTGCAGCCCTAAATTTTGGGGTGGCTCTGTCTTATTGATTTTCGGTTTTCCCAAGGTATATTCCCTAGACTGGAAGTGCCCTTGGCTCTGTAGCTCTGTTGTTTACTTGTTTTGGGAACACAATGCACTACTCCAGAGAGGCAGTTGGCAATTTACATCCCGCCCATCAGCATAACAAGGCTCCCTGTTCTCCAGGGCCTGTCTTGCCTTTCTGGTTTTTACACATTTTGTGGATGTCCCTTTTGACCGGTGGGAAGTGATACTTCTTTGTAGTGCAGATTTGCATTGCCTGCTTGCTTGCTTGACCGAAAAGGGCGTATGTGTTTTCTCCTGAATATATTCAGGAGAATACGCATACGCCCTTTTTGGCCAAGTGCATCATTGTCGAAGTTGTGCCCCTCTTCCTGTGCTTTAAAGGCGATTCCAACGTACCTCTTGAAATCTGTTTCCTGCTATTCTGCCTCGCTTTCAAGTCCGCCTCATTGCCTTCCCTCAACAGATTTTTGGACGATAGTTGTCCTTTATTACTCTGCCAGTTTGTGCATTGCTGTGACCTTGAGCTCCATTTTTGAACTCGTTTTTTGTGAGCTAACCGCATGTCCAAAATTTTGGTTCAGGACATATGCTGGTTCCTGGTGGGTGGCTGAGACTTTGGTTAATTCTTCTTCCTGCCGAGAAATTAGAGTAATATGTGCCCGTACAAATGCCTAACAGCTACTCTCTCATTGGTTCTCCCTCTTCCCTTTCATCCTCTGACAAATTGGCAACATCTGCGAACCAGGAGGTTAAAGGGTCTGTCTCTCCAAGTTGGGAGGTTGATAGTAAAGCAGATGGAAAATCAAACCGGAGCACCAGGAGAGGGACTATTCATTTAGTTTTAGAAACCTTTCGTATTCACAGTGTGTCCATTCTCTAGGTTTCCCATACATGTTATAGCTGTAGTAATATTCCCTTCAACCTGGAGAGTTGGGACCCATGGAATGGGTGCCATGCATTATTGCTTTAAAGGGTCTGCATTTGCTCACTCAATCTCACCAATCCTCTCAGTCTCAAGTGTCCCTCCTTATGCCACATCCAGCTGTCATTGTAGATTGGGTCATTCCAGGTTTCATCAGAGACCCTGAAGGAATTGTAAAGAATTTCCCAGTTTTTTTGTTTTGTTTTTGAAATTCCTTTTTATAGTGGGTTTGAGCTGATTCTCGCTGCCATGTTTATGCCAGTCTAGACACACTTGATTCCCTTACGGAGACATATCAATACATAGGTTTTAAGATTCTTACTAGTCAGATATATTCCTCTGTGTGAAATATGGGGTTTTGAGTCCCTTTCACTGAGGAAGGTGTAGGTCTTGTCTATTCCATAGTTGGTTTTTGGAACGGTACCTGTGCTTATATCAAACTCTGGTTTTATGCATCACCCCACCTCTCCTTCCCCCTTAAGCAGGCATAAGAGTGTTTTCTAAATGTGAGAAACTGTTCTCTTTCCTAACTCAGTTCAAGTGTAGCCATGTTTACAGGATCTTCATAAGTGATATCTTATGATAAGTTTCATTTTCTGTGTGACTTATTTCACTTAGAATCATCGTACCTGAATCCACCCATTTTGCTGCTACTGGTCTTATGACATTGATTTCATGGCTGAGAGATATTCCATCGTACGTAAGTACCACAATTTTTTGAACCATTTTTATATTTCCGGGGAAATTTAAGGTGTACCCAAGTTGAGGTCCTTGTAAGAAGTGCAGACCTAAATTTAGGGGTGGCTCTGTCTTATTGATTTTCAGGTTTCCCAAGGTATATTCCATAGACTGGAAGTGCCCTTGGCTCTGTAGCTCTGTTGTTTACTTGTTTTAGGGAACACAATGCACTCCTTCAGTTAGGCAGTTGGCAATTTACATCCCGCCCATCAGCATAACAAGGCTCCCTGTTCTCCAGGACCTGTCTTGCCTTTCTGCTTTTTACATATTTTGTGGATGTCCCTTTTGACCGGTGGGAAGTGATACTTCTTTGTAGTGCAGATTTGCATTGCCCGCTTGCTTGCTTGGCCAAAAAGGGCATATGTGTTTTCTCCAGAATGGAGAAAACGCATATGCCCTTTTTGGCCAAGTGCATCATTGTCGATGTTGTGCCCCTCTTCCTGTGCTTTAAAGGCGATTACAACGTACCTCTTGAAATCTGTTTCCTGCTATTCTGCCTTGCTTTCAAGTCCGCCTCGTTGCCTTCCCTTAACAGATTTTTGGACGATAGTTGTCCTTTATTACTCGGCCAGTTTGTGAATTGCTGTGCCCCTGAGCTCCATTTTTCAACTCGTTATTTGTGAGCTGACCGCAAGTCCAAAATTTTGGTTCAGGACCTATGCTGGTTCCCGGTGGGGGGCTGAGACTTTGGTTAATTCTTCTTCCTGCCGGAAAATTACAGTGATATGTGCCCGTCCAAATGCCTAACAGCTACTCTCTCATTGGTTCTCCCTCTTCCCTTTCATCCTCTGCCAAATTGGAAACCTTTGCGAACCAGGAGGTTACAGGGGCTGTCTCTACAAGTTGGGAGGTTGATAGTAAAGCAGATGGAAAGCCAAACAGGAGCACCAGGAGAGGGAATTTTCGTTGAGTTTTAGAAACCTTTCGTATTCACAGTGTGTCCGTTCTCTAGGTTTCCCGTACATGTTATACCTGTAGTAATATTCCCTTCAACGTGGAGAGTTGGGACCCATGGAATGGGTGCCAGGCATTTGTGCTTTAAAGGGTCTGCATTTGCTCACCCAATCTCACCAGTCGTCTCAGTCCCAAGTATCCAACCTTATGCCACATCCAGCTGTCGTTGTAGATATGGTCATTCCAGGTTTCATCAGAGACCCAGAAGGAATTGTAAAGAATTTCCCAGTTTTTTTGTTTTGTTTTTGAAATTCATTTTTATAGTGGGTTTGAGCTGATTCTCGCTGCCATGTTTATGCCAGTCTAGACACACTTGATTCCCTTATGGAGACATATCAATACATAGGTTTTAAGATTCTTACTAGTCAGATATATTCCTCTGCGGGAAATATGGGGTTTTGAGTCCCTTTCACTCAGGAAGGTGTAGGTCTTGTCTATTCCATAGTTGGTTTTTGGAACGGTACCTGTGCTTATATCAAACTCTGGTTTTATGCATCACCCCACCTCTCCTTCCCCCTTAAGCAGGCATAAGAGTGTTTTCTAAATGTGAGACACTGTTCTCTTTCCTAACTCAGTTCAAGTTTAGCCATGTTTACAGGATGTTCATAAGTGATATCTTATGATAAGTTTCTTTTTCTGTGTGACTTATTTCACTTAGAATCATCGTACCTGAATCCACCCATTTTGCTGCTACTGGTCTTATGACATTGATTTCATGGCTGAGGGATATTCCATCGTACGTAAGTACCACAATTTTTTGAACCATGTTTATATTTCCTGGGAAATTTAAGGTGTACCCAAGTTGAGGTCCTTGTAAGAAGTGCAGCCCTAAATTTTGGGGTGGCTGTGTCTTATTGATTTTCAGGTTTCCCAAGGTATATTCCATAGACCGGAAGTGCCCTTGGCTCTGTAGCTCTGTTGTTTACTTGTTTTAGGGAACACAATGCACTCCTCCAGAGAGGCAGTTGGCAATTTACATCCCGCCCATCAGCATAACAAGGCTCCCTGTTCTCCAGGACCTGTCTTGCCTTTCTGCTTTTTACACATTTTGTGGATGTCCCTTTTGACCGGTGGGAAGTGATACTTCTTTGTAGTGCAGATTTGCATTGCCCGCTTGCTTGCTTGGCCAAAAAGGGCGTATGCGTTTTCTCCTGAATGGAGAAAAAGCATACGCCCTTTTTGGCCAAGTGCATCATTGTCGAAGTTGTGCCCCTCTTCCTGTGCTTTAAAGGCAATTACACGTACCTCTTGAAATCTGTTTCCTGCTATTCTGCCTCGCTTTCAAGTCCGCCTCGTTGCTTTCCCTTAACAGATTTTGGGACGATAGTTGTCCTTTATTACTCGGCCAGTTTGTGAATTGCTGTGACCCTGAGCTCCATTTTTCAACTCGTTTTTTGTGAGCTGACCGCAAGTCCAAAATTTTGGTTCAGGACCTATGCTGGTTCCCGGTGGGGGGCTGAGACTTTCTTTAATACTTCTTCCTGCTGGAAAATTACAGTGATATGTGCCCGTCCAAATGCCTAACAGCTGCTCTCTCATTGGTTCTCCCTCTTCCCTTTCATCCTCTGCCAAATTGGAAACCTGTGCGAACCAGGAGGTTAAAGGGGCTGTCTCTCCAAGTTGGGAGATTGATAGTAAAGCAGATGGAAAGTCAACCTGGAGCACCAGGAGAGGGAGTATTCGTTGAGTTTTAGAAACCTTTCGTATTCACACTGTGTCCGTTCTCTAGGTTTCCCGTACATGTTATAACTGTAGTAATATTCCCTTCAACCTGGAGAGTTGGGACCCATGGAATGGGTGCCATTCATTACTGCTTTAAAAGTTCTGCATTTGCTCACACAATCTCACCAATCCTCTCAGTCCCAAGTGTCCAGCCTTATGCCACATCCAGCTGTCGTTGTAGATAGGGTCATTCCAGGTTTCATCAGAGACCCTGAAGGAATTGTAAAGAATTTCCCAGTTTTTTTGTTTTGTTTTTGAAATTCCTTTTTATAGTGGGTTTGAGCTGATTCTCGCTGCCATGTTTATGCCAGTCTAGACACACCTGATTCCCTTATGGAGACATATCAATACATAGGTTTTAAGATTCTTACTAGTCAGATATATTCCTCTGCGGGAAATATGGGGTTTTGAGTCCCTTTCACTGAGGAAGGTGTAGGTCTTGTCTATTCCATAGTTGTTTTTTGGAATGGTACCTGTGCTTATATCAAACTCTGGTTTTATGCATCACCCCACCTCTCCTTCCCCCTTAAGCAGGCATAAGAATGTTTTCTAAATGTGAGACACTGTACTCTTTCCTAACTCAGTTCAGGTGTAGCCATGTTTACAGGATCTTCATAAGTGATATCTTATGATAAGTTTCTTTTTCTGTGTGACTTATTTCACTTAGAATCATAGTACATGAATCCACCCATTTTGCTGCTACTGGTCTTAATACATTGATTTCATGGCTGAGGGATATTCCATCGTACGTAAGTACCACAATTTTTTGAACCATTTTTATATTTCCTGGCATATTTAAGGTGTACCAAAGTTGAGGTCCTTGTAAGCAGTGCAGCCCTAAATTTTGGGGTGGCTCTGTCTTATTGATTTTCAGTTTTCCCAAGGTATGTTCCCTAGACTGGAAGTGCCCTTGGCTCTGTAGATCTGTTCTTTACTTGTTTTAGGGAACACAGTGTACTCCTCCAGGGAGGCAGTTGGCAATTTACATCCCGCCCATCAGCATAACAAGGCTCCCTGTTCTCCAGGGCCTGTCTTGCCTTTCTGGTTTTTACACATTTTGTGGATGTCCCTTTTGACCGGTGGGAAGTGATACTTCTTTGTAGTGCAGATTTGCATTGCCCGCTTGTTTGTTTGGCCAAAAAGGGCGTACGCGTTTTCCCCTGAATATATTCAGGAGAAAACGCATATGCCCTTTTTGGCCAAGTGCATCATTGTCGAAGTTGTGCCCCTCTTCCTGTGCTTTAAAGGCGATTCCAACGTACCTCTTGAAATCTGTTTCCTGCTATTCTGCCTCGCTTTCAAGTCCGCCTCGTTGCCTTCCCTCAACAGATTTTTGGACGATAGTTGTCCTTTATTACTCGGCCAGTTTGTGAATTGCTGTGCCCCTGAGCTCCATTTTTCAACTCGTTTTTGGTGATCTGACCGCAAGTCCAAAATTTTGGTTCAGGACCTATGATGGTTCCCGGTGGGGGGCTGAGACTTTGGTTAATTCTTCTTCCTGCTGGGAAGTTAGAGTGATATGTGCCCGTCCAAATGCCTAACAGCTACTCTCTCATTGGTTCTCCCTCTTCCCTTTCATCCTCTGCCAAATTGGAAACCTGTGCGAACCAGGAGGTTAAAGGGGCTGTCTCTACAAGTTAGGAGATTGATAGTAAATCAGATGGAAAGTCATACCGGAGCACCAGGAGAGGGACTATTCGTTGAGTTTTAGAAACCTTTCGTGTTCACAGTGTGTCCGTTCTCTAGGTTTCCTGTACATGGTATAACTGTAGTAATATTCCCTTCAACCTGGAGAGTTCAGACCCATGGAATGGGTGCCATGCATTATTGCTTTAAAGGGTCTGCATTTGCTCACCCAATCTCACCAATCGTCTCAGTCCCAAGTGTCCCTCCTTATGCCACATCCAGCTGTCGTTGTAGATAGGGTCATTCCAGCTTTCATCAGAGACCCTGAAGGAATTGTAAAGAATTTCCCAGTTTTTTTGTTTTGTTTTTGAAATTCCTTTTTATACTGGGTTTGAGCTGATTCTCGCTGCCATGTTTATGCCAGTCTAGACACACTTGATTCCCTTACGGAGACATATCAATACATAGGTTTGAAGATTCTTACTAGTCAGATATTTTCCTCTGCGGGAAATATGGGGTTTTGAGTCCCTTTCACTGAGGACGGTGTAGGTCTTGTCTATTCCATAGTTGGTTTTTGGAACAGTACCTGTGCTTATATCAAACTCTGGTTTTATGCATCACCCCACCTCTCCTTCCCCCTTAAGCAGGTATAAGAGTGTTTTCTAAATGTGAGACACTGTTCTCTTTCCTAACTCAGTTCAAGTGTAGCCATGTTTACAGGATCTTCATAAGTGATATCTTATGATAAGTTTCTTTATCTGTGTGACTTATTTCACTTAGAATCATCGTACCTGAATCCACCCATTTTGCTGCTACTGGTCTTATGACATTGATTTCATGGCTGAGGGATATTCCATCGTACGTAAGTACCACAATTTTTTGAACCATGTTTATATTTTCTGGGATACTTAAGGTGTATCCAAGTTGAGGTCCTTGTATGCAGTGCAGCCCTAAATTTTGGGGTGGCTCTGTCTTATTGATTTTCAGTTTCCCCAAGGTATATTCCCTAGACTGGTAGTGCCCTTGGCTCTGTAGCTCTGTTCTTTACTTGTTTTAGGGAACAGAATGCACTCCTCCAGAGAGGCAGTTGGCAATTTACATCCCGCCCATCAGCATAACAAGGCTCCCTGTTCTCCAGGGCCTGTCTTGCCTTTCTTGTTCTTACACATTTTGTGGATGTCCCTTTTGACCGGTGGGAAGTGATACGTCTTTGTAGTGCAGATTTGCATTGCCCGCTTGCTTGCTTGGGCAAAAAGGGCGTATGCGTTTTCTCCTGAATATATTCAGGAGAAAACGCATACGCCCTTTTTGGCCAAGTGCATCATTGTCGAAGTTGTGCCCCTCTTCCTGTGCTTTAAAGGCGATTCCAACGTACCTCTTGAAATCTGTTTACTGCTTTTCTGCCTCGCTTTCAAGTCCGCCTCGTTGCCTTCCCTCAACAGATTTTTGGACGATAGTTGTCCTTTATTACTCTGAAAGTTTGTGAATTGCTTAGCCCCTGAGCTCCATTTTTCAACACGTTTTTTGTGAGCTGAACGCATGTCCAAAACTTTGGTTCAGGACCTATGCTGGTTCCCAGTGGGTGGCTGAGACTTTGGTTAACTCTCCTTCCTTCCAGGAAATTAGAGCGATATGTGCCCGTACAAATGCCTAACAGCTACTCTCTCATTGGTTCTCCCTCTTCCCTTTCATCCTCTGCCAAATTGGCAACCTGTGCGAACCAGGAGGTTAAAGGGGCTGTCTCTCCAATTTGGGAGGTTGATAGTAAAGCAGATGGAAAGTCAAACAGGCGCACCAGGAGAGGGACTATTCGTTGAGCTTTAGAAACCTTTCGTATTCACAGTGTATCCGTTCTCTAGGTTTCCCGTACATGTTATAGCTGTAGTAATATTCCCTTCAACATGGAGAGTTGGGAACCATGGAATGGGTGCCAGGTATTTGTGCATAAAAGGGTCTGCGTTTGCTCACCCAATCTCACCAATCGTCTCAGTCCCAAGTGTCCAGCCTTTTGCCACATCCAGCTGTCGTTGTAGATAGGGTCATTCCAGGTTTCATCAGAGACCCTGAAGGAATTGTAAAGAATTTCCCAGTTTTTTGTTTTGTTTTTGAAATTCCTTTTTATAGTGGTTTTGAGCTGATTCTCGCTGCCATGTTTATGCCAGTCTAGATACACTTGATTCCCTTACGGAGACATATCAATACATAGGTTTTAAGATTCTTACTAGTCAGATATATTCTTCTGTGTGAAATATGGGGTTTTGCGTCCCTTTCACTGACGAAGGTGTAGGTCTTGTCTATTCCATAGTTGGTTTTTGGAACGGTACCTGTGCTTATGTCAAACTCTGGTTTTATGCGTCACCCCACCTCTCCTTCCCCCTTAAGCAGGCATAAGAGTGTTTTCTAAATGAGAGACATTGTTCTCTTTCCTAACTCAGTTCAAGTGTAGCCATGTTTACAGGATCCTCATAAGTGATATCTTATGATAAGTTTCTTTTTCTCTGTGACTTATTTCACTTAGCATCATCGTACCTGAATCCACCCATTTTGCTGCTACTGGTCACATGACATTGATTTCTTGGCTGAGGGATATCCCATCATACGTAAGTACTACAATTTTTTGAACCATTTTTATATTTCCTGGGATATTTAAGGTGTACCCAAGTTGAGGTCCTTGTAAGCAGTGCAGCCCTAAATTTTGGGGTGGCTCTGTCTTATTGATATTCAGTTTTCCCAAGGTATATACCCTAGACTGTAAGTGCCCTTGGCTCTGTAGCTGTGTTGTTTACTTGTTTTAGGGAACACAATGCACTCCTCCAGAGAGGCAGTTGGCAATTTACATCCCGCCCATCAGCATAACAAGGCGCCCTGTTCTCCAGGGCCTGTCTTGCCTTTCTGGTTTGTACACATTTTGTGGATGTACCTTTTGACCGGTGGGAAGTGATACTTCTTTGTAGTGCAGATTTGCATTGCCCGCTTGCTTGCTTGGCCAAAAAGGGCGTATGCGTTTTCTCCTGAATATATTCAGGAGAAAACGCATACGCCCTTTTTGGCCAAGTGCATCATTGTCGAAGTTGTGCCCCTCTTCCAGTGCTTTAAAGGCGATTCCAACGTACCTCTTGAAATCTGTTTCCTGCTATTCTGCCTCGCTTTCAAGTACGCCTCATTGCCTTCCCTCAACAGATTTTTGGACGATAGTTGTCCTTTATTACTCGGCCAGTTTGTGCATTGCTGTGCCCCTGAGCTCCATTTTTCAACTCGTTTTTTGTGAGCTGACTGCAAGTCCAAAATTTTGGTTCAGGACCTATGCTGGTGCCCGGTGGGGGGCTGAGACTTTGGTTAATTCTTCTTCCTGCTGGAAAATTACAGTGATATGTGCCCGTCCAAATGCCTAACAGCTACTCTCTCATTGGTTCTCCCTCTTCCCTTTCATCCTCTGCCAAATTGGAAACCTGTGGGAACCAGGAGGTTAAAGGGGCTGTCTCTCCAAGTTGGGAGATTGATTGTAAAGCAGATGGAAAGTCAAACTGGAGCATCAGGAGAGGGAGTATTCGTTCAGTTTGAGAAAACTTTCATATTCACAGTGTGTCCGTTCTCTAGGTTTCCCGTATATGTTATAACTGTAGTAATATTCCCTTCACCCTGGAGAGTTGGGACCCATGGAATGGGTGCCATGCATTACTGCTTTAAAGGGTCTGCATTTGCTCACACAATCTCACCAATCCTCTCAGTCCCAAGTGTCCAGCCTTATGCCACATCCAGCTGTCGTTGTAGATAGGGTCATTCCAGGTTTCATCAGAGACCCTGAAGGAATTGTAAAGAATTTCCCAGTTTTTTTGTTTTGTTTTTGAAATTCCTTTTTATAGTGGGTTTGAGCTGATTCTCGCTGCCATGTATCTGCCAGTCTAGACACACTTGATTCCCTTACGGAAACATATCAATATATAGGTTTTAAGATTCTAACTAGTCAGATATATTCCTCTGCGGGAAATATGGGGTTTTGAGTCCGTTTCACTGTGGAAGGTGTAGGTCTTGTCTATTCCATAGTTGGTTTTTGGAACGGTACCTGTGCTTATATCAAACTCTGGTTTTATGCATCACCCCACCTCTCCTTCGCCCTTAAGCAGGCATAAGAGTGTTTTCTAAATGTCAGACTCTGTTCTCTTTCCTAACTCAGTTCAAGTGTAGCCATGTTTACAGGATCTTCATAAGTGATATCTTATGATAAGTTTCTGTTTCTCTGTGACTTATTTCACTTAGAATCATCGTACCTGAATCCACCCATTTTGCTGCTACTGGTCTTCTGACATTGATTTCATGGC